>NC_065448.1:219976596-220604289 GCF_917563875.1 Diabrotica virgifera virgifera | reverse complement strand
AAAGTATTGATTATCTAAAAAACGCAGTAATTAATCTAGTTTTTCTGTATTTATTAAAATAAAAAACATTATAACAAGAATGGAAGGATTGTTTGTGTACCTTTTTACTCCCGAAAAAAGGTGTGATAAAAATTAAACAAATTAAAGAATCCTAATAAAAATTTATAATCGAGTTAAACAAATAATAAGAAAAATGAAAATAAAAAGGTTTTTAAATAAAGTTAAAACAAAAAAACTGACAGGTACTACAGTGTAGCAATGGTAGTCAGTGGCAACATTTTCATCACAAATTGATTCCACTTCGCTTATGTTGTCTTCTACCTCATCAAACCATTTGAAAAAAATTTCGTCAGGGTCTTTATTCCCTTATTTGATGTTTTTGACAAACTGGGGAACATTATGTGTAATGACGAACTGGGCACAAACACTAACAGCCCATTAGAAGGAAATCACACTTTAAACCTAAATATCTTTCGAATAACAACCTGCCACAAATTGCCGAATTCAATACTACTAAAGAACAACTCAGCTTGAAAAGTCATAATCGGGTGACTAAATCCTATCAATTTTTTTCAATTTTATATGAGATGTGTATGTATATGTAAAAAAATATGAATTTCGATCAAAAGTAAAGTGACTTTCTAGATCACAATATATTTCAATTAGAAGGATGTAATTGCATATAGAAACATAGTTTTTAATGCTGAACAACTTTTCATAACTACTTTACAATATTGTGAAAATTAAACGTGCTTTGCTCCTGACCGAAATTCATATTTTTTGACCTACCTCGTATAAGATTCATAAAATTTGATATTTGATGGTTGCATTCTGAGTTCTAGACAATGCAGAATTTTTTATGAAGAATAACTTTTTCTCGTAAAATTAATAATAAAACAGTTTCCCATATGGTTCCTAGTTATGTAGACACCCTGTATAAAATTTGTTTGAAAACTTTAAAATGACAAAATATTATTGTTTATTTACTTAAATGTATATTTTTATGGCAAAAGGCGGAAGATGTCGCTAGTCAAAATTTTCAATGTGTTTTAAATGTATCTATTTATTTTTTTCGAATCCTGAGAAAACTAATAAGTATTTTTTTAAAATTTAAACGCAGAATTAAAATAACGTTATTGCCGAGAGATGATAGTCCCTTAAAATAAATAAAACGTTTCTTTTTAATTAAATATTTGCAATTATTAAAAATCACATTAAATTTCCTCTTTTATTTTCACCCCTGTAGCTTACTAAAATAAACATTATAGAAGTTTTCAGGGACTTTCGGCCTCAGTAATAATGTAGTCTTTCATTCTGGGTTCAAATTTTTCAAAAATATTTTTAGTTTTATACAGAGTGTGTGTGGAGGAATGCACCAAACTTTAAGACTGTATAATATACGTAAAAATAATCAAAAGTAACTCATATGTTATTCGATTTTCATTTGTTTCCGAGATACGGGGTGTTAAAATTTTTCTTACAAACTGACGATTTATGTATTGCTCTAAAACCGGTTGAGGTGTGCAAATGAAATTTGGTGGGTTTTAAGACATAGTTACTGCGCATGTTTTGGCATAAAATTAAGAATTTTGTTTTCACTATTGTCGCGCGTACGGGTAATAGTCTGAAATTTTTTAAAGATAAAATTGGTACGCCACTGAAATATTTCAAATTAAAAATCTTGAATTCCTCGTTCAATTTGTGACAAAAATCTATCTTCCCTTTTTTCATGCGAGGCTTCGTTTTCATGCAAAAAATAAAACATCTTAACGCTTACAAAGTTTTCGACGAAGTTTCTATAATATGAACATGTAGAAACTGACTTACTTCGAATATTTTGTAAGTGTTAAGATATTTTATTTTTTGCATGAAAATGAAGCGTCGTATGAAAGCATGAAGATAGATTGTTTGTCAGAAATTGAACAGGGAATTCAAAAATAAATTTTTAATTTGAAATATCTCAGTGGCGTCCTATTTTTTTGTTTCAAAAATTCAAAAATCTCGGAAACAAATGAAAATCGAATAACAACATATTATAAGTTATTTTTGATTATTTTTACGAATATTATACAGTTTTAAAGTTTGGTGCTTTCCTCCCCACTCACCGTGTATAGTGGATTTAAAGGGCGCTAAAATATATCCTGCACGCGGGCGCCAAACAGCAAACAGCCTTGCGGGGGCCCTGGACGTTGCACCCCAGACGAGCGACTGTGGTCAGCCACAGTCGCCGAGCCTCACTGCTAGTGGCTTCCACTAGTGGCAAAACCCATTCAGACGGACCACTTTTGTAGCTGCTACAAATATTGACGAGAGTTTACACGCTGAGCACGTAAAATGAATTTTGATTCCGAAAGATTTTTAATTAAATTCTATAACAGACCGGCTATATATCTTTGAATTATTTGTTCCTGATTTTAAAGAGAGTAGCCCTATCGAAAAGAATAAATCCGGTAAGCAATATTTTCTCTATTTATATTTACATTTTATTATATATTCTGGCGAGAAAGAAGACTTGCCTCGTCTGAATCCATCATTGAACTGAACAAAACAAATACTCACAATCTTCTCTGCAGAGTAGGGAGTGTGAGTCAAGTCCCACAGCACTTAGGCCACAATTGACCCATTGTACATCCTCCCAGGGGGTTGTCGTCCTTAGTTCATTATCCATCCTGCCATTTCCAGGAAGGTGGACAAATCACCTGGTGACATCTCCCCTATATCGGCAGGTGTAGGCCAAGGCTCGCCGAACGCATACTCTCGTATTGACGATAACTCCGGACATTCACATAGGACATGCTCGACAGTTTCGTCATCTCGTTCACACCTCCTGCATAGAGATGTGTCTACTAGCCCCAGTGTGTGGAGGTGTTTTCTTAGTTGACAATGGCCAGTTAAAAAACCAACGGTCAAGCGTAGGTTTTTCCTGGTCATTCTGAAGTACTTTTCTGATGCTGACTTCCCAAGGTTCCTTAGTGTTACCTTGGCACCTTGGCAAGTCTACATCCTGGCCCTTCTTCCCATCTTCTTACGGTTTGCGTGTGGGAGTGACATGCGGCAAGCCAAAAAGATCACAAGGTCCTAAGAGTCTTAGGCCTGCTGCCCTTCTAGCCAGCTGGTCAGCAATGCGGTTGCCTTTATTTCTGTTGTGTCCTTTAACCCACCTCAGGATGATGTTGTTACCATCCGAGGCTTGGGCTAGTGATTCATGACACTCCATTACTAGCCCTGATATGACGCGTGGTCTGTTCAGGGTTAGTAGCGCTTGTCTGCTGTCTGTGCAGATTATTACAGTTTTGCCGGCTATACCTTTCCCGATTATCTCTTTTGCGGCTATGGAGATACCAGCCAGTTCAGTCTGAACTACGCTGGCATTTTTGCCCATGCCCCATTTTATACTAAGGTTCAATGATCTGGAGTATATTCCACATCCTGAGCCTTCTTTCGTTTTGGAGCCATCGGTGTAGATGCAATATGCATTTGCCACGTTTGACTCCCTATGTTGTCTTGTTTCGATTTTGTAGGGTTTGTCGAAGACAAACGTAGGTTTAATTGAGTCGCATCCATGGCCCGCATGCAGCTGGGGCAGTGCACTCACAATCTTATTTGTTTATTTATGTTAAATAGTGGGTCCCATCCTCTGCCAGAAAAGGTTTGATTGTTTGTTGTAGAAAACGAAACGATAAGATATCTGTTAAAAGAGGGTTGAAAGTTAACATGTTTACATAATATATTTAATGTCATCATCTCCTTAAAAACAGGACCTCGTTCACTCAGTTGTAATGGGAATCTTACTATTGTGTGTGGTTTTTGTGTTGAAAATTGTCTCAAACTATTTTACGGCTGTAGGATACCAGACGTACTGGTTAATTTTTTATGTGCTTCTTTCTGTGATATAACTCCTTTTGTCTAGTTCCTCTTAAGGGGGGTATGTACAAAAACTGGTATTCCGTTATTAGAAAAATCTAATGGCGAAATATGTTTAAAAGGAGAGGTTTGTGAGTTATTTGCTGAGACTTTTTCCACTGCTTTTACAGTTGACACGGATGCTGCGTTTTCAGGTTTGCCCACTTCTGATAGAATAATGGAGAGTTTATCAACAATTGACATCTCTACTGAATTGGTTAGAGAGGTATTATGTTCTTTAAAGACTACTGCGTCTCCTGGATCGGAAAATATTTCACCATTGTTATATCATAATTGTGCAGATAGTTTAGCGGCTCCAATGGCAGCTTTATTGGCCAAATCTTTGCAAACAAATTCAATACCAGCTTCATGGAAATCTGGTATAGTAACACCGATATATAAAAGTGGAAATAAACTCCTTTCGTCTAATTATCGTCCAGTAACAGTTCCACCAACATCAGTTAAAATAATGGAAAAATTAATAGCTAATAAATTTATATCCTTTTGGTTAGAGAATAATGTTATTCCAGTCTCTCAACACGGATTTCTGCCGAACCGTTCTGTAACTAGCAACCTTCTTCACTCTCTTAATGAATGGACTTTATCTTTGGACCGATATGAACCGATTGACATTATTTATATAGATTTTTCCCGTGCATTTGATAAGGTACCCATACAAAAATTAATGCTGAAGCTAGAACATTACGGCGTGCGTGGTGAGTTGCTATTGTGGTTAGAAAACTTCCTCTCTGAAAGAACTTTTTCGGTCAAAGTGGAAAATGACTGCAGTGTTCCACGTGCGGTAGCCAGTGGTGTCCCTCAGGGATCAATATTAGGGCCTATTCTGTTTTTGTTGTACGTATCTGATTTAACGTGCGGATGGCAGTCAAAATCAGTTTCATATGCCGACGATTTAAAGTTATATTACTGTACCGATATTGTTAATACTCTTCAGAGTGGCCTTAATCAGCTATCAGAATGGAGCATGAAGTGGGCTATCCCATTAAATTCGCGTAAGTGTTGTGTTGTTCAATGTGGATATAATAATCCACATATAACATATTTTTTGGATGGAGTTCCCCTGAAATCGGTACAGGAAGTTAATGATTTGGGCGTTACGGTCAACCAAACGTTAAGTTGGTCTACTAAAACAGCAAAAGTAGTCGGTAAAGCTAACTCTGCTTTATACCTCATATCAAAAGCTTTTCCTAGAATGTCTCCAGACTTGTTTTTGAAACTCTATAAAAGTTATGTCAGACCTCACCTGGAATTTGCGGTATCTGTTTGGTCACCTCATTTACAAAGAGATATTAATTTATTAGAAGGAGTACAACGAAGAGCTACTAAGCTACCTTTTAATTATGCAAGATTAAGCTATGAAACTCGATTAAGAAAGCTTAAGTTGTCTCCATTGACTCATAGAAGAGAGAGAGGTGATTTAATATCTACTTACAGAATTCTTAGGGGAGAATTTTGGGGAACATCGAATTTTTTTAATATCAGCGAAGATGCTAGACTACGAGGTCATCACTATAAATTGAAAAAGGAACCTTTTAAAACTACTGTAAGGCAAAACTTTTTGGTAAATCGACTTTTTGATAAATGGAACAGTTTAAGTGATGACATCGTAGGGGCTATTAGCTTAAATAGTTTCAAAAACAGGTTTGATGAGAACTAACTGGACATTGTATGTGTAATGTTAGCAATTTTTGTTAAAATAGTTGTTGTAAAATATAAGGATATATTTTATGTTTTTTTTTTATGAGAAAAAAATTTGTAATTTTTAGGTATACTTACTTTCTAATTTTTGTATCTTTTTTAATTTGCTATTGTTGTAACAACTTTTATGAAAACCAATTCTTTTGAATATTTACTTTAATTTAATTTTTATTTTGTAAGAATTTGTTTTATGTTATATTATTTAGTTTAAGACCTACAATTATTTTTGTACTTTGAGCCATATAAGCTCTGCTTTGGCTCAATATTATTGTATAATAATAATAATAATGTATTGAAATATTTAATTTTTTTATTATTTCAAATTAAAGTGCATACTTTCAAGAATACTCCCTGAAAATTTCAAAGTAATTGGAGTAAAATTACCAAAGATACAGCGTGTTGAATATCCCTACCTTCGACTCGCTTTGCCGCGACTTCGCGCTAGCACGCTTGAACGTAGTGAGAAACGTTAAACAACTGTTCGCCTTCTCTTTTGCAGATTACTCCTCGATTTAAAAAACATATTCCAATGTGCATCACTTTACGATTTGGCAGACAAATAAGAAGATGCAGTTGTCAAAACTTTAAACGCATTTTTCTCAAAACTGCTTTTTCAAATGCGGTGGACATTGTAACTGAAAAACTACTCGGTCGATCTACCTGATATTTTGCACACATTTTCTTTAGACATTTCATGAGGTAACAACGTCGAGATGTTTTTCTTTTTTTGCTTATTTTTTGTTCAACAATAATAAATCTGTTGATATTCAAACATTTTTACCAAAAATTTCTTTTTTTTTATTTCTGAGTGATACCAAAAATTCAAAAATCATTAAAAATAAAAAACTCGACGTTGTGACCTCGTGAAACTCATAAGCTAATTAAATCTCTTTGAATTTTTTGTTTCGTATGATCGAGTGACGAGTTCTGATTGCGTCGAGTGACGCAAAATCCATTCTTCTGTGAGCTGCCTGTCAAAATTTGTCACCAATGGCTTATTTTTCAGTATTTTGGATTTAATTTTTTTCTAAATATTCTTTGAATTCTACTTAATATGCTTATTTAATTTAAAAATAAAATAATTGTACCATAGCTTCGAAAAAAATTCACAAAAATGTGCTTGATATGTTGATTTCAAATCATACCCCCCCCTTAATTACATTTATGGAGTTTATTGGTATTTTTTCAAAAGGATAGGAACTTTATAAAATATTTAAAACTATGGACATTACAAACACTGACTTTGATGAACACACTTTTTAAAAAAATTATTAGCCGGCAAATTTTTAATCATTTGAACAAACTTACTTTTTTTCCTCACCCATTACATTAAACGCCGCACTCTTCCAAACGATCCACTTCGCAGCGTAGTCACAGGCGCTAGAAAATCGCCTGTTTCAGCCACTCTGTGGATCCACAGAGTAGCGCTGCAGAGTGGCCCGTATGGTTTGGCCCTTAGACTTAAAACTACCGTTCTCACCTGTCCAGTTCTTCGAGTATAACTTCTTTCAAAACTACTGGCACCCCCGTTCCAGCCACGTACTGTTCATGAATTTTCTTACTCATATTATCTTTAATGAAAAGTTGCTTAATATTTTCTATGGTTTTGATAGTTTCATTTTTAATTTCTTTTATGGACTTAAGATTTAATCTCAAAAATTCTTTCTCCGTTGTCAGTTTTTGGATTGTATTCTTACGAGATGTTGAAAATGTTGTGGAGGACATTGTAAAACAACAAAAAATTGGTGTACCTATGTACGTGTACGAAAGTGAATATATGAATAAACGCCAAATTGATTAATAATTAAAAGTGACAATTCTTCTTCTTATTGTACCGTCTTCTAACAAAGGTTGGAGATTACTTTTAAGCGCTTCCCTATTTTTGCAACGTGAAATATCTGTTCATGAGGTTAGTCCAATCTCTGAGGGCACACCAGGTTTCTTCAACACGACTCTACCTTATCGGCAGAGTTTACGAGAAGTGTATGGTAAATTGAAGCTGTAATTACAAAAAAATATGTATGTCTTTGTACTCACTTTATAACGCTCAAAAATTTACGGGATCTGGATTTCAATGCATATTTTTGAAGTTATACTTCTTTAGGCGCGATTGAGATTGAGGGTGAATTTATATTGATCTGCGCGCATGCGCACACCGACAGTTTGGTATTAGTCTTTATACGGGCTCTGATTGGGGATTGGGTGTTGAAATGATCTGTTAATAATTGTTCAATATGGAGGTTATCGGTAAACAAAAATGTTGTATAATATATTATTTTTTATTGTTGTGAGGACAGAAATAAAATCAAATTTATAATTATAGTGACTTTTTAAATAGTTTTGAAAAGCCACAGGTACGTAATTCTAAATGTTTTAGTTGTATTCAAATAATTACATAATCTGATTACGAACCAACTTTCTACAAATTTTCATCTAATGTATCGTTTTCTTACTCTATATATTGTTGTATTTTAATTCGACAAAAATCAAACTAATAAAAATTCATATAAACAAAATGTCAAAAAGTTGTTCAGTGTGTGTATATTCCCACATGACATATACGCGAAGGTGGTGCAGTTTGAAATCGATTCGACTCTCGTACGGCGGGATACAAGGGAAGTAGGTTCAAGCCCAATGCAAGTTAATCATTTTTTTATTTTTTTTATAGATTTTATGATTGTAAGTATATTATTATATAATTTTTTTCAGAAAATACGTATTTAATTAAAATTTTTGGCAACAATTATTGTTCAGAAATCATTTGTGGCATTTTTCAATGTGTTTTTGTGTGTTTTATTCTTTTATTTTTTTAATTTTTGGTATTGTTTTAATAAAAATTTTTGGAAAGTAGTAGAGAAACTGTTTAAAGTATATTGATTTCGTTGAAATCATATAATAGAAGTATAACTTCTTACGTGCGTACAAAGTACACACATTCTTTTTTTTTTATAATTCTCGTATCAGAGTTAACCCCCTCTGTGGCTCAGTGGTAAGAGCGCCTACCTTTGGATCGAAAGGTCCGAATGATCGCGAGTTCGAATCTCACCAGGGTCAGGAATTTTTCGTTTATTATAAATTAATAAATGAAAATAGTTTCTGTCCTTGTTGGATCGGTACTCACTGAGGGACCGCAGACGTTCGGATACAATTAGCGTCTCTTTGCAAAGGAAAAAGACACTTACTCAACACATACACTACACATTACTCCCCTAAGTTAGTGATAAGTTATAGTCTAAAAAAGAATGTGTGTGTACTTTGTACGCACGTAAGAAGTTATACTTCTATTATTATGATTTAAACGAAATTATTCTTACTTATTTATATTACAAATATAAATATTAAACTAATTTTAATACTTACTACTATTCAAAAAAATTTTATTAAAACAAAACCAAAAATTAAAAAAATATAAGATTAAAACACACACAAACACATTAAAAAATGCCACAAAAATGATTTCTGAACAATAATTGTTGGAAAAATTTTAACTAAATTTTCTGAAAAAAAATTATATAATAATATACTTACAATCATAAAATGTATAAAAAATAAAAGTTTGTATTGGGGATTGAACCCGCATACATTGGCGCGGTTAGTTTTGAAATTCAAGCATCTTTAGATTTTGGCTACGGAGACATATGCATCATGTTGGAAGATAGACCAACTAAAAGTTTTAAACTTTTGACAGTTCTGAATTAGTTTGATTTTTGTGGAATTGAAATATTAAAATACAACAAAACATAGAGTAAGAAAACAATATTATATGAATATTGGTAGAAATTTTGTTGGTAATCAAATTATGTAAATCAAAGCATTACATACTATAGTTGATTTTTTAACCAAGAGGAGTAAACAAAAAAGACAGATTCACACCCAAGAAAGTTATTAGAAAAGTCACCAAATTCATCTTCTTTTTTCGTTGATCATGTCAGCCTTCGATGATAATCCATACATTATATTATACTAACACATCGCTAAAGAGTTCTAAAAACAACTGTTTTTATATAAAAGTAGTAAAAATCTAAAAATTAAAGGAATAATGCCGAAAACACAAACAATCGCCGATATACTTAATTAACCTATAAAATGAGAGAAGTGCCAAAATTTCATAAATGTCATTAGTGTCAAAATTTAATAACAGTGGAGTAAACTTGCCTGCGGTTGGACCAATTAGAAACAAGCATTACGGCGCGGTAAATTTGAATCACTCCTCTTGGTTAAAAAACAAACTATAGGTAGGTTTATTGTACATTTTCCAAATAGGTAGGTAGCTATGTAATTTTTTATTACGATACTGAAACATTTACAATTACGTACTTACCTGTTGCTTTTAAAAACTATTTAAAAAGTCACTACAATTATAATCTTGCTTTTTTCTGCCCTCACAACAATAAAAACTAATGTACACAACATTTGTTTACCCATAACCGACACATTGAACAATTATTGACAGGTCATTGTAATTACCCAATCAGAGCACGTTTAACGTTTCAGCTACGCCCAGGACCAAGACTTTTGATGAATTCGATGATGAAAGTATAACTTCAAAAATCACTATGAAATTGACTGGCCAGTTGGTTGTGAAAACCAGTGCCAATAAAACACAAACACACTCACACACCTGTATCAAAGTTACGCGTGAAGTTAGTCGTATTGATGACAGTTGAGACGTTGAGAGAACATGGGCGACCCAATCTCTGATATTCCTCAGCCAAGATTTTTTTCCAAACCTTTCCTTCCCTTCTACTCTTCCTTGCGCGATGACGTGTAGCGGAGAGTATTTATCGTTTCGAAGTATGTGGCCCAGATACGATGTTTTTCTTATTTTAATTGTGTTCATTAGCTGTCGGTCATGTCTAATTCGTCCAAAGACTTCTTCGTTTGAGACTTTTGCAGTCTAAGGAATTCTGCATAATACACCTATATAGCTACATTTCGAATGCCTCCAATTTTTTACAGATTGCGCTTTTAGAGTCCAAGCTTTTACCCCATACAGTAGTTGCGACCAAACATAGCATTCGACGAATCTCAATCTGATAACCATACTCAATTTCTTATTTGTTAACATTGACTATTGACATTGACTAATATTTTATATATCCTTTTCGAGCTATTTCTGTTCTGACCTTTATCTCCTCGTCTTGATCTAACTGTCAGTTTATAATTGCTCCTAGGTACTTATACTTCTCCTACTCTGGTGTAGCCCTGGTAGCTGAGGCCAAACAAATGAATGGAAGATTTTTAATACTTCTTTTTGATCAAGAGACTTTTTCTAAATGGAAAAAACCTTCAGAAATCCTTCCTAAATATTTGTTATTTGCCTACAATGTGAAGAATAACTGATTGTGTAATAATTGTAGAATAACTGGTCTATCAGTGACCGACTGAAGTACACAGTGGTGGATCACTTCCACTTACCTTAGCAATATCAGAAATTAAGCCTGGAAAGGCACCCGGCTCCGATAAAATACATCCAGAATTTTTACTCCATTGTAGCAAATATGCTAGGAAATGGCTGGCTGATTTCTACACAGATATGTTAAAATCAGGAGAAATTCCCCATTCCCTTAAAAAGGCCTCCATTATAGCCATATTGAAACCAGGAAAAGCAAATGATCAACCCCAAAGCTACCGACCGATTGCACTGCTGAGCTGTGTCTATAAACTGTTGGAATACTTAATCCACAACAGAATTAGTAACCACATATTTGGGGTGATACCTATTGAGCAAGCAGGGTTCAGACCTAACCGCAGCTGCACAGACTAGATCCTATCCCTAACAACACATATTGAAGCAGGTTTTCAAAGAATGCAAAAAACATCCGTTGCTTTCATTGACCTATCAGCTGCATACGACACCGTCTGGAGACAAGGACTAATCTGCAAACTGATCCGTGCCATCCCATGCCAAAAGGTAATAGCAGTGATAGCATGCTCACCGACAGACCTTTTCACGTCACAATGGGCAACTTAAGAAGTGTCCAAATGAAGCTCAGCAATGGACTGCCACAGGGATCTGTTTTGGTACCCTTACTCTTTATTTTATACATCGCGGACCTACCTAGGACAACTTCGCAGAAATTTGGCTACGCTGACGATTGGACCATTGCAGCAAGACATAATAACATGAATGTTACAGAAACAATACTGACGGATGACCTTGCTGTTATGGGTGAATATTTTCGCAAATGGAGGCTACGGCCCAATGCAACGAAAACTGAAGTGTGCTGTTTTCATCCGAATAATGCCCAAGCTAACAAAAAACTCTCTGTTCACTTTGAAAACAGACTACTCACTCATAACTCAACACCAAAATATCTTGGAGTGACTCTTGACAGAACTTTAAGTTTTAAGAAACACCTACAAAGAACGGCAGAAAAACTGAAGACGCGAAATAATATAATCCAAAAGCTATGTGGCACCACATGGGGGTCCTCAGCCTCCGTACTCAGATCATCCGCTCTCGGACCCATATACTCGGCGGCTTAATATGCTTCGAGGTATGGCTCAATAGCAAACACACAAAGATCATTGACACCCAATTAAACCAGACAATGCGAATGATCTCAGGTACAATTCGACCAACACCGAACTATTGGCTTCCCATTCTGAGTCACATTCCAACGCCGAAACTAAGAAGAAGTCATTCTCTTCTCAGAGAATATCGAAAAATCGAGGCTAACCATCAACTACCCATCCACCATGATAAGCTTGATATCGAAATGAACAGACTGCGCTCCAGATATCCCCCATTGTTAAGGGCCACCTCCTTACATCAGGAACATTTCGACCCTACCAACGCTTGGAGAAGACAATGGGAGAGCGACTCCCCAGAGGAAGCACACCAAATGGCCTGTATCGATCAGAAACCGCCAGGCTTTGAACTGCCCCGCAATACATGGACGGCGCTGAACAGAATAAGAACAGGTACCGGTAGATGTGCTGACAGCTTGCATAGATGGGGAAAGGCCCTTACTCCTGAGTGTGACTGCGGTGCGCAACGGCAGACCGTCCGCCACATTATTGAGGAATGCCCCCGAAGGCGGTAATACCCTGGAGTTTTCGATGAGTTCCTGAATGTGACCGAAAATGTTTTACATTATATTAATACATCAGATGTTCGTTTGTGATATTTCATGTAATGTTTTATATACTTTTTTTAAATTATGTGTTCTTATTGTATCTATGCCATACGAGAAATAAATAACTTTCACGGTATGAAACTAATATCTCGATATAAAATATCCTGGCTTTACTTATAACTGAAAACTGGACGCGGTAGATTAGATCGTTTAGTTTCTGCAGGACAGTAGTCTACCATCTACCCAACAAACTGGGAGGGTCAGTAGAGAGACGCTGTTAAAAAAATATTGCTAGAATACATTTTTATTAATTGAATTATAATTCTAACCGAATTACATTATTTATTGATATAGTTAACATCCCTCGCACCAACATTTCAGGCTAGGACTGCAGTGACCAGTCTGACGTCCTTCTTCACCGCATAGTCTACGGCATAGTCCATTATCCCATACTGCACATGGCCCGTGGAATTTTCCAGACAAGCAGTCGCCTAAAGCATATTCAGTGCTGATAGCAAGAACGAAGAGGAGAGTCAAGAAGTAGAAGGCCTTCATTTTAGAGGTTGGAGAAACAAGGTATGTTTTCTGAAACAAAAAAAAGGTAAGTTAGCTTGGGCCTCCTAACCAAATCAAACTTGCACACTTCTACACGTTAACTGAAAAATATCTTGAGAAGTGCTGAAAAAAAAATAGTTTTATTTAGTGTTTTGTCATAAAATTCTAGATGAGGATACTTGAAATATTCTTATATTTATTAATCTTAAGTTATATTAGGAGTGACTCACCCAATGTCTTTTTTGGGATTCTTAAAGCAAATTAAACGTAATGTAATACTCCGAACTGGGCAACAGCTTATGACAAAATTTAGAAATATATATCTAAGATATAATTATATCTAAGATGGACCAATGAATCTGGGTTGAGATCGTTCAATATTCCTTGAGCTCTATTGATCCATTTAGCACGCCTTCATCACTTTAGTCGCCTAAGCCAAAGTTTCTAATCTTTACCAAGAAACTAAATAATAATGCCCAATTTGTCATTAATTGACCAAGATCAACGGTGTTGATTGCGCATTCCGACTTGGGTCTACAACGACTCATCGACAGGATCAAGTCGATCTGTGAGCAATTTGGAAAATAAACATTAAGAAAACCAAGATGATGTCGATTCGAAAAAACCAGAATGTACCTCAACCTTTAAGTACCTGAGGTATTGGATCAATATCAACCTAAATCCTGATCTAAAAATAAGATCGAGGCCAGAAAATCTTTCGAAAAAATCAAAAGACTGCTATGTGATTTTCGAATAAAACTCGAAATTCGACTACGTTTATCAAAATGCTACGTCTGGCCGACTTTTTTGTTTGCAGTTGAAACGTGGACCTTCAAAACAGCAACCGTAAATAAATTTGAGATCTTTGAAATGTGGATCTACCTGATAATCCTCAAAATTGTATGGACATCGCATACCTCAAATGAAGAAGTGCTGCATAGAATAGACAAGGAAAGACAACTTTTCAACACAGTGAAAGTTAGAAAACCATCATACCTAGGCCACATACTGAGAAATAATAAGTACCAATATGCTCAACAAATAGTGAAAGGAAAGATCGATGGAAAGAGAGGACTAGAAAGGAATAGACTATCGTGGCTTAAAAACATCCGGCAATTGGCAGAGCTAAATTTTGAACAGCTGATATAAGAACAGCTGAAGACAGAGAATAATTTGCAATTGTAGTAGCCAACCTCCAATGAGAAGAGGGCACTTTAAGAAGAAGAAGAAGGGCATTGTTTTGGATCATTTCTAATTACTTTACTTACCGAAAGAACTTTTGACTGAACAGTGTATCTTTCACTGAAGTTCTTAACTTATATATCATCAATTTTACTTGAGATATGCGTTGTGCTAATTTTTTATTTAATATGTTTACCATTTTTTTATGTAAATCTTTACATGTAAATACTTTACATAATTAATTGCATGTTTTATTCATATTTTTTTGAAAAATGCGTGATTTAATAATTAGTATTATCATGTAATTACTGTTTTGAAAATATCGGAAAACAAGGTAAATAAATATTCAAATGAGCTTTTCATTAAAGCTCAGAGTTTGTAAAAAGAATTCTATGATTGCAAAAGTGGTAAAATAAACTTTTGTATATTCAGAATTTTACGTGACTTTTTCCCCACGTGAATCATAATTATCTCCTAATCTCTTGGTCCTTTGAGAAATTATATTCTAGACCCATTCTCCCACCTGATCACCAAAGTTTCTCTTTCCATATAATATTCGGATCTATCAGGAAGATCTAACACGAATCCCAAGCAGGAATTTAAAAATTAGAACGTGGAACGTAAAAATAGTGCGGTCACTAAAGGTTTTCTCCTCCGATTTTGTTGAACCAAAAACTATGAGCTTTTACAAAAAAGTTATTACCAAAATTGAAGATAATAAAAAATTTAATACACTCTTCACTTAAAGAACTAAACTAGTGTTAATTCAAAGTGAGTAACGGGTAGTTGAATGTATATTTTTTTCGACGAGTACTCAAATCCAAATCTAAGTATTCAAGCTTAAATAACGGGAAAACGATGCATTTTATAAAATATATTTGCTAAACACTTGTCAAAGTATGTACTTTGGAATATCTATCAAATGAGCTCCAGAAGAAGTTAATAGCATCAAAATTAAGCAAGTTATGATGAAAATACTAGAACACTTTCGAATTTTTTAGGAAAAAGTGAAAAATAAAGCAGACGCCATTTTCACAAAAATTAAAATTTATAGTAATCGTTACAAGAATTTCTTTGTATTAGCATAAGTAATGAATTTAACAATTTTCGCCGGTTTAGAATACATATTTTTGAAAAAAAGATATAATTTTAAAAAACCAGAATTTTTAAAATTATCGACATTTTAATTTTCTTTCGATAATAACTCCAAAAATACTCAATGTACGTAAAAAATTATATATAACCAAATTTTAGTTTTTTTATATCAAATATTTTAGCTTTTTTATTTATTATTATTTCTGTAAGGTGAAAAATATCCGGGATAGAAACGTTTAAAGCTTAAATTTTGCTGCGAGAACCATGCAACCGTGGCCATTTAACTTATGTTTTTGATAAAAGTAATGGGTTTAAAAGATTAAATTCAACGTGATTTAATAGTCCTTGGAATTATCTTTCAAATTGTTGTTAGGTAAACGTGATATCGTAAAAATTATCGGAGTTATGTAAAAAAAATAACATTTTTTTGAAAAAAATTTAAAAGAAAAAGTTTGAAACATTTTTGGAGCATAAGTTTATGTTATAAAATGCATCATTTTCCCGTAATTTAAGCTTGATTTGGGTACTCGTCGAAAAAAATATATATTCAATTACCTATAACTCACTTTTATTTTAACATTAAAAGGTTTTTTTAGTAAGGAGTTTTATTAGCTTCAATTTTGGTAACAATAACTTTTTTGTAAAAACTTATAGTTTTTGAGTATTTATGAAAAATCGGTTAAAAACATGCATTTTTCTCACGAAAAATTAAAACCTTTGATCTTTAATAACTCTAAAAGTTTTGATTTATTTTAATAACTTTATATAACAAACTTTGCTTAGAATTTGTCCCCTATCTAATTATGGAGTTATTTTTAATAAAATAATTTTCACCCCCGAGAAGGAGTGGTATCCAGCACCACGATAAATGCGCAAGTTGGCACCATGTCACCTTTGTTCCTTGAGATATCCTCTAACCACTCAACAATTTTCATGCAAATCGATGGAGGTTGAACGAAATCGGAGGTAATAGCTCGTATCCACCTTCAGTGACTGCACTAAAAGTCTTTTTCAAGCTGCCATATGCCATATTACATAATAATTTAAAAAATGGTCAGACTGAAAAACGATATACCTACTCGGAATTAGTGAGGTCAGATGGCCGGGTAATGGTACCACAAGCAATGGAATGCTATAGTATTCTGGAAGCAAAATAAGATATGGTTAAATGCTTGAATATATGAATTTTAGAAATTAAGGGCATATATCGAGCAGGGGCGTCATTTCAAATTTAGATTAGGGAGGGGCAAGCACAAATAACAAAATTTGGTGCTGCCGAATTTTTTTTTTTTTCGGAGCTACTACATTGTCAGCGATACATTCAGAGATGGGTATTTATACAAGAAAAAATAATTTTCGTTTATAAGGTAAACAATTTATTATTTACTGGATTATTTTTTTAAATTAGGGATGGACTCGAGTTAAGCCGAGCCGAGCTTTTGATAAGCTTGAGCTCGGCTCGAAATTTCGAGTCGTGCTCGAAATAGAAGATCGGCCTGCAGGTTGAGCTCGTGGCTCGTTTCGGCTCGGCTCGAATATTTCGAGCCGAGCTGGACTCGGCTGGAATTTATTCCATATTTTACAGACACACTGTATATTGAAAATAGGTCTACACCAAAATCCCGACAGTCAAAATCCCGACAGCTAAAATCCCGACACGCCAGAATTCCGACACACCAAAATCCCGACAGCCAAACTCCCGACGGCCAAAATCCCAACAAATCAAAAATCTCGCCAGATTTTCAAAACTATAATACATAGTATCTAACTATTTTTGTTACGTTATTGTTTTGTTGATTTGTTTATTTTACCATTTAATATGAACTAATTTTCTGAATAACATGTCTAACATAGGTACATGAATTAAATTATTTTTCTTTTTTTACCAATATATAGTTCAATACATATAATCAAATCCTCAATTCAAGTTTACTTTGATATAATAGATATTATCAAGTAACTTAAAACCGTCCATTTCATTAAGTATAGCTTTTACATTATAAAATGAATTGTTTAATAATTTTCTCTTTTAAAATACTAATAATTAGTACCCGTATTTATTAGTAAGTAAGTAACTAATTTCAATTTCAATACTCTATATATGATTTGGTACTGCATTTGAAAAGAAAACAAAAATATTCAAAATGTAGTGGTCGGGATTTTTACTTATGCGAGGATTGTGGCATGTCGGAATTTTGGCATGTCGAGATTTTGGTATGTCAGGATTTTGGCTTGTCGGGATTCTGGCGTGTCGGGATTCTGGCGTGTCGGGATTTTGGCCGTCGGGATTTTGGCTGTCGGGATTTTGGGTGCCACCGATTGAAAATACATATTTGTAGTTTGAATTACTTATTCTCAGACAAAAGTATCAGTCGTAGCAGAAATAAATGAATTAGAAAAAGTATTAGCTAAAATATTGACAAGCTCGTTAAGAAAAGCTCGGCTCATTTCGAATTCAGCTAGGCTCGGCTCCATCCCAGTTTAAAATCAAGCATTCATGGCGGAAGAGAAATTAAAGCTGTTAATAGAAAACTACAAATATTTTCTAAATGTAGAACTTCTACATCTGCAATTGCCTATAGCCAGGAACCATTTCCAAACATGTGATGCGTTTACCATTTACAAGAACCATGTACAAACATTGTTTTGTTACTACTCGAATTTTTCAGAGTGCTTCCAGTAGCATATTCAGAAGTGATAAAACTACTGCATATTTTTGCCACACTGCCTGTCACCACAGCTGGAAATGAAAGATTTTTCTTCTTTTTCGCAGGTAACCTTCGCAGGGTACCTGCGAATTTCTACTGGTGATGAAAGATGAAAGATTTCACTTATGATGATGGCGGTTGAAAGAGAAATGAAAAAAAATACCACTAGACCAAGTGGTGGATGATTTTGCTGCGAGGAAACCACGACGGTAGGTACCCATTACTACACTAACGTGACATTGAAGGTATTTTATTCCATTAGTAATAAATCATTAGTATATAGGTATGCATTATTAAGTTTATGTTCCTAATTATTACAAATATGTAAATCATTATTCGAGAGATCCTATTCTGCGTTCCGCAGTCACTTTGCAGTATGGGCAGCATATCCCAATATAAAACTTATGGAACCTTGCAGCTCAGTGTTGCCGGTTTTAAGCAGACGAACTTAAAGTCCGTCTAAATAGAATATTCCAGAAGTCCAAAACATCTTGATTTGAAAATATGTGGGTTTTATTATTTTTAAATAATTCATAGATAGGTACTATGAAAGATATTTATACGATATTAAAGATATATCATTTGAATATTAATTATAATTAGCCTGTGATTAATATTATATTTAATAGTTATTTATGATATAAGTGTTAAAAGTACAATTTTAAGACACGCATGTGAGAGTTTGCAGAATGAGCGAAGCGAATTCTGCAATTCACATAAGTGCCTTAAAAATGTACTTTTTAATACGTGTACTTTGTACGCACGTGAGAAGTTATACTTCTATTATATGATTTAAACGAAATTAATATACTTTCAACAGGTTATTTGTATTTAAAGATTAAACTAATTTTTACTTACTACTTTCCAAAAATTTTTAATAAATCAATACTAAAAATACAAAAAAAGTTAGATAACACGCGGATTCGAACCAGGAACCTCTCGATCTCCGGTCGAACGCGCTACCACCGAGCTAAACTCTCTTTGATTTGACAGCTTACAAGATTTCTCATACATACTGACAAATTTAATAGACCAAGTGAGGTATAAAAAAACTTTAAAATTTATTTAATATAAATATTAATATTTCTTGGCAACACTGTTGTTCATAAGAGTCTGTACTGAAAGATGACCGTGGAACGCAGTATAGACATTAGAGATGTGGTATTAAAGACGCATTTTAAGAATTTCATTGGTGGATCGCGTCACTAATGTTAAGGTCCTGCGTAGAATGGACAACGAATGCGAGATAATTAACGCCATCAAAGAGCGCAAACTAGAATATCTTGGTCATGTTATGAGGGATGAACATAGATATGACTTGTTGCAACTCATTCTTCAGGAGAAGGTATTTGGAAAGAGAGGGCTAGGGAAAAGAAGAATATCTTGGCTTAAAAACCTGAGAAAGCGGTTCAATACACCGAAAATCGGACCATTCCGAATAGCAGCAAACAAAGTTCGGATAGCCATCCTGATCGTCAACATCCGGAACGGATAGGCACCATAACAAGAAGAAAATATTACCTCTTAACCACCAGATATCTGTTTGTATTTTGTGATATAACTCATAACTGTACCTCTTCGTTCGAATACCGACAAAAAGCTTATAAATATGCAAATTAATTCTTGATTTGATAAAAGTATTATCAACAGTTTAATTGGTTGACGTAACGATTTTTCCATAATATGATACTACATATTTATTATATTATATATTATATAAACCAAAAATTGCAGTGGAAAGATACGTTACATACACATCAATAACTCAGTTGGTAAGTAATTGAAAATTTGTGCCTCTTAACAACCCACTTTTAACATCTAATTCTGCTACAGTTTTTTTAAAAACTGGTAAATCATCCGAAGCATTTTTTAACTATCATACAGAATTATACATATAATTTGCACACTTTTACACAAATTATTACATTTAAACTTTTTAATACAATTGGCGGTCTTTCACGAGGTTTAGTACATTTCTTAAGATCCCATTAACTTCTTCTTCTTATTGCGCCGTGTTCGAAGGTTGGCGATCCAAATGGCAACTGTAGCCTTGTAAACTGCTGCACGAAGAATTTCTGCTGATGAGCGGTCAAAACATCTTCTCAGGTCCTTCAGCTAGGAGTTTTGGCATTTTCCTACTGATCTTTTGCCCTGTACTTTACCTTTAAATAACTGAACTTTCCATTAATTGAATTAATTACATTTCTTCTTTTTCTTCGGCCTTTATCTTTTCCATACGTACCATATCCAAAAAATCATATACGTACGCTTCTTCTTTTTCCCCATGCTCTCCATTTAGTCCATATTCACTCCAGCTTTCTTGACTTTTAGTCATATGTCCAGCCCAGTTCCATTTTGAGAAATATACTCTTTGCTTAGATGGTAAAAGAACCCGAAGAAGATCTCCACTGTAATGGTTATACCAAATAAAGAGGACCACTGGTTACTTTCTATCTGAGGCAGCACACCACCTCCAGAAGATGCTGAGAACATTACCACATCCTTACCAAGGATAAAGGATAGAGGAGGAGAAGGACTCTTTGCAATGTATCTTTGAGTTTTGTTTGTTGCTCCTTCACTTTACTTCTACTCATAAAATGATTGATCCTGCCTCTTTGATTGCATGTTTCCTGTGTTGTTAGACTGTTACATCTTTCTGAGTATTTTTGTGTAATTCTGAGAAATAATTTTTACAGGTGTCTACAATGCTCTCTATGACCAGCATTGATCTGCTATTATAAGATTCGTTGTATTCAACTCCCATTTGTCCCTTCCTGGAAAGTGGACAGTAAACGGTTTTTAGAAATTATACCTATTAATACACATAGCTAATAAGTCAAAGAAAAAAGTGATATTGTGCTGATGTGTGCTTTTGCCCTAGGGGTGAGTTTCACCCCCTTTTCGGGGTGAAAAATATATGTTCAAACTAAGTCCGGAAATGGATAAAATGACTAATTCCAAGCAACTTTTGTTCTATAAAGTTTTTTCACCAAGTTAATACTTTTCGAGTTATTTGCGAGTGAATATGTTAATTTTTTTACAAAATAACCACGTTTTCAGACGGTTTTTCGCAAATAACTCTAAAAATAAGTATTTGGTCGAAAAAAATTCTTATCAAAAATATAGCACGTAAAAAAGTGAAAAAC
Organism: Diabrotica virgifera virgifera; assembly: GCF_917563875.1. NCBI lineage: Eukaryota > Metazoa > Arthropoda > Insecta > Coleoptera > Chrysomelidae > Diabrotica > Diabrotica virgifera. Next base: position 220,582,899 of record NC_065448.1, on the reverse strand, counting down.
AAGGTGTATATATTATTAGGTCACTATACCTAGTAGAAGCAGAGTTATAGCTAATGAAAAATAGGTTCATATTCGTCAAATTCTAAATCGAATATTTTAACGTGCCATAACCAAAAAACTAAGCAATTTTTTGGGCAAAACTCATTTTAACTTTTTTAAAGTGTTTAAAAAATGTGTATTTTTGTTTTTTAAAAAAAATTTTTAGCATCAAAAGTAAACAAGTTACGCTCAAAATAAAGTTGGTCCCTTTTTTTTGGTAAGAAATCGGGAAAATCACCAACTAATTAGCATTTCAAATGAACTTAATTGGTACCACTTCACAAGTTTTTTTACTCGCGTATGTATTGATCATATTATGATCTGTAAATTTCATCGGTTCAAAGTCCTTATTTTTGAAAGAGCTGTAGTTAAAAGGGCTTGAACGAGTCACTTATCACGAGTGTATGTAAATTTAGAAACACCGAATCTTAACCAATTTTTGTCTTACAGAAAAACAAAAAAATACAAAATATTCAGAAAAGTAAAGTCAACTTTTTTTATTCTTTAAGATTTTTGGTATCTCTAACAATTTTTAAGTTATTTTGAAAAAAGCATTTTTTTTCAAAATTAAATTTTTTGAAAATTTTACTTTAAAACTAAATTGTTTCAAAAATAAGCACTTTGAATCGATGAAACTTACAGATCATATAAACATAACATAAGTAAAGTAACCTGTGAAGCGGTAACGATTAATTTCATTTAAGTTGCTAAGGGGGGGGGGTGATCTTCCTGATTTTTTTTGCCAAAACAAAAGGATCCAGCTTCATTTTGAGCGTAACTTGGTTACATTTGATGCTAGAAATTTTTTTTATAAAAACAGAAATAAAGCTTTTTTTAAACACTTTTAAAAAGTTGTAATGTGTTTTCCCCAAGAATGCTTCATTATTTGGATATTTCACATTGAATTATTCTATTTGGAATTTTTCGAATATGAACCTATTTTTCATTAGCTATAACTCTGCTTTTGCTAGGTATAGAGACCTAATATATACACCGTTTTTTCACTTTTTTAGAGGCTATAGTTTTGGTAAGAATATTTTTTTCGACAAAATGCCTACGTTTTGAGTTATTTGCGAAAAACCGTCTAAAAACGTGGTTATTTTGTTCAAAAATGAACATATTCACTTGCAAATAACTCAAAAAGTATTGATTTGGTGAAAAAACTCTATAGAACAAAAGTTACCTAAAATTAGTCAGTTTATCAATTTCGGGACTTATCTTGGACATATATTTTTTCACCCCCATCTCGGGGGTGAAACTAACCCCTAGGGCAAAAGCACACATCGGCACCATATCACTTTTTTCTTTGACATGTTAGCTATGCGTATGCCAAATTTCATGTCAATCCAATCGGTTCTTTAAAATTTACATCAAAAACCGTGAAAGAATGTACTATATTTAGGTGCTGAAATATGGTGCCAGCAATATTTGTGTAACTAATATCAATGTAGAGTGAATTAGAAACTTAGATAAACTAATTATATTTTTTTAGCCTGCAGATACCACTTTGATCAACCTCTAAAATGAAGGCCTTCTACTTCTTGGCTCTCCTCTTCGTTCTTGCTATCAGTACTGAATATGCTCTAGGTGACTGCTTATCTGGAAAATATCGTGGACCATGTGCAGTATGGGATAATGAAACTTGCCGTAGAATATGCGGCGAAGAAGGACGTCAAACTGGTCACTGCAGTCCTAGTCTCAAATGTTGGTGCGAAGGATGTTAAATACCAATTTATTACTTATACTTTAATTTTTTTGCTATGAATAAAAATAATAAATTATGAATGTATAAAAATCTGTTAATTATTTCGTAACTTAGATCCTGGTGTCACTGGCGGACCCAAGTCCGGTAAAGGACGAGGGTTAGGATATATAAAAATACCTTTAAATAAGCCTCAGATAGATTAGTCTTGTCGTCGATTATACAAGTAAAAAAATATAGATAATGCATTTGGTATATTGATCGGTCTGACACTAAAAAAGAGGAAGCTTAAACATTTCTGCTGAATCAACTCACAAAATACTAAATAAATAGTATAACTTGCAGCACACAGTCTTCTCTTAGTCTTTGGTTTATTTTATTGGTTTCGTTTGATACTTTGAGAGACTTCGACAAATCACAGATATGCAAAAATGCTTGGGAAAACGAACAAAGAATACAATGGAAATATGCATCAATAATCGTGAAATAAACAGATATGGAAAAGAAAAATTTGAAGAAGTAGCTCTCATCCAACTTAATGAACAAACGTGTGTAGCAAACCCATCAGCACAATGCAAGAACAATTATGATGGGCCGCTTTGGAATGGCGTTGTCTTTTTCATCAACTCATATTCTATTTGTATTATATGCCTGTTACACAAAAAGGGAAACCAACTGGAATACAATAATTACCTCGGAATAACTCTCCTAAATACAGCATACAAGATATTCTCAAACATTTTACACGAGAGGTTGAAGCCTTATACCGAAACGTTTCTAGGAGAATATCAGGCAGGATTCAGGCGTCCACGTTCAACCATTAACCATATCTTTACACTACGACAGATCCTCGAAAAAGCGCAAGAATGTAACATAGGTATGTACCATATCTTTGCCGACTTTAAAGCGGCATATGACTGTGTCTTAAGACCAAGTCTTTACAACGCTATGAATGTGTTAGGAATTCCAAAAAAACTCATATGTTTGATAAAAGTGACAATGGCGAAGATGCGATCAGCAGTAAAAATTCAAAACGACTCGTCAACCCCATTTGAAATACATAGGGGGTTAAGGCAGGGAGATGCGCTGGCGTGTCAGCTTTTTAATGTAGCCTTAGAAAAAGTTGTACGAGGCGCTAATTTAGATAGCAGGGGAACAATATTTAATAAATCAGTCCAAATTCTAGCATATGCAGACGACGTGGACATTATAACAAGAACCAGGACGAGAACTGTGGAAATCCTAACCAATCTAGTACCACCAGCAGAACAAATGGGGTTACATATAAATCAAAATAAAACCAAATTCATGGCGACTAACACAAACACAAGATCTGGAAATGTTGACTCAGATCTAATCATCAATGACCAAAACTTCGAAGCGGTCAAAGAGTTCATATATCTAGGGACATCGGTTAACAGGTGTTATCATGGTCTATCGAAGTACTTATCTAACAAACGTCTGTCTCAAAAAACTCGTATAAGGCTGTAGAGAACATTGATAGTCCCCGTTCTCACATATGGATCAGAGGCATGGACGCTAACTAAAACAGATGAAACCGCTCTATCGATTTTTGAAAGAAAAGTGCTACGCAAGATATTCGGAGCAGTCTGTGAGAACGGAATATGGAGGCGTAGATATAATTTTGAACTGCAGAATATCTACAAGCACACGTTTGGTGGAAAAGATATTATCATTGTAATTAAGCGAAACCGCCTGCAGTGGGCAGGACATGTAGCCCGGGTCCCTGAATCGAACATGATAAAAAAGATTCTAACAGCTCAACCCGTGGGAATGAGAAGACGGCGTAGACCAAAGTTGAGGTGGATGGACGGGGTAACACAAGATGCCGATAAGATCGGAGTCGGCAACTGGAAAATTGAAGCAAGAGACAGAACAGAATGGCGTAGAAGGCTTGAGAAGGTCGAGGCCCTCTAAGGGCTGTAGCACCAAGATGATGATGATGATTATATCACACGACACCTCACACGTCTCTGACGCCGTTTGGCTGCTACAGACCTCTCTAGCAATAGCAATCCATCGTCAAACACTTCATTCCTTATTTCTTGAGCTGCCCTCTTTCCAACGACCCCTCACAGGTTCCTATACGTTAGGCTGTTTTGGCCGCTAAAGACCTCTTTGCAATCCATCCTATAGCCGCAAACCCTTCATTCATTACTTCTTAAGCTGCCCTCTTTCCAAAGACCCCTCGTACGTCACAATCTGACGAGCCGTTCTACCCCCACCACAAAACGAGCAAAAAATTAGCAGAATGGACCTCAGATTTTGGTGAAGGCGCCCGTGTTAATTCTTATGGCGCATACACCAAATCGCAGACTAACAGAAGAAGTCAGCAACAAAAATATACGAAATATTAACGTAATAATAGAAAGGCAATCAAAAATATATACAGCAGCAATTAGACTAGTGATAGCCTATGGAGCAGAAGTAATGTGCCTTACGAAAAAAGACGAAGAAAAGTTAAGAATAATTGAGAGAAAAATTATGAGAAGAATACATGGCCCAGTGAAGACAGAAACACATATAGTAAAATCTATTAAAGCACAAAGGCTCAGATGGTTTGGGCACACACACAGAAGAGGGGTAGAAGAACTGATCAGGAAGATAATGAACTGGAGACCAGTAACAAATAGACCAAGAGGAAGACCAAAAATAAGATGGGAAGATGAACTGCTAGACGATATATCAAAGATGGAACTTGCAACCTGGAGAGAAAAGATTCAGGACCGGGGTGAGTGGAAGAAGATAGTAGAGAAGGCAAAAAAACATCACAACCTATGAACGACGACCTAAACAGGTAGCAAGTGACTTCCACCATGTAATCAAGTCACACTACAGCTCAGATGTTACCTAGGGTATAATGGTAAAATATTTCTAACATCCATGTTTTAATTGGCATCTTTAACCGATGTTTCCTTAACGGACCACGTATATGGCTTTGACCCACATATTTTTGTAAAATTATATCTTGGTGGTTAGCATGTAAACTTCACGGAAGCACTGATGATGACTGGTAAACCAGTCGAAAACTAGTTCTGATTGTGATGTAGCCCTTTTTAGGGATTGTAAATATACCTTTTATAAAGGATTTACTGTTTTTTGTATTACATGGTATACAGTCAACTACTCGTACAGGAAAACATTTTCTTGTTGAATTTTTGTATTTTTCAGTTTTTCAATCGGATGTTCATTTTACGAAATATCACGGGATTCGTATTTAAAATATTAAATTTACCCACCACCCCTCTCCGTGAGAAGTCGTGTTTGGTATCATTCGATAGATTTTTGAAAAATATTGAGCACGTATTTTTTAGTTTTTTGATCTGTCATTCATTTCGCGAAATATTCGCTTAAATATTCGATTTTTTCTTGTGAAACTTTGGGACTTACCCATTTCCTTACTCAAATCGTCAGATTTTTTAAATATACACTGTTTTGCATTTACTTAACTTACCTTATCTTAATCTGACGATTTCGAGTTTTTCTAAGGATATATTTTTTTTTCGGGCCCCCCTTAACGAACTCCCCTGTGTTAAGAGCTAATATATGGTAGAGGTACATTTTCAGAGTACATTCCCTTACTCAAATCGTCAGATTTTTTAAATATACACTTTTTGCATGTACTTAACTTACTTTATCTTAATCTGCCGATTTCGAGTTTTTCTAAGGATAGATTTTTTTTTCGGGACCCCCTTAACGAACTCCCCTGTGTTAGGAACCAATATATGGTAGAGGTACATTTTCAGGGTACAAGGTTTCTCTCCATGTAATAATCTGACGCGCTCGAGTAACTGCAAAAATCCCCGCTTGGGCTCTCCTACCATAATCAATGATTTTTTTAAATGAGAATTAGAATCATGTTATAGCTCATTTGAAAGGTTATTTAATTCTCTTCTATTCAGCAATGTCTTAAATGTTGGTGCGCAGGATTTTAAATACCAATTTATGACTTATATTAAAATTTTTAACTATGAATAAAAATAATAAATGGCGAATATATAAAAATCTGTAAATTATTTCGTAACTTCACCTGTAGTATTTGTGGCTGGATTGAATAGTTCACTGCCGGACCCAAGCCCGGGTAAAGGACGAGATTTAGGCGATGGGATAAGCAAACATTTTCGTAAAGCAAAATGTTTAAAATTTCCTGAAACCTTTCTCTATCCTCTTCTACGCGAACTGATTCTTCTACTGTGGAACCACACCATTGTCTACTATCTATCTACTGTCTTACGCATCCATGAAACTTTCTTTCGGCCAATCATTCTCTTTCCTTATACACAACCATGTAATAGGATAGACCACACAGAACATTTCAGGACTTTCTTGCGAATGTGCACCGACAGGTTTCTGTTGCATAAAACTGATTTCCAGTGACAACATTACTCCCCCTTTCCTTGTCATTCAAAGCCTCCCTAAAGATTTCTTCGAATATATGTAGATTAAAAAGACTGGGTGACAAAACCCAACCTTACGTACTCCACGATTGGTTTTTCAGTAAGTAAGACTATCTCCAATTTTAATAGAGACTACTTGCTTTTTGTACTTGATTTCTCACTTCTTTGTCCAAGTCTCATTCTTGGACACTTCTTTACATCTGATTGGTTCTTTACTGATTACTATTGTTTTAGTTTTCTGAGATGAAATTGTCATATTTAATTGTTTTGCTCTTATGTTAAAATTGTGGATTAATATTTTCAGACCGTCTTCATATTGGGCTATCAGTATTACGTCGCGTGCGTCATCTGCGTAACAGAGTATATAATAATAATATCGTATGGCATTTTTGCCGGGGAGATCCTTTCGGACAGTTCCGGCGCCATTTACATCTTTAACCCTGTTTCAAGTAACTAGTGCCGATGTACACTAGCCCAGGGGGACCGAAGGCTTTACGTGCTCTCCGAGGCACGGTGAGACGGCTCGTGTCATTATTGGAAATGAAAATGGTTTGTCTTTGACAGGGCTCGAACCCACGTGCACTGGCGTATGAGGCCAGCGAATATGCCGTTACTCCACGGCCGCTCGTAAGAGTATAATTCTATGTTTCCCAATCTGCATCCTCTTCCTTTGTTGAAGCTTTTGAAGATTTCATACATAAGTCAATTGAAGAGAAAAGGGCTCAGTGAGTCCCCAGTCATATTCCGCTGCTTAAGTTTATAGGTTCTGTAAGGTCTATAGGTTTAAAAAATGCGAGAAAGTAAAATTAATGTAATAAACTTTTTCGATTTTTTAGACCTTACGCATAACTTTAGATAAAAGCAAAATATGAAAATGCATAAAAATTATTTTTTAATTTAAATTTTTTATGATAAATTTAATTACGCTTTTATCACAAAATTACCATTTTTTCATTAGCGGATGTAAAAAATTACAAAACACCTACTTAATTATGGTAGGGGAGCCCAAGCGGGGATTTTTGCAGTAACTCGAGCGCGTCAGATTATCATATGGGGAGAAACCTGGTACCCTGTAGATGTACCTCTACCATATATTGGCTCTAAACACAGGGGAGTTCGATAAAAGGGAGGCCCGAAAAGAAAATCTATCCTTAGAAAAACTCAAAATTGTCAGATTAAGATAAGGTAAGTTAAGTACGTGCAGAACAGTGTATATTTCAAAAATCTGACGATTTGAGCGGGGCGTAAGGAAATGGGTGAGTCAAAAAGTTTCACAAAAAAAGCGAATATTACGCGAAATGAACGATATATCTAAAAACTAAAAAATACGTGCTCAATAGTTGTCAAAAACGAATGATACCAAACACGACTCCCCACGGAGAGGGGTGGGGGGTAAATTTAAAATTTTAAATACGAATCCCGCGATATTTCGAGAAATGAACATCAGATCAAAAAATTGAAAAATACACTTATTCAATATGTTTGAAAAATCTATCGAATGGCAGCAAACACGACCCCCAAGGAGATGGGGTAGGGGGTTACTTTAAAATTTTAAATAGGAGCCCCTTTTTTATTGCAGATTCGGATTCCTTACGTAAAAATAAGTAACTTTTATTTGAAACATTTTTTCGAATTATGGATAAATGGCGCGGAAGAAACGATTGTTGGAAATGGAAAATTAAATTAATAATGGAACTTTTTTTGGTTTTAGAACCTACTCTTCACAATCCAATAGGTTCCCAAAACGCTCGAGTGACTGCACATTTAGCATACTTTCCTCCCCTACTATTAGTATGTGACAAAAGTCGCAACCAATGCAATAGGAAATATTTACATACTTAACGAAGTGGAATTTGTTTTTAAATGCTAATGAAACAAGCACCACAACAACTCTTTACAATATGGGTCTTCTTTATACATCCACTCTCAAAAATCCCCTTAGTCCAGAGTAATAAGGATTTTCTCGGGACACTCAAAGATCTAGGTAGTTGAGGGTAGGTAAGTTTCCTGCCTAGAGTTCGCGTCCGTTTTTTAATTATTAACAATTTAGTGCAAAAATCGCGATATTGTCAATTTTTTGCACCACATTTAAAAGCTAAATAGTTGACATAAAATTACAAAATTAAATTTTTTGGAACATTGAAAAGCCTCCAAAATGACGATATTTGAAAGTTAAAAAGTTAATTTGTTGCTACGCAAACTGCAAAATAAGTGAAAAGCGTTATTTGTTAATAACAATAACTATTACTCAAAATACTTTAGAACTTTAGAGTTTCGCCCAAAGTTGAGTATTGGGGTACTTAACAAACCTTTAAAATTTGAGACCGATCCATTAATTAGTTTAAATTTTATTCAATTTGTTTCAGAAAATAATGAAGATAGGGCAATTCTGAGTATGCCAAATGAAAGCAGAAGAGTAATAGTATCAAAATGTATTAAAAAAAGATAAAAAATTAATCAATATAATCAAAAATTCTAATGCCAAATTTTTGAAATTTTGTAGTTTATAAACATTTAGAATAACTTTACAAATGTTGTCCGTAGGAACAATCTTTTTATATATTGGAAAAGCTAGTATTTTAACACGACTTTTCAAATAAAAAAAATAGCCTGGGTTCATTGCTACAGGTCTACGCCAAAAATGAATGTTTTGCTTCATCCCCTAACGAGCAACAATGGCTACTGCGGTGTAATAAGTACTTAAATTACAATACCCAACACTCCTATTTCAGGAAGGAAAGCAGATAGAGGGTCGCTTCCGGTGGTATATATAATTTCTAATTAATTTTTGAAAGATGGGGTAAACCCGAATTTACAAACTCATCCCCTCCAACCCCTACCGTTATCATCGTTCCCCGGATTTCACAAAGAGTGAAAATAACCAGTTTAAAGACTTAAAACCAAGTGGCTAGTTTTTGCTAATTCATTTCTGCAGGTCTACGCCAAAAACGAATTTTTTGCTTCATCCCTTAACGAGCAACAATGGCTATTGCGGTTGAATACTTAAGCTAAAATACCCAACACTCCTATTTTAGGAACGAAAGCAGATAGAGGGTCGCTTCCAGCGGCATATTTTATTGCCAATTAATTGCTGAAAGATGGGTATACAACAATTTACAAACTCACCCCCTCCAACCCCTACCGTTATTATCATTCCCCGGATTTCACAAAAAGTGAAAATAACCAGTTTAAAAACCTAAAACCAAGTGGGTATTTTTTGCTAATTAATTGCTCCAGGTCTACGCCAAAAATGAATTGTTTCGTTCATCCCCTAACGAGCAACGATGGCTACTGCCATTTAATACTTAAGCTACAATACCCAGCACTAATATGTCAGGAATGAAAGTAGTAGATAAAGGGTCGCTTCCGGCGCTATATTTTATTGCCAATTAATTAGTTGCTCGTTAGGAGATGAAGCAAAAAATTCATTTTTGGCGTAGACCTGCAACAATTTATTAGCAAAAGAATACCCTTTTTAGGTTTTTAAACTGGTTATCTTCACTTTTTGTGAAATGCAGGGAATGATGATAACGGTAGGGGTTTGAGGGGGGTGAGTTTATTCTTGTATACCCCATATTTCAGCAATTAATTTCCAATAAAACATACCTCCAGAAGCGACCCTTTATCTATTTTCCTTCCTGAAATATGAGTCTTGGGTATTGTAGCTTATGCATTAAAACGTATTAGCCATTGTTGCTCGTTAGGGGATGAAACAAAAAATTTATTTTTGGTGTAGACCTGTAGCAGTTAATTAGCAAACAATACCCACTTGGTATTAGGTCTTTAAACTGGTTATTTTGACTTTTTGTGAAAAGCAGGTTACGAAAATAACGGTTGGGGTTGGAGGGGATGAGTTTGTAAATTCTGCTATACCTCATCTTTCAGCAATTAATAAGCAATAAAATATGCCGCCGGAAGCGGCCCTCTATCTGCTTTCCTTCCTGAAATAGGAGTGTTGGGTATTGTAGCTTAAAACGTAGATTAAAACGTAATAGCCATTGTTGCTCGGTAGGGGATGAAGCAAACAATTTCTTTTTGGCGTAGACCTGCAGCAATTAATTAGCACACAATACCCACTTGGTATTAAGTCTTTAAACTGGTTATTTTGACTCTTTGTGAGATCCGGGGAACCATGAAAACGGTAGGGGTTGGTGGGGTGAGTTTTTAAATTCTTGTATACCCCATCTTTCAGCAATTATTTAGCAATAAAATATAAGCGACCCTCTATCTGCTTTCGTTCCTGAAATAGCAGTGTTGGGTATTGTAACTTAAGTATTCAACCGCAGTAGCCATTGTTGCTCGTTAGGGGATGAAGCAACAAAGTCATTTTAGGCGTAGACCTATAGTAACTAATTAGCAAAAAAGTACCCAGTAAGTTTTAGGTTTTTAAACTGGGTATTTTCACTTTTTGTGGATTCCGGTGTAAATGATGATAACGGTAGGGGTTGAGTTTGTAAATTCTTGTATACCCAATCTTTCAGCAATTAATTAGCAATAAAATATGCCGCCGGAAGCGACCCTCTATCTAATTTCGTTCCGGAAATATGAATGTTGGCTATTCAGCTTAATATTAAGCTGGAATAGCCACCTGTTTCTCTGAAGGGGTTGAAGCAATAAATTTTTAATTTGCGTAATAAATTAGCAATAAAATAGCAAAAAAATATGGGTAAGTCTCATGGCTCATTTATGAAATGGCTATTCTAGCTTAATAGACATGAAAAATGAGAATGAAGAATGAGAAAGATGAGAAGAATACACGGTCCAGTAAAGACAGAACCAGGAGAATATAAAAGACTGATGAACTATGAAATAATAAATATAACCGAAGAGGAAGAGATAGTAAAATTTATTAGAACACACAAACTGAGATAGTTTGAACAAAATACGTAGAAGAGAACAAGGCGCACTAATTAGGCAGATAACGAACTGGAAATCCGTAATAAACAGACCAAGAGGAAGACTAGAATAAAAAAATAAGATATAACTATTCACTAACAATGTTGTTCTGAAGCTATTTCCTTGTGGCATTTTTGTAATTAACTATTTAGATGGGAAAAGAGACAAAATTAACTTGGAAATTTAACAAAAAGCAACTCATAATATTGGCAATATCATTTTTAAAGTCTTCTACTTTAAAATGTATATTATAGTCGAGGAAATGAAACTGAAAAAATGGCAAAACCTCGGAATTTTTTTCGTCCAGCATCGATTTGTACAAAAATTTGGGATAGGCTCATTACACCCTCTAGTTTATTTTCTATACTGAGCCGTACAGCGGCTCAAAAGCGTACAGCTTTTGGTTTTTTAAGGGTGAAAACTACCCCTAATTGTAAAAAATTATAAAATAACATTTTAAACTTTAATATTGTCAACATTTGGTTTTTATTAGTTACATAAGATTGGTTTTATGCTTTAAGATATACTATCATAATATTTCAACCCTTAAAACCACCCTTGTTTCGGCTTGCATCGATTTGCATAAAAATTTGGGATTAGGATCATCTCAACCTGTACTTCATATTCTATATCATGCTTAAGGGGGTTGATTATTTTTAGGGGTATAAACTACCCCTTATTGTCAAAAATTATATAAAAACTTTAATATGGGTAAAATTTGGTTTTGATTGGTTAAATAATGATTGCTTTATGCTTTAGGATATAATATAATATTTCAACCCTTAAAAACCACCCTTAATAACATTACAATTTTTATAAGTAGATAATTTAATAGATCTATACAGAAAAAAAGTAGAATTAAAGAATTACAAAAACATTTATTTACACAAAAATACGAATTTACAAATATGTACAAATACAAATAGTTTTTAAGTGTTTTTCCAGAACCGGTTCTGTGGTATTATACATACAATGAAAATGATCCATAAGCAGATTATTCGAATTTTTCGAAAAAAAAAATTGGATTTATTAACATGGCTCCTTCATTTTTGGCGATAAAATGTTTTTTCAAAAACGATTTTGTAGGATTTTTGAAGAGATATAAGACTGTGTAAACTAAATTCCGTAATATCCCTTAGTTTTTAATTGGGGTGGGTTTAAAGGGCTCGAATAAGGGGATGTTTGCTCGTAAATAGAGGTTTTAAACAGCTATATCTCGCTAACTATTCACTATAATGAAAATCTATGCAAAAGGAAATTTTAGTTATTAAAAAATCTATAATTTAGTAATCAATCATTTTTTTCGTATCTCCAGTGTTTTCGGAGATATTTTGAAATAAAAGGTGAAAAATAGGAAATTCCAAAAAATCAATTTTTTTTAAACTCCAATTTTTCTAAGATTAGGCCTTTTAAATAGATCAAACTTGTTGGGTGTATTGATAATACAAATATAAAAGGAATTGCAGAAAGGTGAAGACCAATTTTAATTAGGAGGGTAGTTAGGGGGTTGTTTTCACTGATTTTTTATAGAGAAAAGCAGGTACCGACCTTTTTTTGATCATAAGTCGCTTAAGTTTCATGCTAAAAACTTTTCATTATTATTTTTTGAATGCTCTAGCTATATGCTTGAAAAAATATTATTTAAGTTTTCCTCGAAAAATGCAAAGTTTTTCCGTTATTTGGCTTTTAATATTTCAAATTATGCATTTGACGAAAAAAGCTAACTTTTTGACATGCCGTATCTCGGTTTGTATTGGTCTTAAAAATATTACAGAAAAAGAATTTGGTTTTTGTTACTAAAAGATACAATTTTGATATCGACAGTTTTTTTGATTAAATGCATATTTTTCGAGGTATTCTCAAAAAACCCTTTAAAAAAAGTCGATTATTTCGTCGAAAAACTGTTACTGTCAAGCGCTAATATCTCGAAAAATTTTACGAAGAAAATGTAAAAAAACATTTTTTTCTTAGAATTACTTTTTACATTGATTTCCCTGGTTAAAATGTACCGAAAAATTCCCACCCCTGAGATGGGGTGGCAACCACACCCAAGGTTTTAGCGTACAGCAGCATTATATAGAAAATGATCCTTGGACTATTTCCCCACCTTCTGTGAAAATTTTAAGTAAATCCATGCTGGACGAAAAAATTGCGAGCCAAAATTCTTCATTTCCTCGACTAATAATATATGTCGGAATTGCCGATATAAATGTGTCAGATTAAATAAATTATTAGAAGAATTTTTAATAAGCAACATTTTTTTTTAGTATTTGTATTTTGACAACGACACCCGATTTGGGCGTCGAAACGTTAATAAAATTATTTTTTTTTTTCAAGTTAATTGTGGCTCATTTCCCATCTAAATTATTCTAAATAGTTAATTCACTAACAACATACTGCATTTTTGTTAGTTTCATCGCAACATTTATATTAAGAAAATTGAAAACAAAATATTTCCCATACCATTTAGGTAATCTGTTTTTTTTTTCGGTATTAACACTTAACGAATGCCATATAACACATATTAACATTATTATCGTAATTAAATAAACGCAACATTCGAAGAACAGTAGTTAAAAAATGATTCAATATCTCAAGATTAGCATTATTTTACATTTTACATAACTGACGTAAGAAATATGTGACTATATAAACTGCAGATGTGCAGTGAAAGTATAATCATCTTCTACTTTATTTCGTGGTAAGTGAATTGGAAATTGTTTATAGTTTAAATCTTCTTCTTTCTCATAATACTTAGTGCCTTTCAGGACGTCGGATGTAGAGTTTCGCCTATTGATGGTCAGATTCTTCATAACGCTTTTATTAATGTCTCTCCTTTCACCTACATCCTGGATCTGGTCCATCCATGTCTTTTTCGGCCTTCCCTTACTTCTTTTGCTTCCCAGATTGGCTTGATATACCTTCTTTGTTAGTGGCTTTTGCTACATTCGTTCTTTGTGACCAAACCAGCTCAATTGCTTGTTTTCGATCTTCCTCATTATCTTGTTCTTGCTCCCGCTCTCTCCTTGTATCTCCATTTCTGAATCTTTCAAACTTCGTAACTCCAGGTATTCTTCTTATGTATGTATTTCATCTCGGCCACATTTATCATTGATGCATGTTTCTTTTGCACAATCCATGTTTCCGCCCCATACTTCATTATTAGATTTACTATGCTGTTATATACTCTGAGTTTAGTTTTGTTGTCTATTTCTGATTTCCCAAAAATTGTATTATTTAAGAAGTAATGCACGTCAGTAGCCATCTTCAGTTTATTTTTATTACTTATTGCCAGGTCCGTTTTTCCATCTTCTGTTAATATAGTTTAAATCAAAAATATTATTAAACGCTTTTGCTTAATTCAATAGTTTTCCGTCAAATCTTTAGACGTTAATTTGAGTGCCTTTTCTCCAATGCAAATGAATGAAAATTTGCAGACATACCCATTCGCGGGAACAATACACGAATAATCAATAACAATTTTTTTATGTTTATTAATTGTTTAAATAAAAAAAACGATTTTAATGGAAAATGCTTAAATTCTCTTGTTTTTTACAATGTAAAAATTTGAAAATTTTACGTGTTGTAGCTAATGATATGAACTATACATAATTTCACTTTTTACGTTAATTGTTTACGTTATGCTTCATAAATAAACAATAGTTTCAAATTTTTTGCCGATTCCGACTACTTTTCATGTTAGTACATCATATTATGTTTTATACATATTTTAAGAAACATGACGATATATTTTAATGTTTGAAAAGTGTAAGACTAAAAAGTAAAAAATAAAAAAATATGAAAAAAAATTTTTAAGAAACGCTTTTCTTTAGTTACGAGATACTAAAATTAAAAATATTATAAAAAAAAATCAACTAAAAAGCAAAAAATAAAAAAAAATTGAAAAAATCTAACACATTCGTTAAAGAAAAGCGTGGGGCGAAAACCGTTTATTCGATGAACACGCGCCACGCTTTTCTTTGACGAATGTGTTAGATTTTTTCAATTTTTTTTATTTTTTGCTGTTTAGTTGATTTTTTTATAATATTTTTAATTTTAGTCACTCGTAACTAAAGAAAAGCGTTTCTTAAAATTGTTTTTTTCATATTTTTTTTATTTTTATTATTTCTTTTATATTATAACAGAGACCGATGACCCTTAATAGAGTATCGGTCGCTCAATATTTCTTGAGCTCTTTAATCCATTTAACGCAGTGGATTAGTTCACATATATCTTTTAGGCTATTTTTCAAAGAATATGATGTTTTTTGCTTTATCTACTATCTTTTTCTACTCTCTTCGGTCCTCCCTCTCTTTTCTCTCCAATTTGCAATTTCCATCTTTGATATATATATATATATATATATATATATATATATATATATATATATATATATATATATATATATATGTATCGTCTAGCAGTTGATATTTCCATCTTATTTTTGGTCTTCCCTTAGTCTGTATGTTACAGTTTTCCAATTTGTAATCTTCCTAATTAGTGCGTCTTCTTCTCTTCTTTGTATGTGTCTAAGCCATCTCAGTATTTGTGCTTTAATAAATTTTACTATATGTCTTCCCTTTCGGTTATATTTATTATTTCATGGTTCGTCAATCTTCTATATTTTCCTTGTTCTGTCAATATTTTTTTGTTTATATTTATTACTATATTGTTCTTCATTTTCTCTTCCATATTGATTCAGTTGTTGTTTCCATTCTCTAGTCATTTATTTCTCACAAAGTTTTTAATTCGAATTTTTTTGTGACATTCTTCATCAAACCAAGACCTATTATTTGTTCTGCAATTTCTATTGTGCTGTTTTTATTTTATTCCATTCCTTTTCCATATCATTATTATTGTATCTTCTCAGTTTCTATCATAATTCTTCAGTATCCTGTTATTTTGTTTCATATATTTCAATTATTTTCATATTATCATTTTGCTTTTTTTCCTTTTTGTTGTTTTCTTGTTTTTTAAGTGTGTTATTAATGAAAAAGATATAATTATGGTTCATATTTGTCTTCCTATGTTTTTTTAATATTCAATGTGTATCTATGCTAATAATTCTAACAAAGAAATTATTTATTCAATGCACTGTTGCAACTCCAAGAAATGAATAAATAACAGAAACGAACACATCTTGCAATACTACAAGCTTAAACCACATTTTGAAATTTTTCTTATTGTTAGGAGTGTGCAAGTTCAAATTATTGGTAAGGACGCCCAAGCTAACTTTTCTTTTTTTTTGTTTCAGAAAACATACCTTGTTCTTCCAACCTCTAAAATGAAGGCCTTCTACTTCTTGACTCTCCTCTTCGTTCTCGCTATCAGTACCGAATATGCTCTAGGTGACTGCTTGTCTGGAAAATATCGTGGACCTTGCGCAGTATGGGATAATGAAACTTGTCGTAGAATATGCGGTGAAGAAGGACGTAGGACCGGGCATTGCAGTCCAAGTCTTAAATGTTGGTGCGAAGGATGTTAATTAAGATTAAGTGTTTTATACAATAATAAAGACTACAGGAGCTATTTCAAATGTTGTTTTATTTGCAATAAAATAAATAAATTATAAACACTTCATACCTACAGTTTATCATATTAACCCCTTGGTCACCATGTAGACATGCGTCTACATCAACTGATAAATTATTTTGTATATAGTGATGAGAGTGGTAATAACCGGCAAAATAGCGCAAAAGATGAAAAACATATTAAATTGTGAGATAAAAAGAAATGAAACTAGTAGAGTTGTTAAATTTAGCGATAGTAACATATAAATTGGCATCATATTCATTGTTTCCCACCTTTAGACGTATCAGAGGAGTATGTCAACTAAAACTGTCACTGTGACAGTGGCATTTCTCAAATTCGTTCGATACGTCTAAAGGTGAGAAACAGTCAATATAATGTCAATCTATAAGTTCGCTAAATTTAACACCTCCACTAGGTTTATCTCTTTTTATCTCACAACTTTATATGTTTTCCATCTTTTGCGTTATTTTACAGGTTATTAGTGCGCTCATCACTCTATACGCAGTGATGAGCGCTCTAATAACCGGCAAAATAGCGCAAAAGATGGAAAACATAATAAATTGCGAAACAAAAAGAGATGAAACTAGTGGAGGTGGAAATGATGGTTATAAATGTATAAATTAACATTACATTACATAGTTTCCCACCTTTAGATGTCTGTGACAGGAATATTTTATCAAATTCTACTGTCACAATGACAGTTGTCATACTCCTCTGATACGTCTAAAGGTGGGAAACTAATATGTAATGTAATGTTAATTTATACGTTTATAACGATCATTTCCATCTCCACTAGTTTCATCTTTTTTTGTTACGCAATGTATTATGTTTTCCATCTTTTGCGCTATTATAACATAACTACAGGATAAGTTTACGTTATATTTCACTTCGGTGATATATCACAGGGCTGATTGTTAGTTCTTTGCATTCTACAGGTTATTTACAAAATACAAAGTTTATACCTATATTGTATACCGAATTTTGTAAAGTTACACACACCGGCAAAATTAGCCGAACACTTAAAAAATGGGACATGTTTGATGTCTCGAATTTCCTAAACCAGTGGTCCGATTTGAGTGATTCTTTTAGTATGTTATAGCCTTATTATTTAAGAATATCGTTGTGATAATATTGTTGATAGACAGGTAAATATCATTTTATACCGGGTGTACCAATCATACTGTGTTTTTTTTTCTTAAAGTTTGGAATCCCCTGTGGAATATTCTAGCACATGTAAAATATTAAAATTAAAACTCGGTTATAGACTTAGGCTTTCTTAACATTTTCCTTTTCGATTTATTTAATTATGTGGGATAATAAAAAAGTTTATAATAAAATATTACGCACTGCAGCGAGCAGTGCGTAATATTATTACACTGATATTCTTAAATAATAAGGCTATAACATACTAAAAGAATCACTAAAATCCGATAACAGGTTTAGGAAATTCGAGACATCAAACATGTCCCATTTTTAAGGTGTTCGGCTAATTTTGCCGGTGTGTGTATTAACAAAATTTTTGCAGATTTCTGCATTGGGATTATGCATTGCAACAAAGGATTATGTTCATCAAACAAATTTGCCTGAATCTTGTTAGACAAAACTAATTTATTGTTTGAGGTAAAGTGAAACAATAGATTTTGAAAAGTTTTTCCTGATATTTCGGACTTCTAAGAATGTAGACATAGTCCAATTTTATTGCCGTTTTCCAGTAGGCGCATACTGTTTATACTTGTCATATTATGGTCTTGTCTGTTTTCTATTTTTTATTATGACATTCTTCTATTTATAGCTTTGAACTCTATAACTTTGTCCCTTGTCTTATTGTTAATCAGAAATGATGTACACCATTTTTTCTTTGCTTGTTTCCTCCAGAGTAGAACACTGTCGATTCTGTATTTTTGTATTTCGTGACCTTACCGTTCCTTATCTGTCAATTCATCATCATCATTGGCCCTACAACCCATAGTGAGTCTTGGCATATTCCAGGATCCTCTTCCATTCCTTCCTATCCTTCTCCGTAGTCTTCCAATTTCGTACTCGTTAACACTCATAACTCGTCTTCCACCAGGGGTGCTATTCTTGACCTCTCGTAAACTATAGGTATATATATACAGGGTGGTGCTGATCTTCAAATTGTGCTCTGGGCCTGTCTCTGTCAATACATCAATTGTCAAGTTGAAATGTCCCCTTTTTACTGTTGTTTGCACTATTTAAGTATGTCGGCTTATAGTTTTGGAGTTTTGCTCGTGATTTTCTGTTCACTGCACTTTCCTGTCCCGATGTTGTTTTGTTGTCTATTTTTTCTGATTAATAACTATTATTAATTGTTTTTCGATTTTTCGTGAGAAATAATTTTCACGTATTATTACTCACACACACACTGTTGCCAAGTTGATCACTGTTCTAGTACCTACTCAAATCAGTTAACCTTTGGCCTAATTGAATATTTTGTACTGTTGTAAGGTTTATTTGTTACACGTTGGAGTTCAAACCAAGTACATTAAACAACATTAAGGTACGTATGTTATGGCGAGCACGCCACTGTGTGCGTTTTTATTCCAATATCTAGACTACATCGGAGATGAGAAACACCCACACTGATAATTTCGAGGTGTCAATGATATGTGCCAGGACTATGAAAAATTTTAAGAAATAGTTTGTATTCATTAATTTAGAATTCAGTATCGTTTTGTACCCTAAGCTGTTAACATCTCAATAAACTTGTGCATTTCCTTCAGTAGTTTCGTTACTTAATTCTCCAACGAACACACATCATTTTATACAGAATTAAAGTAGCGCAGTCAGTAGAATTTCCAATTAGAAAAAGTAAAGGCTTTTTTAATCGATTTTGATCGTTAATTGGAAAATTAGTGGCTTAGTATTTGAGTTCCGAGTGTAAGGCCACGAGGAAGGACAACTGAAGGAACCCGTAAACAACTTTGAAGAATTCCAAGTGTAAGGCCACTTGTTGTGTAAAGCCACAAAGTAATTCGGAAGTTCCGGGGAGGCGTAAGTAGCAACTTCGTGAAATCTTCTTAACAATATACGGCTTCATCATAACAACAAAAGTAGAATGAGTTATTGCCGGTTGGTTTTTTTGTTTCATGTGGTCCTACCTGCCCTGTCCGGAGCATATCCAGAGAGGGTCTACACTACAAGCTTAAAACTTCGAAGCTGCAAAAGAAGCCCTTCTTGGACACCCCAGACTACATCGGAGATGAGAAACACCCACGCTGATAATTTCGAGGTGTCAATGATATGTGCCAGGACTATGAAAGATTTTAAGAAATAGTTATTCATTAATTTAGAATTCAGTATCGTTTTAAGCTGTTAACATTTCAATAAACTTGTGCATTTCCTTCAGTAGTTTCGTTACTTAATTCTCCAACGAACACACATCATTTTATACAGAATAAAAGTCGTATACATAGGCGTTCCGCTCGGCCCGAGCAACATGTTCGTTAGATTAGTACGTGTTTTCAAGAAGAGCTCCGTTTGTGCTCCTCTTGAAAACACGTACCTACTAATCTAATGGTAGGGGAGCCCAAGCGGGGATTTTTGCAGTTACTCGAGCGCGTCAGATTATTACATGGGACATGGGGAGAAACCTTGTACCCTGAAAATGTACTTCTACCATATATTAGCTCTTAATGCAGGGAAGTTCGTTGAGGGGCCGAAAAAAAATCTAGTCTTAGAATAACTCGAAATCGTCAGATTAAGATAAGGTAAGTTAAGTACATGCAAAACAATGTATATTTCAAAAATCTAACGATTTGAGCGGGCCGTAAGGAAATGGGTGAGTCCCAAAGTTCCACAAGAAAAAAGCGAATATTTCGGGAAATTAATGACAGATCAAAAAACTAAAAAATACGTACTCAATATATTTCAAAAATCTATCGAATGATACCAAACACGACTTCCCAGGGAGAGGAGGGGGGGGGGTAAATTTAATATTTTAAATAGGAATCCCGCGATATTTCGCGAAATGAACATCAGATCGAAAAACTGAAAAATACATTTATTCGATATTTTTGAAAAATTTTTCGAATGGCACCAAACACGACCCCCACAGATGTGGGGTGGGGGGTTACTTTAAAATCTTTTAAATAGGAGCCCCCATTTTTTATTGCAGATTTAGATTCCTTAATCTGAAAAAACAATTGTTCGAAATGAAGAATTAAATTAAAAATGGACAAGTCCCCACTAAAATGGAAAACTTTACTTAACTTTTTTTGGTTTTAGGACCTACTCTTCACAACCCAATAGGCCCCCAAAGCGCTGGAGTGACTGCAAATTTAGCATACTTTGCTCCCCTACCATAACAAACATGCTAGGCGCAAGCGGCGCGCACGCCGAGCGAAAGGCATATGTATACATACATTTACAAATATAGTGTCAAGTCGATGATAGAGGAATGAATGGTACTAAATAATAGCAAAATTGCTTTTCTAACGTTTATTGAACAATATATTATAAATTACACTCTTTTATATTTAACTTATTATTACCTGAGCTGCTGATCGATTTATCTATTGTCGTCATCTCCAAAGTTAAAAGCTTTCCTGATACGATCGACCTTACTTTCACTATTAAAATTACTTTTCCCCGGAAACGGCCTCCGTTCTGCCTCCTTCTTCTCTGTCTGAGGTTTCTCGGGGGCGACGTACCCTTGGGGCTTCAAATTTCTCGCTTTGTTCTTCATGAACTCCTCGTAGATTTCTTCTGGGCTCCTGCCCTTCACCACGGCGATGACGTGGTGGCGGGCAATTCGCAACATCTTCTCTGTGACGCCGATGCAATCGGTTGTGGTCATTAGGAAGAGTTGTTTCGTCAATCTACCCAAATTTGCGGCAAAAACTTTGAATTGCGGGTGTGTAGGCAGTACGTTCTGGGAGCGAAGAGCTTCGTATATCGCTAATTGAAGTTTCTGTAAAACGGTAGTTCATATTAGTGTTTAGCAAATAAAATAAATAAAAAATACAGAACGGAAAAGAGTTTCGGCTCTAAGATGCAATAGCTTTGTTCACAGAGGTAGTCCCTGACTAGTTTTCGACCAGTTTCGGACCAATTAGGGTTCTGGCGCGGTTAGTTATTAGTTTATAGGTTACAATTCTCGGCGAACGACATCAGAACTCGTCATTGGATCATAGTAAACAAAAAATTCAAAAAAAATTTATTAGCTTATGAGTTTCTCGAGGTAACGCTGTCGAGTTTTTTTAGTTTTATCTAATTTTGACTTTTTGATATCACTCGGAAGTCTAAACAAAGAATTTTTTGCAAAAAGGGTGAAAATCAACATATTTTTTATTGTTAAACAAATAATAAGCATAAAATAAAAAATATCTCGACAGCGTGTCCGCAAGGAATGTCTGTTGAGGAAGCCTGAAATGGTGGAAACAGCTGTCCAGCGATTGTGCATCCCTCTGAATCGAAAGCAAGCAAAAACGTCTTTTACTTTTCTATCTTTACTCCGATTTGATTACTAGAAAGTTTCTTTCTGTCCTTTTCTTAGACGAATGAAAACGGAATGTGATTGCATAGTCCTTTTTGTTTTCTATATTCGTCGTCTGCTGTCTTATAAATTGTAAAAGTCGCAGATTAAGGATGTACCAGAAAGAACTTTCAACACGAAAAGTTTCAGATTTAAATAACTACAGTCGAACCCGCTTATTAGAGTACCGCTTATAGGAATATCCCGGTTTAAGGAATAGAATTGTGAGGTCCCGAAATATTTCCATTTACTCCTTAATAAATTTAATCGCATATAGGAATACGTTTTAGTAAAAGAATACCGCTTTATCGAATAATTCTAAGTTACCAAAAACTTTTTACGTACAATTTCCCACAAATTTATATGTTTTCTGGTTTATAGGACCTGTCGATAATGTATTTTATTACTTACTTTATTATGGCTACCAATTCTACCTTCCGCCAAACATTTACCGATCATAAAGTAGGTACCTACTTTTTCAATTGTGTCAATTTTCTTATTGCTCACCCACCACCCACGTCGTTGTCTGTTTAGATTTTTAGAAACAGTTGGAAATCATATATAATCTCTTGTAATATAATAACCGCTTTATAATATGTAAGAAATTTTTTGGAGGGTAAAAAAACCAATATTAATTTTTTATTTATTATATTTTAGAGCAACAAGTGACTAATATCTTATGTAACAAAACAAATAGTCTCAGATTACCGATTGTTTTTCCAGAAAAAAAGTAAGTCTGTTGTTTGTATGTTAATAAGAAAATATATATATACATATACCTATATCTACATATTGCATATATTTCATACTTATTTGTGTAGGTATGTAGTTTGGTGTTTCAATAAAATAAGTAATAGTTACACTAGGCACTGTATTATTGACATAAAAAGAAATAAAACCATATACATAATATACAGGGTGGTTCATCTTATTCGCCTCGGTGTCTGTACGGAAAACCACTTGATATTTAAAAAAAATCTTCACAGAAATATACAGGGCCATTAATACTACACTCTAAAAATAGCGTTAATTATACAGGGTGCTCCAAAAAAGAGTGGTATATCAAAGTTATATTTTTTCTTATGGAATGCCCTATATCTGATGACATTATTAAATTGACCTTAAAAAATAAGCTATACTTTCATAAGGGTTCCCTATACTTAAATACAGTGTGTTTTGATTTATTTCGATTTATATAAAAATATAACGTTTTAGAAAAAAATAAATATCTACGAATCTAAGAATCAGTAACAAATTTTTTCTTGGATCTTAATAATAGACTATTTAGCATGCTTAAACAGATGCTTATTGCAACAAAATTTCTTACAGGGTGGTCAAAATATGAGATTGTTCTATTAACAAATTCAAGCTTTAATAACTTACTTATTTTAAATGGAACACTTTGTATCTTACTAGTCTATCGCGTAGAAAATTTAGTTAGCTTTCAACTTGTATTAGAGTTTCCTATACCTATCTTTTTACAGGGTGATTAAAATATTATATTGTTTTATTAACAAATTCAAGCTGTAATAACTTACTTATTTTAAATAGAACACCCTGTATCTTACTAGTCTATCGCGTAGAAAATTCACTCAGCTTTCAATTCTTATTAGGGTTTCCTATACATAAATCCTTTTATTTTTTAAATATTTAAAGATTTCCTAATTTGTAAGCTTTAAAAATTAGAATTAAGTACCTATGTCGTGGTTATGTACAACACACCACCAACACCGGCAATATACTTACACAAGATACTGTCATTAATAAAATTTTCATTGTTATCATGTAATCACACAGAGTGTTATATTATTTTAGTTGATTTTGGCCGACATGTGACATTGCATAATATGTTTATATTAAACTGCATACCCTATATTAGATGCCGTATTCTGGAAGATATTTAAATTATATTTCATTCTGTATAAGCATTTTCCATATCTTAACCCAACGTTTATTAAGTAAATTTAAGAACACCACTTTGTGTTTTAATCTTTGAATCGCAATTACAAACAATTAAATGCAATGGCTACTTTGACAAAAACGAGCCTATTGTACAAAAATATGTAAAAATAGGTATTTACAAAATAACATGGGAACTTATATTTACAGAATAACATGTGTATTGAGAATGTTTACATGGAACTGAAGAGATTTTAAATATCTTCCATTATAAAGAATATAATATCTAGTATGCCATTTAAAATAAGAACACTCTGTGTGATTAAATGATAAAAATGTGAATTTTATTAATGAAAGTATCTTGACTAAGATTTCTAAGTATATTGCCGGTGTTGGTGATGTGTTGTACATAACCACGACATAGGTACTTCATTCTAATTTTTAAAGCTTACAAATTCGGAAATCTTTAAATATTTAAAAAATGAAGGGAGATAGGTATAGGAAACCCTAATAAGAATTGAAAGCTAAGTAAATTTTCTACGCGATAGACTAGTAAGATACAGGGTGTTCCATTTAAAATAAGTAAGTTATAACAGCTTGAATTTGTTAATAGAACAATCTAATATTTTGACCACCCTGTAAAAGATAGGTATAGGAAACTCTACTGCAGATTGAAAGCTAAGTAAATTTTCTACGCGATAAACTAGTAAGATACAGGGTGTCCCATTTAAAATAAGTAACTTATTACAGCTTGAATTTGTTAAAAGAACAATCTCATATTTTGACCACCCTGTAAGAAATTTTGTTGCAATAAGCATCTGTTTAAGTATGCTAGACAGTATGTTATTAAGATCCAAGAAATAATTTGTTACTGATTCTTTATTTTTTTTCTAAAACCTTACATTTTTATAAAAATCTAAATAAATCAAAACACACTGTATTTAAGTAAAGGGAACCCTTATGAAAGTATAGCTTATTTTTTAAGGTCAGTTCAATAATGTCATCAGATATAGGGCATTCCATAAGAAAAAATATAACTTTGATATACCACTCTTTTTTGGAGCACCCTGTATAATTTACGTTCTTTTTAGGTTGTAGTATTAAAGGCCCTATATATTTCTGCGAAGAAATTTTTTTAAAATATCAAGTGGTTTTCTGTACGGAGACCGAGGCGAATAAGATGAACCACCCTGTATATGTACACATACATACAGTATGTACATATACAAAGTGTGTTATACTATTATGACGTATATTCTTTACATTTATTTCTGCTAGCCACTACTGATCGGTTATTAGAATATCCCGGTTATAGGAATATTTTTGCTTGGCACGAAGGCTATTCGAATAAGCGGGTTCGACTGTATTTACCATTTTAATCTTATTATAGTAGTGAATTCTGCATCTGAGACTTTTCAATTTTGACAAAATTAAGAGTTTTGTAATAACAAAACTGTACCGCGCTAGAGTGTCATCTTGTGGGTGTCATAGTTGTTACTTTCCCTCTCGTTTTTATGCAATGTTGTCTGTAGGTGAGGGACCGGTCCAGAGTTACTCTAAGTTATATAGGTTGGTCTGTGTGTTCTAGTCTAGTGTATTAATATGGTGTTTTTTCAGACAAAAATAATTTATTTTATTCTAACGCATATAGGGGAGTGCAATTAGAACGAAAACATGCATTGTTTCGGAAAAATTCAAACAAGCTTATATTTTTCTAAAACTTTTTGAAGTTATACTTCTTTAGGCACGAGGGTGAATTTTTATTTTGCCGGGCGCATGCGCACACCGACAGTATGGTTTTAGTCGTTCAACCGTTATACGGGATCTGATTGGGTGTTAAAATCATCTGTCAATATTGGTTCAAATGGATATTATGCATAAACAAATGTTGTGTATATTAGTTTTTATTGTTGTGAGGACAGAGACAAAAAGCAAGTTTATAATAATTATTGTAGTGACTTTTTAAATAGTTTTTAAAAGCAACAGGTACGTACCTTATTGTAAATGTTTCAGTATTGTAATAAAAAATTACAAATTAAATACCTAATTGGAAAATGTACCTACCTAGCTAACCTAGCTACTTACCTACCTAGGTAATGCTTTGATTTACCAACAAAAATCTCCATCTAATATATTGCTTTTTTAGTCTATATTTTGTTGTATTTTAATTCCACAAGAATCAAACTTATTTGATTAAACTAAGAGAATAAGCAACTGTCAAAATTGTTTAAAACGTTTAGATGCTATATCTTCCCACTTCATTCACGTGTCTCGGTAGTTAAATTCTGCGTGGGGTAAGTTCAAAATAATCTAACAACCTGATAGACGCAGGTTCAATTCCCAATGCAAATTTTTTTTTATTTTTTTTATACATTTTATGATTGTAAGTATATTTATTATATTTTTTTCAGAAAATACGTATTTAGTTAAAATTTTCTCAACAATTGTTAGAAATCATTTCTTTGTTTCATGTTTCAATGTGTTTGCGTGTGTTTTATTCCTTTATATTTTAAATTTTTGGTAGGTATTGTTTTATTACAATTTTTTGAAAAGTAGTAAGTATTAAAAGTAGTTTAATATTTAAATAAAATATAAATAAACTGTTTAAAGTATATTGATTTCGTTCAAATCATATAATAGAAGTATAACTTCTTACGTGCGTACAAAGTACACACACATTCTTTTTTTGTTAGTTTATATACTTGTTAAAGTAAAAAGTTCTACTCGCAGATTTGGCCGCTAATTGTTTATTAATTGTTTAAACAATAGCAATTGTTTTGTATAAATAATTTTAAAAATATCGTTAAATTCATCATTTTACTTTGATCAAATATGTTTCTATTTGGTTTTTGATTATGCTGAATCCGAATATGGCATTGCAATTTGAAAATTCTTATACAGAAGCTCTTATAGAGTATGTATGCGTAGCCAGCGTAGCTAGGAACCACCTGGAAAACTTTTTTATTATCAATTTTACGAAAAAAAGTTATTCTTCATAAAATCCTCTGGATAATTAAAAATCTAAAACTTAAACCATCAGATATCAATTTTTATTAATTTTATACGAGTTATGTCAAAAATATGAATTTCGTTAAAGAGTAAAGTACCTTTATATTCCAGTATATATATAAAAAAAAAATAATATTATGAAAAGTTGTTTGAAATTAAAAACTATGTTTAAATATACAATTCCATCATTCTAATTGAAAAAAAATCAATTTTGTCTCAAATTACGGATACTTATCATAATTTTATTTCAATTATGATAACTATTTTATTATCACTTTTACGAAAAAAAGTTATTCTTCATAAAATGCTCTCCCTGGTCTAAAATCTAAGATACAACCATCAGATATCGAACTTTTTTAATTTTATACGAGGTATGTAAAAAATATGAATTTTTCTTAAGAGTTAAATGCCTTTATTATTCACAATATTTTAATTAGAAGGATGTAATTGAACACTAAAACAATTTTTTTAATTCCAAACAACTTTTCTTAATAACACTTTTCGATATTGTGAAATGTAAAGGTACTTTACTCTTGAGTGAAATTCATATTTTTGACATACCTCGTATAAAATTAATTAAATTTGATATTTGATGATAGCATCTTAGATTATATACAATGCAGAGTATTTTATAAAGAATAACTTTTTTTCGTAAAACTGATAATAAAAAAGTTATCAATAGGTTCCAAGTTATGCAGACATACTTATGAGCTAAAAATTTTTTTTTTGCTGAACATTTATTATTGTTGAAGCTTATTAAATGTATTTTAGGTAAGTTCTACAGAAAAAAGTTTTAATCACTTTATATAAACATTTTTTTAGCTGGTAATTTTCCGTTTTTGTATTACATTTTTGTTATCTTTCTTAATTTTCTCAAAAAGAAATAGTTTATTTTCATATCATTCGAATTAAATTTTTGAGATATTTTTTGAATGCAACATCATTTAGTAAGATGCTTGAAAGGTAAGTTGTGCAAAATTATGAGTTATACAAGAAAAATTGTATTAGTTACACATTTTTAAATCATTTTTAAACAAAATTCATGTAAGACTCACTTTCCGCCCACATCGTAATTATGACCATACATTTTATTTCTTTCTATTATAACCATAAAATAGCTTAATTATTCTTCTTTCATGTTCAATTTGTAAAATTTCATTTGATCCATTAGTTAAAGCATTACATTAAAATAATTCAACCATGCACTTCGCCGTACGCTAGTTTACAGTGCGCCAATGTTTGTGAGAAGGGTGACTTTAGCGTTATAAATAAAAAATTATAGAAGATTCAGATTTAATTTTAGAAAATTCTTTATATAAGGTTTTTTTTGTAAAATTTTCTGAATTTTTCAATGGTCAGTTTTTTTCTAAAATTTATATTTTTGGAGTTATTTAAAAAACACCTAATTTCGTAGTTCATTTGTTTAATAAAAAATGAAGCACCCACTTCTCGAGTAGAACTTTTTGATATTTAGTCCAAGTAATGAAGCTTAAAATAGGACAAAACCTCGCAATTTTTACAGAATGGATCGATTTACTTGAAAATTTAAGAATAAGTAGTGGATAGTCCAAGGATCAAAATCTATATCATGCCAAAAGGCGCTTTTACCATGGGGGTGGTTGCCACCCCATCTTGGGGGTGCAAATTCTTTCTTATATTTCAATCACAACAGTTGGTAAAAACGTTCATTCTAAGCAAAAAACGTTCCATACATTTTTTTGATAAAATTGATAGTTTTCGATTTATTCGCTATCGAAAGTATTAGTTTTATATCGAAAAAATCAATGTTTTTAATATGTTTTCTGCTAATAACTCCAAAAGTTTTCGTTTTATCAAAACAACTTTATTTAACAAAAATGTTCCTTTTGAAAAAATAAACAAAACCGTTTTTTAAAATTTTCTTTAAGACCAATAGTAATCGAGCTATACTGTATTATATATTGGCTCTTCTTCGTCAAATGCTAAATATTGTAGTTTCAAAGTCAAAAGACGGGAAAACTATGCATTTTTCGAGGACAACTTGTTCAAACTAATTTAAAGTACTTAAAAATATCTATCTCCAGAAATAAAAAAAGTCTCTAGCTCAAAAATTACGTGACTTACAATGAAAAGAATGCCAGTCCCTGTTTTTTTCAGCGAAAAAGTGATCGCAAGCAACCCCCTAATCACCACCCTAATTAAAATTAGTCATTGACCTTATTTGGTCTTTTTTATTTATGTATTATTAATAGGTTCTAGAAGTTTGACCGGCTTAGAATGATTAGTTTTTAAAAAAATGGAGTTAAAACAAATACCGAATTTCTGTAGTTTGGAAAAAAATGGCCTTTTCTTCAGAATAGCAAAATTAGCATCAGAGATACGAAAAAAATGTTAAAATATGAAATTGTAGCTTATTAATTCCCAAGAACCTTTTTTACAAACATTTTTTCTACGGCAAAAATTGAGTGAGCTATTCACAATTAAAACTTGTAATAACATGCAAAAACCACCTTTACCAACCCTTTCAAAGTCACCTCTTCTTGCGACTGAGGATTTTCAAAAGATTTAATACTAATTGGCATATAGATCTTGTAAAAACCTACAAAATTATTTTTTAGCAAACTTTCTAAGATAAAAAATAAAAAGTTATGGCTAAAAAATCAATATATTTTTTTGAAAAAAAAAAGGAGAAATCCAATTTGAAGCATATTAATCTAAGTTAGCGGTGTTTTTAGTCATTGGCCTTATTCATTCTTATTTATATAATATGTATTAATAATAGATTCTAGAAGTTTGGCTGGCTTATAATGATTAGTTTTTAAAAAACTGAAGTTTAAAGCGAATAACGAATGTTTGAAATTTGGTAAAAAATGCCATTTTCTTCAGAATAGAAAGATTAGCATCAGAGATACGAAAAAATGTTTAAATTAATATGAAATTGTAGCTAATTTAATTCTCAAGAACTTTGTTTAAAAATATTTTTTCTACAGCAAAAATTGAGTGAATCGTAAATGACTAAGTACATCAAAAAACATTGATTTTTACTATACAAAACTAACACTTTCGATAGCGAATA
Source organism: Diabrotica virgifera virgifera (assembly GCF_917563875.1). Classification (NCBI taxonomy): domain Eukaryota; kingdom Metazoa; phylum Arthropoda; class Insecta; order Coleoptera; family Chrysomelidae; genus Diabrotica; species Diabrotica virgifera. The sequence continues at coordinate 220,552,855 of NC_065448.1, read as the reverse complement.
AATCGAAAACTGTTAATTTTATCAAAAAAATGTATAGGGTATTTTTGCTTAGAATGAACGTTTTTATCAACTTTTGCGGTAAAAATATAATAAAAAATTTCCACCCCCAAGATGGGGTGGCAACCACCCCCATGGTAAAAGCGCCTTTCGGAATCATATAGATTTTGATCCTTGGACTATCCACTACTTATTCTCAAATTTTCAAGCAAATCGATCCATTCTGTAAAAATTGCGAGGTGAAAAGCTTCGGTTCCTGGCCTAATGTTGTTTATTAAACATTTCTTAATGAAATTACAAAAAGTTTTATCTTGTTTAATTTTTTCCGAAGTGAAAATCTATATGCACTCCCCTAATAATCTTTTGATTAAAATTTTTGAAATTTTTCAGAAAGTGGTAGACTCGCTCAAACGAAGCAATTAAAACTATTTTTAAGACTTTTGTAATCATTTTTGAAAAAGAACGATGTACTGTTAGACAAGGCGGAAACGGCGGGTTCGTTGGGAAAAATGTTCCCATGAGATATTTTTGCATAATCACATTCGTGAGACATCCCAAAATAAGGTTCAAGAAGTCGCCCACGTGAAAAGTGGGCCAATTTTTTTTTTGTTTTTTTTGGACCATTCTGGACAAAAAAGGTTTCTTACAATTTTTCTCTAAAGTTGATCTTTTTCGAGTTATAAGCAATTTAAAATTTGAAAAACGCGAAAATGGCCATTTTTAAGACTTAATAACTCGGTTAAAAATTCTTATTATGAAAGTCAGAAAGTGACTAAATCAAAGTTTAAAGTCGTCACTACATGATCCTGAAGAAATCTGTGTCATTAATTTACTACTAAGCTGTTATTTTTAATTAATAACAATGAGCAGTTAGATCGTATTGATTCGGCTGTAAATGTGAGTGCGAGTAAGATGCACAATTGGACTGCTGGAATGGCTTCTCTCTCGCACTCAGCATTTACAGCAGCCGCACACGTGCATGGCGCTTATTATTATGACTTAAAAATAACAGCTTAGTAATAAAATAATGACAAAAATTTCTTCAGGATCTTGTAGGGGGGCTTTAAACTTTGATTTAATCATATATTGACTTTCATAATAATAACTTTTAACCGACTTATTAAGCCTTGAAAATCGCCATTTTTCGTTTTTTTCAATTTTAAATTGTTTATAAGTCGAAAACGATCAACTTTAGAGAAAAATTATAAGAGACCTTTTTTGTCCAGAATGGTCCAAAAAATTAAAGAAAAAATTGTTCGGGCCAAAAATATTGACTCTTGCAATTTGATTAAAAAAAAATTGGCCCACTTTTCACGTGGGCGACTTCTTGAACCTTATTCTGGGATGTCTCACGAATGTGATTATGCAAAAAAATCTCATGGGAATATTTTTCCCTTCGAACCCGCCGTTTTCGCCTTGTCTATGTGGACTATCAGTTCTTATCCGACTTACCTTCTTGTGGTTAGTAGTTAACTCCCTAATCTGTCTATTCTGAGATACGTTCAAATCACTTTTAGTACGGGTGCTTAACGTTCTAACATCGGCCAGAGTCGACAAGGGCATATTTTCAGAATAACTGGAGTCGCGTCTGGCGAATTTGGACGGCTCCCCGTCGATGGAATCGTCGCGTTTCCTCTTCTTTTCGTGGCCAAAATCAAGTCGTTTAATCGGCGAACGTTTGAATCCCATATTTTTCAAGGGAGAACTTTTACTAGGGGACATGAAAAGTGCCCGTTTTGTGGTGGATCTTTTGATTTCGTTGGCTAAAGATGATCCGGATGTACCTGGAAAAAGATACGTTAAGACATGAGATAATACCTCAACTCGTAAAGAAAAGAAGAATATTATGAATTCTGCATTGTCTTAAATTCATGCTTGTCAGATCGTCTTCCAACCATCTCGGTCAGGGTCTTCCTTTTTTTTCATCTTCTATGTAATATTTTCTTCACTGTTTTTGCATCTTCTTGTCTCTATGACATATCCCAGCTTAATTTTTCACAACTCTTATAATACAATTCCCTTTATTAAATTCATTACACTCGTCGTTTCTCCTGATTCTCCATGTGTTGTCTTCCTCTTGTACTGGGCCATATCCTTCTCTCAGTATCTTTCTCTCGAATGTCTTAAGTTGGGCTTTATCTTTTTTCATTACCCAGGTTTCACAACCATAAGTTAATACGGGGCTAATCAAAGTTCTGTAGATAGTATGGTATAACTAGACCCAAAGCCAGACATCCAAAGTGAAAGTTATCCTCCAACACCAAATTGTTCTATATGGTCCACATAATGTTCAGTCACACCATTCTGAGCGTCGGTTTTGGGAGGGAGAGGGGGAGAAATCTGTAAATTCGTAGTTTTTTTACGTTTTTCGTCAATATTCTTAAAACTATGCGGTTTAACATGAACAACCTTCTATACAAAAATGTTCTACATTAAATTTGAAATAAAAAAGGCCCTATGCATAATCTTTATAAAATGGACGGTTCCAAAGTTACAGAGGTAGTATAGTATAATTGGTCCAAAAAAAGGCCTAACCCAGACATCCAAAGTAAAAGTTTTCCTCCAACACCAAATTGTTCTATATGGTCCACATACTGTTCAGTAAAGAATTACACCATTTTGAGCGTCCGGTTGGGGGGGGGGGAGATGGTGGAGAAGTTGGTAAATTAGTAGTTTTTTACGTTTTTCGTCAATATTTCTAAAACTATGCTTTAGCGTAAACAATGTTCTATACAAAAATGTTCTACATAAAATTTAAAACCAAAAAGGTCCGATATATTGTTACAAATCAACGGTTCCAGAGTTACGGAAGGTGAAAAGTGGAGGTTTTCGATACTTTTTTGGTTTTAAATTTTATGTAGAACATTTTTGTATAGAACATTGTTTACGCTAAAGCATAGTTTTAGAAATATTGACGAAAAACGTAAAAAACTACTAATTTACCGATTTCTCCCCCATCTCCCCCCTCCCCAAACCGGACGCTCAAAATGGTGTAACTTTTTACTGAACAATATGTGGACCATATAGAACAGTTTGGTGTTGGAGGAAAACTTTTACTTTGGATGTCTGGGTTAGGCCTTTTTTGGACCAATTATACTATACTACCTCCGTAACTTTGGAACCGTTCATCTTAGAAGGATTATGCACGGGCCTTTTTTATTTGAAATTTATTGTGGAACATTTTGTATAGAAGGTTGTTCATGCTAAACCGCATAGTTTTAGAAATATTGACGAAAAACGTAAAAACTACGAATTTACCGATTTCTCCCCCCCTCTCCCCCCCAAACCCGACGCTCAAAATGGTGTGACTTTTTTCTGAACATTATGTGGACCATAGAGAACAATTTGGTGTTGGAGGAGAACTTTCACTTTGGATGTCTGGGTTATACCATTATTTGGATCAATTGTATCATACTAAGATGTCATAATATTTTATTAGCATGATACCTATGTATGATTCCCACTGGAAATACATACATTAATCTCGCTACTTACGGAATTCTTCTGATGGATTTTTGCGCCCAGATATGTAAAGGCATTCACAAGTTCATTGGTATAGTTGTTTATTGCGATACTATTTTCATTAGCAGGTGTTCTTTTTGACGATCATGTACTTTGTTTTTGTTTCAGATATTTTCAGCCCTCTTTTTCGTGCTTCAGGATCAATTTCCTTGAATGCTTCCATTAGTTGATGCTTGCTCCTGTTAATGACAGCTACATTATCTGCATATGCAGTAATTTATACTGTTTCGGTATTTATATGGCCGGTTACATTAGTTTCGGTACATTGGTAAAGAAAAAGTATTTAGAACAAACCCATAGTTTAAGAAATGACAAAATAATATACTCACTAGGTAACAGCCTGGTCAACAACTTCTTATCTTCATCTGGACTATGAAAAAGCGTTCGTTTTGCACATAAAGACCCGTCTGAAGAAGTTTTAGTACTTGATTTTTCAATTTCTCCTGTAACTTTCCTGAACCTCATCGCGAGCTTCTTTTTAGCTGAACTGCTTGGCGTACGAGTTTTGATCCTGGGACTTTTTCCGGGTGTCTTTCTAGGAGTTTTTCTCGGCGATTTCCTTGGACTTTTCCTTCGGCTCAGCAAATCCATTTTTCTGGAAACATTATACCAGAACTGTGTTTTAAGTTTTTACAAAAGGTAAAAAAGAGAGAAACAGGATTTATTATTTTCGACATATCCCCATTTAGGATCTACAGGTACAGGGTGCATTAAGGGCGGTTGTTCGAACGCTAATCAAGAAGTTGATTATAATCAAGTCCCCTTAACAACCATCAAATAACAAAATCCGTCGTTCGTATTATCCGCATATTAGTGCGAGAGAAATAATTGTAAACGCTTTTGAAATTAGGGGTAGTAGTGTCAAAAGAAGTGGCATCCACGATCTCCAGAGTTAAACAAGCTAGACTCTTTTTCTGGGGCTATACAAAAGATAAGGTGTATAAAAGACCAGCTACAACGAAACATGATAGATATGAATATGAAGGAGAGAATTAAAAACGAATGTATGAAATTAAACAGAAATGTAGTAACTAGTGTAAGTTGCTCTTTTTAAGATTGCTTGCAATTGAAGATCTTGGGACCAGAAAGGGACAAGGTACAATTTCGACAAAAATGAGTTAAAGTAGAAATCGCACACTTTAAAGACCATAGGTCCCAAACAGAAAATTTCAGCAGTTTTCTCCTAGATGGCGCCGCTGTAGTAAGTCCCGTTGTGTCACCATTACTTTATATTGCAACAGAAGGAGACAAGCCACAGTAGTAACCAACATAGCGGCGGAACATTCCCGTGCATGTAAACGGAAAATAGACTTTTCTGAGTTTGATTCTGAACACAGTGACCAAGATCCGTTTTTAAATAAAAGCTAAGATGACAATGACTATACAGTATCCGGAAGTAGCAGCGATTCGGAAAATAGGAACAGTAAGTTTATTAAATGTGTGGCTTGTCCCCTTATGTTATATTTTTCGAACCTAAAAATATTAGGATTGTTCTAAAGGTTTTTGTGGCTTATCCCTTTTTAGTAAAATACCTACTTTATTGTAGGAAAAGGAATAGGTTTATACCCCGCAGACTTCTCTTGCTAACTCCAGAAAAGAAGGCGCCTTTTAGATGGAGACACAAGGATACCCAAAGACATAAAAAAATCTGGGTTACGAATATGTATAAAAATCCAAAAGGGAAGAAAATAAAACCAAAAAAATTAGGTGCACCTTGCGGTTGCAAAAAACAGTGTAGGCAGAAATTGGTGCTTGCCAACAGATTCTACCAGATACTGAAAATAATGAACCACTGGAAGACATTGAAAATTTAGACAACTTTTCAGATATTGAAAATATTTACAACTGAATTATTTTATTGTTGCATTTTATGTTCATACAGTACAACCTACCATATCCGGACCTGTCATATCCGGACCTCCCCATATCCGGACGGTTCATCGCCGTCCGGATCTACCGAAATCTACCGAGAAAGGAAGTCCTGCTGTTGAACAACGGACTAAAAGAAGAACTAAAAGATGGCGAAATAATGTATTATAGAATCTATAAAACGTGTCTATCGACGAAAGTTATCGACGGCGTTGATTACTGGAATGTATGAAGGAGAAAACGTTGGTCTTGATATCCGGGTTTTTTCATATCCGGATCGGTCTGTCGCCACATTGATCCGGATATGGCAGGTTTTACTGTATTTAGAATATACTTTTTTATACAAAAGGGGATAAGCCTCATATTTTTTCAAAAAATGTTCAAGAACCCAAAACCCGTTAAATTTAACATTTAACATTTAATTTAACATTTTAATTTAACATTTGTGTTACTTTTATTGTGTATTTAATATCATATTTCCAAACGATTATGGGCCTTACTTCCAAGAAAAATTTAAAAATTGGATTTTAGGATTTGAAAATAAGTTTAAAATTATGTTTTCTCCAAAATATTGTTTGGTGGCATACTCCCTTCTGGTCCCAAGGTCTTCAATTATGTATTGACATCGACGGAAGCCATTTGGAGCATTTATTATAAACTCAACCATTTTCTTGTCATTTTTCGTAAATATGACAGTATAAATACATAATAAATGAAGTAAATACATAATTATACTTTTATTTGTATATTAAACACCACAGTCTAATTGAAAAAGTCTTAGTTAATGGTGTTTTATTAATATTTGACATACCAACGACCGACAATCTTAACTACTTAGTTAATTACTATTTATTTTAATTACTTGATACCTCATTCAATACTAACAAATTATTAGAGTTTAGATTATTATGTATTTTTATTTTAATAGTTATTTTCCTAACAAGTGCAGAAAGTCATTCTTTTCCGCACGCGACTGCAGTTTGCCGAGTTCGGCAAGCAGTCAAGTGCGGAAAAGAGACTTTCTGCAAGAGTTAGGAACAATATTTTTTCCAAGAGTCTTTAAAAAATTACCAAATCTTAATCAATTAATTTAATTAATATGAAAATACATACACAAATTAATTCTTTGACAAGGTTGTCAAAACCAAACTTTCAATATAATTAGTTAGCATGACGACGATCTTGGTTTCCATGACGATGATTCAAAACGACTGTTATTGTCTAACGATTTGACTTTCGAATATTATGTCAAAATAATTTTATTTCATCGAATTGTCGCGTTAATTTCATTAAAACAGGAACACAATGAGATATATTTGAAATAAATTAGTAAATAATATCTAAATATTAGTTTATTGCATGTATTATAATTACTTTAAGGCCATATTAACATATCTAAATTAACACGCGTGCGGAAAAGTAAAAACCGCGTGCGGAAAAGTAAAAACCGCGTGCGGAAAAGTAACACGCGTGCGGAAAAGTAACACGCGTGCGTAAAAGTAACACGCGTGCGGAAAAGTGAAACTTTCTAAACTAAAATGCGTGCGCGAAAGTAGACATTTTTGCACGCTCGTAGACAAAAGTATTTTTAATTTAATATTTTCACAGGCAGCCTAAATAAAGTTTCGGTGCCATCGCGTTCTATATCTTGCGGTCTACCGAGGGATGCGGTGTATAACATGTACAATCCAATGTTATGGCTTATTTCCAACTAAAATAGTAAATTCATATGACAAAGTATTTTTTGACAAAGTATTACAATAATACAGTATGCGCCAAAACAAACGACACTGAAAAACTAAAGCTTTATTAAACATGAAAAATTAAATAACAACATTTCAAATAATGCGAATTTTAAGTTTTGCTTCTGTACAAAATGTGTCCAAAGTGCTCGCCATTGCGTTTCAAGCAGTACTCATAACGCTTAACAAGATTGCTTAGCATGTTATTAAAAATAAGCTGCTGCATTCTTCTGAAAAAGGTCAAAATTTTTTCACGGAGTTCATCAATAGTTGCCGGTGGGTTTTCTGTAAAAACGGCTTGTTTCAGCATACCCCATACGTAAGCATCAAGAGTTATTACATCAGGTGAATGAAAAGGGTAAGGAAAATTCGTGTTACGGGAAATTACGCGGTCTTCAAAATTTTCTCGAATCAGATCTAAGGATGCTCTCGTGGTATGACAAGTAGCCCCATCCTGTTGGAATCATTGGGTATTCAACTGTATGTTTCTGGCACAACATAATTGTCCGAGATCAATAAAAACTGGTGTCAAAAGTTTTTCTCTATATCGCATTAGATTTAGTGTAACGGGTCTTCTACGCTCGTCTTCCACGAAGTAAGGGCCCAATAATCCATTACCTGACACTGCGCACCAAATCGTTACACAGTCACTATGAAGAGGTTTCTCTACGATGATGGCTGGTCATTCAAAACCAAGAAAACGATTTGTCTTTCGATTGATAAATCCATTCAGATGGATGTGACATTCGTCTATAAATCACACATTAGAAAAAAATAGGGGTTGTTCATAAACCATTGCCAAGACTAAAGTACAATAAACAACTCTTGATGTCTTGTCAAGTATTGCCCAATCTGTATTTTATAGGGAAAACCACCAATCTTCTTAAACATTATTCGGGTAGACGTTTCACTCAAATTCATTTTTAGAGATGTTCTGCGGAGACTTCTTTTTGGTGATTCTAACACCTGTTGAAATAGCCTTCCTTGATTCGCATTTGTTGTCACGGTAACTGGACGACCAGTACAGCTTTTGCGTTGAGTTAGAACGAAATTTTCGTTCGTCGAAAATTTGCAACGACTCTTAACAAGTCCTCATTAGTCGGTGCAGGCTTCTGAAACTCTTCCCGAAATTGATTGGCAACTATTAACAAACTAGGTCCATTTGATCGTCCATTCCCGTATGAGCGGAAATAATACTCAATAATAAATATTTTTTCTTGCGTCGTAAGCCCCATTTCGAATCTTTTTGACAGTTTGCTAGAATAAACCGTCGGTATACTACGAAAACCAGGTAAATGTCGAAATACCGAAATCTAGAAAAAACGTTTTTAAAGTTTAGTGCTTTATTTTGAATTAAGCGGACCAGTTGTGTTTGATATTCGATATGCTAGTGAAAGATGCATATATCAGAAATAATATTCTATCATTAGTTTGAAAAAGTTAAGAGACCTAGCTGATTAAATCTAAATTTACGATCCAGGTGGAATCACTTACCCGGTTTTACCTGTAAATCAAAATAAATTACAATGTATTAAAGACACTTATCACCTTTTTACTGAATATGGTAGATATACAGCAGTAGAAATATACTGTTGTGCGGCAAATATAAATGTGCGCTTAGTTGGTTTTACATACAACAGAACTTTGATTTTATGGAAGTAAGTAGCGATATATTGTTTTATTTGAAAATGAAAAGTTGGTTAGGTGTAACTTATTTGTTTATTACACAAATTATCTGCTAAATAGTAAGTCGTATCATTTATTGAGTTTTACCTGTATGTAGAGCGTAAAAAGCTGAGAATTTTGGTATACTTAACTCAAGATTTTAAAATTTGTCATTTATCTGGTTTTCGCAGTATACCGACGATAACAATGTTTAAAAATACCATGACAACTATTGTCACTTGTTTCATATGACGCGATTATATTTCACAGGCTTCCTGATTTCAGTGTCCTTTGTTTTGGCGCATACCGTACTTGTATGATGGTAGTCTAAGAAAATACTTACTTCAAGTTTAAACCGCAACCCTGTATATCAATATTAAATATTTTGGTATGTTAATAATTTTTGACAATGGGAGACTATTAAAAATTGTTTGAATATGAATAGATTAATAGAATAAGAAATTAATAAAAAAAACGTAATTATTTTAAACTACCTCGTATAACATTACAAAACCCTATATTAAAATAAACGAAAACATTGAGGAGAGTTCAAAAACTAAAAATATATAGGGTGTTACATTAAAACAAAAAGATAAATTTGATCCAACCTGCAAATATAGGCGTCCCTGTATATTTGAAAATATTATTTTTAAAGTATGTTTCTATCTATCCCCAACTTTTATGTTAACAATTTTTTTCATATATCTTGTGACAAATGTGTAATAATTGGACTTCCTCACATTGTATGTAAAATGACTGTAAAATCCAAAAGTAATTTTGGAATGTTAAAATGTGAAAAATCACAAAAATGAAGCAGTTTGATGTAGCAACCATCTTTAATTTGGTTTGAACAATCTATAAACTACAAAATACACCAACAGAATCGTCAACAGACTCAAAAGATTATTTTCTTTCATTTGTTTACTTACTTAGCATCGACCAAAATTTGCCGGGCCCTAGATCCGGCCAAAAACGAATTTCCTGACTGAAGGTTGGCACTGGAAAAGGTGATTTTCCTCCTGGCCAAGTGGCTCAGTCGTTTTCCTGGAGATTTGGTGTTCCATTGCGGTTTGATATTTCGTCGTTTCATCGGACTGGTTACGTGTGTTTCGAAAACTGTACATGATGATTGCGTTTCAGCACCGACGTATCTTGAACCATATCTTCCGCAGAGGTCCTCGAACTTTTCGGAGAATCTGCTGCGATTGTGGCTGTAAAAAGAGACATTGGTAAAAATACAGAGAAGAAAATAAATTGTTAATGATAATGTAAAGTTGTAACGTGTCAAAATTCCGATAATCGTCTTGTCCAAATTTAGGTCCATCCATGCTTACCTTAATTTATTTATTATTTATTGACGGACCGAAGTCCATTAGTATATGATACAATTAAAATGTCACACAAATTATAAAAACAATTCAAAATAAGAACTAGTGCTAGTAGGTACAAAATTGGTAAATACATAATAAACAACAACAAAAATATTAAATTACTTGCTCTCATTTAACAATTGAGAGCTAGTCCTATAATATAAAGTAAAAAATCTAAATATCTAAAACATTTTGCAATTGACAAATCAGTCTTGAAATTAGAACATTAAGTTAAATATAAATGTATTTAATAAAATCTTTTCAAAAAAAAATCTGCTCAGGTGCTATAATACATGATTCTCGTTTGAACCTTTATTGTTCTTTGTGTAGTTGTTCACCTAAACGCTACCAATTTAGTTCCGACGCTTTTGTTTCCAAATATAGTTAATATTCCCTCAAAAAATGCCCAAAAACAGCCCGTTAGATGAAGTCTACATGGGTGGTCCGATAAGTACTTACCCTCTCCACCCGATGGCGCCACTGTTTCAAGAGAAACCTACTATCATGTAATACATTCTTCTGTGTCCGCGGATTTTAGAAAAATAAAAAAAGAGCAATGTCAGTCTGTGATTCGACTTTTCAAAAGGGAAATCCCGTGACTGGCAACCATAAAAAATTTGTATAACGAGTTTCAATGTTGTCACACGTCGGTTTTTGATAAGTCACGCCCAGGTGCCCCGAAAATGGCTAACTTGGAGGAAAACATGACAAAAGTCTACTATCTCGTATTGACAGACCACCGACTGAAGGTGCACAAGATAGCTGAGATAGTAAGAATCTCAAGAGAGTTGAAGATTATTGGTCTTCTGCAACCTCACAAACTTCATCACTGCTAGCTGTAGTTGATGCCATTGAAGTTGTTTCAAATCTGTGTGCTTATCATAATCTTTTTCAATGTAATTTTATATTTAGTAGTAGGGGTGTTATTCTGGATCTTATCCTGGCCCCAGAAGAGCTTGTCATTTCTGAAGCTGATGATGCTCTGGTTTCACCTGACTCTCATCATCCTCCTCTGTTAACATCATTGCAGCTTAATGTTTTTGATAGGTCAATTTCTGGTAACGAATATTATTATGATTTCCGTAACGCAAACTTTCCAGCCATTCACGAATGTCTAGAATATATAGAATGGGATAACCTGTTTCGTGGTAGAGATCTTTCCGACATGATTGCTATGTTTTATGACATTACAGTAGAACCCCGCAAATCCGAACTAATTGGGGGAACAGTCTGTTCGGATTCCGAAAAGTTAGGATTATCCGAAAGTTAGCCTAACTAATAATTCAAAGCTTTCGTCACTTTGAATAATTGATTTTGAGTCGCTACACCTGTCTCACTCTCTCTCTCTCTTTCACCTACCTCATATTGATGTCACTGATGCAGAGCCAGTGTCATTGTTTGTGTTTAGTCGAACTCTCTGGCTAGATTTACAATTTGAAGAAGCTCCATTTTTCCACGCTCCATTACAAGATGACCTAGAAGTCGTACAACATGAAAAAATGAAGAAGAATGTGTAATTACAGAATGGATTGAAGCTGACGACAATGGGCAACAAGAATTTACGGATGAAGACATTGCAGACTTGGTTTAACCTGAAGGCAACCCTAATGAAGATGAAGAAAGCTAGGAAGAAGTTTCCCTGTCATATCGAGTGGCACACGTGGATGCCACTGAAGTCTGGTTGTGGCTCTACATTATGTGGAGCAGAACTCTGCTGCGTTACTGGTCGATGTAATGTTTATGTGTAAATGGTTTACCATCACTGTGTCGATTCCCTCCACCTCCATGCATCTGATAAAAGTGAGCAAGTCACAGACCTATTAATCCTAGATTGTTAAATTTTCTGGTTTTACTCTGTATAATAATCATGTTTTTAAGTTTTTGTCTTGAATTTTTAATTTTTTTTTTCACTTTCTGTTGGTTCGGATTTGCCGAACGTTCTGACTAGCGGGGTTCCACTGTATTGATACTTTCTTATTGAACGTTTCACTCCAGTTAAATATTGTCCATTTTATTTATTTATTATTTATTTACGGACCGAAGTCCATTAGTACATGATACAATTAAATTAAAATGTCACACAAATTAGAAAAATAAGATCTAGTAGGTACAAAATTGGTAAATACATAACAAACAATAATAAAGAATAAAATTACTTGCTCTCATTTAACAATTGAGAGCTAGAACATTTTGAAATTGACAAATACAACTTATCCTAGAACAAAGACAATAACAGTAGTTGACAAATCAGTCTAAATTTTAGTACTAAAAAATTTCCTTGTTGGTATTCTTCTGAGCTTAAGCAATTGTTAAATGAAAAAATAAAAGCTCATAAAATTTATAAAACCTTAAAGACTCCTGCAAGCTATGCTGCATTTTGTCATCTGAGAACAAATTATAAGAATCTATCTAAATGTTGTTATCACAATTACGTATGTTTCACCGAATTTTCTATATAAAATAACGCAAGACATTTTTGGAAATTTGTAGATAGCAAGCGTGAAAACAATTGTATTCATGTGGCAATGATATTGCCAACTTATTTGCAGATCACTTTTCATCAGTTTATAGTGATATTACTTTAAATTGCAATGTTGACCATATTCATTCTAAACTCAATATCTCATCATATTGTATCCAGATTTTCAAAATTTACGAAAAGCTTTCATCATTAAGTGTCAACAAGGGTCCTGGGCCTGATGGTATACCACCTAATTTTCTTAGGGAATTCAGTTTTATACTATCGCGACCTTTGTTTGATATATTTAATAAATCTTTGGATGTAGGTCAGTTTCCAGACTTTTGAAAACTTTCTTATATCAGACCAATATATAAAGCTGGTAATAAATCTAATATTAGTAATTACCGCCCTATATCTATTCTTAGTGCTGTACCAAAGGTTTTTGAGAGTATTATTAGTGATTTCCTCACCTTCGATAGCTACAGGATCCTAAACTCTCAGCATTTGGTTTTACTACAGGTAAGCCTGCTGAACTGAGTTTGTTGATCTATGTTGATTTTCTGTCTGAAGCCTTGGAACAGGCACTTCAAGTTGATTCAATTTATACTGACTTTTCCAAGGCCTTTGACAGAGTAAATCATAAACTACTGATTCGAAAGCTTAGCTCCTATGGCATAAGTGGACCTTTGTTGCAGTGGTTGCAGAGTTATTTAACTGAAAGATTTCAACAGGTCCGAGTGAACCACTTTTACTCACAAACTTTTTCAGTTAAGTCAGGTGTACCACAGGGATCTCATTTGGGTCCATTACTCTTTAATATATTTATTACCATATTACCATACATATTACCAACATATATATACCATGTATATAACATACATATTACCAACTATTTTCACGATTGTAACGCCTTGCTATTTGCTGATGACTTGAAGTGCTTTAAAGTTATAAAAAATCATTATGATGCTGCCATATTGCAATTAGAACTGACTAACCTCTCTGTATGGTGTTCACTTAACGGTATGAACCTTAATTCCAGCAAATGTCATGTAATTAACTTTAACCGTACTCACCACCCAATATTATCAAACTATTACATTGATGGCCAATTGCTCAACACTGTAAATAAAATCAAGGACTTAAGGATTACACTGGAAAATTCTCTTTGTTTCAGTACTCACATCATCAATGTCATTCAAACATCTATGAAAATGCTGGGTTTTGTAGAAAGAACAACTCGTGATTTTATAAACGTATCCAGTATTAGAGTTCTTTACTTCTCCTTGGTCAGGTTTCACCTCGAATATTGTTCTTCAGTGTGGTCCCCACACTACTTGGTCTACATTAGGAAACTTAAACAAGTCCAAAATAGTTTCTTCCGTTACATTGCTTTTAAGCTTCATACCTATCAAGATTACACTGTATGGCAGCATCAACTGCAGGTCCCCTCTTGCAAGCTGGAGAAAACAAAGGGACCTTTTGCTATTATTCAAGATCTTAAATGGTATATGCAGTTGTTATCAACTACTTAATAAGATCACACTGTTTGTACCACCTCGCACCACTAGACAACAAGTGCGAACATTTTATGTACTATTCCATAGGTTTAATTATTCACTTTTTTCGTTCGTACCCAGAGTCTTGAATTTAGCAAACTCCCTTTACAATTTACAACTGTTTGAGAACTCCATCAGTCGTTTTAAAAGAAATTTACATGGGATCAATATTTGAGTGAAACATCCGTAATTTGTTAACTTGTTTTTATGTTATTATTTCCTATTACATATTTACTTCTATATTATATTTATATTTCTGTATTTCTGTTTTTTATATTATATTATGTTATTGTTTTTATCTGTGCACTGTGTATTTATGTAACACTTTATGTTCAATTAACCCGCCGTTACATGCGTCTTCTATAGTGACGTGGTTGCACGCATATGAGCGTCGCCCTCACCTACACAAATTCGACTTATTTCGAGGAAGAATGAATGTCAACAAATATAAATATAAAATGGGTTGTACTCACATATTACAGAAAGTCTCGTAAACCAATTTTTTTTTTATTAATTTAACAAAACAAAAGTAAAAATAATATAGATCAAAAGCAAATTTTCTTAATTTTCAATTTCAGCAAGCCACTGAAGAAATTAACGTTCTTTACACGAATTCATTTTACTAAAAATACAAATTAAAATTAAAAACTGTTCTGAAGCTATTTCTTCGTGGCATTTATGTAATTAACTATTAATATTTTGTATTTTGATAACGACGTCCGAGGTGGAATTCGAAACGTCAATAAAATCAATTTTTCCTTACAAAGAAATAGCTTCAGAACAGTTTTTAATTTTAATTTGTATTTTTAGTAAAATGAATTCGCGTAAAGAACGTTAATTTCTTCAGTGACTTGCTGAAACTGAAAATTAACCTCTTAAGTGGGCAAGAATATTTGCAGAGATGTACCGTGCGGTGGGGAAAATTTTTTTTTCTGTATATGTGTTAAATTTTTGTAATTGATCATTGAGAAAGGTACATACGGCAATATTATACAAGTTTTTTCAAGATTTAGCTATAGTCTATTCGCTAAACTCAGACGCAACTTTCTAGATATTTTAGTCGGTAATTTTGACAATTTTAGTAAAATTGGCAAAAAATAATTACTAAATAGTTAATAATCACTAAATAGTTAGTAATTTTGCCAATTTTTGCAAAATTGGCAAAAAACAAAAAAATTATCGACTAAAATATCTAGCCAGTTGCGTCTGAGTTTAGCGAACGGACTATATATAAATTTTTATTGTTCATAGGCGGGTAGAATGTTTTCGTATAGGGTATAATAAAAAGGATAAAAAATAATAAAAATAATTATTACCTAGTATAATTATTGTTACATTTGTTAAAATGTGACAACGGATTATAGTAATATAAATTTTCATTGTTCATAGGCGGGTAATATGTGTGCGTATAGGGTAATCGGAAAAATAAAATTTAATAAAAAATAATTATTACTATCATTGTTACATTTCTCAAAATGCGACAAAAGATTATATAAATTTTCAATGTTCATAGGCGGGTAATATGTTTGAGTATAGGGTAATAGAAAGAATAAAAAAATAATAAAAAATAATTGTTACTATAATAAAATTGTTTCATTTTTTGTTAGAATGTAAAAAATGATTTACTAATTTCATAGTAAAAACATAGAACCAGTGGCATTACAAAAACCGCTCATTTATGTTTACATTGAATAGAAGTTGAAAAAACTTACCTAAAAGATAAACTGCAATATAGGTATACAAATCCTGATGGACATTTAAAATGTTTTTGAACTGGAACACTCGCGAAATGTACATGGTTTATAAGTTTAATGTCTAATAATTTAACAACGTATGGTATTTACCAAAGCACGGAACAGCACAAAGTGGGGCTTCACAAGAAGTACACATCACATTTGTTTCCTTTCTAATTTTGTGTGAGTTACACACTACACATCTTCTAGAGCCATGTTGTCTTGCTCCACTGGGAGGAGTGAATTCTGGAAAATGTCGTCCAGTAAGTCGAGCGGGAGTATCAGGGTTTAACATTCTGCTCGTGGAAACTGCTGTCGATGCACCATATTTCTCAAAAATTCTGTTAACGACATCTAGTCTAAAATTCAAATGCGATAATGGCCCACCTCGTTTTTTGTATAGTACAAAGGCATTGAACATTGCTACATCTACTAAATGCCTGAATATTTTTTGATAATATTTTTTTAGCCTTTTCCTTGCCATGCTATATGTGACTAAATATTGATCTGATAGGTCGACTCCCCCCATCCCTTTATTGTAGTCTACTATGACCTCTGGTTTTTGTAATACTTGCCCTCTTTTATTTTGTATTTGTATCATACTAGCGTCATGTGTTGTACTTAGCATGGTTATATCTTTCTTATCGCTCCATTTAAGACACATAAGTTTTTTTTATACGCAGCAGCATTTTCTCCTTTTTTAAACTTTTTTTTGTCACTTGCGTCGGAAGATTTTTTCTATTTATGCGTACAGTTCCTAGGGCATCGGTGTTGAAATCACACAAAATGTCGAATAATTCGGGTGAGGAATAATAATTGTCTGTAACGATCCTGTGACCTTTTCCTAGTATATCATTGGCTAAAGATAACACAATTTTTGTAGGTTTCGTCAAACGTGATATATCACGTCAGTGGATTTCTGAGAGCAGGTCAGTATCATTTCCTGTATACATAACAATTTTGTAAACATACCCCGAACTTGCCTCGCAAAGCCTGTATGACTCCATACCAAACCTAGCTCTTTTCTTGGGGATATATATTTTCCAGCTTAATCGACCCTTCCACAGAAGTAGGCTTTCATCTATAGAGACATCCTGTTCAAGATCACAAGCTGTTGAAAATTTGTTGACCAAATAATCCATTACTGGCTTTATTTTATACAGTCTAGGGTGAATATTTATTGTAGGATCAAATGTTTCGTTGTCGCTAAAATGGAGGAATTTAAGTAGCAAAAAAAATCGTTTCTCTGTCATCATTTGATAAAATATAGGTGTTTCTATAAGTTTCTTTCTTGAAAAAAACATACTGCTTTTGGGCTTTTGGATAATGCCCTGAAGAAATAAAATTCCTAACAACAGTTTTATTTCAAAAGCGCTAGTAGGAATCCAATCTCTGTCTCTAGCCCTTCTTTTCATTTGTCCTTAGTCAGTTTTTTCTCGAATTTTATTTTGTGCATACCTATTAGTCTCCGTTGCAATCATTTCTGCAAATTCGTCATCAATAAAATATTCATAAAATTCTATTGGTTCTGCGGCTGATACCAGATCGTGGTGTACCCCCACATTTTCATTAAATACAAACCTTTCCCTTTCATTTCCAGTTTCAGTCCATGTATCATTTTGCATGATAGGGGGAATCAAATCTTGCTCATCTTCAGATGATTCATCTTCTGAGCTAGTAACTGTAGCCGTTCTACATCGATGTAGCTCTTCAATCAACCCTTTTCTACTAGTGCTAGGGACTGAATGTGGAGGGTCTTCCAATTCATCAATATCCTCTGATTCAGAAGACATATAATCCACGTCTCTTTCTTCATCGCTAGCTTCAGCCATTTGCTGTAAAAGTTGGATGTCCTTAGCATCATCAAAACGAAATGCTCGCTTCATTTTTATGATTATAAAGTCTAATTTGTGGGAAACAGAACACTCGTAAAAAGTTTTTATAATTACATAAATAAAACTAGATCGCTATAATAATTGAATTTGCGGAGTAGGAACACTCGTAAAAAGTTTGTATAATTACATAAATAAAACTAAATCACTATAATAATTGAATTTGCGGAGTACCTGCTAGAAAAATAATATCACTTTTTAAAAACAACAAGACACACGTGTTTATTTCAGTCACCATAAAATGAAACTAAATATTTAGCTAAAAATAAAATACAAAAATACAGGTGATTGGGAAGCATATAAGGCTAAACTGAAAACCTATAATAAGAAAATCCAATCCGCTAAGGAAAGATCCTGGAGAGAATTCTGTGAAAACATTGAAAGTGTACCTGAAAGCGCCAGGGTTAACAGAATCCTCAAAAGAGATAACATTAACAAACCCAAGTCAATGAAATTGCCCAATGGGAAATATACGGACACAGAGAAGGAGGCTGTAGAGCATCTTTTAGGTGTTCACTTTCCAGGGTCGACGCAATTGACTGCTAATAATAATCATCAAGCAAACAATAGCCCAACCAAAAGGGACTGGCTGACCTCTGACGAGATCTTTGGTTCTCACAAGGTCAGATGGGCTATTGAAACTTTTGAACCTTATAAAACTGCGGGACCGGATGGTATATTTCCTAAGCTTCTCCAGGAGGGTCTGGAAATAATCATGGGTCCCCTGATCACAATATTTAGAGCTAGCCATGCTCTGGGATACATTCCCAAAGCTTGGAGAAGGGCAAGGGTGGCGTTTATTCCCAAACCAGGAAAAACAGATTACACCTTAGCAAAATCTTACAGGCCTATAAGTCTGACCTCATTCATGTTAAAAACCATGGAAAAAATCTTGAACGAACACATCAAGAAAAACAATTTAAATGAAAATCCACTGCACCAACGGCAATGGGCGTATCAGGCAGGGAAATCAGGTGAAGCCGCCCTGCACAATCTAGTGTCGGAACTCGAAAGGAGTCTGCATCAGAAAGAAGTCGCCCTTGCTGCATTTTTAGATATAGAAGGTGCATTTGATAATACCTCAATCGAGTCTATACAAAGCGCACTGGTGAGGAAGAAAATCAACAACACAACATGCAAGTGGATTATTCAGATGCTTCAGAGCAGAATAATATCCACAGATACGCATGAAGATACCATAAATCTGAGGGCAACTAAGGGATGCCCTCAAGGCGGTGTATTGTCACCGTCATTATGGAACATAGTTGTCGATGATCTGATTCATGGGCTAAGCGCCCAAGGAATCTGGGTCCAGGGTTTCGCAGATGATATCGTGATAGTAACTAGGGGAAAATTTCCCAGCACTGTTGCGTATCAGATGCGATATGCCCTTCACTACATAGAGAACTGGTGTCTGAAAGAGAACCTCTCCGTGAACCCTTCTAAAACTAAACTGGTAGCCTTTACAAATAAGAGGAAGCTTACTGGACTGAGTGAGCTGAAATTATTTGGAGAGGTACTGGAAAGAACCAATGAGGTTAAGTATCTAGGGGTAACCCTGGATTCGAAACTCAATTGGAATACTCATATTACCAATATAACCAATAGGGCTAAGCGACTCTTCTGGAACTGCAGACGAGTTGTAGGTAAAACCTGGGGATTGAAACCAAAGGTGATATGTTGGTTGTACACATCAGTGATACGACCGACAGTTACTTATGGGTCAGTACTCTGGTGGAGAAAGACGGCTTTGCAATCTTGTGTGACCACTCTCACCACCCTACAAAGACAAGCGCTTCTAAATATAACAGGAGCCTTGAATAGTACAGGAACGGCTTCATTAGAGGCTATCACAGGTCTCCCTCCGCTGGAATTGTATATTTCGGCGGTAGCCTTTATGACCATCCTGAGGCTCAAAGCAAACAATACTTGGAGGCCAAATTATGTATTGAATAGCCACACATACATTACTGGGACTATACTTGAGGAATACATCTTTATGATGAACTTAGATATGATGACACCAGAACTAATCTTCACTGAGAAGATTAACACAATTATACCATCTAGAGAACAAAAAGTCCCAAACATTAATGGAGACTTAATATGGTTCACTGATGGATCTAAAACTGCCCATGGTACTGGATCAGGAGTCTTTGGGCAAACATGTAACTATAATAAATCTTACAGCCTAGGTCAACATACAACGGTGTTCCAGGCTGAAGTTTTTGCTTTGGTGGCCTGCATTGATGAAATAATTGATGAGGACCCTAAATCTAAGAGAATCAACATTTACACAGATAGCCAATCGGCTATTCTGGCTGTAAAGAACCCTCTCACCAAATCAAAACTGGTGAGAAACTGCAAAGATCTCCTCAATAACCTGGCAAAAGACAACAAAGTGTCTTTAATATGGGTGCCGGGTCATGAAGGGGTGCATGGGAACGAACGAGCAGATATGTTAGCGAAACAAGGCTCGAGAAAAACTTTTGAAGGCCCAGAACCTTTCTGTGGCATCACTAAAGATGCTATGAAAAACGAGGTTCAGAAATGGCTGATAAAGAATCATCAAAATAAATGGAGAACCACTCAAGGGCAAATCCAGACTAAAAAAATAATCAAGAATATTGATAAAATACTCTCGAACAGTTTGATGAACCTCAATAAACGAGAGATCAAAACGGTCACTGAAATGGTGACTGGACATTGTCGTTTAAGAAATCACCTATACAAACTAGGTAAGGTGAATGAACCATGGTGCAGAAAGTGCGAAATGGAAGAAGAAACTGCCATACACATACTATGCTATTGCAGTGTGCTAGGTGATGTAAGGCAGAACTTCACTGGTCAAATGAGGTTTGAACCAGAAGAGATCTTAAAACTACCAATAAGAAAACTGTTGGCCTTCGTTGAGGCCACAGGACTTATTAAAGTTTAAGGAGAAGAACAGGGTTTGGTACAAAGGTCTTATGACCAAGTGCCAGAGACTAACGAGTCTCGCCTGAGTTAAGAAGAAGAAGAAGAAGAAGAATACAAAAGGTCTCTATTCCGAAAAGCAATAAATTTTATATCCACTTGAAGACAAGCTTACATTTCAAAAACGAACCCAACATTTATAAAACGAGCATTTAGTACACACAGTGTCATCTTTAAATTTCAAAGTAAATTATATTCCTAGATAATCCTTATTTCACATAGCAGAAATTTTTCTTTAGCGCGTACCCTATTGCAGATTGTGACAATTCTCGCGCGCTCCTGTGTTCGCTCGCCTTACAGGAAACTGCTCCATATCTCTGGAACCGATTTAAATAAAATAAATTTAAAAATAATTTTAGGTTCAGGGCAGTCAACGCTATCTATTAGTGAAAACCATAACTTTATAAGTTAAGTAATATAGGCGCCATAAACCAAAAACGGAAATTGTCGGTCAGCCCACTCTGCTATGCATCTAGAGCGGACGACTAAAGTCGTCCAGCCCGCTTGAGGGGTTAAGAAAACTTGCTTTTGATCTATATTATTTTAACTTTTACCCATTTTTAAATTTACCTATTATAGGTAAATTTAAAAATGGGTTCTTAACCAGTGGCGCACCTAGAATTTTCCTCTGGGGGGGGGTTTGCTTGGGCACCGAAAGTTTTTTGTATTATTTGTGAAAGACAAGTTACATTTTCCTACTTTCTTTTATATATATATTTCTAACACCCCCTCGGTGTGCCACTGTTCCTAACCTAATCCAAACAATAATATTTTAATTAAACCTACCTAAATATTAAATAAAAACCTAAAAGTTTCTTTGAGATAATAGAAACGTGATTTCACTGTGACTGCACGCGCAGTGAGGAATTCCCTCACTTCAAGAGGGATGTCTCTTCTTTCAACTATCACACAGCACACTGGCCGGCTGAAATATTCTATAACTTTTTCATACATTCTCATAAACCATGCTAAAGGCATTCCTGGGTGCTTAAGGTTATCGTATTAGTTTACACAATTTCATTGGTTATAAACAAATATGGTGAGGGATTTCCTCATAGCGCGTGTAATGGAGGGTTAAAAAATGTAATGTATTTTTATAAAATTGGGCTTGCCCGTAAAAATAATAAATAAATAAATAAATATGTAGATATATGTATATATAGTCCATCCGCTATAACTTTTTCCATGTGGTACGATTCATTTTCAAGCAAATTAAGTCAAAACATAAATTGAAACGAACGTCAATGTGTATATACATTTTGTATACTGTATACTATATACTACATACATTGGCATATGTTTCACTTTCTGTTTTGACTTAATTTGATTGAAAATGAATCGTACCGCATGGGAAAAGTTATAGCGGACGGACTATATGTATTGTATTATATATGAAATAAATGTTTTTCTGTGCTTTTCAATTATCGGTGCCACATCGGGTCTTGAGGAGCACGGATAATTGGGGTTCTACAGTATTTAGAAAATATGAAAAGTTATATTGTTCAATATAAATAAATCAGTACTTACTGCAATCCTAAACATCTATCCATTAAAACATCTTTAAACTCCTTTGTCTTGGCCTCTTCCTCAGAGCATGTAATAAGCAATGAATGTGACTGACTAGCTGGTTTTGATGCTACTGCAGTAGAATTGTTCCAAAAATACTTCTTATTCGTTTTAAGTTTTTCTAACATATCAGCAACAGAAAACTGAGTAACAGTTACACTTCTTGGAGGCAAGACTCCCTTCAAGTTATTCTGAGTTCTTCTTAACAGCATATAATCCTTTTTGACCACATTCTTCTCTCTAGGAGGGGACACAACAGGCTGACTAGGTTCTTGCGATTTCTCTTCAACTATATCTTCAGAAAACAAATCAGGACTAAGGCTCGAATTGATTGGATTTGTACCAGATTTATCTGGCGTGGAGGCTACTGATTGGATAGTACTAGTACTAAGTTTCCTCCACGATTTTGGTTCTTTATATACAACAGGACTTTCTCTGATACTCTTAGAGGAGCTGGGAGTTTCATTCTTTGATATTTCCAGTGCCTCATTGACCTTTTTGAAGATTAAATCTTTAATATCCGAATGGTCCACATCCTTCAGTACATGTTCCAAAGTTTCCGTTACCACAGATGTTATTAAGTTGATTGAATCTTCAGTCATACTACAAGTAGTTTCTGATAGATCTTTATTTTCATTCTTAGATGACTCATTGTTAGCATTGTCACTTTCTTCTTTTGAACAATTATTGCCTTTTGAAGATATTAGTTTATTTTCGCTGTCGAAACCTGCAAATTCTGTACTGCTATCACTACCTAGATCATTCCGAGGACTATTTCTGCTTTTATCTACTTCACATTGTGTGTCTACCGGAACAGGTTCTCCAAATTCAGCTGTAGGCTGCTCTACCTGTTCACTAGATATAGGTTCACATGTCTGTAAACCCACATTTTCAGTCACATTGTCCCTAACATTATTTCCTTCTTCAATTATTCCACTTTTAACATTTTCTACCAATTTCTCACTTTTACTTTCACTCATTGAATAGTCGAAGCAGACAGATTCACTTTCTGTAACGTTATTAGATGAAATATCCTGAGTAAAGTTACTTTCATTTTCCAAAATCACACTTAAACTTTCTTGCATATAACTTTCAGCTAATTCATTGCCTTGGGAGAAACTTTCGCTTCTTACAGACTCTGATAACTCAGAACTTGATGTAAACGAGGTAGTTTCATTTATAGATTCATGTTCGGATTCAATTTTTGAATTGTTGTCGAATTTTTTTGGAGTTGGTAAAAGAAATGAGCCAGTGCTATCGTTTATACTTTTGTCTGGAGTTAAACTAGGATACTTTCTCTTAACACTAAAGAAGTTCTCTTTGCCATCTTTTGAGAAGACTAAGGTTAGTTTTTTCTTTTGCTCGCTGGATAACGTATTCGTAATGTTATTAAATGCTGAATTTTTTGTATGGTGCATATCTCTTATCATTTCTCTTTTTATATCGTTAAGATCGGGTGAACTGTACATAGTTTTCGTGTTTTGAACACTAGCCTTATCTACTACTATTTTTTTACAAACTGGAACCTCAGCAGACACATTCGTTTGGTCTGTTTCGAATCCAGAATAACTTATATCTCTACTTGCAACCGAAGTAGATATCTCATTTGAAGAGTTATTAAGAAAAGGAGAACTAAAAACATGTCTTGTTTCCTCGAAATCTTCTTTTTCGATTTCTAAGCTAATATTGGAATACTTATGAACTTGTGGTGTCTCCAATAAGGCATCCTCGCTTAAATATATCGGTCTTCTATTCATGGTATTTATTATTTTGTCATTAGAATCTAATGAGGAGTCTAAATTTGATTCATGGTGGTGAGAAATGTAGCCACTATCATAGTCCATACTAAAGTGTAAATTTCCAGATTTTGAAGTATCTTCACTACTTTTAAATGCACTGGATGAAATATGTTCCATACTTAGTTGCAAAATGTACACAAAAACTCCAGGAATTGTTACATTCCTGTAAATAAACAATCCTTTTTAACACAATTCTAGCAAGCGCGAACATCAACGGCGGAAAACTCCACTTGCCTTGTTTTGGTTTAACTTTTTTTTGTGACGTTGTCATGTCATGTGTCAAAATCCAACTGATATATATTATAGTCCAGGAGCCAGGACTGTTTCGTGGGCGATCAATGTCCACGGAGTTTCAGAGGTATTCTTATTTATTTTAACCCGTTCAATTCGAATTTCAAACTTGCTTTTGAGTCGAAAATTTGTTATAAACGATTTAATTGTTTTAATGATTATAATTCGTAAACTAACAAACATAACTATTCCAAGAAAGAATAACAGGAAGAGGCAAAACCATATTATACGACAAAAAGTAATGAGTTGAAAAAAGCTGAGTAGGTACTTATTTAACGTGGGCGTACTGGGAAAATCCACTAACTCTATTTTTTTCAATTTTGACATTTTAATACCATTAAATCCACAGCATCAATATGTTAACAGGAAAAACCATTTATCTCCAAATTCGTCATCCACCGTGGTTAAATCGGTATATTCAATGATAAAGAAAATTAACTAAATCCATCTTTTTTTTAAGTTTTCATAAATAAAATATTGTTTTTCCAAATATTTGTATGTATAATACATATACAGGGTGTCCCGGAAAATAGTGCGTTCCTTAAAGGTATAAGTAGAAGGCACCATGTAGAACAAAAAACTCTTAAAACATTTTTTTCTAAATGCAACCGTTTGACCAAAAAATTAAAATACATTTTGGTATGCAAATTTAAATCTGACAACTATGTGCGGTACGCAAATTTAAGCATAGACAGTCCCATATAAATAGATAGAAGATCGATAGTAAACAGATAGTTTTAAAGAATCCTGTTTAGTGTCAATGCCGAAAATGTTTTCGAATCGTGAGTGTATTACCTATTATGTTATTACGTTGATTATTTATGGCAGATCACTAAATGGAGAGGCATACTACAATTAATTTCTTTCAAAATGTTTTGCCGGTATTTCTCGTCCTATGAATGGTGTTTGTGAAAGGTTACTTGAAACATCTATTCGGTATAATAATTATTTTCAAGTAAGTACAACTTAGTTATTTCAGTTCACAAGTAAACAAATTACTGAGACATTATCTGGTGTATTTAAGTTCCACTGTAAACTATTAAAACTATGTAATTCAGTTAAAGCCCTCAGCAATACTCAGCATTCAACCCATTTAAACCTTACTAAATACATAATACTAGTTCAGTTAAAAGATGTGTTTTTATGTTAAAAGATGTGTAATTCGTTTAAAATTATGCAATAGGTATTTCCAATACATTTCAAAAGAAAATAATTTTAGTAAACAAATAGTAAATACATAAGTACAGTCGAACCCGCTTATTAGAATAGCCTTCGTGCCAAGCAAAAATATTCCTATAACCGGGATATTCTAATAACCGATCAGTGGTGGCTAGCAGAAATATATGTACCGAATATACGTCGTAATAGTACAACACACTTTGTAGAGGTACATACTGTATGTACATGTACATAGTATGTATTTACATGTACATACATACGTTATGTACATATATTATGTATATGGTTCTATTTTTTTATGTCAATAATACAGTACCTAGTGTAACTATTACTTATTTTATTAAAACACCAAACTACATTATCTGTGCATGCATACCTACACAAATAAGTATGAAATGTATGCAATATGTAGATATACGTATACATATATATTTTCTTATTAACATAATATGTCCAACAGACTTACTTTTTTTCTGGAAAAATAATCGGTAATCTGAGACTATTTGTTTTGTTACATAAGATATTAGCGTTGATTGAAATATTAATATGGGTCCAATACCTCAATCAACGATATATTAGTCACTTGTTGCTCTAAAATTATAATAAATAAAAAATTGACATTGGTTTTACCCTCCAGAAAATTTCAGCGGTTATTATATTACAAGGGGTTATTTATGACTTCCAACTGTTAAAAATCTAAACAGACAACGACGTGGCGGTGAGTGAGCAATAAGAATGCTTACAGAATTGAAAAATTAGGACCTACCTACTTTAAGATCGGTAAATGTTTGGCGGAAGGTAGAATTGGTACCCATAATAAAGTAAGAAATAAAATATTATCGACAGGTCCTATAAAACCAGAAAACATAAAAATTTGTGGGAAATTGTACCTAAAAAGTTTTTGGTAACTTGGATTATTAGATAAAGCGGGATTCTTTTACTAAAACGTATCACTATAAACGGTTAAATTTATTAAGGAGTAAATGGAAATGTTCCGGGATCTCAAAATTCTATTCCTTAAACCGGGATATTCCTATAAGCGGTACTCTAATAAGCGGGTTCGACTGTATTACCTACTATTAGGTTGGATTATTTTAATTTTAAATACTGAATCACAATCACAAACGAGTTCTTATTTTTCTTTCTCTTTGCCTTATCCCTATGCGGGGTCGGCTTCCCTAATTGCATTTCTCCACACAATTCTGTCTTGGGTCATATCAATGTTAATCCCCTTTACCAACATGTCCTGTCTTATCGCCTCCCCCCAGGTCTTCTTTGGTCTTCCTCTCCTTCTCCTTCCAGGAATCTGCACTTCAGCTATTCTTCGTATTGGGTGATTAACGTCTCGACGTTGAACATGACCGAACCATCTTAACCTATGCTCTCTCATTTTGGCATCAATTGGTGCCACACCTAGACTTCCCCTAATATACTCATTTCTAATTTTATCCTTCTTTGTCACTCCACTCATCCATCTAAGCATTCTCATTTCCGCCACATGCATTCGTTGTTCCTCTTTCTTTTTCACTGCCCAACATTCAGTTCCGTACATCATAGCCGGTCTTATGGCTGTTTTATAGAATTTTCCCTTCAGCTTCATTGGAATTTTTCTGTCACACAACACACCACTCGCTTCTTTCCACTTCATCCATCCAGCCCTAATTCTACTGCATGCATCTCCATCTATTTCTCCATTACTCTGTAATACCGATCCTAGGTACTTAAAACTATTGCTTTTCACAATCATTTCACCATCTAAAGATACCATTTTATTTGTAGTAGCTCCATCTTTAAATGAACATTCCAAATACTCTGTTTTTGTCCTACTAAGTTTTAAACCTTTTTCCTCCAGAGCTTGTCTCCACTGTTCCAGTTTTTGTTCTAAGTCTCTTTCACTATTTCCTACTAACACGACATTTCCTACAAACGAGTTCTTATTATCTGTTATTATTCCGTAGTGCGTACGATGTTGCCAGTTTATTAAAATTTCCAAACATTAAAATACAGGTATATGGAAAACAATGTTAACTTTTTTTTGGAAACGGTTAACTTTAGAAAAAAATGGTATAGGACTTTTTTGTTCCAAATTGTGTATTCTCTCCATACCTTAAAGGGACACGCTGTATATGTATGTGCACACCACCTGTGGTTAACATTCTTTAAAATCATATCCAGGTACAAAAACTTGAACAGTCAGTGGAGTGTACCCCATTTTTAAGAGGTAAGCCATAAGGTATATTAATGTTTAAATGCGTTTTTCTCAAAACTTTACTTTTGTGAGTTAGTGGATTTTTCCAGTACTCCCACGATATGAAATTCTTGGTGAAAGAAATATAAATAAAAATAAATCATTCACACGGCAAAGAACTCCATGGTTTTATTCAGAAAGGAAAGAAAAGCTAAGAAATTCGATCAAGAATAGATGAGCAATCAAGAGCAGTCTTTTTGAATATAAGAAAACTTCTGAGTAACAAAAAGCTCAAATCTACAAATTCGATATCGTCTTCTTTTATATAGGCAGTACTGCCTGTTTTTCTTCAACGGTGCCTTTTCTTCTGCCCCTAAGTTGTCATTCCATATTTTCCTTGACTTCTTCTGCCTAACGGTGACTTGTCCCTGGCTATTCTTACTATCCTTGATTCAGAGATCCTGCTTTTTGTTTATCCTACTCTTTTTTCTGTTCTTTGTTCAGGTATTTATATTATCTACCCCACATATGCGTCTGATTTCCTCACTGCTTACTCTTACCCTATCCTGTAGTACTTTTCCAGCAATCCTTCTTAAGATCTTCATTTCGTATTTCGTTGGTCTCCAGATGTCTTCGTGTTTTGCTTGTATCTGGTCTTGTTTCGCCGTGTAAGTTATAACTGGCCTAATAACTGACTTATATATTCCGGCCTTTGTTTCCAATCTTAGGTGTTTGTTTTTCCAAATTGTGTCGTTTAGGCATCCGGCCGTTCTACTGGCTTTATTTATATGGGTCAAACCGGCAAACAGGTGTATGTTCTCAAAGAAATTGAAAGTGTGTAAAAAAATATTTAATAATCAGCTAAGTACTTTCAACACATAACGTGCCATCATCAGAGCTTCGTCCTCTTATAAATCCTTCATAGAAGAGCAATTGTTAAAATTCACATATCGGGTATAAAACCCTTAAAATTAAAAGTTTATCACATCTAAATTCTATTTTAGTTTAAAATAGAAGCTTTTTAGCTGTTCACGTGAACTCACAATGGTTTGACGCAGCCATGTTGTAATTTTAAACTAAAATAGAATTTAGATGTGATAAACTTTTAATTTTAAGGGTTTTATACCCGATATCTGTGGCTTTTGCCCAGTATCCATGATTTACCATGTGAATTTTAACAATTGCTCTTCTATGAAGGATTTATAAGAGGACGAAGCTCTGATGATGGCACGTTATGTGTTGAAAGTACTTAGCTGATTATTAAAATTTTTTTACACACTTTCAATTTCTTTGAGAACATACACCTGTTTGCCGGTTTGACCTATTTAGAAGTGTGTACAAGTCATACAGTCTGTTTCAATTTAATTATATAGTCTTTTACCTCTTATTCGATATTTTTGTCGGCTGATAGATTAATTCCCAGGTATTTGAAAGTCTTACTTGTTGTATAATTTGATTGTCTAACTCCAATTTGCATCTTATAGGTTCTTTGGCTATTACTAAGCTTTTTGTTTTTTGCGCTGATATTTTCATATTCATTTCTTTTGCGTTAATGTTGAATTCGTGCAGTAATCTTTGTAGGTCGTCTTCGCACTCTACTACTAACACGGTGTCATCGGCGTAACAGAGTATTTTTATCTCTCTATCGCCCATTTTGTACCCTCTTTTTTTCTTCACTTATTTTATTATTGCATCCAAAATTATGTTAGACAGTAGAGAGCTTAGTGAATCTCCTTGCCTGATTCCTGTGTTTGTTTCTATGGGTTCTGTTATTATTCCGTTGACTTTCATTTCTATTTTATTTCTTACATACAGGGTGTAACAAAAATACAGGTCATAAATTTAATCACATATTCTGGGACCAAAAATAATTCGATTGAACCTAACTGACCTTAATACAAATATGCACATAAAAAAAGTTACAGCCCTTTGAAGTTACAAAATGAAAATCGATTTTTTCCAATATATCGAAAACTATTAAAGATTTTTTATTGAAAATGGACATGTGGTATTTTTATGGCAGTAGTATCTTAAGAAAAAATTATAGTTAAATTTGGACACCCCATAAAAATTTTATGGGGGTCTTGTTCCTTTAAACCCACCCAAACTTTTGTGTACGTTCCAATTTAATTAATATTGTAGTACCATTAGTTAAACACAATATTTTAAAAAAAATTTTGCCTCTCAGTACTTTTTCGAAAAATCAGTTTATATCGAGATATTTTGAATATTTGTCAAATCCACCACATATTTGTATATGGTTAAGTACGATTATGGAAACTTGGTAATAATATGAACATTTATTTTTGATTTACATTTTTAGGTATGTTTTGAACCATATTAAAAAAGGATCCACACCTCGATAAAAGATGCCTTATCAAAAAATACAAAGAGGCAAAAAAGTTTTAAAAACACTGTGTTTAACTAATGGTATCGCAGCAATAGTTTAATTGGAACGTACACAAACATCTGGGGGGTTTAAAGGAACAAAACCCCCATAAAATTTTTATGTAAACATATTAAAAAAGAAGCTGCAACTCGATAAAAGCCGCCTTATCGAAAAAATACTAGGAGGCAAAAAAGTTTTAAAAATATTTATTTCAACTAATGGTGCCTCAAAAATAATTTAATTGGAACGTACACAAAAGTTTGGGGGGGTTTAAAGGAACAAAACCCCCATAAAATTTTTATGGGGTGTCCAAATTTCACTATAATTTTTTCTTAAGATACTACTGCCATAAGAATACCACATGTCCATTTTCAATAAAAAATCTCTAATAGTTTTCGATATATTGGAAAAAATCGATTTTCATTTTGTAACTTCAAAGAGCTGTAACTTTTTTTACGTGCATATTTGTACTAAGGTAAGTTAGGTTCAATCGAATTATTTTTGGTCCCAGAATATGTGATTAAATTTATGACCTGTATTTTTGTTACACCCTGTATATGTTTTCTATCAGTTTTATGATATCCAGTGGTAAATTTTTGTCATATAGTAGCTGTATCACATCTTTTAATTGGATTCTATCAAACGCTTTCTCTAGGTCTATGAAACAGAAAAAGGCTGGTTTGTTATATTCTAATGATTTCTTCGCTATTTGCCTTATCACAAAAACTGTATCGTTTCATGATCTTCCACTTCTAAATACTTGTTTTTCATCCGATATATTTATGCAGGCAATTATTAATCGATAAAGATCGGCCATTAATTCGATATCCAATGGTAAAATGTTATGTCCACTCTATTCTTCTTTATGGTGCCGAAGCTGGGACTGTTAAGGCCGCGTCTCACCATCAAATAATTTGATCAAACAGTTTGAGCAAACTTGACGTACTTGAGGAAGTACGTCAAAGTGACGTCACAATTGCAGTTTTTTTGAAATTCTAAAAATCTGTGCTCTCACTATCAGTTTAGTTTGATCAAATTTTTTGTATTGAGTTGTCTAACTTGTTTGTACTTTATTTAAAATTAAAATTTTTCTTTATTATCCACAATGAACACTCAGGATGTGACGTCACTAACTGTCACTTTCAGTTTGCTCAAACCAGTTTGATCAAATTATTTGATCGTGGGACGCGGCCTTTAAGGCTCCGTCTCACCATCAAATAATTTGGTCAAACAGTTTGAGCAAACTTGACATACTTAAGGAAGTACGTCAAAGTGACGTTACAATTGCAGTTTTTTTGAAATTCTAAAAATCTGTGCTCTCACTATCAGTCTAGTTTGATCAAATTTTTTGGATTGAGTTGTCTAACTTGTTTGTACTTTATTTAAAATTAAAATTTTTCATTATTATCCACAGTGAACACTCAGGATGTGACGTCACTAACTGTCACTTTCACCAGTTTGATCAAATTATTTGATGGTGGGACGCGGTCTTTAATGTTGACTTAATAAGGAAACTGAAAGCTTTTGAGATGTGGCTTTTATTAGGAGAATTTTGGAAAATACCATGGATCTATCATTTATGAACGAAATGGTATTGCACAGAACGGGGAGAGACAACAAGGCCGCGTCTCACCATCAAATAATTTGATCAAACAGTTTGAGCAAACTTGACGTACTTGAGGAAGTACGTCAAAGTGACGTCACAATTGCAGTTTTTTTTTTAATTATAAAAATCTGTGCTCTCACTATCAGTCTAGTTTGATCAAATTTTTTGTATTGAGTTGTCTAACTTGTTTGTACTTTATTTAAAATTAAAATTTTTCATTATTATCCACAATGAACACTCAGGATGTGACGTCACTAACGGTCACTTTCAGTTTGCTCAAACCAGTTTGATCAAATTATTTGATGGTGAATGTTTAAAAAAAATGGAACATGATTTTTATGGCCTGCAAAAGGATATATGACGCTTTATAAGAGATCAAAGAACCAGCATTTCTGTGTCTGATTGATTTCAAGAAAGCATTTGACAAAGTAAGACTCAAAGATGTAATCCATCTTCTGTATAATAGAGAAATTCCCCTAAATCCTAAATATCATAAAAATTATTGAAAACATCTACCAAACCAACAAAATGGAAGCCAGAATAGATGGACAACTTGCAGAACCAGAACCAGGCTGCGAAGTATGCTCTCAAATTTAATTATGGATGTCAACAAAGGAATAGGATACAGAATGGGAAACAAAGAAGTAAATATACTCTGTTACGCAGGTGACGCCCTATACTCGTAGATGAATATAGTTTGCAAATACTAGTGCAAGATTTAACATAAGATTTTTTAACATAAGCAAAAGAATTTAATAAGACAATTTCATCTCAGAAACTAAAAAGTAATCAGCAAAGAACCAATCGGATGTAAAATAGAAATTGATGACGTCAGATTGAACAAGTGTAATGGAAATTAAATAACTTGGAATTACACTGGGCAGCTATGGAGACCTGGACAAAAAAGTGAGAGATCAAGTGCAAAATGAAAATAAACTGGTATGATGCCTTAATAACACTAGATAGCGAAACCGACATATTAACAACGAGATGAAGTCAAGAATTTATAAAGTCAGTGTGTATAAAGACTAATAATAATTACATAATATGTATCAGAATTAAGACCGGACACAGCCACAACACAAAGACTACTGGAAACGGCAGAGGTGAGAGTACTGGGAAGAATTACAAGAAATACGCTGAGAGAACGAAAAAGTAGACATTATAAGACAATATAATAGTGGCGGATCCAGAGGAGGGCGATGGGGGCGATCGGCCCCCCTATCAAACCAAGCTGTATATAAAGATTATAAATACATTTATTTATTCATTTATTTTTCATAAAAATTTACTGGATCCGCCACTGCAATGTAACGTAAAGTGTATAAACGAATTGACACTAAATACAAAAAAGGATTGAAATAACCACATAAGCAGAATGGAGGAAACCGGTGTGGTCAAAATAGCAAGAGATAAATCCCAAATCGGCAGAATAAGGACGGCCGCCCAGAAAAAAAGAGTGACAACCTTCCATAAAGGTATCAATCCGCTAAGAACAAACAGAAACATTAGGATTTTAAAACAGTTTGATGTAAAAAGCTTAAGAGGGCGTCTGACACATTTGTTTAGAGTTTGGGTTTACGCCTTTTTTAGGAGCCAGTCCGGCCCTAGAGTACACTCTGAAACTCCGTGGATATTAATCAGCCACGAAACAGCCCTGGCTCCTGGACTATTATCTACGTTCCGAAGTTCGCAATATTAGGCTGATTGTGCATAAAACTTAGAAGAAGAAGAATAAATTTGTCAAAGCCAAAGCCACATAGGTGTCAAATAATAATGTCAACATATATTTGAATTTCATTCAGGTTTATTTAAAGAATACATGACTATATTATTTACTTAAAGAAACTTCTTTAATATCTCAACAGTTAAAAATAATATTCTTTAAATCCCATGCACAAGTGATGCTATACAATGAATCGCAAGATCAATAACCTTCAATGAACCTGAATATTGCATAATTCCAGACTTTTGGAGAGCAAAATTCAATCTTGGACCCTTATTTAGAAAATATCAATTAAAGGAGATACTGAGCGAAATGGCTGGATTTGCCTTGAGAGTAAAAACCAAATCGGGACAGCAAGTAGTAAACTCATTAACTAGAGAAAGCACCATAAAGGATTTAAAACTGGTTCTTTCAACTTTATCTAACATACCTGCAAACAGATTGCAAGTGCTTTCAGGGTTTCCTCCTAAAATATTAGACATAAGTCAAGACAATGAAGCTATTGGAAGTAAAGGAATATCTTCAGGTGATAAGAATTTGTTATTATTGTGGAAGTGTACAGATTATTAACTGAGTTTTAAATGTGAATTTTATGTAGCAGGTAAAATATCATAAACATCTTGAATAATACTTATAATAAATGAGGTTTATTTGTTAACATTTTCAATGCAGTTGCCATACAAGTACGATTTTCGTTTGCAGCTGTGATGAACAAGCACCATACTATTACGCAAATTAATCTCCATCGTTCAAGTTTTTTTTGCAATAAGGAAAAGAAAAGCAATACATTGTACAGAATAACTAAACATTTATTCAAAAATTTCAAACTTAGAACTACTATAACAGGTTGAATGCCCATATATAAATAAAAAAAATTGGCCCATATGCCCAAGCACATATTAGTCAAGGGCATAGCGGGAGTATACGCCCGCCGGGGCATATTGGGAGAATTAGGAAGCAGGCGTATACGCCTGCCGTGGCAGTCAACCTGATAAACTACTGAGCAACTGTTTCAATCTCAGAGTGCAAAATTTTCCCAAGACGGTTTACAAGATGTGCACAACTGATACTGCACCCGTTCTGAATGGTTAACATGTTCACTGCCACATTGGTCCTATATCTGTTTCAATACTGATGCTGGGTCAGCAGGCCACATTGATCCTATGGGGCCAACATATATTTTGCTTTGCCAGGCTATGTTGATCTCATGGGGTCAATACATTTTCTAATAGTTGCTGGACCATTGGAGGATATTTAACTATGTATGATTGTAGAAATGGACCAACATGGCCTAGAAGCTATATGTGGCACATACAATTTCTTAGATTTTTTCATAATGAGAAATGTGGTACCTATTAGAACATGATCTCTATAAAAACATAATACAAGAAGGGTTCTGGTTTTAAAATAAACTTCATATAACAAATAAACATGTTTGTTAAGTAGTTAAAACTACTTTTATTTAAAGGTGCATCTTACCCAGGACTGAATCTGCAGTCATTTCTTTTTTTATTTGTCGTATAAACTGTAATTAAGAAACACCTGCACCATCGTTTAAAAAAGAATACAGTAGGAAAACTGAAAGAATACCCATGAACAAACACATAAAACACTCTGTATTTTCCTGTCACCATATCACACAAAAAATTGGCCAGCGCAAGTACATGTAATAATTACTGTTACATGTACTTGCACTGGACAATTTTCTTTGTGACACAGTGACAGGAAAATAAAGTGTGTTTTATATGTTCGTTCATGGATATTCTTTCATTTTTTTGACTGTAGTTTGTCAACGTAATGAATAAATTTGTTTGATTCTAATTGAGACAGTCACCACCATTTCTGTCAGGGTTGCAATGTCACGTGTAACTATGATAAATCCAAAATGCATAGACTCCAAGTTGAATACGACCCTATTCATAACACACCAACTCGCATAGGTACATATTAAGAAAATAAGAAAAATAAATATATGGAGGAATGTAATTTAGAAATTAATTAATGATGTCATGCTACTATACATTATACCTACATAATATAATAGCATGACATCATTAATTCAATTTCTAAATATATTCTTCCGTATATATATTTATTTTTCTTAATATGTATGCGAGTTGGTGTGTTATGAATAGGATCATATCCAACTTTGTGTCTATGCATTTTGGATTTATTGTAGTTACGCATGACGTTGTGAGTCTGACAGAAAGGATGGTGACTGTCTCAATTAGAATCAAACAAAGGGCCTAGCCGGGTAAGATGGTGAAAAGTGCCCCCAACTCGATTTAAATTCCATGTAGGCCACTTTTTAGCACATATAGAGGAACTCACTTTCTGAAATTTTTAGCCCCCTAGGTGGTCACGTGACCCCCCTAGAGCCTAATTAGGCTTTTTATGTTTTTATTTTTTATCTCAGCCGCATCAAGAGCTAGCCAAAAACTTTATTTAAAAAAGTTGTAAGTTTCAAAAAGATCTATATGAAATTTTTTTTTTTATTTTTTGGCGGGAAATTCGAATTTTTAGAACAATTTTAAACTTTTAAATAACTCTGAAAAAGAAACTAAGACACTCGTTTTTACGAAAATCAACTATAACGTGTATTTTTGCACAATCTTTCACCCTGAATTTTTTCAGATTTTTAAAATTGGTGAAACGTACCTTTAAAAATAAAAAACCGCATTTTTTCGGTTTTTTTTTTTCGTTTTTTGATACAATTTTCTACATATTTTTCAAAAAAGGTAACACCGTCACTAGAATAGGTAAAAAACTGAAAAATAATTGGGGTTTGCTTTATAAAATTTTTTTGTAACGCCATCCATTTTCAAGATACAGGACGTTGAAGAAAACAAAATTTTACACATTTTTTACGATTTTGCTGAAACTACTGGCAACATTGTAATAAAATTTGGCGGGTTTTAAGAGGTAGTTATTGTGCAAGTTTTGACATACAATTAAGGATTTGATATTCATCATTGGCACGCATAGGGGTAATGGTCTGAACTTTTTAAAGAATAAAGATAGTACACCACTGACATATTTCAAATTAACAATCGTTTTTGAATTCCTCGTTCAATTTGTGACAAAAAATCTATCTTCTTATTTTTTCATACGACGCGCCATTTTTATTCAAAATATAAAAGATCTTAATCCTTACAAAGCATTCGAACTTCTAGTAGTTTCTACATCTACATACATAAACTCGTACATCCATTATAAAAATTAATTCGAATACTTTGGAAGCGTTAAGATATTTTATTTTTTGCAACAAAACGGCGCGTCGTATGAAAAAATGGGAAGAAAGATTTTTTGTCACAAATAGAACGAGGAATTCAAAAATGATTGTTAATTTGAAATATGTCAGTGGCGTACCATCTTTTTTTCTTTAAAAAGTTCAGACCATTACCCGTATGCGCGCCAATGATGAATATAAAATTCTTAATTGTATGTCAAAAAATTCACAATAACTGCCTCTTAAAACCTGCCAAATTTTATTGCAATGTTGCCGGTAGTTTCGGCAAAATCGTAAAAAATGTGTAAAATTTTGTTTTCTTCAACGCCCTATATCTTGAAAATGGATGGCGTTACAAAAAAATTTTATTAAGCAAACCCCAATTATTTTTCATTTTTTTACCTATTCTAGTGACGGTGTTACCTTTTTTGAAAAATATGTATAAAATTGTATCAAAAAACGAAAAAAAAAACCGAAAAAATGCGGTTTTTTATTTTTAAAGGTACGTTTCACCAATTTTAAAAATTTGAAAAAATTCAGGGTGAAAGATTGTGCAAAAATACACGTTATAGTTGATTTTCGTAAAAACGAGTGTCTTAGTTTTTTTTCAGAGTTATTTAAAAGTTTAAAATTGTTCTAAAAATTCGAATTTCCCGCCAAAAAATAAAAAAAAAAATTCATATAGATCTTTTTGAAACTTACAACTTTTTTAAATAAAGTTTTTGGCTAGCTCTTCACGCGGCTGAGATAAAAAATAAAAACATAAAAAGCCTAATTAGGCTCTAGGGGGGTCACGTGACCACCTAGGGGGCTAAAAATTTCAGAAAGTGAGTTCCTCTATATGTGCTAAAAAGTGACCTATATTGAATTTAAATTGAGTTGGGGGCACTTTTCACCATCTTACCCGGCTAGGCCCTTTATTCATTGCATTGACCAACTATTCTTTTTTAAACAATGCCTGCACCTTTCGTAAAAATCCTGTTTCAATTCATTGTCTTAATCAATAATATTTTGCTTCACCTCATTTCCTAGATTCTCATGTTGTTAATGTTGATAAATTTTGAAATCTCTGGTTGATCAATTGTTTCAACATTAGTTTGTCCCACATGTTGTGGATTTATGTAAGTAAGCAATAGATCTTTACACATTGTGATCATTTCGCTGTCCAAATTTGTAGTATCCTCTTTATCACTATGGAAAAATTTATTAAACTCCGCACATTTTGGCAAAACCCATTCTACAAGCAGATAAAAAAATTCTCGTTCTAATTCTTCCAATAATTTTAATTTTATTAATATTATTTGAGTTTAGCTTCCGAGAAATGTTTGTATTTCAATGTTTGTGTATGTTGCACAAGATACATATTATATGTTTGTTACTGACAACATTAAAATTATCATATAAAACAATAATTATCATATACCTGGCAATGCAGGAAATATTTTAAGCAGTGTTAAATTCAATCGAAAACAATTGGGTTTCAATAGGCAGACTAGGAGGAAATATCTTTATGTATTAAGTGGGAACATAATTCTATTATCTCTGGCTAGTTTTGAAACACTAACAATAAACTTTTTCCATATCTGTATATTTGACGTAGGAGACACATGTTACAAAATCTTCAAAGTCTTCTATCAAGAGTGACTGAAATAAAAGATTTGGGGGTGTTATTTGACAGTTCCTTGTCATTTATCCCACACATTAACAATTTGTCAAATAAACCATGCCGTAATCTAGGTTTTATCACAAGAAACTCTCGAGATCTTTCAGTACCCACATATAGAATTGTATATTTTACTTTTGTCCATACCATCCTGTCTTATGCTTCTATAGTATGATCACCATACTATTTTAACCATATTTACACCCTTGAAAAAATTCAAAATAAGTTTCTCTGGATTTGTGCTTATAGATTAAACTTAAAGAACATGTCTTTGGTGGAACTAAGGTCAAGAGTAGAAGGTCCTTAGAAGAGTACAGAACTAAATGTGATTTAATTTTTCTCTATAAACTACTTGACCATACCACCGACTGTTCTGATTTATTAAGTCTTATCAACTTTAGATGTAGCACTAGAATTCTTAGAGACATGCCCATATTTTCTATAAAACACTATCACACAAACTATGACAAATTCTCTCCAATTAACAGGATTCAGACACTGGGAAATGACTAGTCAATATTATGATCTGGTGCATATAAAATCTGTAAGATTTAGGCACTGCCTGACTGAGTATGTTAGGAATCGAAGATGAGTGACCTTTACCTTAAAGTCTTCATTTCATTTGATTTTAATTGTCAGAGATTTACATTTTAATAATATTTTCAGGTAATTTAAGTTACTTAAATTATAATCATTTGTTTAACAATATTTAATAATTATTTAATACTTAGTTTAGTATTTGTGTTATGGTTAGGATACTTTATTTTTGTAAAATGGGGACCATAATAAATAAATAAATAAAATATGTCTGGCTTATGTGTTAACTAGGTATAACTTATAATGAATATAATATAGAAAATAAAAGTGTTAGAAGAGACAGTTGAAACTACAAAGATGTGTTCAAATGAAGTTAATATAAACAATTGGAAAAGGGGTCAAAGGAAAAAATAACAACTTAGCATGATCAGGGTATTATCTATAATCGTCAGCTGCTTTATTATTGTTCAAATTTAAATGTGGAAGTCATTTTTCAGGTGATACTCTAATATTAGAAGAAAAACCCATGGTAGAGGAAACCCAAGATCAAGATGTAGCCATGGCAGAAAATGATGCAGAAATTCCATTCCATACACCTGATATCCTCTTAAAACATGTTGTGCCTTCAGATAATTCCTGCTTGTTCACCAGTTTTCAATTTGTACTAAATGGCAAAATTGATAAAAGCGGTACAGTCAATCCATATTTGAGGAAGCTGGTAGCAGAGTCTATACGGAGTGATAAGGATAACTACAATGAAGCTGTACTTGGAAAGCCAATAGATGACTATTGTGCCTGGATTCAGGATGAAAAATCATGGGGTCAGTATTGTTTTTAATAAAATTTCCACTCAGTAATAGCATTGAATAAGTGAATGTCTTTATTTGATTGGGTGATCAGTATTCACTACATTGGGGAACCATTTCAGGTATTGAGGCATATTGGTTTCAAAACTGTAATAATTTTTTCTCTACCACATCAACTTTTTTCTCTACCCCAGAATCTAGCATGGATCATAGGAAGCATTATTGCTCTCCTATTGGCTGCCACTAATCTTCGCCAATAGATAGGATTTAATTAGCAAGTGTTGAATGATTTAGTACTAGATTTAGGGCTATCTAAAAAAGCTAGGGGC
Source organism: Diabrotica virgifera virgifera (assembly GCF_917563875.1). Taxonomy (NCBI): domain Eukaryota; kingdom Metazoa; phylum Arthropoda; class Insecta; order Coleoptera; family Chrysomelidae; genus Diabrotica; species Diabrotica virgifera. The sequence continues at coordinate 220,512,764 of NC_065448.1, read as the reverse complement.
TTTTGAGCCTCTAGCATTGAGACAGCGTGAGAGAATTTTGATTGAAAAGGGAGCTATTTTGGATTGAGAGAATGTGTGTTTCTACAACACTATTTTTTTGTATCTAAATAATGGTAGATTTGTATATTGTCATACTTTATTTGATTTAATTACAATATCCCTGCTTTTTGTGTATGCGGAACAGCAGGACTCATGAGAAACATCAGATGCAGTCTCGAATTGGCTACCAAGATTTGACCTGAAACCTAGTGCTCTAAACATTCAGCCCTATTCTGTAACTTTTAACAAATCGAATAGAAATGACCAAGTCGAATCGTAATTACCCAAAATCGGAATGTTTGATATCTATCGCGTCATTTTCGTGTGTGGATTGGCATTCTGTAACTCACATCGAAATAAAGGTAAATCGAAATCGGCAATTTCTATTTCACGTGGTAAGGAGGGGGTGGCAACCCCGCATTGTCAAGCGAAATTAGTGTTCTGTGGCCTGCTTGTTACTGTTGAAAAGTAAACAAAATATTAGTGTAAATATTCTACACAAAAAACTCAAAAGGTGATAAATGGTTTTAAATCAAAGTTAATTAAAATTGTTATAAAAAAAAGATCAACTGATAAATAAAAAAGATAAATGAAGATAAGATGTATGATGTAAAATATTACTAATAATATACAATCTTAAGATTTGATTCCAGCTAAAATAACTGATAAACAACTTTTCCCAAAAATGGCGTCTTTTTTATAATTATTTTCTTTTCTATAAGCGTTGATTGATAAAAATACAAGTAAACTTGTATAATATATTATTTATCAATCAACGCTATAAGTCTATCTTTATAATTTTAAACGGTCTTGTACAACAATCATTATACCATTGATTGAAATTGTACAAGAAATATACAAAAAATATATGGCAACACTGTGAACTATGACTGGCAAACATTCAGCATTCAGATTCAGATGCCAGAGAAAATAGGGTTAGGTTCAATGCATACTCGTACAACATGACTAAAATTAAATATACAATTTCCTAAGTAAATAACTCCACATACAGACTAAAAAATTAAGCAGATACAAAATGTAAAAATACTGTAAATAAGTAGTAATAAACTATTTTTAGTAGATATAAAATATAAACATCAAAACAAAATACAATGCGCTTGCGTCAAGCACAATTCCGATTATCGAAATCTAATTTCGACAGGGTAAATGTTGTCGAAGTCATTTCTATTCACTATTCCGATTGTAGAGATTCCGAGGGAGTTATGGAATACCGATTTTGCCTATTTCTATTCGACTTGGCCACTTCTATTCGATTTTCCTTACTTCTATCATCGAAATGAGTTACAGAATAGGCATGATTGTACATCAACAATTTTTTAACTAAGAGAACATTATATTTCAACGTCCACATCCACATATAACTAGCCTGTCATTTTTAAAAAAATAAAGGCCAGTGTTTTTGATGGTCCTCAGATTCGGCAGCTTCTTAAATGAAACAATTTCTGGCATTGTTCTGCTAGATCAATGCCAGCCATTGGAAAGAATGGTTGGTTAGCTCTCAAGAACATTGTTAAAAATCAAAATAAATAATAAAATAAAAAAAGTAAAAATAAAAAAATTTATAACATTAAAATAAAATAATTAATAAAATAAAATTAATAAAATCATTTAAAAATAAAATTATTTTTAAATGATTTTAATGAAACGTTAATAAAATCATTTTTTTAGTAAAATTGTGATATCTTAGGTGGTATCTCTTTTTATTTTAGGTGGAGCAATAGAACTATCGATATTAGCCAACCACTATGGCATCGAAATAGCTGTGATTGACACCATTAATGCCATTATCAATAAATTTGGAGAAGACCGGCAATATCCTCTAAGAGTTTTTCTCCTATTCGATGGTATACACTATGATCCTATCTTTTTAGAACCATTAGATGTAAGTATGATTTTTTAGGAAGTTAAAAATTGTGTTAATATTACTTACTTACTCCGTGGCATTACAACCCTTCGTTGGTTTTAGCCGACTCAACAACTTGCCTCCACTCTTTTCTGTCTTGAGCAGTCTATCCAGTTCTCGACGTCCATAGCTTTCAGGTCTCCTGCTATATTATCTCACCACCGGAGTCGAGGGCGTCAACGTGTTCTTCTTCCTTCTTCCAGTTGGGACTTCTTCCCATACCACTCTTATTGTTCTTTTTTGCCAGTATGTCTTCCGAGGTGTCTTGCCCATTGGAGTCTTATGGACTTTATTTCTTTTATTATGTTGCCATATGGGTATAGTTCGTCTAACTATTTGTTAGTTCTTATCGTATAAGATAAATTTATTTGTGAGGGGGACATTTTAAACACCAGTTTTCAACTAAATTCCATTAACCCTCGAGCGGGGGCGGACACAACCCCCAAAATCTTTAATGGAAAGGGGGGTTGAGTGATACCTCATTTTAAAGATCGTTCGATTACCTTTTCAAAAATACCACATACATTATATTTGTTTTCAGTACATTTGGAAAAATCAAGTGAAACCGTACAGATATTAACTATCGAGTTCAGAACTCCAAATTTTTTTTGGGGTATTGAACTCCAAATTGAATTTTTTTTGGGTGTTGGAGTATTTAGAGGATTTTTTTGAAGTATTTTTGGAAAAATCAAGTAAAACCGTAAAGATATTAAGTATCGAGTTCAGGACTCCAAAATTTTTTAGAGTATTGTGTCCAAGATTTTTTCAAAAGTACTAAAAAGAAATATAAGGTATGTGGTATTTTTGAAAAGGTAATTGAATGACCTTCAAAATGAGGTATCACTCAACCCCCCTTTCCATTAAAGTTTTTGGGGGTTGTGTCCTCCCCCGCTAGAGGATTGATGTAATTTAGTTGAAAACTGGTCTACAAAATGTTCCCCTCACAAATAAATTTGACGTGTTTTTGCATATTTTTAGATTTCTATAGGGAACAAATTATAGGGGGTGGCAACTTTTCAAATTGACACACTGTACATGTATTTAATTTTATTGTCATTGATTAGGAGCCCCCCTTTTCTGTGCTTCCTTCTCGAACCTGACATGTTAATATTGTTACTGATTAATAAGATGCTTTGCAGAATTATGTTGCTGTTGAATGTTTAAATAATGATTTTTTTTATTAACTAACAATAAGCGTTTCTTCTGACAATGAAGCTGATGACATGTAGAGTATTTTTCCAATGAATAATCTCTTTTAAATATATCTAAACCCAAGTTAAACATTGTTGGTATGAATTTACAATAATTTGCCTTAAAAAAACTAAACTAAAGTATGTGTGATAGATCGGATGGCAGTAGACGTTTTAGCCTTCGGATTTCATTGGCATCGCGCACGTTTAGTTGGTCCGCTAACCGATTCGGGTGCACTGACACTTTTTGACTATAGTTGACACTAAAATGATGTATGGCATCTTTGATGGATTCTAAAGAGATATCATGCTGAATGATTTCGTTACTGACGTAGTAGGGAGCATCAACAATAGTTCGTAGTACTTTATTGTGGAAACTCTGCAAGATGGATATGTTGGAGTTGCTAGCAGTTCCCCACAGCTGGATGCCATAGGTCCGCACAGGTTTTAAGATTGTTTTGTATAATATTTTATTGTCTATGGAGAGTTTTGATCTGCGACCGATGACCCCATACATGTTGCTTAATTTGAGGCCAAGTTGCTTGCGCTTAGTGAATATGTGTTTTGTCCAAGTCAGTTCTCGATCCAGGTGCATTCCGAGGTATTTGGCGCTATCAGATTGTGGAAGTTGACAATCAATAAATTGAACAGGTGGGCACGTTTCTCTGCGGAGGGTAAACGTCACATGTGTTGATTTCAATCCATTTGCTTTAATACGCCATCTTTTTAGCCAGTTTTGGACGTCGCTTAGACTAGTTTGCAGGTTCCTAGAGGCTGATGTTGGGTCAGTGTGGGACGCCAAAATGGCTGTGTCGTCGGCAAATGTCGCAACAATGGTAAGTCGTGTTGATGGCACGTCTGCAGTATACCATAAGTACAGCATCGGTCCAAGTACGCTACCTTGTGGAACTCCTGAATTTATTGGATGCAGCTATGTATATTCACTTCCATGTTTTATTTGGAAGTGCCTATCTGTCAGGTATGATTTTAGAAGTTGAAAGTGGGGATGGGGCAGTAGCTTCTTTAGTTTAACTTGCAATCCTTCATGCCACATCTTGTCGAAAGCCTGAGATATATCGAGGAAAGCTGCTTAACAATATCTTTTACTATTCAGGTCCTTATTGATTTGATTTACCACTCTATGAACTTGTTCTATTGTCCCGTGTTTATTGCGGAATCCGAATTGGTAATCTGGAATTATCTTCTTTTCGTCTATTATAGTTTTTAGCCTTTTAACATATAGCTTCTCAGAAACCTTGGAAAGAATTGGCAGTAGACTTATCGGTCTGTAGGAAGACAACTCTTCTGTTTTCTTCCCGGGCTTGGCTATCATAACGATCTGGGCCCAGATGCTAGGGAAATAATTTAGTCGTAGTATAGAATTAAAAATGTAAGTAAGTCGTAAGTCTAGCACTTTTCGGATAGTTCTTGAAGAATTTTTCCAGATACCAAACCGAAACCAGGAGCTTTTTTATGTTAATTTCTTCCATAAATGTTTGTTTGACTTCTCTAATAGTGAAATAATGATGAATTCTGAAATCATGGATTAAAAATAAATAAATTTCTCTTTCTAGGGAGGTAAAATTCAAACGATCTTCATGACAGACGACGATAGACTGCTCAAACAGGCCGAGGAATTAGCCAGAGAAGCCAAATCCAGTAGGCAATTTACAGACGTAAATAAATTCACCTTGAAATGTATGATTTGCAACATAATGCTGACGGGGCAAGTAGCGGCACAACAGCATGCGCAGACTACCGGGCACGCAAATTTCGGAGAAGTTTAATTTTTAGAGAAAATAATTTTAACTACGAAAATAAGGAATATAAAACTTGGAATATAAAAAAGTGACCTATGTTAAGATTGTTTTCTTATAGTCAGGGTCTGTTATTACTTAAGTTACTTTTATTAGTAAAAAATCTATTATAAAACATTTCTCGAATAGTTCAAAATATCTTTATGGGTCTTCTGTCTTGCGATAACTTTTTATTTTCTGAAAATGTATTTTTTATTTATTTTTCTTTTTATTCTGATTAATCACATGAGTATGCTTTTTCTCACGAGGATCTTTCAGTGCGTCACAGTTTTTCGATTTCTTTCTAACGCATTAAATTGCATGTGACAGTAAAAAACGCACGTCGGTGATTACATTTCGTCGGTGATATTTATAACATTTATTCAAGTTGTCAATAGATGGCGCAATAATCGAAAAAAAAATAAATTATTTACGAATTATATAATATATCTACGAATATAATCTGTTCAATTTATAAGACTATACAAATCAAAGAAAATACCATTTTATAAATGCAATAAACACAATTGATTTGATTTTACGCCGAATTGCAAATAAAATGTGACAACTGTCAGATTTAACTAAAATGTCATGTCACTAAAATGTATATTATCACGGACTTACCTTTTTTTCTATCATTTGTGACGCACTGAAAAATGCTCATGAAAAGAAGCATATTATGCCATACTGCTTCTTGAATCTGCTTTGTGAATAGATCCACATAAGCATCAAGTGGTTCTTTCATTTTCAATGTCAAATTTTTAATCAATTTAATTAAATTAGTGAATTAAATTTACTTTACATTTTTCCATAATTTTTCATTGTGGGATACAAAAAATTTTCCACAATTTTGCTTGTTCATTGGGGGATGTTGCCTCTATAAAAAATTGTCACTCCATCTCTTGCGCGGTTGGCCGTTACTCCTAGCACTGCTGATTTGTCCCTTTCTATTTCAATGACTCTTGTGTCCACCATTTTACTAATGTGATTGGGCAATTCTTCTGTGTCTGTACAGTAGGGAGGGCGAGTCAAATACCACAGTACTTAGGCCACATTTGACCCATTGTGGATCCTCCCAGGGAGCTGTGTCTTTACCTCATTGTCCATCCTGCCATTTCCAGGAGGATGGACAAGTCGCGAGGGGATATGTCTCTTATGGGGGTAGGGGTAGGCCAGGACTCACCGAACGAGTACTCTCGTATTGACGATAACTCTGGATATTCACAGGAACATGCTCGACAGTTACAATAAAGTAGTGGAATACAATAAACCTCTAGTTCTGGTTTTTATCGATTTTCACATAGCCTTTGGCTATGTTAATCTGATGGCTGACAGTTAATCTCAGGATTGGGATATCTGAAACAAAAAAAACGTACTGCATTTGAAAGAGAAGGTTTCTTACGTGACAATTTACCACAATTTGACCAAAAAATAAAAAATAAATATGTTTTAACCATGAAAAACTGAAGAAAAATGCGATTTTCTCACAAATTTTTTTTAAATTTCCGTTAAATCTTTTTTTTGCGAAATTTTTTACTAACGGTGGTAAATTGTCACGTATGAAACCTTCCTTTTTCAAATGCCGTACGATTTTTTTGTTTCAGAGATCCGAATTCTGAGGTTAACTGTCCGCCATCGGAACTACTTTTTTTCGAGGCCTCGACTTTAGCGCCCTCTACAATATTAGTGTACGTGCAAGAGTTAGATATTAATATTTAAAAAGTTTTATGTTCATTTTTAATAAAGGTTCTGAGAAAAAAAATCTTGAAAAAATGCTTATTTTTGGTCTTTTAAAGTGTACTAGTACCTTAAAGCGTGGCTCGCAATGTGTTAATATGCTTGTTGCTAGAAGATTGCGGGAAATCTTCGGTTCCCTCAGAGTAGGCTCTCCAAGCAGCTCTTTGTTTTTGTCTGCAGACTTTCTTAAACTCTGTGAGGTTTGATTGATAAGAATCCCAACCCTCTCTGAGTTTGGTGCGTATTGCTCTATTAAAAGCTGTTCCTCCTGTCTTCCTGTTCAGTGCACCACCAAGAGTTGATTTTGCGACTTTCTTAAACCATCCTTATCAGACAGGATTTTTTATAAGCGTAGCTTATTTTGGTTTGGATAGATAACGTATAGTACCTTTCCAATTGTGAATTAGTTCCCGGAGTTAAAGCCTTTTCATTTCTCAGAGCATCTTCTAAGAGTTGGTTGTAATTCATTCCTCAGAGCACCTTCGAAGAGTTGGTTGTAGAGTTCTATATCCGTCCTCCAAGGGTTCCGAGATTTGATACGGCTTTTTCCAGACTAATCGGATAGGTCAACCAGCGGTGGTCAGATATAGAGATGTTCTTGCTGGACGGTGTAATCCCTAGTTACTTTATTCCCATGCAATGCTAACTCCATCGACTTGATTTCCAGTTTACAACTTATTGGTCCTGTACTGATTACTATTGTTCTGGTTTTTGAGCTGAAATAGTTATGTGTCGTGTTAAATCCTTTTGCTCTTATATATCTGTGAACTAGTCTTGAGGGCTGTCTTCATTTTGGGCTATCAAAATTCTTGATTTTTCCATGCGCCTTTGTGCCACTCACATTTTTAGTGTTGTTCTTGTGAGCGTGAGAGTTTCTGCTACGTATGGCATAATAGGAAGAACGCATTGGTCAAATGTCTTCCGTTTCATAGCTATCGGGATGTTGCTCTTAAAGATGTCTCTTAGTGAACCATACGGCGCCCATGCAAGTGTTACTCGTCGTTGAAATTCTCAGGTCTGATTTCATTGAATAATCCTTGCTTATTCTGATTTCATGAACGAGATATATGTACTGTTCTGTCAATTCGACTCTTGATTTTGGATGGTTAGGTGTTCGCTGGGAATTAAATTTGTCATAGATTTGGTCTTACTGAGGTTCATTTTTAGACTTATTGTTGAACATACGTTTTCTAATTCTTGTAGCATTTGTTGTGCTTCGCCCAAATATTCGGTGAGAAGTACTACATCCTCGGCAAAACGCAGACGATTGAGCAAATGCTCAATCATATATCTACAATGCATTGAAGTAATAAAACAGTCTGTATTATTTTGATTGACATATGTAAAATAAAAATCAATTACAAAAAACTCGAAGATGTACCACAAGGTTATTTATTATTGTTAAAAAACATATGAAAGGACGCGTTTCGGCTTTACACAAGCCATCATCAGCTTAAATACAGGACAAAAACAATGGACTGACCAGAAAAACAGGAAGGAGGAAGAATCAGCTAGTTTACATTATAAAATATATAGATGTACACATTTCTTCATTAATAATTAGCTATTAATAGCATTTTGTTATTAATAGCTAATTATTAATGCTATTAATAGCTAATTATTAATGAAGAAATGTGTACATCTATATATTTTATAATGTAAACTAGCTGATTCTTCCTCCTTCCTGTTTTTCTGGTCAGTCCATTGTTTTTGTCCTGTATTTAAGCTGATGATGGCTTGTGTAAAGCCGAAACGCGTCCTTTCATATGTTTTTTAACAATAATAAATAACCTTGTGGTACATCTTCGAGTTTTTTGTAATTGGTTTACCTCGAGACCACATTTGAGTAAGTATGGATACTTCTCTTCATGTTTTAAAATAAAAATATTAATTGGGATTGTTCCATACTTTTTATACACACAGTATACTATACATGTTTCTTACCTTTCGTACTACTGTCGTGTATATTATCTATTGTTTTTGTTGTAATTTTTTCCATAAGTCACTTTTTTACATGATTAATGGGTCGTAGATATTTTTAAAAGAATTTTTTATATAATTTGTAGCTAGATTTTTAATAGGACAATATCAATTTTTCTATTTTGGTGTTTTCAAATTCTGCCCTCTACCTCACAAGTTAATGATAAAAATTTGTAACAAAGAAATAACGCCGACTTTTTTGAATCAATTAAAGAGTTAATAGTTCTATTGTGTTTTAATTCATACCTGGAAGACAACTCTCGAATACTCGAAATGAAAATTCAAATAAAACAATATGAAAAAAATTTTTTAAAGAAACGCTTTTATTTAGTTATGAGTGACTAAAAGTTAACATATAAAAAAATCAACTAAAAAGCAAAAAATAAAAAAAAATCAAACTCGACGGATTATTCGAAAAAAATGAAAAAATCTAACACATTCGTTAAAGAAAAGCGTGGGGCGAAAACCGTTTATTCGATGAAGACGCGCCCCACGCTTTTCTTTAATGAATGTGTTACATTTTTTCATTTTTTTAACGAACGTTTTTTTCGAATAATCCGTCAAGTTTGATTTTTTTTATTTTTTGCTTTTTAGTTGATTTTTTTATATTTTAACTTTTAGTCACTCATAACTAAATAAAAGAGTTTCTTAAAAATTTTTTTCATATTGTTTTATTTTTCACTTTTTAGTCTTACACTTTTTAAACATTAATATATATCGTCATGTTAAAAAAAAAGGATGTAGGTATATGACAGATACCTTTTTTGCATTTATTTTAACTTTTGATACATACATTGTACATTTTCTGTAATTTCTTCATACACTTCTTAAATCAAAATCATTATTTACGACTATTATAGTTTTCGCAGTATTTCCATCTCTTGTAATACTTTACTATTGCACGGTGTAGACGCTGTTAATTTCTCGCAATGCAGTTCTTCGATGCGCAAGCCGTCTATTGTACGTATCCATACAAGGGTAAACCTCGCTCGGTGTAGTAGCTCCACTTAGTGGATACGTCGGTGATCGCCGCTTGACGCTTACACTCTTCGTTTCAACCGGTTTAGGGTTTATATGTAAGGGAGCGCATGCTGTATCCATTTGACCAGCTACACCGAGCGGGGTTCACCCTTGTATGGATACGTACCTTAATGATCGCACTCGGCTCAATGAAACGTAAGCTTTGCAGGCTTTTAAGCATGTCCTTATGCAATCACTTTCGGGCCCAAGTTCACGACAGCGCAGCGTAGTCAACAGTCGAACCTTGCGTTTTATGGACAGTCGAAGCCCACGACAATACTAAGGGCATCCATAACTTTTTGCAGCCATAACTGCGGTGCCATAACTTTTTTTCGCTGAAAACTGGATAGAAATCGGACAGAAACTGGATAAATTTGAAACTTTATTGTTTATATATGAAGCATAACGTAAAAAGTGAAATTATGTATAGTTCATATAATTAGCTACAATCTGTAAAAGTTTCAAGTTTCTACATTGTAAAAAACAAGAGAATTTAAGCATTTTCCATTAAAATCGTTTTTTTTTTATTTAAACAATTCATAAACATAAAAAAATATTTGATAGACTATTCGTGTATTGTTCCCGCGAATCCATGTCTGCAAAATTTCATTCATTTCCATTGAAGAAAATGCAGTCAAATTAACGTTTAAAGATTTGACGCGAACGATTGAACGAAATAAAAGCGTTTAAAAAATACAGCTTCTATAGTAGGAGTATTTTCGAAGAATTGGTCCTTCGAACCGGATTTTTTTTATACATATCTTGATCAAGGTCCATTTTCCAAAAATAAGCGATATTTCTAGCTGTTGTATTCGTTTATTATGGCTCGTTATACTTAGATTGTACGTTCTGATGAGCAAAATACCCCAAAACGAGATCAGGGAGCATTCAAGTATTACGTAACGCAATTTTTGAAGATTTTTGACCCTCCCCCATGTAACGCACCGTAACGTTTTTCTGTACCCCCCTCCCCCTACCTAAATGTTACGTAACAGCCAAGTGACCATTTGAACCTAAATAAAAAACTAGGTTGCGAAAAGTACCGGAAACTCGGTAAAAAAACTTTCTTTATTATTTTAATCGCATTTGAGGTAATAATAAAAACTTATCGTTAACTAATTACAATCATCATCCAGCCTCAAATGTCCACTGCTGAACATAGGCTTCCTTCCCTTGTTTCCAACCACGTCTATCCTGCGCCGCTCTCATCCAGTTTTTATTTAGCTTTCTTACGTCGTCAGTCCATCTTGTAGGCGGTCGACCAACGCTTCGCTTGTCTTCTCTTAACCTCCATTCCAATAATCTTTTTGTCCATCGCCCATCTGTCATTCTGGCTATGTGTCCTGCCCATCTCCACTTCAACCTGGCTATTCTTTCGATGACGTCAGTCACCTTTGTTCTTTTCCTGATTTCTTCGTTTTTGATTTTGTCTTGCAGAGTTATTCCTAACATTGACCGCTCCATTCTTCTCTGCGTTACTCTTAGTTTGGTAGCCGAGGCTTTAGTTAAGTAAGTGTTTCTGATCCGTACGTCAAGACTGGGAGGACGCACGGACGCACTGATCCAATACCTTTCTCTTTAGGCATGTGGACAACTCACTCACTTTTAAAAGTTTCTCTGTTTTCCAAATGCTGCCCACTCAAGAACGATTCTTCTATTCAGTTCATGTGTCTGGTTATCCCTGCTAATCGTAATTTCATGTTCCATGACATGAAACATGTCCAAAACTTACAATACTAATCTTTTATTACTAATTTTACATTTACATTTTCCCTACTTGGCCCCATCCTTACATACATTTTTGGCTTCATCCTTTATTGTTCTTCTCATGCATTTTTCTATTTTATCTTTTTTAATAAAAGCGTAAAATAAAATAACATATTTATTATTTCAACATTTTATTTTGCTTAGTAAAAATTTTTGTATAACGAATAATATACGATGTTGCCAGTAGTTTCGGAAAAATAGTGAAAAAAATGTGTAAAACTTTTTGTTGTTCAACGCCCTGTATCGTGAAAAAGCATACCGTTATAAAAATGAATTAGTAAGCAAACCCCAATTATTTTTTAATTTTTCACTTATCCTGGAGATCGTGTTACCTTTTTCTGAAACGCCCTGTATATATAAGAAGGCAGTTATGGAATAAAATTATTTCTGTACTTGTTTTAAACAATTTTAAAAAACGCTGAGACCCGCAGATTTTCATATATCAAAATGTGTGCTTTTTAAACATAAATTTAAATGTACAGGGTGATTCACACAAGCCTACCGTAGTTCATAAGCTTTATTTTTAATGGAACACCCTGTATAGTTTTATATTTTTAAAAGCTGCTTAACAATCTGATTTCATGGTTTTTATGAATAATACAGGGTGATCATTTAAAATTATAATGTATGGAAACCACTTATGGAATAAAATTGCTTGTGTCATTATTTTAGAAACTCATAAAAACGCTAGGATACGTCAACTTTTAAATTCAACTATGGACTATTTAAACATAAATTTGAATATACAGGGTGATTCACTCAAGTCTAGCATAGTCCATTATCTTTAATTGTAATTAAACACCCTGTATATTTTTGTTTTTAGAAGCTGCTTAACAACCTCATCTCAAAAGTGTGTATTACGTAAGGTATATTATGAATAATGCAAGTGAAATTTTGAAATGTATAATTTTCGTCAAGATATTTCACATAAAACTTTGAAATTAATAATTCAGGAATTACACCTTAAAGTAAGGGTATTATTTTTTTAAATATCTATCAATTTTCTAAACTAAGTATCAATATAGTGGGTTTTGTATTTAATGCTTTTTATTTAAAGACATTTTTAAATAATTTAACCGCATTTGCGGTAATAAAAACTTTTTAGACTTTTTGCGGTAATGATAAAAACGACATTTAATTAATTAAAGTATGAATTAATTCACTTTAACAACACTGACAAGAGCAATACGTTTCTCTGTATTACGTATTTAAAACACTAATGAATACTGCAGAACACTGAGAAAACTAGACTGCATATGGACTTCAGAAACGAGTAGACAAACGATTTATGACTCTCTCTTAAAATTTCTTTGGTCTGAATCCCATCTGTAATCTGTATCTTTTCAGCTTTTGTTCTCCAAAAAGGTCGAGCTAATTATTGCAAACATGTGTTACTGTTCTTGATCTGGTGACAAATTTGAAGATTTTTCACTTGAATAGATACTATATTGTCCTATTGTGGTTGTAGAAGGGCCGAAACATGAGCGGATCATAAGGGGCGATATAATACAATCTAGGGGTTCTACGTAAAATATAAATGAAAGTTGCAAAGCTGGGAGATTTTGATTCCGTAGTCTTTTTTATTTACATAAGTTAAAAAACAATGTTACGTAACGCGCTGTTCGAGCCCCCCTCCCCCCCCATGTAATGCGCCGTAACGTTTTACAAGACTCCCTTCCCCCCAAGCTGCGTTACGTAATACTTGAACGCTGCGCTCCCTCGTTCAACAATAATAAAACCATTAGAATAACAAAATCGTTTATTATTTAATGTCAATTAAACTAAAAATACATCTGTACAAGTATATACATTATTATTTAAACTATATAAACCTCATAACCTCAACTAGTGTACTCCAAAAAATTATTACACTCCAAAAGTATTGGAGATTAGATTACTGCCCAGTGCACATTTTTTTAGTTCACTAGAAGTTAAAAGAGTCGGATTGGTGGTTCAGATGGCTGACGGAATTACTTCGATGTCGGTAGTTTAGTTTTTCATGTTTTGACCCTTACTTTAATTTATTGATTAATTGAGTTCTAATAAAAGGAATTAAGACGACAGAAAAACGGAAATACAAGAAGTTATAGAAAAGAAAATAAAGAACAAAGTAACACTAATAGAAAGTTTTGTTGCAATACTGTTAAAACTGAAATGCAATATTTCCTAATGTTGTTCTGAAGCTATTTTCTTGTGGCATTTTTATAATAAATTACTTTTAATGGGAAATAAGCCACAATTTTACCAAAAAAAAATGATTTTATTAACGTTTCGAAGCCCAAATCGGGTTTCGTTGTCAAAATACAAAACACTACTAAAATAAACAAAAATGTTGTTGCTAAGTAAAAAAATTCTTGTAATAATTTATTTGATATGACTCATTTATATTGGCAATTCATACGTATATATTACATTTTAAAGTAGAAGACTTTAAAATAATATCGCCAATATTTATGAGTTGCGTTCCTGGGACGACTTTACTAAAAGACAGTTCATTCGATTACATGAAATCAATTCCAACTCAAGAATATCCGTCACAAAAAAAATCGTAACATTTGATCTGTCTTAAAAAAGACAACCAAATGCAACGATGACAGTAAAATTCTCGCGTTAGAGATTCCATAGTAAATCACGAGGGAAAACCAGGAAAAAAACCTCGTGATACTATCCCGACATCGTAAGTATTTGGTCTTACATTTAATTTACTTTCAAAAAACTAATATTATATAAGATTAGTAAGCCAATAACATATCGAGTTAGTACAAATTTTATATTTTAGTATTACTTATTGTATATCTATGTATTATTAATATTATTTATAATTTAAACATATTAAAGTCAGAATTTGGTATTAGTTTTTTGAAAGTAAATTAAATGTAAGACCAAATACTTACGATGTCGGGATAGTATCACGAGGTTTTTTCCTGGTTTTCCCTCGTGATTTACTATGGAATCTCTAACGCGAGAATTTTACTGTCATCGTTGCATTTGGTTGTCTTTTTAAAGACAGATCAAATGCTATATTTTTTTGTGACGGATATTCTTGAGTTGGGATTGATTTCATGTAATCGAATGAACTATCTTTTAGTAAAGTCGTCCTTGGAACGCAACTCATAAATATTGGCGATATAATTTTAAAGTCTTCTACTTTAAAATGTATAATATACGTATGAATTGCCAATATAAATGAGTCAGATTAAATAAATTATTAGAAGAATTTTTTTACTTAGTAACAACATTTTTGTTTATTTTAGTAGTGTTTTGTATTTTGACAACGAAACCCGATTTGGGCTTCGAAACGTTAATAAAATAATTTTTTTTATGTAAAATTGTGGCTTATTTCCCATTAAAAGTAATTTATTGCAATATTTCCATTATACACTACGTATCCAAAAGTCATAAGTAAGCGATGACAGGAAATCATACAATTTCATTACTACATAATATCTTCCAGACTGGAGCAGCAATGACAGAACAATTAACAAATTATAAAAGAACAAAATACGAATGATGGAGAATTAGCGAACTAATTCTACTATTCAAAAAGGAGATAAGTTAATTTTCCCCCTCAAATTTCAACACCTTTCTCTTTAAGGTACTTTTCTGCTTCATCTTACCATGTCTTTCTTGGTCGACCTACTCTTCTTTTGTCGTCAGTTTATTGACCAATGTTTTTAGTATTCTTTCATTCTTTCTAAATGTCTCAACAATCTCAATCTTGATGCTTTTATTACTTACGATATCGCAGGCATAGGGCTTTTCATCGATTGTCATTTGTTTCGAGCTTCTGTCATATGTTGTATAATCTGTGTATAATATTAATATACACGGATTATACGACATATGACAGAAGCTCGAAACAAATGACTGCCAATGAAAAGCCGTATTGGAAAGAATAATCAGGAAAAGCAGAATAAACGTACAAGAAACGATATTTAAAAACGGCCACTAGCATTTGCAGACGATCTGACACTATTAGCAACAAGCAAGAAAGAACTACAAAAGTTGAAAAACATAATAACAGAAGCCAAAAAATTGGGACCTAAAATAAATGAAGAAAAGACAAAGTATTATGATAATGGGAGAGATCCAAAAAGAAAATAACATCGTAATACAAATAGAAGGACAAAAAACATACTCGTTCAAAAGAGCCAAAGAAGTTAATTACCTGGGAGCCAAAATAGATGAAATGGTTATGAGGAAGGGGAGATAAAGGCAAGAATAGCTAAAGGAAATAAAAAGTATGAAGCATTACACACATTAATCAAATCCAAATACGTATCAAGAAAAACCAAAATCAGAATTTATTACACTGTTATCAGACCTACAGTAACATACGCATGCGAAACATGGGTGCTGAAAAAGTCAGAAACAGATCTTTTAGAAAGGTGGGAGAGAAACATGCAAAGAGCAATATATGGAGGTGTGAAAATAGAAGGTCAGTGAAGAAGAATCAATAAAGAATTGGAAGAAATATACAGGGTGTCCCGAAAAGATTGGTCATACATTATACCACAGATTCTGGAGTCAAAAATAGGTTGATTGAACCTCACTTACCTATATACAATAGTGCACACAAAAAAAGTTGCAGTCCTTTGAAGTTAGAAAATGAAAATCGATTTTTTTTTCATATATCGAAAACTCTTAGAGATTTTTTATTGAAAATGCACATGTGGCATTCTCATGACAGCAATATCTTAAAAAAAATTAAAGTGAAATTTGTGCACCCCATAAAAATTTTATGGGGGTTTTGTTCCCTTAAACCCCCCCAAACTTTTGTGTACGTTCCAATTAAATTATTATTGTGGCACCATTAGTTAAACACAGTGTTTTTAAAACTTTTTTGCCTCTTAGTACTTTTTCGATAAGCCAGTGTTTATCGAGATATTTTGAATCTTTGTCGAATCCACCACATATGGTTAAGTACGATTATAGAGACCTGTTATAATCTGAAAATTTATTTATAATGTACATTTTTGGGGATATTTTTAAAAAGAAGCCATATCTCGATAAAAAGTGACATCAAAAAAAAAAGACTAAAAGGCAAAAAAGTTTTAAAAACACTGTGTTTAACTAATGGTACCACAATAACAGTTTAATTGGAACGTACACAAACATTAGTGGGGTTTAAATGAACAAAACCCCCATAAAATTTGTATGTAAATATATTAAAAAAGAAGCCGCATCTCGATAAAAACTCGCTTATAGAAAAAATACTAAGAAGCAAAACAGTTTTAAAAACGTTGTGTTTAACTAATGGTACCACAATAATGAATTAATTGGAACGTACACAAAAGTTTGGGGGGTTTAAGGGAACAAAACCCCCATAAAATTTTTGTGGGGTGGACAAATCTCACTATAATTTTGTTTTAAGACGCTCCTCTCATGAGAATGATACATGTCCATTTTCAATAAAAAATCTGATAGTTTTCGATATATTGAAAAAAAATCTTTCATTTTGTAACTTCAAAGGGCTGTAACTTTTTATGAGCACATTTGTACTAAGGTAAGTTAGGTTCAGTCGAATTATTTTTGACTCCAGAATGTCTGGTATAATTTATGACTAGTGTGACCAACTCCAATTCAGTCGAATTCGGGACAATGCTGAAAAAAAAAATACCTAAAATCCGGGACTTTCCATTGATAGTACTGATTGATATCATCATTTTATTGATTATATTATTTAACATTTTTATAATTATTATTTTTAAACAACATTAAATTTTTTTTAACAGGATGACAGGATGGGTTGTAATGATAATTACATTTTTGTTAATTTTTGACGTTTCGACTGCAACACGGAAATTGTTCTCAAAAAGGACAAATTTAGAAAACCAACTGATGTTGAATTTCCATGTAAATAGAACCTTAGGTTAATATAAAAAATATAATTATCATTATTTGATATTCATCTTTTTGAATCTCCTTTTCAGAAAACGATAATTAAAATACAGAAACGGGAAAAAGTCCAGAGTTTGAGTTTTCGTAGAACTATAGTACCACGATATAAAATGTGGTATTAGTATTACACTCTAGAAATTGTTGACTTTTTTTCGTCCAACCAATTCAATTTGATGTCGTTTGAATTCCTACAAGAATAATGTATTCAAAATTTCAAAACAGAATTTTACCAAAACGTTGAAAATTCGGATGGCCCGGAAGCCTTGTCCGGGACGTCGGGACACGACTTCGTAATTCGGGCCATGTCCCGGATTTTTCGGGCTAGTTGGTCACACTATGACCAATCTTTTCGGGACACCCTGTATAAAGAGCCAACGATCAAAGCATAGAGAATACGATATTTGGGGCACATCGAGAGAATAGGGAGTTTTTGTGCACACAAATACGTAAACGTAACGCATCTTTTTGACATATATGCTTGCGCATTAATGGTTGAACTCCCGTATCGCGATACGTATTACCTAAGGTTACGGGCTGGTACGTTAGGTTCATACGCATCCCTATCGAGCCGAAAGTCACCGAATGCACACGAGGATCTTGCCCGATTACCTACCAAATGAACATTTCATCAGCGTACTACCCGTTTATAAACATTTAAGGTTATATTGGTTATTGGTTTAATCTATTTGAGTAAAATTATTCTGTATTTGTAATTGGAAATTGGAACTTCATAATAGATAATCAATAATAATAGATAATTCATAATGCATAAAGCAAAACAAACAAATCTTGTATTAATGTAAGAAATACAGTGATCACCACAATTAATAACTTGATAAACAAATGACCCAATTTCAGTAAAATTTTCAAATAAATATGAACAAACTATTTACATTATACTGGAATTCTGATGTAGTACAATAATTTACAACTAAAAAGTAGGTATAAACAAAAAATAAAAAAATTTTAACCTAAGGAAAAATAATATTTTTATATTTAAATAGAAGCAATTAAAACCATACAATTTCATCATTCATTTATCTTTTTTTGCATTTGTATATTAACTGTATATTGTGTGAACATTGTTTTATTTTTTTAATGTCAACGGAATTTAAAAATGACTTTACGATTTGCTTTACGTTACGTTAAGGCAGTTACAAAAACTACCTATTTTAACGTTCTTCCTCTACGACACGTTATCGCTTTACGTATACGGAGATGCGTTACGTTACGTAGCAACAAAAACTCCCTAATGAGAAGTAAAAGAATGCCAAAAATAGTACTCTCACGAAAGCAAATACAAAAGAGAAGGAAGGGTAGGCCAAGAAAAAGATGGAAAGACAGTGTGTACGAAGACCTGAAGAAAAGTAACATGAGAATGATAGATCGATCTTTCCGACGTTGAAGTATTTCTTGAGAGGTAGACTGCCAGCTATCTCTCCATCTTTTTGGTGGTCTCCCCGGTGGACGCTTGCCTGCTGGTTTTCCTTCTAGCGCAATTCTTGGTAGTCTGTGCTTCCATTCTTTTTACATGACTGATCCATGCTCTTCGTCTTTGCCTGCCCCATCTGACTACATCTTGCACGTCACATTGTTCCCTGATGATGTTGTTTCGTATTCTATCTCTTTTTGTCTTCCCTGCTATTGCTCTTAGTGTCTTCATTTCGGCTGTTCGTAGCATGCTTTTGGTTTTATTGGTGTCTTCATTTGATTCAATGCCATAGGTCATAACAGGTCCGATGCAAGTTTTATAAATTCTAACTTTGCTGTCCATTCTCATATATGGGTTATTCCAGACCACATCTCTCAAACATCCGGACAAGACAGCGGCCTTGTTAATTTGTCCTCTTAGGTCTCTGGCTGGGTCATGATAACTGATAACTCTACACCTAGATATTTGAACTGGTTTAGCTGTTCTATGGGTTTCCCCTCTCCCTCTACCACTAGCTTGCATGATGAAATCTATATTTAGTAATATTGTAACAATGCATTATTTAATAGCAAACCAAATTAGATAAGATATCCAAATTCTATTATGGAAAGAGCTCTGAAGATTCTTATTTAAGAAGAAACTTAGACCATGAGAAAACTATGTACCTCTTTTAGAAATCTCTTTTATTAAATCAATATTCAATGTACTTTTGTTTACCCTGATAAATTTCTCCATAGTGCATTAATTTCTTGGAACTATTTATAGTCTAAGGCCCGAATTTAGGCCGACCTTCACCCATCTGTTTGCAGGATGAAACATTTTTTTTTATTAAATTTCATACATAGACAAATACGACTTGCATGGGTTGCCTATCAAAATATTTTCATAGTTATCCTTGGGGGCGTAGAGTTTGAAATCAACATTTCAAGCATATTTTTGTGAATTTTTTTTGAACGTATTGTAGAACTATTTTATTTTTAAATTAAATATGCATATTCAGTACAATTCTAAGACTACTAAAAAAACTCAACTCAAGTTTTTTGAGGTGTCTTTAAAAATTTGCCACCATTGGCTTATTTTTCAATATTTTTCCATGAATTTTTTTTCGAATATTCTATGAATTATACTGAATATGTTTATTTAGTTTAAAAATAAAATAATTCTACTATACTTTAAAAAAATTCGCAAAAATGTGCTTGAAATGTTGATTTCAAACCCTACGCCCCCCTTAAGCAAAGCTATGACCATATTTTCGATAGCAACCCATGCAAATCGTCTTTGTCTATGTATGAAATTTAATAAAAAAAAGAGCGCGGCCCTTGCGGTGTGCCGACAGAGGTGAATAATTCTTATAGATTCGATTTATTTTACATATTTTATTTTATACAATTTTATTTAATTTTATTATTCTTATGTAATTTTAAATAATTTTATTTATTTTTATTTTACTTTATATAATTTTATTTAATTTTACTAATAATTGTATTTATTTTTCATTAACTTTATTTTTTTTTATTTAATTTTGTTGATTTTTTTAAATTTAATTTTTTATTATTTTTATTTAATTTTACTAATTTTATTTGATTTTATTTAATTTTGTTTAATCAACACCTATAGGGTTGAAACTACCCGAAGCCAGTCAATAATTCGGAATCTATATTTAGGTTTAGTATAAAAACATGTGCTGCTCCTTTTTTCGAAAAACTGAACAAATCAACCCTATAGGGTTGAAACCACCCCGAACCCAGTCAATAATATCAAATTCGGGATCCATACTTAGTTTTACCGAAAAAACATGTAACACATTTTTTTTTGAGAAAATTAAGCAAATCACCACTGTAGGTTTGAAACCAACCCAAAGTCAGTCAATAATTTAAAATTCGGGATCTGTACTTAAATTACTAAAAAAGTTAATACAGTATTGCCCAAAATAAACAGTACTGAAACTGAAACACAGATGTCTCTTTGTGCGCGCTGTCATATTCAAATTAACTAGTATAGACCTGTCAAGTAATCCTTAAACAATTAATTATTAAGGCCTAATTGTTAAAAATGGTGTTAAGTACAGAGGATAAAGTGTTTCTTGTGGAGCATTATTTTCGCTCATACGGGAGCGGCCGACGTAATAGTGCAAGTCTACAATACGTGTGTGATCAATTCACACGACCGACGGTTTAATAAACGTTTTCCAAGTAATGCTGTAATTTTGAAGGTTGTTGAAAGTTACAGCATTACTTGGAGAATGCTTATTAAACCGTTGTGTGAATTGATCACACACTTATTGCAGACTTGCACTATTACGTTCCGTATGAGAGAAAATAATGCTCCACAAGAAACACTTTCGCCTCTGTACTTAACACCATGTTTAACAATTAGGCCTTAATAATTAATTGTTTAAGGATTACTTGACAGGTCTATACTAGTTAATTTGAATATGACAGCGCGCACAAAGAGACATCTGTGTTTCAGTTTCAGTACTGTTTATTTTGGGCAATACTGTATAAGTGTATAATTTATATCATGCTATACCGCAAGGCTACCACTTGCTTCACGATTTTTGAATGACGCCAAATACGATTTTAGTCCCGTCAAAATTCCATACCGAGCGATAAGAAGTATTCACTTCAAAATGTTTCATCACATAAATAAATGGATGAAGATCGACCTAGATTCTGATCCCGTGCTATTAATAAACCTATAAATAAAACATTTCTACAACTTAGCGCGGTTTGTATGGAACAACGTGGTGATCGGTGTCGCCCCAATTTTTGTGGACTTCGGTATTGCAGGAACTACAGTACAAATCGCCACTACAGTCCATGCACCTGTACTTGGCGTCATTGTTGCACAGAACGCACCACGGCAACTCGGGCGAGCCGTCCTCTACTTCTTCTTCCTCTTTGGATTCTCTTGAAGAAGATTTGGTTTTGGAAAGTATACTTGAGGGTAGGCGTTCGTCTAAGGCTACTTCGTCCATTATCTGAAATAAATCAGAAGCTACATTATTCAAAGCACATAGATGTTAATTAACTTTTCAGCAAAGAAATAAAAATATCCTGAGTTAAACTTTTAATATTATACTAAGGATTTACACAGTGAAATTTGTAATTGATAAAGAGGTATTGAATTTTGTGTGTGTGTGTGTGTGTGTGCAGGGCCGTAGATAAGGGGGGGGTTTAGGGGGTTCAAACCCCCCCCCCCTCCCCCATGAGACGAGGACGAGACAAAAAGTACATACTAAACTCAACATACCGTGCTAATAAAAATTCAAATAAGTTACAGGTACCTATTTAAATTCCAGAGATTGTTTGTACGAATTACGAATTGTCTAATAAACGTGCTGATATTAAAGCTCAACGCTGTGCGACGGTGCGGCTAAATATTTACCACTTTTATGCATAGAACAAAGATAAAAGTTATGCTTATTATGCATTGAGATTAAATATTATTCTGCACTGCTGACGTGTCGTGTCCTGGCTGCAGTCGCCTGGCGAGCTGATCCGACGCTATGTCGACGCTTGCCGATCGCGCCGCTGGCATGCGTAATTTGCTTGCAGTTTGCAGTTGCAATTTGTTTGTGAGTGTGAGTGTTATTTAATCGACAAAACGGGTTACGATTACGAAAATACTAAAAACATAATATTTAGGTAAGTGCTATGTGCTATTAAGTTTTTAATATATAGAATACAGGTTTATGTATATATTTTTATTTCCGATAAATAAAAATACCAAAATGCGGTTATTTTCTTCATATTTGTTAAAACAGTTTGGTGACGTTAGCTAATTTGGTGGAATAGATTTTTTTATTTTATAAAGTATATGTGGCTATTACATGGTGGTTAAAAAGTTTAGGTTGAGTACCTATGTAAATATGTTCGAATGATTAATTTATAGTAAAAATAAACCCAATAAGCTGTCAAATCATGGACGTTGTGGTTTAAACCTTTACAGCGAATAGTATTTGATTTGTGTAGTTTCGTTAACATTTCTATACTAATTAAATAAAAACTTCTATGCCACATTGCCACGTCAGATTTACCTTTTTTTACAGTTTTTTCGACAATCTATAATTTTTTTATTATTCAGCTTCGGCTGCTTCGGCATTACGCTCGGTAAAACGTCTGCATTTTTTTATTACAGCAAAAATATGAAGCGACTTCAGCAGACTTCTATTGACAGTTTTATCGGGACCGTCAACAAAAAAAGTAAGTCAAGTGTTATCAATGAAAGTAGTATTCCAGAATCAACAAGTAATGATCCACCTTCAGCACCAGCTTGTAGTTCGACCTTTAACATTGATACACCTAAATTGGCTGAACCTGAGGCTGAGCTTGAGTCTTCGTTAAAGAAAAACGATTATAGTTTACTGGATATTGGAAATTTTATAGACAGTGCTTCTTCAGATGATTTTTTAAAATTAGAAGCTTTGGCCAACTGTTGGACTCCCCCGGAAAATTATGTATTTCCCCTTTCTGAAAAGAGACACCTATCTTTTCAAAGAAGTTGGTTAAAACTTTATAGTTGGTTGACATATTCTGAAAAAGTAGAAGGTGCTTTATGTAAAGTTTGTGTTTTATTTGGTCAACGCGTGGGTGGAAAAGGCAGGCAAGACCTTGGAACTTTAGTGGTTAAACCGTTTTCTAACTGGAAAAAAGCGAAGGAGACTTATGAGGCACATCAGACAAAGGATTACCATAAAAACGCAGCAGTTAAAGCTGAAAATTTTTCGTCTGTAATGAAAGGAAGGGCCACAGATATTGTCAACATGCTGGACTCAAAGCAGGAACAACAAGCAAAAGAAAATCGTAAAAAACTTAAACCTATAGTTGAAACAATTTTGTTGTGTGGACGGCAAGAACTGGCTTTACGAGGTACAAATGATGCTGGTCCCATTGAGCTGGAGGAGCCTGAACATAATGATGGAAATTTTAGGTCT
This sequence comes from Diabrotica virgifera virgifera, assembly GCF_917563875.1. Lineage (NCBI taxonomy): Eukaryota > Metazoa > Arthropoda > Insecta > Coleoptera > Chrysomelidae > Diabrotica > Diabrotica virgifera. The sequence goes on along the minus strand of NC_065448.1, from coordinate 220,489,042 downwards.
CTGTTAAGATATAGGGCAAAAAGTGGCGATGTCATTCTTTTAAACCATCTACAGTCACAGTCTTGTGGTTCTAGGAGTATGTACACAAGTCCCACCATTCAAAATGAACTGATTCAAATATGTGGTGACTTAGTCCAACACGAAATCTTATCACGAATAAAATTGGCTGGGTATTTTTCAATTTTAGTCGATGAAACCCAGGACATATCTCGAAAGCAACAGCTTTCATTGTGCGTTAGATATGTGGACAGCAGAAAAGAAGTAGTTAGGGAAGATTTTTTATGTTTTGTCATAGTTAATGATGTAACAGCAGTGGGTTTAACCAATACCATTTTGTCTATTTTAAAAAAATTTGACTTAAATTTAGATTGTCTTGTAGGTCAAGGATATGACGGTGCCGCCGTCATGAGTGGCCAGTACAAAGGGGTACGAAGCCTTATTTCTGAAAAGTATCCACGAGCACAATTTGTTCATTGTAGTGCTCATACATTAAATTTAGTCATTGCACATTCATGTGAAATTCCGATGATTAGAAATTGTATAGGAACCGTCAAATCCGTTGTAATTTTTTTTTAAAATATCATCGTTGCGAACAGATGTATTAGACGGTATTATAAAAAATCGATGTAAGAGCAAACACCACAAAACTTTACTTGGTCTGTGCGAAACACGCTGGATCGAAAAACATGAATCGATTGCTCGATTTGTAGAGCTCTATGAATACATAGTTGAAGCTCTTGAGGTTCTTCAAGAGAAACCTAACAGAGAGACTTCAGTTCAGGCTTTACAACTATCTTCCACTATTATGAATTCAGAATTTATTATCACTCTTTTAACACTGAATAACTTATTCTCTTTTACCGTAAACTTAACAAAAAATCTTCAGAAAATTAATGTAGATTTGGTAGCGTGTGTTGAATACGTCGATTTATTAGTACAGTCGATCCAGTCATCTAGAGACACTTGCGACAGATCTTTTAATAATATTTATAAAGAAGCAGAAAAGCTTGTTTTGAATATTGGTGGCCAGATTGCAAAACCAAGAACTGTAAGTCGTCAAACTCAGCGTGGAAACATTCCGGCTGAAGATGCTGAGCAATACTATCTTAGAAATCTGTATATTCCATTTATCGATCACATTTTAGTTGAACTAAAAGATCGTTTTTCTGAACATCACAAATTAATTTCCCACTTGCAGTTACTTATACCAGAAAAATGTGTAATCGCTAAAGCTAAACTCGAAACTTTTAAACAAATTTGTGAATTATATGACAAAAATTTTTGTTCATTCTCGGCAGAATTTCATGTGTGGCAGAACAAGTGGATTAATGCCAATTGTAATAATGATAATCTCCCGAGAACTGCCATTGAGGCTTTTCTTAATGCAGATGGCTCGTTTTTCCCCAATATTAAGGACCTACTACAAATACTGGCAACTTTGCCTTGCTCTACGGCAACTCCAGAAAGGACATTTTCAACGCTAAGACGTTTAAAATCTTGGTTAAGAAATTCCACCCTTAATGAAAGATTAAACGGATTAGCACTAATGTCGGTACATAGAGATATTCGAATAAGTTCTGAAAACGTAATAGAAAGATTTTGTCTTAAAAACCGCAACATACCTTTATAATTAATAAATAAATAAATAAATAACAATTTCTTTTATTCAAGTAAGTATACCTGTTACCTACATATCTACTGTTTTAAAATAAAAAATGGTCTGAAGCGAAGAGGTTTCCTCTCTGAACTAGTTCTTGAACAAAATGCATTGCTAAAACATTGTGGACAGTTGCAGATAAGTTTTGTAAACTTGCTTAACGATTCTTGGTTTAATTGATGAAAAAAATTGGGCGTGGCTCCAAAAAATTTTTGCTTTAAGCGGTCCTTCTTAACTTATTCTGGCAAAAAATGTTCGTACTACCTAAACCCCCCCTATGGAAAACACCTAGCTACGGCCCTGTGGGTGTGTATGCTCCTCAAACAGGTCTGGGTGAGAATGAAAGAAGAGCTTTCTATGACCAATTAGGAGATGTACTGAGTGATATCCCAGCAGAGGAGAAAGTTATAATAGGAGGGATTTCAATGCACATATGGGGCCAAGCCAAGACAGGATATGAAACAATACATGGGGGGTTAGGCTTTATGGAACTAGAAATGAAGCTGGAGATGACATGCTTGAATTAGCAACAGCATTGGATATGGCGATTGTTAACACATTCTTTAAAAAGAGAGAAACTAAACTTATTGCCTACAAAAGTGGAGAACATCAATCCCAAATAGACTACTTCATGATAAGGAAAGAAGACATATGTGAATGCAAGGACTGCAAGGTAATAGTGAGACAGTAAGCCAACAACATAAGCTGCTTGTTCTGGACATCGAAGTAAAAAGCGAAACTAAACAAAAATATCGGAGAGGACCACAAAAAATCAAGTGGTGGATGCTAAAAGATTAGAAAGAAGGTATATTCAAGGAAAGAATAGTAGAAAAAATATGTTGGAACATGAAAGGAAGCCCTAACACAATTTGGAGAAAAATTGCCAATATTATTAGACGGCTATTGAAATACTTGGGAAAACGTCAGGAAAGAATTTTGAGGATAAAGAGACTTGGTGGTGGTCAAATGAAGTACAAGGAAAAATAAAAGAGAAGGGAAAATTATATATAAAAAGTGGCAAGAAACCAGATCGGACATAGAGCTTCAAAACTATATACGCTCATTAATAGAATTATAGAAGTTGGACAAATGTCAGACGAATGGAAAAGCAGTATATTAGTACCTGTCTACAAAAACAAGGGAGACATACAACAATGTACAAACTACAGAGCTATAAAACTATTTAGCCACACCATGAAAATATGGGAGAGAGCAATTGATAGACGGATACGTGAAGAAACCGAAATATCCGATAATCAATTTGGCTTTATGCAGGGCAGATCAACAACAGATGCAATTTTCATTGTAAGGCAACTGATGGAAAATACAGGAATAAAGAGACCAACGCTCATATGGTATTCATTGATCTTGAGAAAGCATATGATAGAGTTCCTCGAGAGATTCTGTGGTGGGCACTCAATAAGAAAGGGGTCCCTGTCGAATATGTAAAGATTGTGAGAGATATGTATGTGGGAGTAACGACTAGTGTTAGGACAGGTGTGGGAGAGACTGATAAATTTCTGTTGAAAGTAAGATTGCACCAAGGCTCGGTGCTTAGTCCTTATTTATTCTCATTAGTTTTGGACCAGATAACAGCAAAACTACAGGGTAGCATTCCATGGTGCCTAATGTATGCTGATGATGTAGTGTTAATAGGACATAGTGAAAGAGACTTAGAACAAAAACTGGAACAGTGGAGTGGAAACAAGCTCTGGAGGAAAAAGGTTTAAAACTTAGTAGGATAAAAACAGAGTATTTGGAATTTGGAATGTTCATTTAAAGATGGAGTTACTACAAATAAAATGGTATCTTTGGATGGTGAAATGATTGTGAAAAGCAATAGTTTGTCAAAGTGTCTTTGATTGTGTAATAATTGGTTAATCTGAAAAAGAAATGCTTTATTAAGATAGCTGTGCGCAACCAGTTCACAAAGATACTTATTGTTCTGGTCTTTGTTCATCAGAGGTTAGGATTATGGAGTTAAAAAAATCGTATTTTGCAATTTTTGTGGAGTTTGTAAATTATTGTTATTATATAAATAATGTACATTTAGGGGCACATAATAATATTAACGATTTGGATATAAATTTTGATTCTATAGTAACTTTTAACTATCATAATAATAAAGCAGTTCCAATATAGTCCTTTCTAATATACAAGTAGAAAAATAATGTTACTAACCTTTTTTGTAACTTTATCAACTTCTTCTTCAGATCCACTGGAATCATGTAAATTCTGCATATATGGTCCCTCGTTTGGCCTTACCCCTTGTTCCCTTAAGGCTGCCACTCTGGCTTCTATGCCATCAAGGTTTTGGTGAGACAGTTCGATATCTCGCTCATTCATAAATTGCTCCAGCAGAGAATCAGTTTTTTCTTGGTCTGTTCGTGTGTCCACTGTGTAAACCTAAATTTTAAAATGAGATAATGTGTGTTAAAAAATCAAGAAAAGTGACTAGCACTAATAATTAGATTAAATCAAATTAGAAGATAATAACCATTAGCGTCTCTTTGCAACGACAATGACGTCGAGTTTGCAAAGTAACAAGACACTTACTCAACACACACACTACACACGACACTAGATACCTCATGTTGTGACTGGCTGAATGGCATAAAGTCCATGCCATTAAAAAAAAGATAATAACCATAATATAAGAACAAGAAGAGAAGGCATGGAGCGAATGATAGTTGAGGGAAGTGTAGCAGGTAAATGATCCAGAGGAAGATCTCCAGCACAATGGTCGGACCAAATAAAGAACATGACTGGTTACTTATTCTCCGAAGCAAAACAATACGCACAGGAGAGAGATAATTGGACTGAAATAGTCAAACAAATTACATGACACCACCAGTGGCGGCTCGTGATTTTTACAATAGGGGAGGCTATACCTAACTCTAAAATATTTAGAAAAATTTGCACTAACAAAAAAATGCGCCAAAAAATGTAATGTAAGGCCTCATTTTTTGACCATTTTTTATTTACATTTCATAATATCATCATAATTCATAATTTCATAATATCACATCATTTTAAAAATAATTAGTCTAATTGTAAAAGTTTAATACCAAAGTGTGTGTCGTTTATTTGTTAACAATTCCATCTTTGTAAGTAGATATGCATATCAAAATAAATACCTACAGATTAGAAGTTTTGCAGTCCATACAGGTTGACGGTTCACATTTTTTAAGATACTCAACTGAATTTTTTTAATTCTAAACGCGGCCTACTGCGAATCCAAAAACATGATAAATTACCGATATTTTGCTTTGAGTTACAAATATCGGAAAAAGTTATTTGAACAAGTTGTTCCAAATATTATTCTAACCCCAAATACCAAATTTCATAACAAAATTCGCACTTTTAGTTTTTTCATTATTTTTAGTTAGGAGTCAGGACCCTAAAATTCGTTTTCCCGAGATGTACGCAACGGCAACGGAGCCGAGAAGTTAGTTAGCCTCAGTTGGTAAATCTCCGGGCAGCGTGTGGTGGCACCGTAGATGCCACTGTTAGGAGACCGGGTCTCCTTAAACGCCTGCTGCGCTGCGCGGAGCATTAGCAACGGAGGCTGGCCGGATTTTCGGCTCCATTCATGCATCTCGGGATAACCCAGAGTCCTGCCTACAATAATAATAAAAAAAACTGGACGCAATCATGCGTTCTAATGCTAATGCTCCGTGCGAATGGATATTTAGTGATAATATGGAATTTACACGTTGTATAATAGTGAGAGTGCTTGTTGTTTTTCGCGATTCAAGATAAACAAAACAGTGTAGCGTGTGTAAAAAAATTATGGGGAGGCTAAGCCTCCCTTGCCTCCTCTGACGAGCTGGAAGCTGACGAGATGGAAGAGGATCCTAACCATAATGCACAAAAAAGGTGACATTTCAGATTTAAAAAACTACAGACCTATTAATTTGCTCTCCCATACTAGTCTAGTCGCAACATAGGGGGTCCCGTGCACACTTTTAGGTCGCCGCGATTTGATAGTGGTCTTATAGGTTTTTTGGGTCGCTGAATCCAATGAAAGTGGCCTGGAAGCCCAAATATGGTGCGTTTAATTGTTATTAACAAATTATGGTAACATTAGGTATTTTTCAGGAATTAATTAAAGCCCTGTAAATAAATTGATAGTGTTAAGGTCTTCTCTGGTGTATTTTTGGTCGCTGAATCTAATGCGACTAGTCGCGATTACTCAAAATATGTTATTATTTCATTAATAACAAAATAATTGTTTATTCGCCAAAAAGCTCGAAATGTGCTATCTACAGCAAGTTTGTAGTCTTTTTCATAGTATTTTTATACCCTAAATCGATTGCCACTAGTACTGATAGTTTAAACCACGTTACGACTTTATTATTAATAAATTATTGCAAAAATAACAGTTTATAGTACGTTCACTCACGGTTTTTGCTCTAAATTTTAAAAAATCACTTGGATTGACATGAAATTGGGCATACACGTAGCTAACATGTCAAACAAAACAAGTGATGTTGTGCCGATGTCTGCTTTTACCCTGGGGGTGAGTTTCACCCCTTTTCGGGGGTGAAAAAAGAAACCTTTAAAATAAGTCCGGAAGTGGATAAACTGATTAATTCTAAGCAACTCTTGTTCTACACAGTTTTTTCACTAAGTTAATACTTTTCGAGTTAATTGGTTTTTTTTGTCGAAAAATGAACATATTCACTCGCAAATAACTCAAAAAGTATTGACTTAGTGAAAAAACTGTATGGAATAAAAGTTGCTTAGAATTAATCAGTTTATCCAATTCCGGACTTATTTGAAAGGTTTCTTATTTCGCCCCCGAAACGGGGTGACACTCACCCCCAGAGTAAAAGCACACATCGGCATAATATCACTTATTTTGTTTAACATGTTAGCTACGTGCATGTCAAATTTCATGTCATTCCAAGTGGTTTTTTAAAATTTAAAGCAAAAACCGTGAGTAAACGTACTATAAACCGTTATTATTGCAATAATTTATTAATAACAAAGTCGGAACGTGGTTTAAGCTATTACGACTAGTGACAATCGATTTAGCTTATAAAAATACTATGAAAAAGACTACAAACTTGCTGTAGATAACGCATTTCGAGCTTTTCGGCGAATAAACAATTATTTTGTTATTAACAAAATAAGAACACATTTTGAGTAATCGCGACTAGTCGCATTCAATTCAGCGGCCAAAAATACACCAGAGAAGACCTTAACACTATCAATTTATTTACAGGACTTCTAATAATTCCTGAAAAATACCTAATTTTACCATAATTTGTTAATAACAATTAAACGCACCACATTTGGGCTTCCATACCACTTCCATGGAATTCAGCGACCCAAAAAACCTATAATACCACCATCAAATCACGGCGACCTAAAGTGTACACGGGACCCCCTATGTTGAGACAAGACTATACATAAAAACTATTCATTAGGATAATAACAAAAAGGCTTGTGAACAAACTGGATAGTTAACAACCTTGTGAACAAACTAGGTTCCGCTCCAGATACGGAACAAATGATCATCACAAGTTATTAAAACGCTAATACAAAAGTGCACAGAATACAACAAACCTCTTTCCTGTATTCATAGACTATAGATCATCACGTTTGACACTATAGATCATCATAAAATGCTTCGAGCATGGCTGACTGCCCCAATGACTACTGATATATGCTGCTACATATTGTGTCTCGACTTCAAGAAGATACCAAAAAGTTCCGAATTTAATGTGGAATTAGACAGGGTGATACTATCTCCCCGAAATTATTTACAGCTGTACTCGAATACATGTTTAAACGAAAGGAACAAGAGAATACTATGGGAATTGATATAAATGGGGAGGATCTGAACCACCTAAGATTTGCTAATGACATCGTTTTAACATCTGATAGAGTTGATAAAGCTACACTAATGCTGAAAACGCTGTATGAAGCGTCAAAAACAATTGGTCTTAAAAGACCAATTGATTAAAGACCATTTATGATCAACCTTGTAGTCAGCCATAAAATTCAAATTGAAAACTATAGCATCAACCAAGTAATAGCCTACATATATAGGGCATGGGATTCGCTTAGGCTGAGATAATCAGACAACTGAAATACAAAGAAGCATATGTCTCACATGGGCTGCCTTTAGTAGATTGAACAACATTTTTAAGTCTAATATTCCAGTTTGTTTGAAAAGGAAGGATTATGACCAATGTGGTTTACCGGTTCTTACATATGGTGCACAGGACCGCTTTATCCATTAGGCAATATAGGCAGTTGCCTAGGGCGGTACATTATGAGAGAGCGGCAAAAATACTGTACAAAAAATATTTGTATATAAAAATTATGGATCTAGGTTCTGTCATTAAAGAATATGAAGCTCTTTCAAATGACTTTACCGCAAGGAAGCAAAAAAATTGTGCCCAAATAAAACAAGTAAAGAAATAAGAAAGAGAAATTCAATTTGACGAGGGGGCCGATGATGAACTAAACTTTTCAGCTAGTGATGAGATGAAAATCCACACATTCTATGTTATAATCGACACTCTGATAAGAGACCTGAATAGACGTCTGGAATCTTATCGACTTATTTATCAACGTTTTCGTGTTATTAACAGATTAGCCAAAATTAAGCAATGAAGAAATTTTAAAGAAGCTGAAAATCTGATACAAAATAAAGACGACCAAGATACATCTTTCATACATGAATGCATTCACTTAAAGGGTCATTTGGATACCACAATAAAATCACCAATTGACATATCTTAATATTTAAAGAAGAGTTAGTGCAGTCACCGAAGATGGATATGAGCTATTACCTCCGATTTCGTTGAATCTCCATTGATTTGCATGAAAATTGGTGAGTGGTTAGAGGATATCTCAAGGAACAAAGGTGACATGGTGTCAACTTGCGCTTTTACCCTGGGGGTGGATGCCACCCCTTCTCGGGGCTGAAAATTATTTTATTAGAAATATCCCAGTATTCGATAGAGAGACCTTCTAAGCAAAATTTGTTGCATAAAGTTATTAAAATAAATCAATACTTTTTGAGTTATTAAAGATCAAAAATTTTAATTTTTCGTGAGAAAAATGCATGTTTTTTACCGATTTTTCATAAATAACTCAAAAACTATAAGATTTTACAAAAAAGTTAAAACGTTATAAAAGTTTACCAAAATTGAAGCTATTATAAAACAATATAAACTCCTTACTGGAAAAACCTTTTAATGTTAACTAAAAGTGAGTTATAGGTACTTACCTGAATGTATATTTTTTCTGCGAGCACCCAAATCTAAGTATGTATTCAAGCTTAAATAACGTGAAAATGATGCATTTTATAACATAACCTTATTTGTCAAAGTACTTAGAAATATCTATCAAATGAGCCCCCGAACAAGTTGATAGCATTAAAATTATTGCACCAAATATTGTTTAAAATTTATCTTTTAAAAATTTTTCCAAAAAAGTTATTGTTTTTTTTAAATAACTCCGTTAATTTTTACGATATCAGGTTTGCCTAAAAACCATTTGAAAGTTAATTTTAATGGATATTAAATTAAGTTTAATTTAATCTTTTAAACCCCATACTTTTTTAAAAATAAAAGGTTAAATGGTCCCGGTTACATGGTTCTCGCAGCAAAATTTAAGCTTTAAACGTTTCTATCTCGGTTATTTTTTACCCTACAGAAATAGCAAAAACGTAAAATATTTGATTCAGAAAAAACTAAAATTTGGTTATACATATATCACTTTTTACGTATACTGAGTATTTTTGGAGTTATTATCAAAAGAAAATGAAAATTAAGATAATTTTAAAAATTCTGATTTTTTTAAATTACATCTTTTTTCAAAAATATGCATTCTAAACTGGTCAAAATTGTTCAAATCATTACTTATGCTAATATAAAGAAAGTCTTCTAAGGATTACTAAAAATTTTGATTTTTGTGGAAATGGCGTATGTTTTATTTTTCACTTTTTCCTAAAAAGTTCTAAAGGGTTCTTTTATTTTTATCATAACTTGCTTAATTGTGATGCTATTAACTTCTACTGGAGCTCATTTGATAGGTACTCCGAAGTACTTTGACAAGTGCTTTGCAGGTATATTTTATAAAATGCCTTGTTTTCCCGTTATTTAAGCTTGAATACTTAGATTTGGGTACTTGTCGAAAAAATATACATTTAATTACCCATAACTCACTTTGAATTAACATTAGTTTAGTTCTTTAAGTGAGGAGTGTATTCAGCTTTTTATTATCTTCAATTTTGGTAATAATAACTTTCTTGTAAAAGCTTACAGTTTTCGAGTTATACCTGAAAAACAGCTTTAAAACATGCATTTTTTACGAAAAAAATAAAACCTTTGATCTTTAATAACTCAAAAAGTATTGATTTATATTAATAACTTAATATAACAAATTTTGCTTAGAATTTGTCCCTCTATGGATTTCTGGTATTATTTTTAATAAAATAATTTTTCACCCCCGAAAAGGGGTGGCATCTACCTCCAGGGTAAAAGCGCAAGTTAGCATCATGTCACCTTTGTTGCTTGACATATTCTCTTACTACTCACCAATTTTCATGAAAATCGATGGAGGTTCAACGGAATCGGAGGTGAAAACCTTCAGTGACTGCGCTAACTGGATTGAAAGGAATTTTTCCTTAATTTTGACTTTGGTTTGTAAATTTATTTGTGCTTCCCAGTTGCCAACCAACGTGTCCGCTGAAAGGTCATTTTCGAAAATGTCAAGAATTAAAAATAATTTCCCATCAAGTATGACGCAAGAACTTGTTAACAATTTGTCGATTTTGTCAAGAACAATTTTTTTTTGAAAAGTCTTTTTTTGAAAAGAAGTCTCTGATGTGATTGGACTGGAATGACAATTTTTTCTATTATAGGTATATAAACATCGTAGTTTAAATCCATTTTTAGTGTATTGTTATTTAATTAAAAATTTCTGCAATTTTTTTTTTCGCAAAAATGGTATGTTTGAAGGGCAGCTACTAGAGAATTGCCTAGGGCATCAATTGACCTAAACGCGGCCCTGATGGTGTAGAAACACTAACTCTGACAAAAGAACAATAAATAAAATATGAGTTACCCAACATGCTATGAAAAGATCAAAGGCTTTACCATCAAGTTCCAAACATAGAAATAAAATAGCCATGCCTAAATGGCATATTGCAGACAGGCTGCCAGATTGACGGATGATAGATGGCAACAAAAGACCAGAGGCATATCGAAGCAGAGGATGACCACCAACTAGATGGACAGATGATCTAAAGCTCATCACCACAAATTGGATGCAAGAAGCTTAAGACAGAAATAGGTGGAAAATTTTACGGGAGGCCTACATTCAACAGTGGACAAAAAATATAGGTTAATTGATGAATGACGAAATTAGAAGATTCAAGTATGAAAACCATTACTCATATTAGAAAATAAATACTTTTCCTCTTCAGATACTTACTGCTTTACTAGGTCCCTCTACATACTCATTTTCTCCTTTAAGATTCCTTAATCTCTCCCTAATCTCAGATTCGGTTGGCGGCGGTCCTTTTCCATCATCCTTCAGTTTCTCCAATCTTTCCAACAGCTTCTGATCAGCAGCGGAGAGGCCACTACGTAATGATTCCATTTTTGGATCTGCTTTTTTATATACAGTTATAGGAGGTGCAGCTGGGTTTTCCAAAGTTTCTAGTCTCCTGGAAACATAAAGTTGTAAATTGTGAGATATTTTTTTATAATTCTGTAAATTTTAAGACTTCACTGATACCTATATGAAAACCAACCAAGTACAGTGGAACCCCAATAAGTCGGCCTTCGATAACCCGGAAGTCCGGCTAACCAGGAATGATTTTCATCATACAAAGTAAACATTTTTGAAGTTATACTTCTTTTCGCGCGATATGACAGTGAATTTTTATATGTTAAAACCTACGATCCCGGCGCATGCGCATTATAACTTTGTTCTGATTGGATGTTCAAATGACATGTCAAAAAGTATCCAATATGGCAGCTGTAGCGCAGCTGTGGTTTGGACGGTTGACGGTTTGGTTATGTATGGTTGTTGCGTTTTAAAATTTGTGGGAAGAGAAACAACAAAGGTTAGTTAATAGTTATACTGCCTTTTTAAATAGTTTTCATATTATATTTTTGAAGTTATACTTCAAAATGTTTTAATTTATGTATGTATCAGTCCAGAAAAGGTGTGGAAAGAATATATTAGTGTTTTTAAATATATTTTTCTACAAACGTGTTAAAAATGCAATTTTTAGGACTCCATAGGAGCGTTAAAAATGCTACTTTAAGGCACTAGTGCTTTAAGATTTTTAAGGCACTGCAGTTAAAAGTGAATTGTCAAATTGTGAAACGTCAAAATATTTATATTTCATTTATTAACATTAATATTAATAATACAACTTGCGCAATTTGAAAAAGGTGGTTTTCAAAATATTTATATTTCATTTATTAACATTAATATTAATAATACAACTTGCGCAATTTGAAAAAGGTGGTTTAAAAGGTTTTTTATTATAATTTTGTGTCTTTGGATTTGTCTTCCTTGGGCGTAAAATAATAAAACATCTATTTTTATATTTCACTTGTCACCGTGATGTATAATTAGGTATAACTGAAAGGTAAGTAGCATGCGGCTTGATGGCCTTGTTGGTAGAGCATTGGACCAGAGATCAAAAAATCGCGAGATTGCGGGTTCAAATCCCGGACGATTCATATTTTTTCTTTTTTTTAATATTTGGCATAACTTTCGCATTAATTTTGGTTCATTTTTGGTAATTATTGTTAATTTTTTGTATTGTAACTGTTAAGTAGGTATATTTATTTCGTTGAAATTATATTATAATAGAAGTATAACTTCTTACGTGCGTACAAAGTACACACACATTCTTTTTTCACTTTAACTGAGTTTTTTACCAAGAAATAAATAATTACTAATACTGTATATGTACAACTTTACGTAATTTAGATGTATTGTACATATGTATTTCATGTTTTTGCAATTATAATGGAGTTTATCTGTAAGTATACTGTATTTTATTCAGTTATACCATATTCTCTGGCTAACCCGGATCGGCCGCGGTCTCGATTAATCCGACTTATCGAGGTTCCACTGTATAATTTTCTCAACTAAAATAATATAAAAACTACAAGAATATCAGCTATTCACTATAATGAATTTGTTTAAATATTTGCATGGATATAAAATTGTGTCCTTACTTAATAAATACATCAGGTGGCGGCCTGTTCACAGTTTGAGTTGCTCCTGAGTTTATTCTCAGATAACACTTCTTACAAACATTTAATTCTTCGTCGCCTTTCGAAGGAACTTTGGATTTTTGCTTGATACATTTACTACAAAAGGCCAAACCACAGCAGCCACAACCCATCTGAAATGTTTAAATCAATAGTATATCAGAGTGACGAGTTGGTAAACTTACTTCTTTGTGGAAAAAGTTGAATTTCGTATTACACTGATTGCACGACATTTTTGTTTATTAGTAATTTTAAAGACCTATATTTTGTGGTAGACTATAATAAAAACATTTATTGTTAACCTGTAAATGTCATATGTGTCAAAGTCAAAATGCCATTGGTGTCAATTAACTACCAACTGTAATTTAAGTCGACATAGCTTCCTAACACAAATCCAGAACATTGAAATTTGGCATCAGTGAATAGAGGTCCTATAAAAATATCTTTTTATGTTTGTTTACATACAGTGTGGTCAGTGTGTAAGGCATTTATATGGAATAAATTATTTCTATCCTTGTTTAAAAAAAATATAAAAATTTGAAACCCATATGTGCATTTTTTAAATATAAATTTAAATGTACAGGGCGATTCACACAAGCCTTAAGAGAGTCCATAAGCTTTATTTTTAATGGAACACCCTGCATATTTTTACATTTTTAAAAGCTTCTTAACATCCGGATGTCAACGAAATATAATGTAGGGTGTAGGGTGTATTATGAATAATACGAGGTGAAATTTTGAAATTATAAAAAAGCACTTACAAAAAAAATTGTTTGTGTCCTTATTTTGGAAAATTATAATAAAAAATACTGGGACCCGTCAACTTTTAAATTCAAACGTGCGCTGTGCGCTTCACAAACATAAATATACAGGATGATTCACACAATCTAGTATAGTCTATAATCTTTAGTTTTAATGAACCACACTGTAATTTTTGTTGACCGGTTAAGTTGGTTAAGGTTTAGAAAAACAAAGTTATTTTGAAATTTTAAATAGGGGTGTTCAAACTACTATACATTGCAAACACTATAAAAACACTAATATTATTTCTGAAGACTGTGGAAAACAATTTATAAAATTTAATTATAATTAAAATCATCAAATAATATTTAAATCAAAACAAAGATAAAATTTATGAGAGATATAATATGTTCATCTTATCAACCTCAAATTGAGATTTTTCTCAGAGATAAAAATGATAAAAAGAAAAATATCTAAACTTCAAAGTGCCAGACATTTTTTAATATTAACCAGTTTATGAACAGCTACTATTTCCTTTAAAATATTTTGTTGTATCACATTTATAATAAGTTTATTTTGGTTACTAATGACTGTGTCTTTAATCTTGTGTTATTTCAATCAAATATGTAAATTAAAATTGTATTCTTCCAATTACAGGACCACTAAAATGATCTATTTGACAGTTCGACAGTGTTGCCATATCGAATTAAAAGGACTATATCCTGTAGCCAACATTAAGAAATTCATTGTAATAACCAACTGTCTCAGTCATTCACTAGTTTTGGTTGTGAGAGGGGCTGTAACCCAAATATTTGTTGATTTTGATTAGGATCCTCTATCATAAATAAATAATTTATTGTTATTAAGTTAATTGTAAACTAGTTTAGAATTAATATCCTTATCTACTCGTTCAATATGGTAAGCTATTTTTCATTTTATACTAAACACATTTTAATTAATTTATTTTCAGTCTGTATCCCAATTTTTAGAAGGTTTACCTTCATATAATGAGAACAATTTTACCAAATTCCAAGTCGATAATAACAACAGGACGTCGTCCAAAAGACCTCCTGTTTATGTACCTACTAAAGAATTCCCCTCAGAGCAAAGTTAGTATAAAATCTTATTTTGTAATAAAAAAAAGTTCCATTGGTTTTATTTGTTTTTCTCTTAGGTAATCAGTTAATAGAAGTTGTAGAATTCCATATTATTGTAGATATATCTGTGTGTTGTGTTAATAGTTAATATGTGTGGTGGGATGTTAAAACTGTATAAAAAATGTATGTGGTAATAAAATTTTTATTACAAAAGCATGTTCAATAATTTTTATGTGCATAGGAATAAAGTAATTACTATAAAATCAGTGGGAAAATCCCAGTAGCTGGCTGTATACCATATAGGTCTGGATTCCGCATATGAAAAAAAAGTTGATTAATAGCAAGCTGAAAATTTGTTAATAGCTTAAGGGTGTCTAGTCGGATAAACTCCTTTCATAGGTTGCAGTTTAATACTGTTCTGTTTTGTGACTTGAGCAAGGCATTTGACTGTGTAGATCATGGAATGCTCTTGCAAAAACTCAAAAAATACAACTTCTGTCCTTACAGTGTAAAACTAGTTCAATCTTACTTAGAAAACAGAACACAGGTTGTGAGGGTCTCTGGGGTGTTATCGGAAAAGAGTGTTGTTAATATTGGGGTTCCCCAGGGCTCTGTTCTGGGACCCATTCTCTTTCTAATTTATATTAATGACCTTACGAGCATTAACACAAATGCAAAGTACACACTCTTCGCCGATGACACCACAGTGTCTTTTACAACTGATACACTTGGGGAGTCGCTTGAGGGTTCTATGTCTGCACAGTCAGTGACCAATGAATGGTTTTGCGTAAACCGATTACTGCTCAATGCAGCAAAAACCAACAGAGTTGTTTTTTCTCTCAGAGACACACAGAATGTAAATGATGGTATGAGCAGTGTCAGATTTCTGGGTGTATTATTAGATCCCAAGCTTCAATGGGGTGAACATATCAACAGTCTAAGTAAAAAGCTAGCAAAAAATCTGTTTGTACTCAGGAATCTGGCATCTAATGTTTCACATAAAGTCTTAATAACAGTGTACCATGCAATTTTTCAGTCTCATCTAGCCTATGCCATTTTAGTCTGGGGTCATTCAGCAGAAATGTTGACAGTCTTTGGTTGGCAGCGTAAGGCAGTTAGAGTTCTTGCTGGTCTTTGGTATAGGGATGATTGTTGGCAAGCATATAGGTCCCTAAGAATTCTCACTGTTCCATCTCTATATATACTTGACAACCTAATGTTTATCAAGAGGGGAGGGGCGCACTTTGAAACCCATGAGAACATACACCAACATGACACCTGATATAAACACCATCTCGTGCCAGCCTACTGGAGATTGAGGAGGTGTCAAACTGGGCCAGGATACTGGGCTATTAAATTTTTCAACAAACTTCCAGATAGTTTAAAGTGTCTTCCATTAAATCAATTTAAGAGTACAATTAAAGATATTTTGTTAGAAAATGTTTTTTATAGTAATGAGGAATTTCTTGCATTTAAATTTTAGGATTTTATGACTTTAAGCAATGTCCATTGTTAATGTAATCAAATTTAATGTGATTTTAATGTTAGTATTTAATGTTATTAATACTCTTAGTCGTATTGTGCATCTTTTTAATTTGTATTGCGTCCAAATCTTTGTGTAATTTTATTTGACATGTGTTAAACACTTGTGTTATTGACATGAATAAACGAATCTGAATCTAAACTTTGATATATGGGAACACTGGAACAGGGGCAGTTTGAATTGTGGAAAATTAAATTAAATTTAATAAAAAATTTGGAACAGCCAGACCACGAAAACGGCACATTTATTTTGTCCTACAGAACAGACTTAAACTCTCTGAACAGAGATTAAACTCTCATGCAAAAATCAGACTGCTATTTATCACCTGTCATAATTCCTGTCATTTGACATATTCTACATGTTCCACTCATTAAAACGCCCGTTTGGTGATAAATAGCAGTCTGATTTTTGCATGAGAGTTTAATCTCTGTTCGGAGAGTTTAAGTCTGTTCTGTCAGACAAAATACATGTGCCGTTTTCGTGGTCTGGCCGTTCCAAATTTTTAACCTGTTCCACAATTAAAACTTCCCCTGTTCCAGTGTTCCCATATATCAAAGTTTGTCCGACTAGACACCCTTAAGCTATTAACAAATTTTCAGCTTGCTATTAATCAACTTTTTTTTCATACGCGGGATCCACACCTAATAGTTACAAAACTCATACAGAAGTAAAAAACTTCGATTTGTATACTGGTATAAAATAACAAAATAATTAATCTTAAGAAGACTAATCCCTGTCAGTTATCTGTATATATGATACATTATCAAAGAACAAAATGATTACCCGTGTTGAGCTGGCCCCCCCCACTTGCAAAAATTAAAAAACAAATAGCCCTGATTTATGAGCTATTTATGAGCTCTCATATTCAGCAAACTAAAAATTTTGAGCTCGTTCTACTGAGCAGGAATTTAATACCCTAGTGGGGGGGGCTGAGTCAGCCCCCCCCACTACTTAAAAATAGGAATATTGAATCGGTTTTTGCGGCAGAATTACGAGCTATTTATGAGCTCTTGAAATTATATAGTTTCGATTTTTGAGCTCATCCCCTTCACCCCCAAACAACCCTTTAATTGATTTAACTTAAGAGAAAGATGCTGAGAAAACTTAAAATATATCGTATTGCGAATATAATTCCTATAGCTTATATACTCTAAGAATAAACTATTAAATCAAGAGCATTTCGATTATTGAGCTTCAACCCCTTCGCTAGAAAACCACCCTATCTTCCCGGCTTAAGAGAAAGTTGTACTTAAAATGCAGTAAACTAATTATTTGGCGACTACATATCATTTAATAATTTATAAGCTTCCAAATTACGCGCATTTAGATCAGTAAATTGCAATTTATTTTGTATAGTGCAGTCACTGAAGGTAAAAATCAACGATTACCTTCAATTTCGGTGAACCTTCATCGATTTTCACGAAAATTGGTCAGTGGTTAGAGGATACGTCAAGAAATAAAGGTGACATGGTACCACCTTGCGCCTTTACCCTGAGGGTGGATACCGCCCCTTCTCGGGGGTGAAAATTATTTTATAAAAAATAAATGCACAAATCAATAAAAGAACAAATTAAAAGCAAAATTTATTATATAAAGTTAATAAAATAAGTCAATACTTTTTAAGTTATTAAAGATCAAAGATTTTAATTATTTGTGAAAAAATGCATGTTTTGAAAAGGTTTTTTGTAAATCACTGAAAAACTTTAAGTTTTTACAAAAAAGTTAATAGTAGTTTAATTCGTATAGCTTATATTCTAAGAATAAACTCTTAAATCACGTGTCTTTCGATTATAGAGCTACAACCCCTTCGCAAGAAAACGACCCCATATTCCCGGCTTAAGAGAGAGTTGTTCTTAAAATAATTTAAATTATTTATTTGGCGACTACATATCGTTTAATAATTTATGAGCTTGCAAAATATACGCATCTCAATTATTGAATTGCCATTTTCTTTCTATAGTGCAGTCACTGAAGGTAAAAATCAACTAGTACCTTCGATTTCGGTAAATCTCCATTCATTTTCACGAAAATTGGTGAGCGGATTTTGATACAATCAACTTTTTCTGCATCTTATTTTTCATAGGTATTTCTAAGTACTTTGACAAGTATTTAGTACCTAAGTGTTATAAAATGCATCTCTTTCCCGTTATTTAAGCTTGAACCCTTAGATTTTAACAGTCGCGGAAAAAAATATACATTTAATTACCAATAACTTACTTTAAATTAACATTAAAGGGTTTTTCAAGTAAGCAATTTATTATATTTTTTATTAGCTTCAATTTTAGTGATGAAAACTTTTTTGTAAAAACTTACAGTTTTTGAGTCATTTATGAAAAATCGCTCTAAAGCATGCATTTTCTTTCCAAAAATTAAAATATTTGATCTTTAATAACTCAAAAAGTATTGATTTATTTTAATCACATTATATAACAAATTTTGCTTACAATTTGTCCCTCTCTCGATTTGTGGGGTTATTTTTAATAAAGTAATTTTCACTCCCGGGAAGGGGTGACATATACCCCAGGCTAAAACCCCAAGTTGTTATTGTCAATTCGTGAAAATAAATGGAGATTTACCGAAATCGAAGGTACTAGTTGATTTTTACCTTCAATGACTGCACTATAGAAAGAAAATGGCAATTCAATAATTGAGATGCGTATATTTTGCAAGCTCATAAATTATTAAACGATATGTAGTCGCCAAATAATTAATTTAAATTATTTTAAGAACAACTCTCTCTTAAGCCGGGAATATGGGGTCGTTTTCTTGCGAAGGGGTTGTAGCTCTATAATCGAAAGACGCGTGATTTAAGAGTTTATTCTTAGAATATAAGCTATACGAATTAAACTACTATTAACTTTTTTGTAAAAACTTAAAGTTTTTCAGTGATTTACAAAAAACCTTTTCAAAACATGCATTTTTTTCACAAATAATTAAAATCTTTGATCTTTAATAACTTAAAAAGTATTGACTTATTTTATTAACTTTATATAATAAATTTTGCTTTTAATTTGTTCTTTTATTGATTTGTGCATTTATTTATTATAAAATAATTTTCACCCCCGAGAAGGGGCGGTATCCACCCTAAGGGTAAAGGCGCAAGGTGGTACCATGTCACCTTTGTTTCTTGACGTATCCTCTAACTACTGACCAATTTTCGTGAAAATCGATGAAGGTTCACCGAAATTGAAGGTAATCGTTGATTTTTACCTTCAGTGACTGCACTATACAAAATAAATTGCAATCTACTGATCTAAATGCGCGTAATTTGGAAGCTTATAAATTATTAAATGATATGTAGTCGCCAAATAATTAGTTTAATGCATTTTAAGTACAACTTTCTCTTAAGCCGGGAAGATAGGGTGGTTTTCTTGCGAAGGGGTTGTAGCTCAATAATCGAAATGCTCTTGATTTAATAGTTTATTCTTAGAGTATATAAGCTATATGAATTATATCCGCAATACGATATATTTTAAGTTTTCTCAGCATCTTTCTCTTAAGTTAAATCAATTAAAGGGTTGTTTGGGGGTGAAGGGGATGAGCTCAAAAATCGAAACTATATAATTTCAAGAGCTCATAAATAGCTCGTAATTCTGTCGCAAAAACCGATTCAATATTCCTATTTTTAAGTAGTGGGGGGGGGCTGACTCAGCCCCCCCCACTAGGGTATTAAATTCCTGCTCAGTGGAACGAGCTCAAAATTTTTAGTTTGCGGAATATGAGAGCTCATAAATAGCTCATAAATCAGGGCTATTTGTTTTTTAATTTTGGCAAGTGGGGGGGGGGGGCCAGCTCAACACGGGTAAAATGATTAGGATTATGAAAACAAGAAATAATGTAAATTGTGACATATATAATAAATTAAGGTATTATTGACTTAATCCATTAACGGCCGAGGCTATAAACAAAGGGAAATTTGACAATTTATTTATTAGAATGGATTAGAAACACATAAATTAAGACTAATTTACAACCAAAAAAATTTTTTTTTCTCAAGAAAAGAAAAACAGATGGGTGTGTATACGCACCTTTGGCCGAATATGTGTGCAATTTTTAATAAAGGAACACATTGTATCTTAAATGTAAATTAAATTTTAAGATGAAGCATTCAGGGTGTAGATGCACTCTACACTTTTTACGTAAATAAATAGTATTACTTTTATACAGGGTGTCCCGAAAAGATTGGTCATAAATTATACCACACATTCTGGGGTCAAAAATAGTTCGATTGAACCTAACTTACCTTAGTACAAATGTGCTCATAAAAAAAGTTACAGTCCTTTGAAGTTACAAAATGAAAATCGATTTTTTTTTTCAATATATCGAAAACTATTAGAGATTTTTTATTGAAAATGGACATGTATCATTCTTATGGCAGGAACATCTTAAAACAAAATTACAGTGAAATTTGTCCAACCCATAACAATTCTATGGCGGTTTTGTTCCCTTAAACTCCTCAAAACTTTTGTGTACGTTCCAATTAATTCATTATTGTGGTACCATTAGTTAATCACAACGTTTTTAAAACTTTTTTGCCTCTTAGCATTTTTTCGATAAGCCAGTTTTTATCGAGATACGGCTTATTTTTTAATATATTTACATAAAAATTGTATGGGGGTTTTGTTCCTTTAAACCCCCAAATGTTTGTGTACGTTCCAATTAAACTATTATTTTGGTACCATTAGTTAAACACAGTGTTTTTAAAACTTTTTTGCCTCTTAGTCTTTTTTTGATAAGTTACCTCTTATCGAGATGTGGCTTCTTTTTCAAAATATACCTAAAAATGTAAATTATAAATAAATTTTCAGATTATTAACAGGTCTCTATAATCGTACTTACAGTTGAGTCCGCGAGTCTTTACCCGTGCGTCATTAATACCTGGCGAGATAAAACACATACTTTTTATCTAGCATCATTCTCTTCCACGCATGAAACTCATGACAAACCAGCTGCCGTTTGTTATTAAGTAAGAACACATGTTATTTTTATTAATCATCTAGACTCACTGCATTGAAAAGAGATAGGTACAAAAAAAGACGATTCGGTATGTTTTCATATTTTAAGCACAATTTGTTTGACGTTTCTGCTTTTTTACTTTTGTGGCTGTCAGTCAGTTGAATTTTTTGCGGTTTTTGTCGAATTTTTGCGTTTTGAAGTTTCTTTATATTACACAAACAGTCGTTTTTTAATTTTATATTGGGCTTTGAAATTTTAAGGTAAATAATTATATTTTGGCAATTAATATTTAAAACATACAAAGCTAACGTCATTCACACAGTAAAGAAATGATTTTGTTTAGATTTCCGTCAAAGTGAATAAAATAACAAAAATAAAATATGTTATTGAATTTTTTTATAAATTGTTTATTTATTTATTAATCAATAATAATAAAAGAATTTATTAAGCTACTTTAAATGTAGCTGTAATTCTGAACAAAAATTTTGAAGCAAAACTTACATTTGACATTCTATATATTTAATAACGTCAAATTTTATAAT
Organism: Diabrotica virgifera virgifera; assembly: GCF_917563875.1. NCBI lineage: Eukaryota > Metazoa > Arthropoda > Insecta > Coleoptera > Chrysomelidae > Diabrotica > Diabrotica virgifera. Next base: position 220,467,242 of record NC_065448.1, on the reverse strand, counting down.
AAAACCCGTAATCGGAACAGAAGCCACTTTCTGTCAGTTGTTGTTGAAATAGATTTCTGACTTATTTCGTATGCTTTAAATGATGACGCACGGGTAAAGACTCGCGGACTCAACTGTAACCATATACAAGTGTGTGGTGGATTCGAAAAATATTCAAAATATCTCGATAAACAGTGGCTTATCGAGAAAGTACTAGGAGGCAAAAAAGTTTTAAAAACATTGTGTTTCACTAATGGTGCCACAATAATAATTTAATTGGAACGTACACAAAAGTTTGGGTGGGTTTAAGGGAACAAAACCCCCATAAAATTTTTATGGGGTGGACAAATTTCACTTTAATTTTTATTTAAGGTGTTGCTGCCATAAGAATACCACATGTCCATTTTCATTAAAAAATCTCTAAGAGTTTTTGATATATGAAAAAAAATCGATTTTCATTTTGTAAATTCAAAGGGCTGTAACTTTTTTTGTGTGCACTAGTGTATATAGGTAAGTGAGGTTCAATCAACCTATTTTTGACCCCAGAATCTGTGGTATAATTTATGACCAATCTTTTCGGGACACCCTGTATATCCTACATTTTTTTCTTGCGCTATTATCGTCTTTTTTTATAATATGGCCAATATTTTCGAATCTAGTTTAACTGGTAAAGCAAATTTAGATGGCCGTCCATTTACTGAGTTCAACACTGATGTAGCGGTTTCTTCACTATTCTCTGCATGTTCACTATATTTTAGTTATTTATATTTAAGTTAAGAACCAATCTCGAAAGAAACTCCAGTTGGGAAATTTTAGAATCATTCTCAACTTTAAAAATTTTCCATCTATGTCGGCTCATGCTTTCTCTTATAATGCTCATGTTTCTTTATCCTCATCCTTCGACCAATACATATCAACTTGAAGCAGAGTGTGATAACCAGATAATATACATATGCCAATAAATTTTTTTAAATATATGTTATTCATTTTAAAATCCTGACGGTTATTCTGCAATGCATAAATATTTTTTGTAAATATTGAATGCTCTCAACTACTTCTCTATAAAAAAAGAGTGAAAAAACTTCAATGGGTGACTTGCCTCCATGTTTAGCTTTTATATTTTCTAAATATCGATCAGACTGATGTTTAATTACTGCTGAGTATGAAGCAGTATCTGGTTTTACCCAACTTTGGACAAATTTGGATTTATTATTTTTGCCTGGTTCTTTCTTTGGACGTTTTGATCTGTGGTTCAGAGGAATATTATAATCAGAATCGTCAGAATTCCCATTTACTTGCATTTCATATGTACCTGCAATATTCGTTTTTATTCATTCTTCACCAACAATATTATCATCAATGTCTTCTACATTGGGAATTTCATCTGTTTTTGATGGCACATAAACCACATCAACTGAGTGAGCATTTTTACAATCTGAGTCATCTTCTAACAAAGCCATTAACCCTTTATAGTCGTTAGTGCCCTCTTCATTTCATATTTCGCGAATTTATTAAAAGAAACAAAACAATGCACTACTATACCTCATTTTAATTTATATGGAATGTAAAACAAATAAACACAAGAAAACTGTCAAACTGATTCAAGTTAAAAAGAAAACAAATATAACGTTTACAGCACACAGAAATTCTATAAATAGTGAATGAAGCGTAATGATTTCTAATGAAAAAAATATAGTATGGTTTCCGCCAAAGGTGCGTATACGCACCCATCGTATAAACATGCAATTATAGGCCTTATTTTTAAGAATAAGTGAATAAGTTTTAGAATAATAAAAATTTCAACATATATTTATAACTATAGCATACAAAATGAATTATGTTTATAATTATTTTCAGAAAAAAATTGTGTATGAAGACGTGCATAAATCATTAAATTATGTAAAATTATCATAATCATAAAATATTTAAAAAGTAATATTTTTGTTAAAAGAAAATGATACTATATACCTCAATAAATTGAGATGTTATTTAAACAAAAAGAAAACTTTAAAAAAATTATCGTCAGGCAAAAAAGAATAACAACAAAGGTAGCGTTTATGTTCCTTTGGCCATAAATTGGTTAAATAATAATCTAATAATTTTTCTTGCGATAAGTACATGTAAAGTACAGAGTAATGTAAAGATATGAATTTTGTTTGAATGAATTATACAAAGTTAAAAGATACCATCACTGTTCTTATTTTGATCCCCCAGAGGACAGGTGATGCCTCTCCCACATGAAAGTACAACATAAAGTTGGTAATTGTTTGTTTATAAAATTAAAACCCTATATACCTTTTCTATGAATAAAAATATAATTTCCCTGCAAATTTTGCACACAATCACCCGACTGAGCATGTAATTTTTTTTTAAATAACTTTATACTCTACCTGTTTACAGTTGATAAAAAATTAGCTCTTTGGTTCCCCTATATTTATTACAGTATGTTTACATTTAGCATTTAGTTTCACATACTCAGGCCCGGCCCCAGAGGTGTGCGAACTGGGCAGAAGATGACTCCCAATTTTTGTGTATCGAGATTCTACCAAGTAAGGAAGGGGCGGCGGTCACCGATCTTGCCCAGGGCGGCAAAATCCCAAGGGCCGAACCTGCACACACTAGTGTTTTTAAAAAAACCGATTTTTTTTTAATCAATGGAAAAAGCCAAGTTTTTTTGACCCAGTTTAAAAAAAACTGGGCTTACTGAGACACAACTGTCTACATTACAATCACAATAAAAATGCACTATATAGAAATAAACAAACCAAAAAATGTTGAGCACTCCCAAATCATGATTTGGGAGTGCTCCTTGTGCTTGTTTATTTCTAGTGCATCTTTATTATGATTGTAGTGTAGACAGTTGTGTCTCAGATTAGCGAATTGACTATAACTAGTTTTCCAAAAACCAAGAAAGATACCAGCATGATGAATTAAATAAGTAGTGGATAGGTTTTACAAGAGTAAAAATGCATTAAGAACATAAGCTGGCAAAAGTTATCAATTATGTCAAAGAGCTTAATATTATAATTGAACTCTGTTAGTTAAAAATTGGGATCTGATTAGTTTTGGAATTAGAATATTATGTATATAGTTGAGAAAAAATTACTACATGTCTTGTTAGGGTCAAATAAAAATAATAATTTTAATTTCAAAATTTGTTGGATTTTTACCTAGATGAATTAACAAGTTATAGAATGCATATTTTATAGAAAGGACAGCGTATATGAAGACTTAAAACAAAGTAATATTGTAAACTGGAAAGACTATAATGTTAAGTGTAGTATTAAGTGTTTTATACAAACAAATGTAATATTGTATATATTATAGTAGTATAGGATATAGCATTATATATAAATATGTAATAGTAATTGTAAGGAAAAATTAAATCTTTCAGCCCTAGGCCTTCACGGCCTGTTGAGCTTAATAAATAAATAAATAGAATGCATATTTTATAATCTTCATGTTTATCCATTTATCGTCTGTATGCCTTGTAAATTATAGAGGGTTCCTAGTAAAGTGAAACCAGAATTTTTTTTCCAGTGTAAGAAATCTTCAGTTCTTCGGTTCTTTAGATCCCCTTTGTTTTTAAAGACAATAAGTTTGTCAACAATGTTAGACTCTTCTCTCCGAAAACTCTCACTATTATTTTGGATTAGTATTAATTTTGAACAAGGTATTTCAAGCAACTAATATTGCTATGTCATTTTAAATATATTTCCTTCATTTCCTAGCATTGTAAGAGTATATCCACCTATAGATTTCTTTCATCTATATACAGTAGACTAGATTTATAACATAAATTTATTTTTTTTTTCAGTAATTGTCACAGAAAAGACTAGTATTTTATTGAAATATATGCAACAACATTGGGACAAAAAATATGTAAGTAGTTATGTTTTTTTTATCTAATAATGAGGCGCAGGGGAGGGGCATGTGAAATGATTTACAAGATATATATACAGGGTAGAGATCCATGATTTCAAGAGTTTATTCCGCTAATTTCTATCTGATCCAATCTTACTTTTCGAAATTTTGTCATCTTATACCGATTTTCAGTCACCTTGACTTTCAATATTTTACTAGACATTCTCCCTTCTAGCTAAGAGCATGTAGACATACTAGATACATACGCAAGCCATCTTAATCTTTGAACTTTTGTAAGGGTTGTTATTTTTGGTTGCCCATATAATTGCCTTATTTCATAATTTGTTTTCCTACAATCATTGCATTTCATCTCCTGGTGCTACAAGCCTTTGTCAGTGTTGTCCTCCGTTGTATATAGGTTACTTTCCTTCTCCACTATTTGATGTTCATGGCTTTCTTCCACTAGTCACTAGATCATCTACCATCTTTTATGGGACCTTCCTTTTTCTTTGAGTTTCCATCGCTGGATTACTTTTACAGCTCAATTATCCGGCATATATTCTAAATGACCGAGCCAGTTCATTATTTGTGATTTCCAGAATGGAAATCGAAATCCTAAACCAAATATAAAATGCAATGCTCATTAGAATCAACTAATAACAAAAACATTTATTTTTTTTTAATTCTTACTTTTGGTGTTATAGAACTCTAAGAAAAGGGATATCAGTCCGCCATCACACGAGCCCAGCAGGAAAAAAACAAGAACAGACACGACTAGGGATAATTCAAGGGAATATGCGATGACCCTTAATGACTTTTGAATCTGTATTTATTATAATGTGTACATATAAACGTATTTCAAATGTAATTCCACATATTATATCATTTCATATTTGAATTTGATCGTGAACATCTTTTTATATAGCAAACGCAGTGATGTGATCCAATTGGATCAATGGTTGCTAATTGAGGCTGTATCATAATACTAAAGTAATAAACAATAATGGAAAACTGTCAATCATTCAAGACCAACTCAAACTGTTATAAGTTTTAATACCTACTTACATACTTAATACTTCATCGGTATAGGGAATGCAGCTTGAAATGGAAGTATGTTAACAGTCTTTTAGATAGTGATACAGGGTGATCCATTTAAAATATCCAAGAAAATAATGTACTTGCATTTTGACTTACACTATTCGATTTAATGAATGTTATCAAAATTAAATATTCTTGTAATTTCTTACTATTAATATACCATTATGGCTACAATAGGTTATTGCTTTTGTAACCCTTTTCAATTATACAGGGTGTTGAGCTAGCTAAAATTTTCGTTGAAAGGTTATAACTTTTTAAATACTCTTTTTTAAAACAACTTTATAGTATTGTAACAAGAAAATGAAGCAGATGTTAAATTTAAAATAAAAAACAGTGCTGTATGACCCTGTATAAAAGAGATATAACGGACTTTGTCACGTTGATCACCCTGTATACTTGTATACAAGAGAATCCAATAAGAAAATTGTACTAACTACACTTCGCGCCAAAATTAACGCATAATTTTAAAATTATAATTTCAGTCGTATACATTTTTTTTGGTAGTTCTTTTATTCTTTAACGTGCCTTTTATAACATCTGAAATGACTTTTCTTTTTTACGCAAAATGTATTGCAATAAAACTACCTAACATCATAAATAAATGACGGAATTGAAAATTTTTTACAGTTCAAGAAAATTGAACTAATAACAAACTAACAGTAGCGAGTATTATCTGCCTGGCATTTATTACTGCTAGACAACGATCTCTCTTATTGAGAATTACCGTTCTTATATCTTGATCCCAAATTTCAACTAATCGCAAAATCAGTTGATCTAATGTGTTTGGTGTATTAGATAGTTGTCGTAGTCATCAGCCTACGATGTTCCAAACATGTTCTATTGGGTTGAGGTCGAGACTTCTCGCAGGCCAAACCATGGCAGGAATCCCAAACTCCTGACGATACTGCTGCACAATTCTTGCAATGTGTGGCCGGGCATTATCTTGCATAAGCATGCAATTATCCCATATATATTATGCAAATGGCACGACATGCTCTTTTAAAATGTCTGTAATGTACCTGTATGATGTAAGCCACCCGTGATTTATTCTAACTAACTTCGTACGAGCCTCCAAATCAATCTCATCCCACGCTATTACCGAGACGCCACCATACTGTGGAGCCCTACAGTGTTACGCTATGCATAGAGTTCCCTAGACCTTCTGTATACTCTGTTCAGCCTATCATCAGAAAAAAGACAGTACCTGGATTCATCGATGAACAGTATTCTTCCCTAACTGTCATTATTCCAAACATGTTCACCAGCAAAATGCAATATTTGCCTTCTATGACCTCTGGTCTATATTGGGCCAGTGGATGTCCTTCCAGGGCTTAGTCCTTTTGCAGCAAGTCTTCTCTTTATCGTATTTTGGCCGATTCTAAAGTTCTAACTATCCAAAATTTCATTTTAAGGAGAAGTATTGGTAACAAACCTTTATCTCAGTGTACGAAGTTTTAAAAATCGGTCTTGATTAAGAGTTGTAACCCCTCTACGGCATTGACTAGGTCTTCTCGAGTTACTTCCAGTAACAATTAATAAAACGTGTTAATAATCTTCAAATGGTTGATTGAGTGAGATTTAACCATTAAGCGAATTGAACTTGATGGTATCCTTTACAGTCACTTTCTGACAAATTTCGGTTTTCTGGCTCCTGGTGGTTCATTTCAAAGGAAAAAAACACTTAGAAAACTTGAAAAACACCTAATGATTCATCACAACGTATTACAACCCAACTAAATTCAAATTAAAATGAAGCACAACTAGCATATTTTAAAATTTGTTTGCAAAAAATGATAAAAACAGCGTTTTTTGCCGTTCTTTCGATAATTTTTACAATATCCCTTAGGTAACAGTATTATAGTATAACAAAAATTGAAACATTAAAATTATTTGATTTACCAGGATTTATAAAATTATGCGTTAATTTTGGCGTGCAGTGTATTATGTTGTACCACTTTTTCGCATTTACCCTTCCAGTAGTCTTGGTAGAGAGGTCCACGAGACTAACTAACATACAGTGTTCCTTTGAGATAGTTGGGAAGGTACTATGACGTCGCCAAAATCAGAAATTGAACTTTGACCCGCACTGCGAGACCATGTGCGACTACTGGAAGGTTAAAGTTGGATTTATAGTTTGACGTAACTGGAAAAGTTCAACACCGAATTTTGTGTACTCTTGTTTATAAATGGACGTAAGCGCATGACTGGACGTAAGAGAAACGTAACGGAACGGAAGAGATGCCCAACTTTCATCTTTTACAGTGCGTTTCTTCCGTCTGGCCAATCATAAGAAAGAATTTTGTTGTGTCACTCAAAGTGGACCAGCCCCCTCATTCCCTTTGTAAAGATGTTTGTCAACATATTCGAATTTTGTTAATTATTTGTAACAATGGATGTTGAGTTATTAATTTAATAAAAATATATCATAGTGTAGTTTCAATATTTCAGATAAATATGAGTTTTTTATTAGCCTGTTAATTCGGGGTTATCCACACATTCTTCTTCTTATGGTGCGTATCCGTTACGGATGTTGGACACTAACATGGCTATTCTGACTTTGTTGACTGCTGCCCTGAAAAGTCCGGTAGTGGTTAAGTTAAACCATTTTCGCAGGTTATGCAGCCAGGATATTCTTCTTCGTCCTGGAACTCTTTTCCCATGCACTTTACCTTAAAGTATGGTCCGAAGTAGGTCATATCGTTGTTCATTGCGCATTACATGGCCCAGGTATTCCAGTTTGCGACGTTTTATGGTTACGACTAGTTCGCGCTCTTTACCCATTCTATGTAGAACTTCTTCGTTGGTAACTCTGTCTATCCAGGAAATCCTCAAAATGCGTCTATAGCACCACATCTCAAATGCTTTGAGTCTCTTCAGTGATGCTTCAGTTAAGGTCCATGACTCCACGCCATATAAAAGAACGGAGAATACGTAGCACTTTAGTAAACGAATTTTTATTTCCAATTTTATATCGTGGCTGTTAAAGATTTTTTTCATTTTGACGAAGGCTGATCTTGCCTTCTCGATCCTTATCTTAATTTCCGTCGATTGGTCCCACTGTTCATTTAAGTTTGCATCGTTTAAGTCCACACATAATATACGATAATTAAATCCAATGAACATTTTAAAGACCAGGAAATGAAAAAACATAGTTGGAAATTCCACGGCACCAAGGAGCATACCTTCGTTTATTTCCTAATCCATTGTAACACACAAAACGGATAAATATTATAATAAATAAACACAAAATCTTGTTTACGGTTCGTATAATTTTTAGGCTATGTTGTTGAATTAAGTCACTGTTCACTGTTTCTACTCATGCGCAAAAATTCCGCTGCGTTAATTTACAAATTAACAAGATATTTTCTTACGTCTACGCTACGTCAAACTATAAATCCAGCTTAAGTCCCATCCTGATTATCCTGAACTTTCACTTCAAATTTTGTCTTTGAATGTTAGCACTTGCTCATAAACAATTATAATAAAGTTTGTGTAATTAAGAGATGGAGCATTACACTTAGTGTGGCAAAACTTTCTGCGTTTGCTATAATAATGTATTTAGACGTTTGAAACATCTAATATTTTCGCACTACCTGATATTTTCAGTGGCGGATAGACGGGGAGGGAAAATGGGGAAATTCCTCCTCCCCCACAAGATCCAAAATTAAAGAAAAAATTGTTGAAACATAAAAATATATTTCTGGACCTCGGAGATATACACTATGTCATTTCGAGCAACTGTGTTTACAACAAAGTTTAGAGCACTTACGATGTTAATAAAAATCTTATATATCCCATAATTGGTTGAAAAACAATAATATGACCATATTTTAATGATAATACATATAACCAATATATATAATGTATATAATATATATAATGTATATAACAATATATATAATGTATATAACCAATTTGTATAATCCACCTAATAAAATAAGTGGATTAAAGGAACTTGTTCAAAATAACACCATGTCGACATAGTGTAGTTTACCTCCGCGGTCCAGATTTGTTGACATGAAACTTAAACCACAGAAAGATAAATTAAACCAATAGACTTGCTAATTAGGAAAATTAAGGTAACTTAATGCGTATAAGTTATTTTTTAATGTTTTTTATGTAGTTTGGGTTTAACTTTTTTAAGTCTTTTTGTTGGTGTTTCATTGGAAGTCCCAAGGCAAATGTCTAGAACCGCCACTGGATATTTTATTTATAACCTGAGATCTGATAAATAGCACAAGTATCATTCATTTTTGTAAATATACCGTAACATTTTTTTACTTGTACATTTAAAATCGAACTGATTAATACCATTCCAAATGATTAACAAAAAAAGATGTTCTCTTTCAAGTTCATGTACAGGGTTTCTCATTATATTTTGACCCCCACTTATTTTCCTTAATTTCGGGAATACAAAAAAAAGTTTCAAATAAAAGTTGTATTATTTTATCTGTACCGACCAACAGTGTAGCAACAGACCAAATTTTGTATACAGGGAGTGCCCAATAAAATGCATCTTCAATATTTCAAATGTTTTGAGTAGCCCTGCATTTCCTGATTACAAATATATAACATAGTGTAGCATTAGTTTTGTTCTATAATGGCGTATGGTACTATATACTATACTAAGATAAGAAAAAAATATATTTAGAAAGTGAACAAAATTAATGACTTACAATACTACATTTAAGATATAATACAATACTACATTTAAGATTACAGTAGATGCTCAAATTGCCCTCTATTGTTATCAATGCACAAGTAATATCTTCGTCTCAAATTTTCTAATGCGTCAGATATTGTGTTATTATGACCATTTAAATTTTCAATTTCCGCGCGAACTTTTGCCGTGATAGTGTTAATATTTGTATTTGAATCAAAATACACTTTTTCTTTTAAAAACCCCCATAAAAAGCTATCACATGGTGTTAAGTCGGGACTATTTGCCATGCAATGGTACCCTTATTGCCGATCCACACATTAAATTATTTAAATGTTCTTGAACGGCTATGACATTATGTGACGGTGCTCCATCTTGTTGCCATATCATACTATTGAATTGATTTTGTGTATAATTTTGATTTAATAACTCATCCACTTCTGTAATGACTGTGTCCAAATATGATTCCCCAGTTAATTTATAATCATAAAACAATGGTCCAACTATTTTGTTTTGAAATATTCCGCACCACCCATTTATTGATTTTCTTCCTGACTTTTTTATTTGCTTAATTTTTCTTTTTCTATTATTTTTCTGTTCCCACGAATACCTATTTCTTCTGTTAAAAATGCCTAAAGTTGAAAAATTTGATTCATCTGTCCATAAAATGTTAAGAACTGTAAACGCTTTCTCTTATGAACATCGGTAAGTTCTTGTACCGGTAATATTTTGTACGGCTTATAGTTGTGCTTTTTTAAAACTCTATATATCGTCGCACGGCTTTTCTCTAATGCATTAGTAGCATTGTTTAGACTAGTTTCGGAATTTTCTAAAATAAAAATGTTATTATGGATTTAATCTATTATTTAAGTATTTAATTTTTATCTTCAAAGTAAAGCAAAGTATTAAGATCTTCATCATCATTTCCTACGAGAGTACGTTTCTTCCGTTCAAACATTTTTTCATTTATGACATGACGATAAATATATAAAAATGTATTTGCAGAAGGAGTCTGTCGATCTGGATAAATCAGCCTATATTCTCTTCTTGCCGCTTGCTTGTTTTTATTATTTTTTACATAAATTGAGAATATATCTACTTTTTCATCTGCAGTATACGCTCTGAGCTTCGCTGGTGGCGCTCCTAGCGGATTACTAATTCAACTTTCACCGGTAATTTTTAAATTTATTATTTAATTGTTATCGCTTAATATTTACAACGCAAAAAAGTAATTAAATTGTAATCGATTTTTTTTTAATTTTGCTAATCATTTTGACGTTCTATTGATAAAATATGAATTTCTTACTTCGGATACTTTCACAATTATCGTGTAGATGGCGCTAATATTATTATATTAATTTATAATTACATATTACGGAACATTAAAAAAACTTAAATTCAGTATTTAAAACGTAAGTATATTTAAGGTAAAAATATATACCACAGCTTTGACCAACTAATATTTTTTATAATTAATGTTTTTAATTATAATTTTAAATTAATCACTTTGACATTTATGTCAAATTTCCGGTAAACGTTTAGAGACTTGCCACTACTGGCGCTCACGAATTTGTAAATATCCCCTCTACGTACGAGCTCACAGCGTATAACCCAGGTATTTTTATATCAATGGTATAACCCATTTCGGTATGAGGACTGACAGTTTATAATAAATTAATAATTGTTTCATTTTGAAATGTCAGTTGCATAGCCTATGGTTACCCTTTTGTAGTACCATACGCCATTATAGAATAAAACTAATGCTACACTATGTTATATATTTGTAATCAGGAAATGCAGGGCTACTCAAAACTACAAAAAAAATACAGGGTGTCCCATTTGAAATATTTGGGATGCATTTTATTGGGCACTCCCTGTATACAAAATTTGGTCTGTTGCTACACTGTTGGTCGATACAGACAAAATAATACAACTTTTATTTGAAACTTTTTTTGTATTCCCGAAATTAAGGAAAATAAGTGGAGGTCAAAATATAATGAGAAACCCTGTACAGTTTCATAAGAGAAGGTAAGCAAACAGTTCATCAAAGATATCCGCAGTTATATAAGAGACACATTCATTATTTTAGTATTTGCTCGGGGCTACGTCCATTGATAATGGGCTTCCAAAAAACACGTGGGAGTGGTACACAAACAATATATTTGTCGCGTATTGTGCCCGAAATACTGCAGATTTTGATATTTGATGGTGGTCTGTACGTCTCGGTTCTTCTTCATTCTTCCGAGGATTTCCTCACTTGTGACTCAGTAAATCCATGTGATTGATGTGATCTTCAGTAATCTCCGATAGAGCCACGCACATCTTAAATACTTCTAAACTTCTACATATATCTTTGTTCAACGTTCACACCATAAAAATACCGAGAGAGAGAGAATTGTGGCTCTTGAAGAAACTCCTCATCCGGTTGAAGGTGGAAGCTGTTTCGATGCGTCTCTTATCTCCTGGTTGTTGTCATTTATTATGGTGCCAGGGTAGTTTTAGTGCTTCATTGTTTCTGCTGGGGTATGGTTGACCTCCTGTTATCGTTTTCTTGCTAATTATCAAGAGCTTTGTGTTCTTTACATCCATATTGAGTCCATATTGACTGTAGTACGTGATTTTGTTCATAAAAATGTTCCCGTGAATCTCTTTCCTCTGATTGTTTCAGTTCAGATGATCCTGATATGCTATACAGTCGAGCCCGCTTATTAGAATACCTGTTACAGGAATATCCCGCTTTAAGGAATAGAAATTTGAGGTCCCGAAACGTTTCTACTAGCCACCAATGATCGGTTATTAGAATATCCCGGTTATAGGAATACTCTTGCTTGGTAGGAAGGCTATTCCATTAAGCGGGTTTGACTGTATACTACTGTATCTCCTCTAATACTAACAAAATTTTTAAACTTGACCACTTTGGATGTATCCTTAAAATAAAGTATTTCCAGCCAATAACCATCTTTATTAATAATCGTTTGTCCTTTTTGTTACTGTTTAATTTGTTATATTTAATGAGTCATCTTTGGTGTACATGTTTTTGTGATAAGACATTTGTGTTTATTCTTATTAGTTTATAAATACTTTGTGACAACTAACGGTATGATAAGAATAAATCTATAAAATATTTTAATTTTGGTTTTATTCCTCCATTAGTGCTTGTGAGAGTCCATGACTCAACTCCGTACAGCAGTATTGGGAAGATATAACATCGTAGAACCTGATCTTTATCGGTATTGATAAATCATGACATTTGAATAGCTTAGCCATTTTTTTTAAATATAAATCTTGCTTCCTCTACATCTGATTTCTAGGGAATGGTAATAGTTCCAATTTTCATTAACTTTCAATTAAAGGTAGGTGTAGGTTCAAGTGTGCTCGATATTTGAACGAGCACTAAAGACGACAAGTACTATAATAAAGGAATAAATATTAAAGAAAATAAGGACAATGTTTTCAAAATAATATTTATTGACAAAACTATCATTATACATTTTAAAACAGCAGAAGTTTGTAAGTATGTGACTGCAGCAGAAATAAACATCATTCAATGACACTAAATACTTAAATCTTAACTAAGAGTCTCACAGGTTCAGACCGTATCATTTGAGCGTATGACTTAACATGTGATCTTGTTCAGTTTTTTAATAAATTATTAACGGTTTTAAATGAAAGACGAAAATTCTAAAAATCAGCCATTTACACTTAAATTGTTAATGATTAAAAGTATGCGAAAAAAATTTAGATGAATTTGCACAACTTTTGTTATTTTACCCAGATAGAACCTATAAGTGTTAAAACAAAGTATAGCGACTGTCAATAAAGTAGCAGGCAGTAAGACTTAATGGAGTATCTGTGTATTTTTGAAAGGGTCTAAAAGAGGAAAGGTTGATGTGTTATGGTAAATAATGAGTAGGATATATGGGGAAGAAAGGATGTGAAGTGAAAAGCTGACGAAAAAAAGACGAAAAAGAAGCGATTGCCAACAAACACCCGTTAAGTCAAACTATCAAACGTAAAATCCTACTTACAACAAATTATTTAATTTTCACGGATATTAACTAATGTTAGAAAGAATTTACGTATAATACACACACCCCTTACCGCTTCTCATTATTTTTACTAGCTAAGTATTTGACGGCGTATCTGGAGATCCGACAACGTCGATGATTTCGCTGGTGCTAATTTTAGCTTCGACTTCACTATTTGACGACAACTGCGGAGGAATGGCCAACGTCTACAAAAAAAAAACAGTTTAGTCTTGTTACCTTTACTGTAAGGTCATAGAGAGTACGAAATGTTAAAACAATGACACGTTATTCCTTTTTTATCTTCAAATAATTATCTTATACCTAATCCGTCAGCTAGGCAAAAACCGTTAAAAAGTGAGCCCAGCGTTCTTTATATAAAATTGGCGCCCAACGTGGGGCTTCAAGTTAACAAATATACGTTAAGGGTCATTTAGACGGGCCACTAAAATTGCATATTTTCGGCAATATTTAGTGGAAATATTGCTCAGCGATATTTGTAAAAACAGAAATATTTACGTATGCCCTGTCAACAATAATAAAAAATATTTACTGCAATATTTCCAGCCATGCTTGTTGCATTATATATCCGTTTTAGACGAAAAATACCCTTGAAGTATTCTCGAGACGAATGATTACACTATCAATACCCGTTTCTGGTATATCCCGAGATGAAATAAATTGAATTGCTTCATACGCAAACCAATTTACAATTTTGCCACATTGACTTCCACTTTTCTTTTGAATTACCTTTTTGTGTTCATTTTTCGCATATGTCCTTAAACTTCTGAATTTTTATAAGTTTCGTCCGGTGTTACATTGAATTCTTGCATAGGCGTAACCAGGGGGGTTTTGGGGGTTATAACCCCCCCCCCATTGGGATGTACTTTGAGCTCTATACGCTTAACACCATGGTCTTCCAGTAGTTGTAACCCCCCCCCCCTTTCAGGTAGTTGTAACCCCCCCCTTAGGATCATCCTGGTTACGCCTGGAATTCTTGTGAAATGGCCGTCCAACTATTTTTCTTTGCATTTCTGTCTTTGTATGATGTATTTTCTACATCCCACAACTCTAGACTTAAATGTACTGCATTAATAAAACTCATTCTGTTTTCATTTGACCACGTATTCATTTTTTCTTTGTATGTTTTGACAAAACCAAATTAAATTTCTACAGAATAGCCGAGCAACATGCAAGATTTTCCACAGTAGTCGGAACTTATCGGCAACGCATCAGCCACTAACTGCAATAGTGTTCAAATACCAGCAATATTTCGGCCACATGGCTCGGCCCTACGCCGATATTTTCATTAGATGCTGCAATGTTGCCAGCAACATACCGAATATATATTGCCGGCAACATATTGCTTTAAAAACTAGCCCGTTTAAACGCCCCTTAACTTAAAGAAATTACGAATTAAATAACTATTTGAAGACAATAAATAAAAAATTACTGTTTATAACGTTACAAAACATTCAAATGTACTTAAAACTGTTTTTTTGTTATTTAGATTGAAAAACTTAATCTTTACATGATTTGCCTGAAAATTTCACCCTAAGTACTATACTTTACCTTTCCTGGATTTAGGGCCTCGTATTGGTGTCTTAGAGACTGTAATTCGTATTCACACGTTGCTAAAGCTCCTTTGATTTCCATTAATAGAACCATGTCGCTCCGGAGTTCATTGAAATGCTGACATATCTCCTCTGATGGGGTAGGATTTAATTCTAAAACGTATAATACATCAAGCTAAAGTTTTACTTTAATAAAATTAAAATAAGATTAAAAATAAAACTTTTTGGGACCAAGTTTTCCGGTAACACCTTCGTGGTTTCTAAAATTTGCAAAGCAACGAATGCTGGAGCGAAAAAATATACTAATTATAATATTTTTGCTAACCCATATCTTGAAACGGTAGATAAGACTGTAGCTGAAAAGCTTCATGTTACATGGAATGTTGGGTATTGTGGAGCTTAAAATATGCTCAAAATTTCAAAGCGATGGGTAGTTTTTTTTTATTTGTTGATCCCAAATTAATTTTTTTGCAATAATATTAAGTCAAAAAATGATGAAGTTAGAGTAATTCTACGGATAGCTACGGATGAAAGAAGGATTAATCTCTCAATATTGTCAAAAATAAATAGTGATAACAGTAGAAGACTTCTACAGACAACTCTATGAAACAAGTGAATCTGATGAAAGACGCCCTTTACCAAAAATAGAGAATCAAGGCTCAGAATTAATGCCGAACGTAACTATTGGCGAAATTACAAATGTGCTTCAAATGATGAAGAACAATAAATCGCCAGAATAGGTGAAGATAAAATAATAATGACTGAAAGCCTAAAATTAGGAGGAAATAAACTTAATGGCGTTTGCTAAATTGTTCAGTAAATGTCTGTGCGAAGCGATAACACCGACGCAGTGGAACAACGCGGAAATCATCTTACTTCATAAGAAGGGAGATATCAGCGACCTTAGAAACTACCGCCCCATTAGCTTGTTGTCACAAGTATATAAGTTATTCACAAGAGTTATTACCAACAGGCGAGGAAGTAAGTTGGATTTCTATCAGCCAAGAGAGCAAGCAGGTTTTAGAGCAGGATATGACACGAATGATCATTTACAAGTAATTAAGAACTTAATAGAAAAGAGTGTTGAATATAACAAGCCATTAGTCCTGATATTTATTGACTACGAAAAGGCTTTAGATACAAGAAGTGGTCAAAAAATGTTAAAAGCTTTTAACAGTGCCGTATCGACCATCACTATATAAACATGATCAAATACATCTATCAAAATGCGACAGCAAGCGTCAAACTGGCAGATAAAAAGACCAACACATTTAAAATAAAACGGGGAGTGCGACAGGGAGGCACAATTTCGCCAAAATTGTTTACATTTATAGAGCATATGCTTAGAAACGAAAATCGAAGTGAAAGAGGAATTATTAATGTCAACGGAGAAATACTTAGGTCATTTGAGGTTCGCTGACGATATTGTTTTTTTTTTGCCGACAGCATCGATGATGCAGTATCGCAATTGGAGGAACTATACCTAGCCTCCCTACAAGTCGGATTAAAAATCAACCACACAAAAACACGAATCATGACAAATCTTGTTTTAAGCGAAAAGATTTCAGTAAATGGCACGCATATTGAAAAAACCACCTTTTATAAGTACTTAGGGCATGAACAGATAATCAAACGTGCGAACTAAGCCGCCGCATAATACTCATTCACGGTGGCATTCGGCAAGCTGAGCTATATCCTTAAGTCAGAACTGAATATGGGTCTCAAAACAAAGTCTTTGATCAGTGCGTGTTGCCAGTACTTACATACGGTGTAGAAACCTAACGGTAACCAAGAAAATAAGAAATAAAATTTGTGTTACCCAAAGAGCTATGGAACCCTCGATGTTAGGCATTTCTAGTAGGGATCGGATTACGAACGAGGAAATAAGACGGAGTACAGGAGTGACAGATGCCATAGAAAGAATTATGACCCTTACGTGGAACTGTACGTGGCACGTACCTAGAATGTCGGATAACAGATGGACACAGCGAATAATACATTGGAGACCAAGACAAGAAGCATATAGGAGTAGAGGTAGTCCGCCAACAAGATGGTCTGATGACATAAAACGAAAAAGACCAACGCATTTAAAATAAAACGGGGAATGCGACAGGGAGACACAATTTCGCCAAAATTGTTTACAACATTTATAGAGCATAATATGCTTAAAAACGCAAATCTGAGTGAAAGAGGAATTGAGACGCTCAGAGCAACAGTGGCCTAACCCCAAAAACTAAGTTTTGAGATAAATGCAATCTTTGCATTTGTGTTTACACCATGCTTATGGGATGGCGCTACAAATTATGCAGAGCCATTTATTAAAATATAGAGGTAGGTTGTGTAGACCCTTGTTAATCGGAAGATTTAATGTTGCTGCTTTTATTGATATATTAATCTAAAAATGATCAATCTGTGGGTTAGGCCACTGTTGCTCTGAGCGCTTCAATTAATGTCAACGGAGAAATACTTAGGTCATTTGAGGTTCGCTGACGATATTGGTTTTTCTTGCCGACAGCATCGATGATGCAGTATAGCAACTGGAGAAACTATACCTAGCCTCCCTACAAGTCGGATTAAAAATCAACCACACAAAAACACGAATCATGACAAATCTTGTTTTAAGCGAAAATATTTCAGTAAATGGCACGCATATTGAAAAAACCACCTTTTATAAGTACTTAGGGCATGAACAGATAATCAAACGTGCGAACTAAGCCGCCGCATAATACTCATTCACGGTGGCATTCGGCAAGCTGAGCTATATCCTTAAGTCAGAACTGCCTATGTGTCTCAAAAAAAAAAGTCTTTGATCAGTGCGTGTTGCCAGTACTTACATACGGTGTAGAAACCTAACAGTAACCAAGAAAATAAGAAATAAAATTTGTGTTACCCAAAGAGCTATGGAACCCTCGATGTTAGGCATTTCTAGTAGGGATCGGATTACGAACGAGGAAATAAGATGGAGAACAGGAGTGACAGATGCCATAGAAAGAATTATGATCCTTAAGTGGAAATGGGCTGGACACATAGCTAGAATGTCGGATAACCGATGGACACAGCTAATAATACACTGGAGACCAAGACAAGAAGCATATCGGAGTAGAGGTCGTCCGCCAACAAGATGGTCTGATGACATAAAACGGATCGACAAAAATACATGGAAAAGACTGAGGGAGACCTATACCCAGCAGTGGATAAATCCCGGTTGAATAGAATAGAAATATGCTTTATTGTCACTGAAAATTTTTACAATTTTATGGACAAAATATATACATATATACAGTCAACAGAAAAATAATATCAATAACAAATAACAACTACAATTTACTAAAATTAGATAAATCGTCAATATACAGTACGAGGTCTGGCTATTAAATATCGAGACTGCTTATGAAAAAGAGTTTTATTTTAAAAATTATTCTACAATCGAATGCTCTCCTTCAATATATTCCCCTTCCCTCGCCACACACCGTTCCGTTCGTTTTTTCCATTGGTCAAAGCAATGCTGGAAGTCTTCTTTTGTTAGAGCTTTTAGGAGCTCCGCCGTTTTTCGCTTCACCTCTTCCATCGACTCGAACCGGATTCCTTTTAAGGCAGACTTGATCTTCGGAAACAGGAAAAAGTCACAGGGTGCTACATCAGGCAAGTACGGCGGGTGTTCGAGCACTGGAATGCCTCTAGCGGCTAAATAACGCTTCACAAGACAGAGCGTTATGGGCAGGTGCGTTGTCCTGGTGCAAGATCCACGACTTGTTTTTCCACAACTCCGGCCGTTTCTTACGAATTCGCTCTCGCAGCGTTGCCAAAACTTTCAAATAGTAAGTTTGGTTTACAGTTTGACCCTCTGGAACCCATTCAGTCATTACGATGCCGTTAATGTCGAAAAAAAAAACGATTAGCATTGTTTTAAATTTTGATTTCGACATCCTTGCTTTTTTCATTCTTGGCGATGCAGAAGTTTTCCAGTGCATGGATTGTCGCTTAGTTTCAACATCGTATTTGAATATCCAGGGTTCATCGCAAGTGATGATGTTTTCCATTAATTCAGGCTCTTCATGTAACCAAGAAAATCTGAGCAGATCTGTTGACGGACGAGCTTTTGGTCAGGGGTCAAATTTTTTGGGACCAACTTCGCACAGACTTTCTTTATGTTCAATTCGTCATGTAAAATTTTTCCGACAGTTTCTTTATCGGCGTTTACAGTCTCAGCAATCATTCGAATGCTCATACGACGATCTCCGCGCACAATTTCATTTATTTTGGTCACTGTTTGCGGAGTTGAAACAGAGACAGGTCGACCTGAACGTTGGTCATCTTCGGCGCTCTCTCGGCCTTCAGAAAATCGTTAATACCATTCGAAAACACGCGCACGAGATAGAGAATTTTCACCATACGCCTCTTTCAACAAATTATAGCACTCAGTCGGAGTTTTTTTTAATTTAACGAGAAATTTCACATTAATCCGTTGCTCATGTTTTTCGTCACACATTGTTATCGGCACGAGAAAAAAACACGTTCTTTTCTAACCTCTACAGAAAAAATACTACTGCAGCGACAAAAACGTGTTTTCGTACTGGAAGAGTAGACACTTCCAGCTATCCAATGCTGCATTCGTTTCCCATTCTTCCCCTCTAGGACGCCCTCTGCGCGCGCAGTCTCGTTATTTAACAGCCAGACCTCGTATATAAGCTATGAAAGCAAAGACAAAAACAATTTATTGCAAAATTTATATAAATTGCAAATCTGTACAGTGGAGGTAAACAGTCGTATATCCGCAATGTATACATTTGCAAGAAAGCGCAAAACATACAGACTAGTCAATAAACTATAAAAAAAATTTATATCCATTACATCGAATTCAACATTATTGGTATATTATAATATGTAAATGCAAATCTATTACTGGGTATTAGTATTGTTAAGAAATTATTTACCTGATGTATAACAATGGGAGTTACGACTTTTTACCTCTATGTCTTTAAATAGATAATATGCAAAATAAAAATCGTAAGTGATTACAAAAATAGTATATTCCGTATTTAACAATGCAAAAACCAAATCACAATGTTTGGAACAAAAAAGAACTCCTGTTTTTCATTATCCCGTTTTAACACCCTCAAAATACCATTTAATATAAAAATGAAGCTACGATTGTTTACCACTACCGCATACGAAAGCATACTATCTAATATACGCACGTATTTATGGAGTTGCTATGGATATACTACTGTTTACCTCAACTGACTAATGGAGTTGCTATTGTTTCTAAACGCCTTATGTAGGCAACTAATAACGTGGATGTACGATTTTTTGCCACAATATGCTATGAAAATCTGACAACAAGAGCGTGGTATTAACTCCATTTCGGCAAAAAGTGGAGTTACGACTGTTTACCTCCACGGTACAGAAATGGAACATACTTACAACAAATAAAATACAACATTAGGAACTGACAAGTTTAAGCTACTGCGCATGAAACCCAATTTTCTTAGTTATTCATTAAGAAATTCTTCTATTGAATAATATGGTCTTTTAGATAGATAGGTTTTGTCCTTTTACGGAACTTTGGGAAAGATGTTGCAGATTTAAGTTGTAACGGGAGATGGTTGTAAAGTTTTTTTGCGTAATATAATATATGTAACAAACTAAGTTATCAATCGAAGTAGCGCAGAAAACGACAATAAATATCGCCTCCGTACCACAAGATTGACAACAAGTGGAATACTTTGGAATACAATCTGGTGGTACGGAGGCGATATTTATTGTCGTTTTTCTGCGCTACTTCGATTGATAACTTAGTTTGTTTTTCGGTAGATGGCCCTAGTTCATCCGTGACATTTCTTTCTTTGCAATTCGGGAAGGCCTAAGCTATGGTAAATGGTTAAAGCGGAGAGAAGAGGATATGGGTTTACTGATGAGGGGAAAAATACCTCCGAAACCGGTATAGACTCTTCCTGCACTCTCCGCTTTAACCAGAGTATTATGCAGCTGCTGCATTTTCGTTTTGCAAAGAAATTGAGAATGTTTATACATTTATAATATATGTAGATTTCTTTACTAACTCAGTGGATGGGATCCGTAAATAAATATCAAAGATTGAATTTCTGGTGGAGTAAAGAATAATGATGATGATATTATAGTTAGCGATTAGTGTAGATATTATACTTACCTAATCCCATATCTTGAAGAATTTGTTCAACCCCTTTGGATTTTTTCTGCCCGACGTTCGCGGGCAATTTCATCCGCTGAGATCTCAACGAGACGCCGCTGTTCTTATAATCTGGAAATTTGATGCCCGCGCTTTCTATAGCCTGCAAAATATGCTATTGAGGCAAGTTGATTACATTAGAAAGGTTTTCACATCGAGTCTATTAGATGTTAAAAAAAATTAAAATATTAAATTACAATGTCCAAACGTTAGGTGTATGTATCAAACAAAAAGCAATGTGTACAAGATAATATCGAAATCTTCTTCAAGCGCTATCTCCTCGACGGAAGTCGACAATCATCATAGCTATTCTGACTACAAAGACGGCTGCTCTGAAAAGTTCATTTGATGTACGTCAGTACCATTCTCTCAGGTTGCGCAGCCATGATATTCTACGTCTCCCTATAATTCTTTTCCCTTGGATATTTCCCTGCATAATCATTTGGAGTAAGTCGAGTCTTTTTCCATGTGCAATATGTCCGAGATGAGGAAAGCAGCAGGACCAGACGACATTATAAATGAGTTCTTCAAGAAAGGGGGAGAGGAACTAGCCCACAGAATCCACAAGCTGATAGAACGAATGTGGGAAGAAGAACGCATGCCGAACGACTGGAATTGCGGTCTGATAACACCAATCCCTAAAAAAGGCGACAAGACGAAATGCACTAACTACAGGGGAATCACGCTATTAAATACAATGTACAAAATATTAACTAATTTGATCAGACAAAGAATAGAAAAAGAAACGAGAACAAAAATAGGTGAATACCAACAAGGATTCAGAGAAGATAAGTCAACAATAGATGCAATACACATTGTAACGCAAATCGTCGAAAAAAGTTGAGCACAGAATAGATCTACATATACTGTTTATTGACTACAAGCAAGCCTTTGACAGTGTAATAAGGGAGGAGCTAATTAATGATATGAATCAACTAGGCATTCAAGAAAAACTAGTAAGTCTCACGAAAATGACGATGAAGGAATTCAAGGCACGAATCTTAACAAGGGAAGGCCCGTCAGATGCCTAACATTATTTAACATTGCCATAGAGGGGGCAGTAAGAGCAGCCAAAATTATGGGAACTATTATCAAATCTTCAGCCCAACTGATGGCGTATGCAGACGATATTGCACTGGTTACTAGAGATTTAAAAACATGCATGCAGAATATAATATTAATACTAGATAAAGAAGAGAGGGCTATTAATAAACCAAACGAAATACCTCAAGTGCTCAAGAGAGAATACGAACATCGAGAAAGAAATTAAGCTTGTTGCATATACATTTGAAAGAGTACACCTTTTCAAATACTTGGGAGTGATGGTGAATGGCAGAAATGATAGAACGGATGAAATAAATGAACGCATCCTACTGAGTAATAAAACCTACTGGAACTACCAAAAATTCTTGAAAGAAAAGCACATTAGTAAGACAACCAAATTAAAAATTTACAAGACTGCAATCAGGCCAGTGATCACCTATGGTGCAGAGACGATGTGCCTAACACAAAAAGATGAAATGAGGTTAGAAATCTTAGAGAGAAAGATAATTCGACGAATAATGGGAACGGTGAGGATAAGGGTACGCGAATTTAGAAGATTAACCAATGAAGAAATTAAAGAAGTCATCCAGGGTGAAGACATAATTAAGTTCGTGAAAGCGCAAAGGCTCAGGTGGCTGGAGACCAACAACAAAGAGACCAAAGGGAAGACCCAAAACAAGATGGAGAGATCAAGTCTTAGGAGACATAAAGAAGCTGAGAATCTACAATTGGAAGGAGCGTTGTAAGGACCGGAAAGAATGGAGGAAAGTTGTAGACAAAGCCAAGACACACACGCTGCTATAATAATAAAAGACAACAGCGGACTGATTCTCCGCAATAAATGAATCAGAGAGCCTAAAAGGGCGGCAAACACTCCGCCAGGAGTGAATAAGCCATGATGATGATGATGAATATATCTGAGATATTCCAATTTTCTTGTTTTAATTGTATTTAAGATTTCAATTCCTTAATTCATCCTTCTTAGAACCTCTTTGTTTGTGACATGTTCTGTCCACGATATTTTCAGAATTCTTCTATACAGTCACAATTCGAATGATTCCAGTTTTTTCATCGATGTCGCATTCAAGGTCCAAGCTTGCATTCCATAAAACAAAGTCGAGAAAACGTAGCACCTACCCAACGTAACTCTTAGCTCCAACTTCAAATCTCTTGTGCGGAGCACTTTTCACATTTTGTTAAAATTTGCTCTAGCCTCTTCTATTCTGATTTCCTGGAAGTAATCACCTGTGGAGTTGATCATTGTTCCAAGATATGCATATTGGTCTACTCGTTCAACAATTGGTTCTGTTTATGAAGAAATTCTCGTTATTTCTTTGAGTTTTCGGTATTCTCATAAATTGTGTCTCCTTGACGTTCACCATTAGACTGTATTCTTGTCTAAACTCCGCTATTCTGGTCACCAGCCTCTGAAGATCCCCAATATTTTCGGCTACGATGACAGAGTCATCCGCATATCTAATGTTGTTAATGGGAATTCCATTCACCATTATTCCAGCTGCTTCACCCTCGAGATCTTTTTTAGGATCTCTTCTGAGTAGGTATTAAAAAGGATTGGCGACAGAGGCACCCCTGTCTCACCCCACGTCTAATTTCTATTTTCTCTAACAACTCTTCGTTAAGACATACTTCTGTTCACTGCTTATAGTATCTAATATCTATGTCCAGTTTATTATATATTCGGTTGAGGATGACTTTTAACTTTAATACATGGGACATCAAGCTAAATGTATGGTACTCTCTGCATTCTCTTGCGTTTTTCTTTTTGAGGAGACAAATAAAGATCGAGAACAGTCTTTGGGTAATATGCCTGAGCTATTTTGGTTCAAGAGTGTAACTAAAATATCAATGTGCTGCTCAACCACAACTTTTATTATTTTGATTGGAAGCATGTCAGGTCCAGCGCTTTTCCCGCTCTTCATTGTTTTTAATGTGTGTAAAATTTCTTCTTTTGTAATATCTGGACCTATTTCTTCTGAAGTAAGTTATATGTGTTCCAGATCTCTTCTTTCATCGTCAAACAGTTTGTCGATGTATTCTGGCCTGAAATGGCAATACATACATGGATTTAACTGATACCGAAAGATGACCCCATTCTGTAAATAATTTTTAAAAGAAATTTACCAGTAGTATTATTTTAAGAAAAATAAAATGAGAAATCTCATTTCTTATTGGATGACTAATCTTATTGAACAACTTTATAGTAAGCATTATTTTATAAGTTCAATAAAAATATAAAAAAGTTCAATAAAAAGTTGAAGGATATACAACAATATCTTTGCCAAAAGTCAGAAGAGAAGTCAATAAAACCACTAAATACATCATTAAGGATCAAAATAGTGTTAAGTTTTAACACATGAAAAATTGATTATTTCTATAAAGCAAACATTGAAGAATGTTTAAGCCACAAGGTCATCATCTCAAGAAATTGATAAAGCTTGGAGAACATTTTAAAAGTTGGTTTGAAAGCAGTCTTTGTTCCTCTTGTGTGATAACTTCAATAGTTTTAGTGTATTAAAAATGTTAATAGAAAAATATAATGAATCAAAAAAATAGCGAAGAGGTACAAGTGATGCAAAAAACAAATAAGTAAGTATGTATAAAAAAACTTACATTTGTATCGACTCTGGAAGGTCTCGCCGGATTGGCAATTTTCTTCTTGGGCAGTTTCTTGTCATTCCTCCTGGGAGTATCATTCTGACTGTCAGCCTGGCTAATGAGTTTCTGTAAGTCCTGAGTCTTCCTTTCCCTCTCCTTCTTGCGCGCTTCTATCTTTTTCAGTTCTCCCAGTAGAAACTGTTCTTCTTCTATCTGCTCGGGTTTCCTTTCATACAATTTCTTCAATTGTTCTTTTCTTCTTCGTTCGTGGTCTGCATCGTATGTGTAAATTTTCTTTTCTCCATTCAGTTTGGATAAAATTCCACAAATTTTGTAGTATCTTTGTTTTAAATCTTCTACAGATCTTTTTGGGTATTTTTCAGTATCATATCTGTCAGCCATGACAATAAATCTTAGATCGAATCTCTTGGCAAGGTCTATTAAGTGATCAGTTTCTTCTTTTGTCCAGTTATCACATTTTAAATGAGTGTTGTATTCTTGTTCGGTATACTTAACTACCTCGATCACCTAGAAAATGGCACAAAGAATAAAAAAATAAGTGATACAGTTGCTAGAAAGCATTAAATGCTATTGGTCAAGTCAATGAAGAGTGCAAACATATTCACCTTATTAAACTTAGCAAATGGATATTCCTTTGGTTCATCCGATGGCCTTCTCCAGTGGTAAAAAGTTGCATTATCTGATCGACCTGGATTAGTAAAAGGCATCCATTTCCACTTTCTGGGCTTCCTCATTCCCAATTTGATTTTCGTCTGTTTATAACCATTGTTACCAACTAAAAATTAGCTACAAATTAACCTACATATATGAGCAGATGGAACATTTTACACAAGAAATTACTGCGATAAAAATTACAAAATTAGATTTAAAGTAAGAATGATTCTATTATGCTGATTATACCTGGTTTATAGCAGGTAGCATTAGAGTGGACATAGATAAATTGATTTATGGCAATACTCCACAGAATGTTCAATATATTTTAGGCACTCCACTGGCCCGTGATGCACAACAACAATATCAACAAAAGGAAGAGTAACAAAAGTTACTAATGGAGTGACTTATATTATCCATTCTGTGAATCTCCAAAACCAGGGGAATGTGCCTTTATATCTCCATATACTATCCATAAAACAAAGGTCAACATAAGGATTTTACATGCAAATGTGCAATCATTACGGAATAATAAGTAGATGAACTGGACGCTTTTTCAGCCAAATTGGATTCAGTTGGAGAAGGAACATGTATGTTTGTTAGGGATAATTTTAATTGTAATGTGTTAGAGTGTAACGTGAATTTTAACTTAGAAAAATGTATTGAATACTGTATGATTATTATAACACCTTGGCTGCATTTACAGATATTTATAAACTTACGTTGAGTGCATTACGAGACATATTATTATGTCCCGTATACCCCATTTGCCACCATGCTTTACACAGCCAACTGTTAATGTTAACGAGGTCTATTTGTCCTGTAATTCAGCCAAGGTGTTAAAGAAGTTAAATGTAGGTATCATATGTTTAACAGTGGCGACTCGTGGTAATTTAAGGAGGGTGTTCAATTAAAGAATGTAATTATACAAACGGTGAATAAGTGCCGCGGCGAAAAATTTTTGGGGCCTCGTCATAAGATGTTCTGTAAAATGAAACCTATCTTTGACCCGATTAGCCAGGATGTCACACACTTTTTTTGTTTTGTGCAGAATATGATACCTACTGAATGATGGCGCTTCTTCGGTAGTGAAGGTGGAGGCAGAAGTTACGAATATTGAAATGGCTTTGTCAAAACTGTTTAAAAATCCGTTTATTTTAACGGCATCCAAAGACCAAGATTGAAATTATAGTTTTATTCTTTGAAAATACTAAACATGGAAAACAAAATAAAGAATGTAGTTTATCACACCCACATAATCACGAAGTTTTTCTATATTGTTCAACTTTAAAACAATGTTTAAACTTTTTGTTTCTTATTGCACATTCTTGTACCAAGTTTATCTCCGGCCAAGTTAGTCCATTCTTTTTATAAGAAGTCGATTTTCAAAACTATTTGCATTTTCTTTTATAAACTTCACTGAATAAGGCTTCATCCTAAAAAAACTACCTACCAATATTGTATTTAATAAAATCCCACAACAGAAAATGCCAAACTGTGAATCGAAACGCTCCGCCCCTGTCTCTGGCGGACAGTGCAGTGCACAAATCGTCAATGTTTTAAGATAGGAGAATCACTGGTTCACGGATTTAAGAGCTCTCGTTCTTCTATAGGGTTACTGTATAGTCGCTGGGTTCAATTTGAATTCTGCACTTATCACGTGCATCTAGCATAGCGGTGTTGTGCAAATAAATTATGAGATTAATAAATACAGTTATATTTTAATGATACTATGATATTTATGAGATTTAAGAAAAAATATTTTAATGATATGTATGAGATTTTTAAAAATATGTATTTTAATGAAATTTTATTGGGTGTTCACTGCACAAGTGAACCAATGGAGAAACTGCCCCTGTGTTTATATTTTCCTTGAAATTATTATCGGAGTATAAGTTACAACATGTATTATCCAATCTATTCTAATCTTCAAAAAAGGGGACTCGAACCTACCAGAAAATTATCAGCCAGTTTCACTGCTGCCAATTATTAAGAAAATTGTGGAAAAGTACATGGAACTACAAATACTAGATTTTTTGAGGTCAATGGTATGTTTTCTGAATATCAATTGAGTTTTAGCAAAATTAAAGATACAGTTTTAGGTATTTTAAATCTCATATTGTATATTACAGGGTAATTTTAACTCAATCCTTTTGGGGGACTTAGTAAGGTTTTCAACTGGATCAGCCACGAAATCCTCCAGCAAAAATTACAAAAATACAACTTTTATTCCGAGAGTACTAATCTCAAAAAATCATGTCTGAAAGAAAAGGTGCAGGTTGTGAGTGTTGAAGGGGTATTGTCGGGAGAGAGTGAAGCCTAACAAATAGTTCTAAACCACACAAGGGCTAAAACCAAAATTGTGCACTGAGAGCAGCACCAAAAAAGCATTCCTTTTTATTACTGGATTGGCCCCAATGATTATACAAGAAAACCATTGTGGACATTCTGAAATCCTGTGACTTGGGTGATAATTGCAAGTGTGAGAGAATAAACACTAGAAGAGACATATTGCAGCTCATTCAAATTAGCAGACCCAATGGAAGACCAACCTAGGTATTTATGTTCTAAAATATCAACTGACTATTAACCATTTTATGAATCTGAAGAAGCAGGGGAAGGTGCTAGGTTCTGGCAGGAAAGCTCTAGGACCGGGTGCACTACACTAATCTACTACAAAGTCACCTACTTACTTGTATCAGAAGAAAATAACGGAGGGGCATCTTTATTATCATTATACAATAATGCAAACACTTCCCTGTGCATTCCTTCTGGTCGTTTTGACACCTTGGGGCCCGTAGAAGCCCTTTTCTTCAGTTTATCATTCCCCAAAAAGGTTTCTCTTGTCACTTCTGGAGTGGAGGGTCTCTCCAACTCCATGATATCTCTAACGTCTGCCATTCCTGCGTATTTATTCACTTATGTTTCTGTTAAATCCTCAAAATGCTTTTTAAGAAAATAGTTCTACACGTTTTTATTTTTTTATTTTACTGGCTAACAAAACAAACTTGTAAGCCATAATTTTTAGTTTGACATTGACAGAACTGACAGTGACAGAAGTCAATGCTTTCGCCATCTTTGGGGGACTTCATATGTTCAGTAACTAGATCACAGATGGCGGAACTAATTTGCAAATAATTTATTTGAATCTTTTAATTTTATGTAATATAAAAACATAAAACATTAATTCACTAATCAAATAAATAATTTTTAACGGCTTAAAACCTTTCGCTTTACCCCTTTTCCTATTAGATCAAAAGCTGAACAAAATTTTATCAAAGGGTATTACAGAAAACCTTGCATGATTTAGTCGCTTTGAAAATTATACCATAGATGGCGGAACAGATATTTTTAATTCTTAAACGATAGGCCAGGTCCGTATTATGCATTTTGATATAAAAAAATATATTTACTAATAAATTATCAGTAAATATCTCTGTCAGCGTCATATATATAATTGAATTAACAAAAACACCAATATATTTTTTACACTGTTTATTTGTACTGAAATGTAACTTGCAATATTTAGTAACTAACTTCATACTGTCTATGTGCGCGTAGTTCATATTTTCGTTTTTATATAAATTCTTATATTCTCTGTGATATCGCTTTTGTAGTAAAAATACTATATGGGCCATTCCACGAACATACGCCTGTTTTGGATTACTTCGACAACGAATATTTTACTGTGCAACATAAGAAGTACGAAAGTAAATGGCGCTAATAATTATTCCAATAAACAACAATGTAATTTGCAATTTACTTTCGTTCTTCTTATTTTGCACAGTAAAATATTCGTTGTCGAAGTAATCCAAAACAGGCGTATGTTCGTGGAATGTCCCATAGATACTTATTTAGGTATTCTACTCTGGGGTTAAGTAAAAAGAGAATTGAGCATCAATTGTCATTTATTGAAAATAAACCAGTAAATTGGCGTAATACACAGTAATATTTCACAAATTGAATTATAATATTATTCTAAATAAATATGGCATACATTCCATTGAACTGAAAAGAAAAATATTCTCACAAGTTTAACCATTACACTTATATATGTATATATTTCTTATAGGTAATATGAGATTAAAATCTACAAATAACTCACTCCAATTGCTTTTTGAATTGCTAAACGCTTGATACACAATCTCATCCATTGATGAGTCGTATCGTATCAAAAAAATTACACTTTTAAGACACAGCGTGAACGTGTAAAAAATCCTTACAATATAAAACGGTGCACCAGAAAATAAAATACTCGTGTAAATGTTTTAAGGCCTGGATCCAGCGTACCAAAAAAAGGTTTATTAATAGCAAGCTGAAAATTTGTTCATAGCCTAACGGTGTCTAGTCGGACAAACTTTGATGTATGGGAACACTGGAACAGGGGAAGTTTTAATTGTGGAACAGGTTACAGGTTTCGAACGTCAGACTACGAAAACGTCCCATGTATAATTCCTGCCATTTGACATGTTCTACACGTATCGGACTTATTAAAATGCATAACATATTTGTCGGACGACCATTTTTTCGTATATTAAGTATATAAAGTTTGCTATTGAATAAATTTAAAAACAACCTGCTAGTTTACACAATCATTAACTTGTCAGGATGACACGCTCCACAACAGTGGCGTACTGATAGATCAGTAACTGGTTCCAGTTGGGATGGAAACACTTCTCGGGGGTGAAAAACATACGTTCAAGATAAGTCCGGAATTGGATAAACTGACTAATTCTAAGCAACTTTAGTTTTATAGAGTTTTCTCACTAAGTCAATACTTTTCGAGTTATTTGTGAGTGAATATGTTCATTTTTCAACAAAAAAAGCACACGTTTCGAGACGGTTTTTCGCAAATAACTCAAAAGTTAGTACTTTATCGAAAAAAATATTCTTAGTAAAAATATAGCTTATAAAAAAGTGAAAAAAATATGGTGTATATACTAAGTCTGTAGACCCATGAGGAGCAGAGTTGTAGGTAATGAAAAATAGGTTCGTATTCTTCAAATTCCAAATCGAATATTTCAACGTGAAATAAAACTAATTGGATTCTAAGCGCCCAGGACAGAAGACAGTGGAGGGAAAGAGGGGAGGCCTATATCCAGCATCGGAATGCACAGGGCTGATTGATGATGATGATCAGTTTCCGAATTTTTGCAACTCTGTAGTTTACCTGCAACAACTTATTCATGGATCGTGCTAATATAAAAAAATACAAGTGTTTGAGTTAGCACGTGTAGGCAGGCACTGGCGCCGGATGTTAGTCTTTAAACAAGTGTTGAAACAAGGTCTTCGGTAAGCAGGTAAAACGAGTAAGGAACCTTACAACAGCGTTCCCTGTGTTTCTTAATAAATTTAAATTTTGTTTTCAAATTTTTTGATGAATAGGTATTCTTCGTTTTTATTTATTTTAAGTACCTACAAAAACATTAAAATTTATTAAGCAGTTACATTTTCTACTGTGTTCTTGTGTAGTTCAAAATTTCCCCATCAAATTAAAAACAAAAGAAGCAAAAAGTGCGTTAGAGCGGGCACCTGCGGGGCCCGAGCCCTGGTTCCACGGAACCCGCGGAACCATGCTCAGTACGCCACTGCTCCACAATTAAAATCACGTTCCACAATTAAAACTTCCCCTGTTCCAATGTTCCCATACATCAAAGTTTGTCCAACTAGACACCGTTAAGCTATTAACAAATTTTCAGCTTGCTAATTATTAATGAACTTTTTTTGGTACGCGGGATCGAGGCCTATTTCTCTTAAACTAACATTGATATAAATCTCACAGCAACAACGGGAGTGTAGCGTCGATTACAACAAGCTTTACTTTTATCCCAATTTTGATTTTTGGTTTCCTCACTATGACTAATATATCGAGAAAAGATCATTTCAGCAAGAACTGTTCTATTTTATATCATTTTACTTTTTTATCGCAATTTTTAAAACTTTCTTAGGTTAGTTACACAGTAAAAACTCATTTTGAGGTTATAAAACTCGACAAACTTATTTTATAGACATATAATGCCTAAACCGCGCGCTACAGAGTAAAAATGTGCAATCAGTGCGAAAGAGAAAAATGACTGTATTAGATATAGGCATCTCTTTCTATTCTATTTTATTAGATAGAGGCATTCAATCAAATAGAACGAGCTGCACAAAATAGTGGCCTGAAAATCAACCAGAACAAAACAAAATATATGCAGGTAAGTAAAAACACAGAAATAAGGCAGCCACAAAATATAACAATAGGAGAATACAACATTGAGAGGGTAAAAAACTTTACATACTTACTTGGGATCCCTAGTCACATCTGATAATAACGTAGCAGAGGAAGTGAAGAGGCGAATATTTATTGCCAATAAAAGTTATCATGGCTTAATTCGGCAACTAAGATCAGACAACGTCGCAAGGAAAACAAAATGCCAAATATACAAAACCCTAATAAGACCGGTACTCACATACGGCTCAGAAACCTGGACACTCACTAAAAGAGAGGAAACATTGCTAGCCACCTTTGAAAGAAAAATCTTGCGACACATATATAAGGGCACAAAAGAAAATTGAATTTGGCGAAGAAGGTACAACTTTGAACTATACGAAATATACCAGGATCCAGATATCATAACATTCATTAAAATAGGACGGCTGCGTTGGATGGGACATGTAGAAAGAATGGAAGAAGGCGAAATACCAAACAAAATATTCAAACAGATGCCAGTAGGAAAAAGAACAAGAGGAAGACCGGAGCTGAGATATTTAGAACAAATAGAAAATGATATAAAAACCTTAAAAATAAAAAAACTGGAGAAAAAAAGCACGAAACAGATCAGAGTGGAGAAGAATCCTGGAACAGGCCAAGACCCAGAAAGGGCTGTCGAGCCAATGATGATGATGATGATGATGATGATGTCTTTCTAATCGGCGTTGTTTAGCAAATCGGCGACAGTGAGAAAATCACGTGGTCGATAAACCCAACGTCATTGGATAAACTCCTTCGACTAGAAAGAGATGCCTATACCTAATACGGTTTTTTTTCTCTGTCGCACTGGTCGAATAATTTTAGATTGAAGCGCGCAGTCTATTAGGTATTATATTAGGTCTACGATTTTATATTATTTCATTATTTTCTCACAATTTTAATAACATTTCAATATTTTAGGTTAATTACATATATTTTGAGGTTATATAACTAGACAAACTTATTTATGCTATCAAGAGATGGCGTCAACTGTAGGTTAATCAATATACACCAGGCAATTAACACCAGAAATGAGCACAGAAGACCTTGTGACTGTGACAAAATCTAGCTATCTGAATGGTTTTTTAAGTTATACTTCTTTATGGGCGTAATGACGGTGAAATTTTATATGGGAAAACCTAGCGACCGGGCGCATGCGCATTATAACTTTGTTCTGATTGGATGTTCAAATGACATGACAAAAATTATCCAATATGGCAGCTGTGGCACAGCTGTGGGACTGTGTTTGGTTATAATGTATGCTTGTTGCGTTTTAAAATTTGTAGGAAGAGAAACAACAAACAAAAACTTAGTTAATGGTTATACTGCCTTTTTAAATAGTTTTCATATTATATTTTTGGACTTATTTACATAGAAGAGATGATTGTTGCATGCCAATGTGAAAGCTCATCAAACTGTGCCTAGTATGAGTGCCGCAGATCTCGCTTATTCAAAGCTAAAGAATCTTTCACTGGTAAGTGTTTTATAAATAGTTGATCAAATTTTGTTATGATATTTGAACATAGCCACTTTGCACGACGCAAGTGATTGCGAAATTTATTAGTCGTTATACGGGCTCCGATACCTACCTTGAACCTACCAAAATACATAAGTAGTATGTAATACTTTTTTTTACATAATTTGATTACCATCAAAATTTCTATCAATATTCACCTAATATATTGTCTTCTTACCCTATGTTTTGTTGTATTTTTTCAATTCTAAATCATTTCAATTCAAAATCAAAATAATTTGATTTACATAAGTTAAAAATGTCAAAAGGTTAATCTGTTTAGTTAGACGATCTTCGCACATAATGACAAGCTGTCTCTGTGGCGCAGTTTTAATGCGAGTGAATCCCAATACAACGCAAATACCAGCCACGTGGTAAGTTGGTTCGAATCCCAATAGAAACTTTTATTTTTTTATTTTTTTTATATATTTTATGATTGTAAGTATATTTATTATATAATTTTATTTTCAGAAAATACGTATTTAGTTAAAAATTTTTCCGACCATTAATGTTCAGAAATCATTTGTGGCATTTTTAATGTGTTTGTGTGTGTTTTATTTTTTTATTATTTTAATTTTTGGCACTGTTTTAATAAAAATGTTTGAGAAGTATTAAGTATAAATTAATTTAATATTTAAATAAAATATAAATAAAAAGTATATTAATTTCGTTTATAATCATATAATAGAAGTATAACTTCTTACGTGCGTACAAAGTACACACACATTCTTTTTTTATAAAAAATCAACCTAGATATTTATTATTTTTCCCAAAGTTGCGCACTCGCACTTTTACAGTTCTCAATAGTAAACAAACTGTCAAACTCATAAACTACTTAATTTGTTTGCGTTACAAAATTAATAAATCTGAATATATATTTTTTGTTGTAAATGATCATACTTAGAAAAAATCGTGTATACAACTTGCATTTAATTATCATTATGAAGCTCGTACTCTATACGAAACTCGCCGCATACGGCTCGTTTCTTATCTCATACTCGCTTCATAATGACCTTCATTAAATGCACGTTGCATAATATAATATTAAATCAAAAGTAGGTACCTAACCTTAATTTACAGAATGGTTTTGCGTTGTAATTTTTTTTTATTTTTTTTTGATTCTACTTGTTTAACTCTTATGCTGGGGCCACAGTAACGTCTAATGTAAATTAGACGTAATTTAATGTAATTAAGTAATGACAATTTAATGTAATGACAAAATTAATGTAATTAAGTCATTATTTGCCATCTCTGTGATGCAAATAATGCGTTAATTAACGGCATTAGACATTACTGTGGTCCCAGCATTAGACTTTCATTTGTTATGCGTAGAATTACCATATCTTCATTATTTTCTGAATAATGTTATTGCAAAAAAGGCCACTGAAATAAACAAATAGATTAACTTTTAAACTAATTGATAAATCTATTTGAAATTTTGAAAATTTGTTAAAAACCACAGTACACAACTTTGGACGCAATAAAAAATATGTAGGTTAATTATTACAATTTTTATAAACAATTAAATATTTTGCCTTATTTTTCAGTTTTTGAAGCAACAAATTAATTTTACAGCTTTTTTTACACTAAATTGTTAATTATTAAAAAAAGACGCCGAAATCGATGCTGAAAACGTATAGGTTTTCTTCATATAGTAAAAATCAGATAGCTGAATTTGTCACAGTCCTGAGAAAAATCTTTTTTCCCTGAGCTAATATTTATTGAAGACGATTCAAACTCTAATTGAACCACTGTTTTCGATTTTTTTTTTAATTTCTCACGTATTTTACAATGCGAAGCTCAAAGTTATAACACTAAAAACTAAAGCAGCTTTGTCTTACTGCTTATTTTTATATTCTTTTGAGCTCTTTAAAAATGAAACTGCTGAACAGTCATTAGATATTTCTGCCAGTTTTTTGCAAGTCCTTTAAGGCGAATACATAGAGGGTTTTCTGAAATTTCTGAATACATAATTTGTAGGTACTATGGTTTATTTTTAAACCAAGAGGAGTGATTCAAGTTTACCGCTCTGTAATGCTTGTTTGTAATTGGTCCAACCGCAGGCAAGTTTACTCCACTGTTATAAAATTTTGACACTAATGGCATTTATCAAATTTTGACACAATTGGTATTTCATAGGTTAATTAAGTTATATCAGCGATTTTTTGTATTTTCTGCGTTATTCCTTTAATCTTTAGATTTTTAGTCTGCTTTTATATAAAAAGCAGTTGTTTTTAGAACTTTTTAGCGACATATTAATATAATATATTATTTATGGATTAGCGCTGAGGGCCGACATGATCAACCAAAAAAGAAGATGTATTTGGTGATTATTCTAGTGACGTTCTTGGGTGTGAATCTGTCTTTTTAGTTTACTCCTCCTGGTTAAAAAATAAACCATAGGTACTTTGAATAGAAGAATCTGAAGCGAGTTAATGATAAAAGATTCGTGCAAAGAAGGAAAAGATAATTGTATAAAACATAGTCTATTTAATCAATGAGAAAAATGGCAAGAGTAGATGTACAATAATTTATTCCTTTGTAAACAATTTTGATTTGTTGAGATACACTTTGGTCGATCTGATAGTTTGGGACTCTGTTCCAATATTTGCTCCAATATAGCAACATTAATTTTGTAAAATAATGTTGCAAAATTGCAGAATATTATTTTTAAGTACAAATGAAAATTTACAAACTATTTACAATTTTAACAAACAAATCTATTTTGTGACTAGATAAAACACAAGCCTATGCTAATTTACACTTGTAAAAAAGCAAAAATTAGTATTCTATTCAATAATGTTTAACTTTTTCAGTATGTTCTACAGAGTCCCTAATTGTTTTTCTGTCTGTTGTTTTAAATTGGCAAACCTCAATGCTTCAACATTATCCTTGAACCAATTAACAAAAAGAAAAAATACATAAAATACAAGCGTACCTACTGTACAGATAGACAGATTGAGACGGCGACGCCTGGTGGCGAATTTGAAAAGCATCAACTCTAGGAAAACATTTGACTTTGTCATTAATTTGTGTAATTTCGACTTAAAAAAACTATTGCAGTGTTCCTCAGTATTCATTCCTATTGGACTCTAAATAATGATGTAAACTAACCAATGCCAAATTACACATTTTGTTAATTTAACATTTGTATTAAACGTAGTATTTTTTAATGTTTAAGCGACTGCAAATTTAAATAAATAAATAAAATGTAGTATATATTCTGTATATAGAATATACAATGTTATGCAAAATATTCCGACCACCTCATAATTTCCAGAACAGAATTATTATAAAATAAATTCACCTACTTAATTTGCAGTTTTTATTTAATTAAAAATTGTTATCTGTTGGTGTAAAATAAATTGTAGTGTAGCTATTAACTCAAATAAAAACAAAATTAGAAATTCTAAGATAGATTAATAATTTTTAAAACGCTGTGTGATTATCGGGGGGCCAGATTTTTTTATGAAAAAAAAGGTAAAAACAAATCAGTAGTTAGCATCAAATTTTAATGAATGCATACAGATGAAACATAATTTTGAGTCGTCTTTAACCTATAAGATGTCTTAGAGGCAAAACTTAGTGGTTACTTTGACAAAACACTCGTGTAAATGATTTTAATTTAACGTTTTAGAACTGTGAGGTCAAATGACAAAATGAATTGTTTTCCTAGAGTTATCGTCCATCTTTGAAATTTTGAGCGCCCTCTGTCGGAATTTAATTTTGCGGATGACAAATGATTCGCGATGTTAAGTCACAACGACGACCTCTCGTGGATTTCGGCTGAACTAGAATCGAGGGTGTTTTTACTGTAAAACGCGGAGCGCACATGCACTTGAAACAAGTAGGTAATATTCATTATTTATTTTTACATGTTTTTTTTTTACAAATTTTATATACAATATCGACACCGACTTTTATTGAAACGTGAAGATTCCATGTTAATCATTTTAAATAACCCAATAATCAATTTAAAATAATATATAAAAATAAATAATGAATATCTATTACCTACTTGTTTCAAATGAATGTGCGCTCAGCGTTTGCCATTGAAAAAACACTCGATTCTAGTTTCGCCGAAATCCACGAGAGGTCTTCGTTGTGACTTATCATCGCGAATTACTGAGCATTTATTGAGGATAATAAATGTGACACATGACAGATATATGCTAAGACATGGCTGAGACAGCATGATAAATGACATATGTCAAATGACATATGCCAATTAACCACTGTAATCAAAATAAACGATGATTATTAGCGTTTAGATATATCAAAAATATCAAAAATATTACAAAAAAATAAACTTTTAGCTGGTTACGCTGCACCTTGAAAATCATCAATAAATTAGGTATGGGAAATACTTTGTATCAGCAAGTCTAAAAATCATTTTAAATAATTATTTTTACCAATACTTTCTTGCAGTTCTTGCTAAAAATATCTCTTTGGGCATAAATATATCTAGAAAAGTGTACTAAATCTACAATTTCTATAAAATAATGTATTGCTTAGTTACATTTTTAGTCCTAAAGGCAAAAAGTAAGACACATTCGATATACAGTATTACAATCAAACGATGAGACATATTTTCAGTTTCCAATATGAAAAACTGTTTTAAAATCTTGAACGGTCTGCTAAAATGGACCAATAAGTTATGAATCTTGAATGGTCTAAAAAAATGACCAAGTTGTTAGACTATGAATGAAAATAGCAAATCGGATGAAATTTGACACTTGGCGGATCATCTTCATCACCTATAGGGCTTTTCATCGCCGCCATGTTTTTCGTACACTTGATCTATGACGTATAATATAATAGACGTCATACGTCGTTAGTTTTGGTCAACAATGGCTGAGAAAGTAGTATCTCCACAATTATTATGATTTTATTATTATTATAATTAAATATACATTATTATAATAATGAATTTAATTGTGGAGATACTACGCTCTAAGCCATTGTTGATGAAAATCAATGACGTAGGTATGAAGTATATTATACGTCATAAGTCAAGTGTACGAAAAATATGGCGGCAACGAAAAGCCCTTTATTTGTATGGTTGCATAAGCTTATCGTTCTGTGGTCTATGGCTACTATAAATTACACAATACATGTTTCATCGTTAGATTGACTACATGTGTATATGTTAAGGCAAAGTACGTAAGACACGGTGCTAGTTCGTCGAAAACGCTCGAGTCGTTCTTTCGACAAACAGAAAATAAATTATATTTGGTATACCTAGACCGTATTATCGTTTTATGTACAAAAATATATATTCAAAAGTAACTTAGGCTTAATCGTAAAGGAATGTTAAGTAAATCGAATTATAATACACATTTTTTAACAAGTACATATATATTTTTGCATTAGATGCTATTCGTTGGAATGAACCTGACTAGACAAAAATATCTTAGTATCTATATTTTTTCGAGAACAACCTACTCTTATATACACTTAAGATTACAGTAGAAATAAGGCTTTCAGTATAAAATCAAAGTAACAAATAAAATAATTTTCAAGAAGGAAACCTTTACGCTAGAGGCATAAAAGACCTTAGTCTAACTCAGTCAAAAATAAAATTGTACTATACTTTTTTACATATAAGTAACTAAAAATTTATATATTTTCAATAAAATGTAGGGGATACCTCACATTTTTCTGGTACATTTACAAAAAATTCATATCATTCATAGATATATAATACTCTAGATTGCGCCTTACGATCTTAAAATGGGTGACGGTTGCGACAGAGATAAATGAGCCTATTTGGTCGGTAGTCTCTTTCTAATTCAAGGGGAGTATCGACGACGTCACTATCCTACTCTGTCGTCGAGTATTTTAGATGGTTTGACAGTTCGAGCGGATGGCGACGAGAACTGGTCGTTTGTCTTCGGACGTGGATAATCCTGGTTCGAATCCCGTACCAATCTTTACTTTTTTTTTATTTTTTATTTAATCAATATTGCGTTTATTAAATATTATTACATCTCTAAAGTAAATCTATCCAAAGAAATATATAACAAATAAGAAAAACTGTGTAGGTACCTATAGATTTTTAAAAATATAAAAGCCAATGTTATTTTTTTAATAAGT
Organism: Diabrotica virgifera virgifera; assembly: GCF_917563875.1. NCBI lineage: Eukaryota > Metazoa > Arthropoda > Insecta > Coleoptera > Chrysomelidae > Diabrotica > Diabrotica virgifera. Next base: position 220,427,661 of record NC_065448.1, on the reverse strand, counting down.
TAATTGTAGAATAGTATAAAGTAATTGTTAAAAATATTCGTAAAAAATTACCAATAATTAATATCAACATAATGTACCATCGATTTATTAATTGAATCGGTCATTTCAAAAACAACATGAGTCACATATTCCTAATTTTACAGAAGAGCAAAGAAAACTAACTAATAGTCGAAAGATGGATGAAATGGATGACATCAAAATTCAGAGTTATATTGCAGTTTTGTTGCTAATGTTTTTACTGGACTGGTGTCGTTTTTGCACACAACGTTTATCTTAAAGGAGTCTATTCCTCTCAAAAAGTTAGTTTCTGAAAATTGTGGACTTTGCTGTTTTTGAAATGACCGATTCAATTATAAGTAGGTAATAAGACATTATTTTTATTTATGAAACTATTGTTACAATTTTTTAAAAAAGTAGAAGCAAAACAAACATTCACATCATTCGAATAAGGACGAATTTATATTAATAACGAATGACTTTTATTTTACTATGCAGTTCACAAATTATGTATTCCAATATTAACTTACTATACATACATTTATTATCTGCTAGATTTACTTAGGTCCATTTTTCAGATGTAAAAATATCTAATAAACGCAATATTGTATAAATAAAAATAAAAAAAGTAAAGTTGGTATGGGATTCGAACCACGATTACCCACGTCCGAAGACCAAAGACCATTTCCCGTCACCACCCGCTTGAACTGTCAACACATTTACTCGATAAAGTGGGATATTCACGTCTTCGATATTCCCCTTAAATTAAAAAGAGACTACCGACCAAATAGGCTCATTTATCTCTGTCGCAACCGTCACCCATTTTAAGATCGCAGGGCGCAATCTAGAGTATTATATATCTATGATATCATTTCCAAAATTATGTAAGAGTATTGCTTCAATTTTATATTGCATGTTATTTTAGCTGTTATTTGTGTTTTTTGTTGAAATATCTGCCAATAGAAGTACAGTTTTAACGTATTTAAGAAAATTAACAATATTTTTAGGTTAGGTGAGGTTAGATTCGTTTAAAAATAAATAAGGGGATTTTTTATATCCAAACAATATAAAAATTGTAACAATTTTCATTGAAACACTAATATTTTTTGCAAATACACCCTTAATATTAGTTCAGTATCTCAAAACTCAAACTGTTTGCAGTTACAGGCAAACAACGTTCACAACATTACAGATTTGAAATTAAAAACGCTTGAGCTACTGAACTACTTATTTAAGAAATAAAACTGGATATTCTAGGTATTAGGTATATCAGGAAAAATGTCCAGTAGGTACATCCATATTATATAGCAAGGAACATTTGTTTTACACTATAAAAAATAGTGAGATTAATATTTATAATAATTTATAAGAAAACCATGTTTTTAAATAAAATAATCGAAGCTGGCACAGTGCCCGTGTTAGTAGGTAATTTTCAGAGATCATGGAAAATTTTAGCTAATCAAGCAATACCCATACAAAAACCAACTGGTATGATAATTAAATGAGACAGTTGAAGAGGTTTTGTATAAAATCAAACCAGAATAAGGCAAAGGATAATTTGTACTTATCTAAATTAGAGGAATGTTCAAATAAAACTGGTACCGGTATCGACAAAATAAATCTGACAAAAAACAGTAAAATAGTAAGAGTAAAAATAAAAACTATGATCCGACAACTGACAGCTGACTCATAAGGCCACCTTCATGAACATTACCTTTTAGACTCCGTCCTTTTTGCCTATCTTTCCTTTTCTGTCCACTACCGAACGTGAGGCTGATGCAATAATCTTTAAATTATTTTCATTATGTCCTCGGACTTTGCAAGTGGGTTTAATACATCCAAAAATTATTCAGTGGTTGCATAACAGTTCCCTCTTATGTTAAGGATGTCAATGACAATTATGTCATCACAGTTCCACCAAGTCAAATTTCTTTATTGCAATTGAATGTCATTGCAAGTGCCATGGATAAAAACATGATAATGTGCAAAACAAGTTCTAGAAATCAAGTTTGGAACATCCCAGGCAACCAAGTGACGTTAATAACGTCGAGGAAACGTCAGTTTTTGGTTGAATATATACACGTGTTTGATCATTACGTCGTATAAACGTCTTTTGTAGGTGATTTTAAATACGTAAGATTAATGACGTTAAAATACCTTTAAAAACACGTTTTCATTTCAGACAGCTCAAGTCCCACGTCACAAAACTGGAGGAGTTTAAAGAGTTAATGCTTATAATGTTCAGGGTTACCAGGTCTACGGATTTTTCAGTAGACCTACTGATTTTAACTTCAATTACTGACCTACTGAAATCTATCAACATATATTGGACGTTATTAACAGGTAAATTTTTTTTCGAATCCTGACAAAACTAATAAATATTTTTGAAAAATTTAAAATCAGAATGAAAGATCACATTATTACCGAGGGCCGAAAGTCCCTTAGAATAAACAAAAAGTTTCTTTTGAATGAAATATTTGAAATTAAAAATCCAACTAAATTTTTTCTTATTTTCACCCCTGTAACTTATTAAAATAAACAAATTTTTCAAAAATACTTATTAGTTTTCTCAAGATTAAAAAAAATGAATGCATTTAAATAGCATTGACCAAAATTTTGCGCATATCCTCTTAAGAGAACCATGAGCATGGGGAATTTTTTAAAGGTGATATAGTAGTAATATTGTTTCTTTGTTTACTTGTGGCATTTGTATATTACCTACTTTATTTAGAAGGAAAAATCCATGGTATTAATCGAAAATACGTTTATTTATTGCAAATAAACGATTATAAATTAAAATTTTGGCCAATTCCTATTAAATATAGTAAATAACATTGAAAGTTTATTTTATGATCAAAATATTAATAATTTAATTAGGCAAGTACAAAAAACAGCTGAAAAAATCTTATAGGGATTTTTGAAAGACCTAAAAGGTATATGAGGAATAGCTGATGACAAATCCTGAGATATGCAGATGTCACAGTACTGCTAAATGGCCTATGACCGGTTTAGAAGGAAACATTTCTTCAAAAAGACACTAGAAACTTCAAGAGAAGCATAATAGAAGTAGTACCATTGGTACCATAGAATCTATGGAGTAGTACCATTGATTTATAATCATTTCTTAGCGGGCTATGTGCAAATTGCGAGGTAAAATGACCATTTTACTAAAACAAATCTTTCTTGTAATGAAAAAACAAGTAGGTATTTATCCACACTAAGTGTCAGATTAGTGAATTTTTAAAGAAAAACTAAAAGTAACAATCTAAATTTAAAGTAAACATAATTAAAAATCATTGTTTAAATAAGATTACTATATTAAATAAAATATTTGCTATACATTTTTACAAAAAATTAAGTAGTTTCACTGCCTTTTTACTTATTTACTAAAATACTAATATCCAATTTTATTTTTATACCTATATACGTATCGAATACGAATAGATTTTTATCAATAATCATCACAAATAATTTTCTAGTATCCCTTGACTACATCATCAACAATTTTTACATAAAAATATTAAGAAAATAACACACTTCTACTTACAACAACCACCTCTATATACATGAACATTTCCTTCCCAAACGCAAATAAAACCTAAAGTAGAATCACTATATCAAAGTAAAATTCAACTATTCTTTAGCGCCATTCTTGACGCCTAGTAGCTTGGCTGCATCGTCCGCTGAAGCGGCCAAAACCTTGTCGATTATCGAGCCCCTTAAACCGAGCAAATTACTGATCAGATCAGCACCTTCGGCTCCGTCCGACTCGTCTGTTTTCTGCGGGAAGTTAGCTTCGCTCTTGGTGTAAGACGGAGAAGAACCGTTGTTGCCTTCTTCGTCACTCACTGTAGCGTCGTGTTCGAAGTTGACGTTGTGCTTCTTTCTGTGTCGCAGCATGCTGTGCTTTAGTGTGAACCTGCGCTTGCAGATGTCGCAGCTGAATGGTCTTTCACCTGTGTGCGTGCGCATATGGCGCCGTAAGTCCTCAGCGGACCAAAACCGTCGCATACAGAACGCGCAGATCACTTTTCTGTTGGAGTAGTCGGGAAATTTCCCGCGGATTTCTACGTCGTCGTCGTCATTAGTAGTTTGCTCCTCCTGAGGAGGATTACCAGATTCGAGAGCATTTTTGGACATGAGTAGAGCATACTCCGAAATATGTTTTTCTCGGATATGATCAAGAGCATCTTGGCGCTCAGCGAAGGAGCCTTCACATAGATGACACTTGTAGGGGAGATCGGAATTTTGAACCATAGAATCGGGAAGTTTGTACACTGGTGGTTTATCCCAATCACCCTTAGGTAATTTCTCGTCTTCTGAGCTTCCAGCTTCATACCCTTGAGCTTTGATATCGTCTCCCTGAGCGTTAGTGGAATGTTTACAACTGATGTGCTTCTTTAAATTGGAATAAGTAGAAAACGTACTGCTGGGACAGTTCGAGCATTTGAACGGCCGCTCAGGAACATTTCTCATCAAATAGTTGGTGTTGTTCGATGTATCGTTTGGGATAGTTGTAGCAGCGTTGCCGTGCTTTCGTAACAAGTGGCGATCACAATTGGATTTGGTGGTAAATAGTAAAGGGCAATGGCTGCACTTGAATGGTTTTTGACCCGTGTGGGTGAGGATGTGACGACGTAGAGAGGAACTCCAGGGGAACTTTCTGCTACAGTAAGGACAGCTCACACGATTTGGTGCCAGTGAGTATGCTGATTTCTTCTTGACTGGCTGGACCACTTCAGATTCAGATCTGTAACAAAACATAAGAAAATTAATATAAAATACTTGAAAATATATGAAAAGGGTAGGAACAGGGATTCTAATGCCAGACTACCAACAGATCTTAGAAATGATCCTACAATATTTCAAACTAAACTACTAGCAACAAATTTTAATGCTCAAAAATCCCTGGAAATTTGCTAAGCAAGCCAAGCTATATTTGCAGCCAAGCTATAGGTACTGAAGACTCAGAAGCCTACAAATTATGAGTGCGTAACAGCTTGAAACTGCCAACAATGCTAGCAACAGTCCCTAAGTCACCGTTTAACTATATTTTCAAACTAGCTCATCTAGCATCAAGTTGTGTCATCTTCTGTATAAGTCATTGTCATTCTCCCCTCTTTTCCCTTCTCCAATGACGCTGCTAGTGTTTTACAAAAATGGAATAAAGGTATATTAATACAGCATAAACAAATAAAAAAAATAAAAGACTACATGAAATCAATAAAAATTAGCACAAATAACTTACTTGTTTTCATCTGTTCCTGATATGTTTCCCTCGCTGGTGCTACCGCTGGCAACAAGTCCTTCTTCATCTTCTTCGCTAGCTAATCCAACCTCTTGTTCATCTCCATCTCTCTTAAAATATTCCTTGAACTGCTGCTGAGAAGCATTGTCGAGAAGCCGGGACACAGGTACAAGGTCTGGACTCTCTTCAATTTTGATAGGCTTATGGAGGCTTTCGTCTTCCCCATGTCTGTTCTCTTCTATCTTCGGATCTGGCTTTTCGTCATTTTCGTCAATAACGAGAGCACAATCTTCGTCGTCTTCTTTTTTATACTCAGTTCTGTTTAGTTGTTGAGACAAAAGAGAGAATTTGAGTTTATCGCTAATCAATTCTTTGGTATCTTCGTATTTTTGGTATTTGTTGAAGTCGTAGTTCGGTATGGTTATGTCGCAGTAGTTAGGCTTAATACCCATATGTGGCTTTTTACCAGGATTGCCCACTGCGTTTCTTTGGCGTTGGGACCAGTACTGTGGGTGCTGCTGCTTGATGTGCCTCTCCATGTTTGATCTCAACGTGAATCTAGCTGAACAGTGTTCACACGTAAACGGTCTCTCAGTTCTGTACCTTCTTTGCTTTTGCTTTGGCATTAGGACACCATTTTTGATGACCATTTTAACAGCATTTGGAGAGTGCATTAGGTCTGGTTTATTCGAGGGAATCGGACTTTGTAATTTGGTTAAATTATCGTGAAAGTTTGGATCGATGTTAAGACTCAACGGTTCTTCTGGCTTCTTTGGAGTAGAGTAATTATTTTCCAGAGCTACTTCTGGCTTGGGTTCCATTCTAAAGCCATTAGGATAGGGTGGAGAGGGATGGAAAGGTCTTTGTAAAGGTAAATTTTTCATTTCCTCGGATATCATGGAACCTCCACAAAGTTGAAATCGTTGCATTCTTTCTTTAAACTCTTGAGTATTTTGGGAAAGAGTGGGATGGACTGCTGAGAAAAACAGAGGGTTTATTGGAAGCCCTGGCCAACTTGGAAGGGAGAAATTTCTGCCATACAGTTGTGCCAGTTGTGTTGCATATAAAGCCGCTGGATCGATTTTTGGAGGAGATTTCAGTAGTTGTTGGGCAAAGATTTGGTTCATATTCAAAGGTAACTGTTGTTGTATTGGAGGAGTCGCTTTTTTGGTTAGGTCTTGTGGTTCGTCGTCGTCGATCTTTGGAGTGACTTCTGGAGATTTTTTCTTGCTTAAATCTAAGACCAGATCTAATGGTTGTTCCTCTTCCTCTTCTTCGATGTAGTCGTCATCAGAATCGTTGTCGTAGTTATTGACCTTCAAAGCACTAATATCTTTAACTTGGATTTTGTTTTGGAAGGTTGGTGTGTACTGTGGCATGTAAGGAACATCATTTGGAACTTTAAGAGGTCTAGGAATGTCAGATCGCATAATATTGATGTCGTTAAGGCTTTGGAATGGTTTTGAAGGTTTTAGTGCTTGTAGATCAGGAAACATGGGAGGAATTTCTGGTTTTAACTTAGGACTATGATTCAGTACGTCTGAAAATTTCATCGAGTATGACATCTTCTCTTCGGTAGGAGTATTCGGTAGGAGTTTCTTATCATCTTTTGAGATCAGTTTATTCAATTCTTCATTTGTTGGATCCTCAGATGGATGGTAGATTATAGATTTCTTTACTTCTTCTCTGGTCGATTTCAGATGTCTGTTGCGCAAATGTCGTTCACAGTTTGCTTTAGTGGTAAAAGCATAGTTGCAAATAGAACATTCGTATGGTCTATCTCCGTTGTGCGTACGCATATGCCTAGTGAGAGCATTCTTATCAATGGAAGAGTATGGACACATGTTACAATAGTAAGTTCCGTTGGAACTTCCTACTAAATGCTTTCGATTATGACCTTTTAGAGCTCTTAGATTCGGAAAAACCTCAGGGCACAACCTACAAGGAAATTCTCCCCGCAATTTCATCTTTCTAAATTCTACGGCAAAGAGGTCTTGAGATTCTTCTTCTTCGATTTTCTGGTAATCATTAGAGTTTTCTAGAATGTCTTTAGGAGTTTGTGGATGTATGTCCGTCTGACTGGTCTGTAGCTTCTTTAAGTTAATATTAGATAATATAGACTGAATATCAGCCAGATCTTTGGTGTTGTCCACTCCTCTGTCTAAATGCTCTTTCAGTTTGTTAAACGCCAAAGCTGTAACGCTTGGTTTTTCCGGAGAATTATCAACGAGGTTCAGTCTGTTGAAGAACTCCATTCTTCGTATATCAGGTTGAGAAACATTCATGTTTGGAGTTTGGAGAGATACTGGAGAGTTGCAGCTGGTTTCGTGGATACTTAGCGAGTTCGAACACGGAAAAGCTCTGTTGCAGTGCTTGCATTGGAACTTTAGGCCACTGGAAGGTTTGTGTAAGTTTATCTCGCATTCTCTTCGAGCAATGTCTGGAAATTTATTGCTCGAGAAGTCTACGAACGTAAGATCTTTGAAACCAATGACAGGTTGTTTGGTTGTAGCGTGTTCGTGGACTGCTTCTTTATGTGCATTCAAAAGTTTGCTGTTAGGAAAAGGTTCTTCGCAAATATGACATTTAGTAGGATAATCAGGATGATTATCTTCCAAATGTGCTTCGAGATTGAGAGGTGAGTTAAAATCGCTTCTTTCGCATACTGGACACTGGAACGTATCTATATCTAATTGTAGCTTTGGTTTTTTGTCGCAGGTATCGATGCTTTCGTTCTTCCGTTTATTTTTCTCAACTTTGTTGTTGTTGAACTCGGTACTTTTGGAACTGCCACTGTCCACACTACCGTCAGACTCGTAGCTGCTCTCATTTCGTTGCGAGTGAGTCCTCATGTGCCTGTGCATGTTGCCATTCGTTGTGAAAGTGTCTCCGCAGTATTTGCAATGGAATGGTCGTTCTCCGCTGTGAACTAGAACGTGTCTGTCTAGACTGCTGTTGGAACTGAGTACTTTGGAACAGATTCTGCAAGTATACCCCTTCTCTATATCCTGTACTTCGTTTTCGTTGTTGTGAGATCTGATGTGGAGCGTGAATTGGTGTTGCGACGTCAGCATCTTTTCGCAGATGGGGCAAAAGTACTTGCGTTCTGGCGATGAGCAATCGCTGCGGTTGTCGCCGCTGTCGAAGGCTTTTGAGTTGTCCGTGGGTTCGATGGTGGTGTTCGTTGTAGAGGAGAATATTCCCGAGTCGCTTTTGTTGGCTGCTTCTTTGGTTATATCATTTGGTGACGCAGGTGTTTCCATATCTGAAACTAAAAAATTAACATGTAGAAAAACAGTTGTTTAGGAATAATAACGGTATAAGGCTAGACTGCTAGACGATAAAATAACAAGAAACCAACTGGAACTTAGAAAAGGCTTTGGCAGTAGAGGGCTTTATTTACAACAAAGACGCTTCTCTGTAAACTGTGACGTATTCATATGTCTAGTTGACTTTGAGAAAGCCTTCGACAAAATATAACAAAGAAGGCTTGCAACAATATTACGGAATACAGAAAGACATGATTAGAATGTGAGAGTCATTACAAATTTATACCGATATCAGAAAGACGTACCTAATACGAGTAGACTAACAAAAATCTAACGAGATACCTATAAAAAGAGGTATACGACAAGTATGTGCACTATCCCCTCTACTTTTTAATTATGCTCATAAGAGATGTTTAAAGCGGCATTAGAAGACATCAATGACGGCATATAAAATATTTACCGTCGTGTTGACACAGATTTTATTTAAAAACATTCACAAAACAAAAACAAAGACATTCTAAATCGCCGGTCGCTCCAAGCGTTGTTTCTAAGAGAACAGTTCATTCTTCCTACACAAAAAGTATTAATCAACATTTTTGTTCAAAATTATCTCAGCTACATCTGTTGTTTAAAACATTTTTTTCGACGACATACAGATTATTGGTAAATATATGTTTTCCGTTTCAACCCCTACGGTAGGGTGTTTTAGGAAGAAGCCCGGGGTAGGAGTGGCAAACCTTTTTGCGTTTTTTTTTGGAGTTCCGAAATCGACATTCACGCCAAAATTCAGCTTTTTAGGTGATAGAAGATAGAAAATAGAAGATTAGAATTCACCAGGAAATTATCTATGGTCTGTTTTTAAACCAGGAGGACTAATTCAAATTTACCGCGCTGTAATGCTAGTTTGTCATTGGTCCAACCCCAGGTAATTAATCCACTGTTATGAAATTTTGATCTAATGACATTTATTCAATTTTGACACTATTGGCATTTGATAGATTAATTAAGTTATATCAGCGATTTTTTGTGTTTTCTGCGTTATTGATTTAATTTTTAGATGTACAGTCTACTTTTATATAAAAAACGGTTGTTTTTAGAACTCTTTAGCGACGTATTGGTATAATATAATATGGATAACCATCAAAAGCCGATATGATCAACCAAAAAAGAAGATGTATTTAGTGATTTTCCTAGTGACTTTCTTGGGTGTGAATCTGTCGTTTTAGTTTACTCCTCCTGGTTTAAAAACAAAACATAGTAACAAAAAGGAATACACTGGATTTTAGATTTGAATACGATTTACGTCATATGAAAACATACAGACATATACCGCAACAAGCCAATTATAACTATTTTAAAAATATCATTTTTATAGCCAAAGAAAAACCTAATTATTGCATTTTTATCTAACTACTTTGAATACTACTACTTGAATATGCACTTTTCGCAGAACACATGACCTTATCTTCGCAAAATATACCTTCAAAACAACAACGACAATTTTTTTCCATTGAACAGATAATTCCGAAATTACAAGAAATTAAGGGGCGACGATAAGACAACTCTTAACAAAAAATATCGCTTAATGTTGTAGTTGTAGAAGCAAATGAGAAAGGTAATTTTTACATAAAGGTTTATAATTCAAGGTGAACCTGATAAACGGTTAATAAGGTGGAGTTAAGAACATTTTCATAAGATACATTAAATGGTGGAATTAACATAATAATTCCAAACATGTTTGCGTGGGAGTATAAGTAAAAATTTGAAAGTTACTATGATTTTTTCTAAAAAAATAAGTTCAACTACCTAATTATTTTTAGTCAGATCACTTGAGCCCGTCAGAATCAAAACCTGCTAAATCCTAATATTTTCGTTCTGCTAAATCCAAATTAAAAGTAGGTACAAATTTCTGAAGATGTAAGGGACATGCAGAAAAATGACAAATTAGTGTGTCATTTTATGATATTTATTGATGCCCTTTTGATTGAGAAATGCCAGATAATTTTTGGAACATTTACATTTTTAATGCTTTTTTTGCCTCCTGCCAAAATTTCAAGACAAGGATCTAGCAGGTTTTGATTCTATAGGCCTCACTTGTGTCAGATCATGTGTGGGAGCAAAATTTGCGGCAGAAAATTGCAACAGTGGCAAAAGGGACAAAATGGTCGAATTAAAAAATGGAATGTTGAAGGATTCAAAAGTCCAACAAAGAGACAAGGATATTAAAATGCTTTCCAAATAAAACTCAACGAAACAGAAAAGAAGATACGGCGGAGGAGGGATGGAGACAATTAAAAACAATAATAACACAATCTTCAGAGGACAGTTTGTAGGTACTGTTATATTCCTATTTGACATAAGAAATAAAAGTCTATAGTTATATTTAAAATTCAAATAAAAATAAAGGTTTTCGTTTTTCTCGACCGCGGGCATGTAAATTTGGAACACCCTGTAAAAAACAAATTTTGTATAGGTAGTTTTTAAGAAAGTGCTTCGGAGAAGTGTTTACGAACCCCAGGAACAATACGACTCAAGTAAACAATTAGAGTGATGTTTAAAAAGAAAGTGTTCGTGGAAAGGTTGTCAATAACCACCGATAACTCATATTCTAGTAAATAAGATAATAGGTTATTAAATTTGTAAAGAGGATTAATGTGGAAAGTAAAATTGAAATGGGGAATATTATTTTTTCTTGCAATCCATTAAGATATTTAGAAAAAGGAAAGTTTGTGTTGGTAAATACGGATAATTGAAAGTTGCTTGGGGTTGGTTGATTTTGAAATACTGGAAGGGGTATTTTGGAAGGAGGAGAATGAATGAGCAATTAGAGTCAGTGTGTTTTGAGCGATCGAGAGGCGAAGTCCAGTATTCGAGAAGAGTGTACAAAAAAGTGAAACGCCGGGTTAGTTAGTTTTGTTTTTGAAAATTAAAAAGTAAGATATCGTGGAACGATTGATAGGCCGAGAGGAGATAGTGTATAACTCCAGGAGTCTAGAGTATCCCGGTTTGTTGAAGTGTTTAAAAAAGGTGGAACACGGCATCAGGAGAAGGCAGGAACGAGTGCTGTACGAGGCGTAGTTTTCAAAGGAGCCGAGGCATTACTGGAAGACTTGGACGAGTCGTTGGATCGCAACCCAAGCCAATAGGAAACGTGTTTTGTGTGAAGACATTGTCAAATCATCAGTAAAGGTCAGCCTAATTTGTTATGACATGAATGTATGGTTTGTGTATTAAATACCACATTGAAAATTGAGCCACACAATCACTATTAAAAAAATTTCATCACACCTAAATCAATTTGTTACTGATAAATCATAATAGTTCATTATAAATAAAATAAATTTGGAGACAAAAAGAAATAAGATTCTTATTTTTGTAACTATTGTATTAAATAAAGATAGAAAGATAAGATATAAGAAATATTAAGCAGTTATTGCCATTTAGATAAAATAAACGATTTTTATAATTTCTAATTGAAATCCGTATGTGTGTATTATTTTACTCTCTTTTATCTATCCCGATTAGGAATCAACTGAGAAATACTTTGAAGCCACGAAAGTAAGTAATTGATATTATAATTTAGCCCTGAGATTGACACTATATTGGTATTTAATCTGTTTGATTGATGAGATAATTATTGATTAATTAATTAAGATAAATTACATCTGAGAACATCATTAGATTTCAGAAGTAAGATCACAACAGTACATGTATTGATGTCGTTTGTTATTATTCCGGTAACAAAATTTTTTTGCTTAGATGACATTATACGGGGATGAATGGAAACGTTGTATTTTCTCCTAATTTTAAAAAATTCTGTGGAAAAAGTGGAGGGCTGATTTTGTTTCATACTCCGTTGGTGTTATTCTGGAGGTATCACTAAGGATTTGTTTTTTGAATTATCAGAAAATCTCTTTTCTTGTAAGAGCTGTAACTCAAAACACTGCTTTGAAGGTTTTTTTAATTAAAAATATTAAACGCACTAAAATTAACAAAACAAAACAATTCAATAGCGGGTATGTCCACCTGTTGCAGCAACGACTGTTCGCAATTTGTTTGGTATCGAAAAAAGATGTGTTATCCTTGTCTGGGGAATAGCCCGATATTCCTCTATCAGGGCCATGCTATAACTGTACCAAATTTTCTACAGGCCTAGAATGACGGCGAATAGCCTTTTTTTAATTCATCCCATAAATCCTCAATACGAGTGAGATCTGGTCTGCATGCGAGCCATTCTAATCTTATCAATCCAACCTCTATTTTATGAGTCCATCAGTGTTTTTATTTACAAAAAATGGTACAGCTCTTACAAGAAAAGAGATATTCGGATAATTCAAACAACAAAATTTTAGTAATGCCTCCGGAATAATATGACAGGACTATGAAACAAAATCAGCTGATCCATTTTTCCACAGAATTTTTTAAAGTTAGGAGAAAATAGAACGCTTCCCTTCACCCCTGTATAATGCCATGCAAGCAAAATTTTTGTGTTACCGGAATAATACCAAACGATATTAATACATGTACCTACAGACTGGTGCAAGAATATGAAAAATCGGAGCACAAATAATAAAATTATAAATTGTCAAACATAATCAAAAATTTTGGGTGGCGGAATTTTGTGCCAGTGAGTGTATATAGTTTTGGAGAGAAAGTGTCTCCCTACCGCACCCTTCCGCCAATTTATATCTTCTCAGTCATGCAAAGAAGGTTTACATTTATCGCATTTTCGTAAATATTTGAAATAATATTCGGATACCTGAGGTCTTTTCTGCGTTCTGATAGTGGTTTTAAAATAGCAACTGTTTCCACTGACTGTGTCAAATGCTTTGTGGAAGTCAACAAAAATAAGAACAGGTAGTCTATTATATTCGATAGACTTTTCGACTAGGGTTTTAAGGCACTGCAGATGGTCGTTTGTACCCGTGGACTGATTGAAAACCTTCTTGTTCTTCTGACTGATAGAAATCGAGTTTTACTTCCAATCTCCTTGCCAGTATTGGAGTAAAGATGTATAGGTGATTGAGCAAGCTAATGAGCTTATAGTTTTCAATATCCAATTTATCTCCTTTTTATGAAGGAGGATTGTAACCGATATAATATTCAATAATACATATTAAAAGTGAATAATTAGAGTAAATAAAACACGCAACTCCAATCGCCTAAAGTCACACCGAGGTTCTTCCCATGGCCTCGTTTTATCTCCAATTTTTTTAATACAATGATAAATAAATCTGAATACCAATAATTTTAGTAAATGTTGTGGGTGTTTAGCATTCCAAATGAGCAAATATACAAATCAGAGATAACTCATGACTATGAGGTGCCGACCAGAAATTCCTCGGTGAAATTTAACATTTTTCGTGGTAAACAACACATATTTTTGGATTTAATTGTGTCTGTCATGAAGATAATCTAGTACGTCATTCTCTTTAAGACGTAAGTAGAAACTAGCTGGAAGACCACCGCATGGTGGTTAAACCGTAAGGTGATATAGTTAGAACACCGAGATAAAGTGTATTTTTAGAAAGATCAATAATTGCAAAAAATTACTGGCCGCTATTTTTCATCTTGAATATCTGGGGGAAGTCAATAGAAAAGGCTTAGCATCTCGAGGGTATCGAAATTTTTACTGCGTCATGGTATTTTAAAGGTGATACAGTAGCGATCAACAGGTAGCAAAAACGCGTTCCAAGATTGCGGCTGTAATTTTGAATATTTTTTCGAGATATTTGGCACACGTATTCGTAATATAATAAAGAATGGCGGTACAGAGCCCAATTTCAAAAATATATTAATATGTGGAAATTACTCTGTAATAAAATACAATATTAAAAAAACCAGCCTGTACCGCCATTAAGAACAAAAAAATACACTTTCTTCAAATAAACTTTTTTATCCGATGCCTAGATTTTGTGTCATTTTGGAACTACTAATGAAATAAAAAATTTTAGTAGTTCCAAAATGACACAAAATCTAGGCATTGGATATTGATCTCGAAATTGGATTGGATATCTCGAAAAAATATTCAAAATTAGAGCCGCAATCTTGGAACGCGTTTCCGCTACCTGTTGATCGCTACTGTTTCCTCTTAACATTTAAGCAATTAAGCGACTTTTATTTGAATATTGTGAAAAAACTACGCATTGTAGATGAAAACGTTGAACGAACAACTTTCTTGACAAAACTTGCTCTGTTCTATGAGATGTTCTAAATTAAAAAATGATTATAAACAAAAACGACATTGCAAATTAAACCCGAAAGTAAGCATTTTTTCAATTGTTTATGAGTAATAAAATAAAATAAAAATATTTAATAGTATATTGTACAACAAGTGAGAAATAAGACATATTTCTCATGGCCGCAGAAATTTGTTGGCACGAGCCGAGGCACGAAGCGAGGGCCGCAAATCAAGCGAGGGAGAAATACTTATGTCATTTTCTCATGTGTTGTACACGGTACTTTTTCTACGGATGCGGTTTTGTCAAGAGTTCAAACTTCAAAATTAAATAATTTAGGTGCTTTTAGGTATATTATATGCATAAATTGAAATACAATACATATACATGTAGGTATTTAACCTTTAACTACCCGCGCATCATAACGTGTAGTTATAACATAACTACACGCGTGGCGTACTTTATACGCCACAAGAAAATATACTTAAAAACAGCGGACTTGTTTATTTTTTTTTTTGAAAAAATACACGTAGTTGTTTGTTATAAACCTTATTCGGCGTCACTAAATACTTGGAGTTCCTTCCCAGTAAGCCAATTGGGATTTATAACTGGAATCATGGAATAACTGGATTCCATGATAAATAAAATTACTAATACAAATTTTTTTGAAATGTGATTTTTTACAGGAGAAAAAGTATTGTTTATAAAGAAAAATATATTTTGTGCCATATTAACTAAAAAACAATTGAAATATATACTTATATTACGACTTATATTAATATAATCGTGGCATATATTGTCCACCACCGGAAACAACAAATACTATACTGTAAATTACGATCTTCCCAGAACGCCGATTATAATGAAACTAAAACCAAATTGTAAAGCACAGTCCAGTGATAGGTTAGAGAGATAAACAAGGTCAAAAATTAAATTTTTAAATAAATTTGCAGTAGAATTCTTATATCTGGCGTACAAAATACGCCAGCGCGTGTAGTTAAAGGTTAATATTCTTAAAACTTATATACTTACGTTATTTATTTAAAATTCTAATTAACAGTTATTTTTGAACAGTTTTGAAAGGTTATTCCTGTAAAGTTTTTCTTCAACACATTTTTTTGACAAGATTAATTGTGTTGTATTGTGCATGCTACCATGGAACTGGCGATATATATGGAAAACCGTAGGAGAACCCGTGAGAAAAAATATTTCTCACTGCAATGGCCGACTTTTCTCACTGCATGAGGAATTGTTCGTTTTGAATAAGTAGTGAGAGAAGTAGCATATTGTATAGCATCCAATAAAAAAAAATTATTTTCTCACTTGGAAATCACCTTTTTTAATAATTTGGGTAAAATAAACCTAGAGGAGTGTTGGGCAGAAATGCTTCTGTTTCAAGTACATACCAGACAAATTCCTAAAGATTAACCTTTTCAGAGTATAGTGTAAGAATGGTTGTCGGCAATGATGATGATGTTGATTTTATGTAAAAGAGTACACAAAAGATGAGTTCAAAACACTTAAACATTCTTAAAAACAGTTGAGAAAATTAAGAATTTAGTATAAATTTTCAGGTAGGTGGTAGGTACGTTTTTTGTAATTGTTTCGTCATAAAACAATCGTTTTGCTTCATAAAACAATAAAACAATCATTTTCGTCATCAAAACAAGTCCTAAACTTAAGTAATCCTTGATATAAATCATAAATAAAGCTAACATAAGTGACGCTTTTCAAAATTTTCTTATATTCAGTCAGGTGTAATTTTAAAATTATTGCCCCCTTATTTTTTACTTTTTTTTCGCCAAAAAATTACGTCCTCTAACCGGCTTCAATTCTGTGTTAATAAGATTATAGTGAGTTCAATCTTATCGTAAACATGTCTATAATATTCTCATTTTTGGTGAGTTGGCCACGCCCCGCTCAGCGCTATCTCCGATCGAGTCCATCATTGTCCATACTTTTGCGTAAGACCTTTTTGAATAACAATAGTAATCGGGTCAAGTAAATGAATACGTCGTCGAATGCTCGGATGTGATTTGTTTATTAATCTGTTCTACAGAATGTTATTCGGTCCGTTATGGGATAACCAGAGACATACATGAGACTTCTTTTCGTTTTATCGATGAGCACTGAACGTAGGTCGAGCGGGGTAAAAAAATGCTTAAAAAGCTTTTGCAATATTTTCAATTTTTAAATTATTTTTTACAAGAAAGGTTTCTAATACAAGAAGATATATATTTCTGGTCGTTTCCCCATTACTAAGGATCGTGATTTCTTCCAATATTCCCTAACAATTTTTTTCCATTGGTCTCTATCTTCAGGTACTGTAAGAGCTTCGCAGAATGAGTTTCCAGCTAAATTATTAATTTGGTCGGACTCTCTAGTTGGTGATCGTCCCCTTGATCTTCTCCCCGGAACGTTTCCAGAAACAATTAATCTCTCCAAACTATCATCACCTCTGCGAAGCACGTGACCGACGAATGGCAGAATTCGTTGCAGACATATTGTGGACAGCCTTTTTTAATCTGTTTAGAATTGAAACGTTTCTCCTATGAGCTTTCCAAGGTATGAACAGCATTCTTCTCCAGCACCACATCTCAAAGGCATTAATTCGCTGCCCCGTATAGAAATATCGAGAATACAAAGGCATTAACCAGTCTCATCTTGATATTTTGAGAGATAGATCTGTCTTTCCAAACTTTAGTTAGACGACTCATCGCATTTTTTGCCATACCAATACGTCTCCGAACTTCTGCTTCACAGTTACCATCGTCAGTTATACTAGACTCGAGATAGACAAAGGTGTTTACTATCTGGTATTCCTGTAACATGTTAGTTAGTTGAATAGTGTGGAATCTGTCGACCACCATTATTTTTGTCTTAGCGTTATTGATTTTCAGACCAACTTTATTGCTCTCGTCTCAACTCTTAACAGGAGATCAAACATTTCTTGCTTATTTGCTGCTATAAGTGTAGTGTAGTATCAGCTACTGTGTCTCCACCGGCCCATCCTTCTAAAGCCATCCTCATGACATGTTCATCATAAAGGTTGAATAAGTCAGGTGACAACACGCATCCTTGTCTAACACCTCTCTCAGTAGGGCTTCCAATCCCGGAATACCAAGATATCGGTATTGCGGGATCCCGCGTTATTTTCTAATTCCGCATGATGCGGGATTACAGGCGCGGGATCCGCGGGATTTGCGTGACTGTAAAAAGCGTACATTCGACCTCTCGCCAGAGCTATCGGCCCGTGATTTTTTATGCTTTAGTAAATCTAAAAAATATCTTGAAGCCAGTAAAACTTGCTGTCGAACTTCTTTGCCGACAAGATGCCAATCTCATTACTGCTGAAGCTACGCTCCTTATTGTTAAGAAACTGGAAGATAATCATTCAACGTTAGCTTCAGAATTCTGCACTACTGATGTATCACGCGTCGTGTGACGAAGAGGATAAGAGCAATGATGACGAAGAGGCTGATCAAGTAAGAAACGTCAATGTAGAGGTTCCGTCACGGTCTGACCTTGATCTTACATTGCAAAAGGAGTTAGAGTTAACTTTATCATCAGCGTGTAAAATGTAACCATATCGAGCTAATACTTTTGAGTCCATTATAAAAAAAATTACTCTATGAATCTGGAGGGTCAATGGGAAATTTTTATATATAAAGCCGAAAGGGCATTTTGTGCTGCCGGCTATATTGCCTCTAAAATACGCAGTAGTTTGGCAGACCACAATTTAGATGTGTTTCCTTCGCAAAAATTTTCAACTGAAAGCTTTAGCTAAATAATAATTTCTAAAGCTAAGTAATATCAATATATTAACTAAATAAGTATCGTAAACTATGTCAATTGTCAAATATCAAACATTCATTATTCATATCCAAAATATTGTTTATAAATTGCTACAATTAAACAAATTAAATAACCCGCACATGTTTGAATATAATAACAAATTGGTTGATGTGATATACGGGGTGATAAATTTATACTGTTCAATATCGGATATTAATTCTGAATGTTTGGTATTGGACATCAATTTTCAGTTGAAAATGTATTTTTTGTTGATTTTTAATAATTGGTGTATTTTTTGAAGAAGATAGATTTTTTGTTTTTTCAGTATTTTCAGACTATTTTCAATATAAAATAAACAAAGTATTACCAGTATCTGCATCACAAACCTTGCTCTTTTTTCTCTCTTATATTCTTCTTAGGATTTATCGCTCAAATATGGTTAAATAATGATCTTAGAATGAAATTACATTATTTGCAATGACAATATTTCCGTAGTTCTGTTTGTTGATGAGTCACTAAATCCATTAGTTTTCTACAATAAATACCCTGTTTTACACAACATAAACAATGCTGCTACATCATTCTGCCAAGCCAGCCCCCATTGACCATTGAATGGTAATAGATGTATCTAGAAACAAATCTATCTGGTAGATAATGCTTTTTATGTGCATATAATACATTTTTAAATAAAAATAAGTAGGTATGCACGTCTGACACTGGTTCTAATTGGTGCAATGTATAATGGAAAAATCTGATCAAAATCAGTAGATTTTTTAATTATGTAAATATTACATATAATTTACATAAATAAAAAGGCAAATGGGTCAGTAAAGATATAAATAACAATAAGTTTAATGATAAGAAGGTATATAATATTAAAACGTTTCTACTAAGTATATATTGGTGTAAGGTTTAATTTACTTCTTAACAAATTTCTTTCATTCTTTGTGGTTTGTGATGCCTAGAATTTTAAACTTCATTTCTTGTTCTATTATCTGACTCTCAAACTCTAATCTAAGTACATCTTATTGGATTTATGGCAACTTAAAAGATATTATAAGAGTTTATTTATTGGAGTTAAAGGAAGGATATATAAGAGTTGTCAGAGACAGGGATGAACGGAAGATTTACCTCATAACGAGCCGTGATGTCAATAATGTTGATAATCATTTGATCATATTTTCATTTTCATATATCTTAAGTTGATGGACCTAGAAATGGATACTACTACCAAGAACATTGAAAAATTTGGCAAGGGAATCACGAATACAAACTTCTTCAACATGTCAATGTTGAATTGTTGAGGCCATCCAGCTCCTTGACAACACGGATATGACTTGAAGACCCAAGAGGAACCAACTCTTCGAGTTAGTTAAGTGAAAAACAAAAGCATAGTGCAAGTGACGGTACAGGTTAAAATTTGTGCAATAAATTGACAAAACCAAAGAGATGTTAGTGAGTCTGCCCCTAGTCTCTAAGCTTTTAGTAATAATTTAGGCCAGAAAAAAGTTGCTCATTGATCCACTGGTGCACCCAGAATTTTGCTCTGGGGGGGGTTAGCTTAGGCACAGAAATTTTTTGTATTGTTTGTGAAAGACAAGTAACATTTTCCTACTATTCTTTATATATTTTTTATATGCCCTGGGAGGGGTTTTAAGCTCCAAAACCCCCCTGGGTGCGCCACTGCATTGATCATATTGTCTGATCAGATTGTAATGTTCTTAAGCATCTTATTGGTGTTTATTTAAAAAAAAATCGATTTTTACAATAACTGCTCACTTTAAAATATACTGTGGATACGCCTCTGTAGGTGAATATTATAGCTTCATGTCATGTGTGTCGCCGTGTGCGTTGCCTCTTTATCTTGAACGAGAGGATATACCGAGAAAGCTGCATTTGTAGAAGAGCTGTATAATAAATACATACAACCATTCTATAGCATTAAATTGACCAAATACTTATGAATTCCGATGTATTTGTCACGTACGGTGTTAGATATATTTAGAATTCTTCTTTTTTAATGAGAAGCAACTCTAAATCGCAGTTCAATATACTAACGATTACTTAGAGATACTTATGTATTCTTTACTCTTGTCTTCCTAACTCACTAATATTCCTTATTCCTTACAAAACAATATTTCTTACTTCTGTATTATCTTGTATATTTATGCTTGTACTTCTTTATTAATAAATGTTTTTGCGGATCTCCTTTTCATGTTTTAATTTCCCTCTTCCATCTCCCAGTTTTTACTTCATTATCTATTTTTCATTCATCTAATTAGCATTATCCATTTCTATTTTTAAATTGGATGAATCTTACTTTTAGGGTCACTATACCTTGTTTTTAAAGTAGGAAGAGTAATTAAAATTTACAAATTTACTTGTTTGTAATTGGTCCAACCGCAGGTAAGTTTACTTCATTAAACTATGAAATTTTGACACTTGGCATTTAAGCTTCATAGGTTAATAATTAAGTTATATCCGGCCATTTTTATTCGTTGTTTTTAGAACTCTTTAGCGAGGTATTAGTGTAATAAAATATTTATGGATTACCGTCGAAGGCAGACATGATCAACTAAAAAAGATGTATTTGGTGATTTTTCTAGTGACATTATTGGGTGTAAATCTGTCTTTGCGTTTACTCCTCCTAGTTTAAAAACAGGGTATAGTAATGTCACAATTTCTAAGCGATTCACCGATGTCAGTCAGCTCTATTTACTTTTCATTCTGAAAAATGTTTAGACACCTACCCAGTTTTCTTTGTTGTTTTTGTCAATAGTCTTTCCATTGTTGACACAATGTATCAGTCAATTAACAAAAATCCGTGTATACAAAGATGAATCAGTAAACAGAACAAGTAGATGTTAAATGATCTAAACGGGTGAATTATAGGTTTGTTTTGAGATATCAAAAGTGGGCCAGTAGGCAATCAATGGTGTAACTTGATGTTTACTAAAATCCAGTAGATTATTACCCCAGTCTATCTGTGAAAAAATATCATCGAGATCACATAAAAATCTACAAAAGTGTCGAAAAGGATAAATTTTAGTATAATATTGTACTATAGCCTATAGCTATTTTTCTAGCCCTGTAGGCGACCTTTTAAAAAATAGCCTTTTTCGCTTTATTTGAAGAGATATATCCTCAATGGAACGACTTTGTCGCACAAGGTTTCATTCATTCATAGTACTGCTGACAATATAAAGCAAAAAACTATGCGCCGCTCCATAAGATCACCTCTGGAGGGTTAAATAACGAATGCACCTGATACATCAGATTAAAGCTAAAATTAAAACTGCCATAACTTTGGTTCTCGAGCACCTAAAGCTTTGCGTAGAAGCTTAAAATTTAGGTTTTTTATCTATTTTAATAATTAGCTGTTTAATTATTGCAGAATAATCAAACAGATAAGAGATATCATTAACGACAATCTTTGTTGGCTTATTTATGAAGCAAAAAGCTCAAACTTTAGGCGGTAAAAACATAGGTAAAAGCTCGGGCCAAGGAACCCAATAAGTAGAGATTGTTGTACATACATATATAATATATAGAACTACCTTCATCTAAATTTTAAGACAATTTAATATTGTCAGCTAAACATACTATCAGTTTACAATTGACAAAAGTGCGATTTTCGAAAAACTAGCTGTTGTAATTTTTTTTTAGCTGTTTTTGGATCTTTGAATAGGTATATTATGCCTTGTTTTTTAACCACGAGGAGTAAACTAAAAGTCAGATTCATGCCCAAGAAAGTCACTAGAATAATCACCAAATACATCTTTTTGGGTTGATCATGTCTGCCTTCGACGGTAATCCATAAATATTATATTACACTAATACGTCGCTAAAGAGTTCTAAAAACAACCGTTTTTATATAAAAGCAGACTAAAAATCTCTAGAGAGAAATGATAGAGGCATTCAATCAAATAGAACGAGCTGCACAAAATAGTGGCCTTAAAATCAACCAGAACAAAACAAAATATATGCAGTAAGTAAAAACGCAGCAATAAGGCAGCCACAAAATATAACAATAGGAGAATACAACATTGAGGGGGTAAAAAACTTTACATACTTGGGATCCCTAGTCATGTCTGATAATAACGTAGCGGAGGAAGTGAAGAGGCGAATATTTATTGCCAATAAAAGTTACCATGGGTTAATTCGGCAACTAAGATCAGATAACGTCGCAAGAAAAACAAAATGCAAAATATACAAAACCTTAATAAGCACGGTACTCACATACGGCTCAGAAACCTGGACACTCACTAAAAGAGAGGAAACATTGCTAGCCACCTTTGAAAGAAAAATCTTGCGACACATATATAAGGACACAAAAGAAAACGGAATTAGGCGAAGAAGGTACAACTTTGAACTATACAAAATATACCAGGATCCGGATATCATAACATCCATTAAAATAGGACGGCTGCGTTGGATGGGACATGTAGAAAGAATGGAAGAAGGCGAAATACCAAACAAAATATTCAAACAGATGCCAGTAGGAAAAAGAACAAGAGAATAACCTTAAAAATAAAAAACTGGAGAAAAAAACACGAAACAGATCAGAATGGAGAAGAATCCTGGAACAGGCCAAGACCCAGAAAGGGTTGTCGAGCCAGTGATGATGATGAGACTAAAAATCTACAAATTAAGGAAATAATGCAGAAAACACAAAAAATCGCCGATATAACTTAATTAACCTATGAAATGCTAATAGTGTCAAAATTTCATAAATGTCAATAGTGTCAAAATTTCATAACCGTGAAGTAAACTTGCCTGAGGTTGGACCAATTACAAACAAGCATTACGGCGCGGTAAATTTGAATTACACCTCCTAGTTTAAAAACATAGTATAGTGACCTAAAAAGTAAGATTCGTTAATTCAAAAATAGCCAGAAGAACGACAAGGTATATAGACAACACATCTGTAGATACGGGAGAAAAGGGTGGATTTTTGTATAATGAATTAAGAAAGCAAGAGTAAAGAAAAAAATAAGAGACGTTAAAAATAAAAGTTATAAAGTCTGTACAATATAAATAAAGGACGTTATTAGTATATTGAACTGCGACTTAAAGCTGCTTCTAATTAAAAAAGAAATTATTAAATAAATTATTTTATCAAAAATCTGACATTATAATAAGAAAAATGAGATCTTGTGCGATAAAAATGGTCCACTAGGCTCAGATATTCTTTAAATATAACGTAAAAAGAGTTATTTTTGACCTTTCGAGAGGCATATCTCAGGCCTAAGGTGCCTAGAGGGCTAAAAAAATAGCTATAGACTACTTTTTTAAGGTACAATAATTTACTAAAAAGTGGTCGAACAGTAAAAATATTGCAAAATACGCTTTTTCACATCGTCCTGACGTGAGATAGGAGTTATCTTAAAGTCGCTTTATTTACCTCAGAATGTGAGATAGGGTTATTTTTGTGGTCGCGGATTGTAACGCCAACTTCATCTTGAATATTTTTAGTCTTACCGCATATATTTTTAAGCACAGTACGAAAACATGACAAACCACATTTATTTCTATGTAAAAATATAAAAAAAAAATATCTGTAATCCCATCAGGAAAAAACGACCTGGATTAGTCACTAGAGGCCAGGTCATATGTATAAATAATAAATAAATAAAAATAAATAAATAAATTTATTTCGGTCTTATCAATCCAAAATTTTAGTGGAATAAGGAAAATAATACAGAATTTGAATAAGGTAAAAGAAGTGACCCCAATACAAAAAATGGGAGGAAATTTTTCTAAAATCTGTTTTAAAATAATTATTATTGATAGCACATCGCAGTTTTTATAACATAGCTCAATATAAATTCCTTTTTGAATTTCTGAAGCAATATTCTATTTATATGGGACAATCAATCGGTAAAACTGCAGTGAGACTAAATCCTGCCTCCAAGATCTCCAGATCTTACACCACTTGATTTTTTT
Source organism: Diabrotica virgifera virgifera (assembly GCF_917563875.1). NCBI lineage: Eukaryota > Metazoa > Arthropoda > Insecta > Coleoptera > Chrysomelidae > Diabrotica > Diabrotica virgifera. The sequence continues at coordinate 220,403,227 of NC_065448.1, read as the reverse complement.
GCTCAGTTGCCTTTTATGCTGTATCGTATTCGAAGTTTGTCGAAGTTGTTCAAGCGGATTTTGTTTGTCTCCTATATAATTAATGGATTTTTATATGTATTTCCTACTTCCTCCTTCCACAAAAGTGTCAATCTTGTTGGAACCGTTTCTCCCATCCGCAATACATGGTGTTCTTTCTCGTCGTGTCGAGTCTTCACAGATGGCGCAGATATATTGTTTAACATACTCGTATATCTATACATATTTATTTTTTGTTAGAAGTTTATATTTTTATTGTTACTCAATCTGTTGGGTATTCGTGAAACCAATTCACGTAATTCTAGATTCTTAGAAATTGCTTTGGATTGTATAGTATGTCAAACATTTTAATATTGATATATTGTTGACAATGTTTAATAAATAAATAAATATATTATACAGTACATGGAAATTTCATGGGTTCTTTACACGAATAAATAAACTGAAGTAAGTGTATTGGTGTAACTACAATAAGTACATAAATAGGGCTTTTGAACGATTCTCATTTGTTTCGAGCTTCTGTCATATTGTATAATCTGTGTATAATATTAATATACGACATATGACAGAAGCTCGAAACAAATGACAGATGAACAACAGAATACTGTAATTCAGTAAAAAAAAGGTTAAGAAATAGGGCTAAAATAAAACAAAAAAGTTTTCCAATTAAATTTCCTATAAGCTAGAATTAATTGTATATTGAAAAAGTAATTAGTATCTATTATTGCAGAATTAGCAAAAACCATTAAAAAGGGGTCAAAAATCAATGTTTTTTTAATAATCTTTATGATTATGACAAATCGCGTAATAAGTGGAAATATAACTATTGACAATACATACAACAAACAGGAATGTACTTACAAATATCTGGGACACGAGATCAAAATAAGCAGGGACAATCAAACACATGAAATACAGAGGTGAGTAAGCCTGACATGGGCAGCATTTGGCAAGCTAAGCCACATTAAGGGCGGATCCAGAGAGGGGCTATGGCCCCCTCCGAGGATTTAAAAAAATATAAATTTAAATATTTGCAGTTCAAATGTTTTTAGTTTCAAACACATATACATATACATATGTACAAAACAAGGGATAAATATGTCTTCTGGCATAGAATTGAACAAAAGCAGTAACGGAGGCTTCAAAAATGACATAGGATATTTTGTAAATCAAAATGTTGATAATTTTATAAAGTGCCAATTGTTAGAACGACCTTGGCAGCCATAAAAATGATATCAATTTCCATATTCTGTACACACAAAGAATAAAAAGAAGAATGATATGAAAAAAGAATGAAAAATGTGTTCCCAATAAAGGGATGACAGCCCAAAGCCTTGCCAAAACCTTAAACATCTTTCCCCAAAATCATTTGCACAGACGAAGCCATACAGACTCATGAAAAAACATCGTAGCACAAGGAGCGCGTTCAGGTTGGGCTGGATTTTCTACAAACTTATCGCAACCCGCAAAAGTCAGTCATTAAACCAGATATAGGTACTCTCAGAGGTCTAAACAGATACAAGAAAATAGAGAAAGACTACTAGAATATTAGATAGGTTCTTATCCTATAATCGGTCAAGTAGTTTTCGCAAAATAATTTTGCAATCTAAGTCTTTGAAAAAAGTTAGAGCCTACAGAATTCTGGGCTAAATGCAAGAATGCAAGAAAAAAACCTGTTGGAAGATCAAACAAGAGATGGGAAGACGAAGTAGATGAGGATGCCAAAAACCTAAAAACTAGCATCTGTTTCTAGTTAATTTTATATGATTGTTTATCATTTACTGACCACACAAAAACAATTTTTTATTAAATATACGAAAAGATAAATAGCTACAACTATATTATTATATTCAAAGCGTCGTATCAGATATAAAACATTATGAAAAAACTTACCAAGAAGCATGAAAACAGTTGCATATCTTACATCCTTACAATCCAAAAGGAAACTTAATGATCTTCAGAAACTACACAACAAACTGATGAATTTCAGAACCTGCTCGAATATTTATTTATTTATCTTGATCTGGGAACTTGGCGAATCATTAAGTCTAATTGGTAGTTAATGTGTTTTTTGACGAAGATAATGGAGATGGAACTCACTTCGGAGGAACTTGTCTTTATCAACAAACACAAGGTTATTGGAGGTGACCATATCGACTGATATGATTTTAAAAGATCGCAGTGGAATATCACTTTCCTATCTTATATGTCGTCTATTTAGGAAAATGTGAAAATGTGAAATCTAAGCGATTAGTGTATATGACAATTCTTAATTAACGGTTTTTTAAACTAATTATACAACTCATTTGGTAAAATTTTGGAGACGTAGTTATTGTAAGGAACACTGTTTATTATAATAAATATATTATTTTTTATTCTCACAGACTCATCTTCTTCTTGCTCGTATACTTTATCTTTTGATGACATTGGCGATCACGGCACATAATTTTACTCTATATGCAGCGGTTCTGAAAAGTTCTATTGCTGTTTTTCCACTCCACTATAAATTTTTTGAACCAGGACACGAGTTGTCTCCTTGGTCCTTTTTTTCCTCCCACTTTCCCTAGTAGGTATAATCAATCGCATTAACTCATAATTTTCGTTTCTTAGTATGTAACCAAAGTAGCTCAATTTTCTTTCCTTCATACTGTTGAATAGTTCTTTTTCTTTTGTCACCTTTCTGAATATATCCGTGTTTGTTACGTGTTGTGTCCATGATATTTTCCATATTCTTCGATAACCTGACATCCACAACAAAGCTGTGTTCGTAATTGTCCAGGCTCCAACTCCATATAAAAGGACAGAGAATACGTAGCATAGCAATGCTCTACTTCTAATTTCTATTCTCAGTTTTTCATTGGATAGTACTGATTTCATCTTATTGAAAACACTTTTGGCCATCTCAATACGTCGTTCCAGGCTGCGGTTCCATTGTCCATTTAGCTCAATCACAAGTTTATCTGGATATTTTCTCTAAAGCTCTTCCTTTAACGTAGATTGTTTCGTTCAAAAACTTGTTCAACTGACAATCATGATTTTTGTTTTGTTTTGTGATCAGAGTCATTCTATGTCTCTCGCAGTACTGCTTAGTGGGATCAACCAAAATTTTTTCTGAAGCGCGCAAGGAGTATGGTATCGTCTGCATATCTAAAATTATTCATTAGTGTTCACTTATTTGATATGCCTTCATTGATGACTTCTAGTGCATCTTTAAATCTCTTCTGAGCTCATATTAAAAAGTAGAGGGTGGTAGTACATCCTTGTCGTATTTCTCTTCTTATATAGACCATTCCACGAATATGTATACGACTGTTTTGGATTATCGCGACAACGAATATTTTAGTGTGTGACATAAGAAGTACGTAAGTACATAAATGGCTCTAATAATTATTCGAATAAGCAACAATGTAATTTGCAATTTACTTTAGTTCTTCATTTTTGGACAGTAAAATATTCGTTGTCGAGATAATCCACAACAGTCGTATATTCGTGGAATAGGGTATAGGTATCTCTTTAGATTTTTGTTGGTTTAGGTACTCGTATTCTGGCTCTCTGATATCGGTATTTTGCAATGATTTTCACATCCTGATCATCTGTTTCTGTTTTCTGTGTTCCGTAATGCGTTTTGTAAAACCGATTGCTTAATGCAAAAATTGGAAATTGGCAAAGATGGAATACCTACTAATAAAAGGCCATCAAACAGGTTCTAACTTTCTGTTACAGATATAAAAAAGCTTGGAAAAATAATTTGCCTATATTGATAAAATAACAGATACAAGAGAAGACGGGATAAGATAACAAATCTAACAGTACTAACTTCAAATATAATACTGAGATGATGAAAGAAAGATGAAGCCACTACAGTTCACGAACAAATGGTTGACATATTTGTCAAAAAACCAGAACAATCGCTTAAAATAAGAAGATCTGAAATTATGTTATTAGATAAATAAAAGAGAAAAACAATACAAAACTTGTCTTTATATTATTATCTCTTCAAAATTTTCGGTTTTTTCCTAAGTTGATAAATAAATCATATGATTTATTATACCTGTCGTAATATTTGTTCATAAGATCGATAATCGCTTACGGCAAAGTATTTATACGAGACGTAATCCCAAAATTGGGCCATTAACAAGCCATCAGCCATTACCAGTGTTAGTGTTTTCAATAATATCGTTTTCTGAGAATTTAGTCATACTGTTACCGTACTCTATTCAAAACCGCCGGAAGAAAGTGACTATAAGCGAAAGACTATTAAGACAGTCATGGAAAGAAAATTACGTTTCTTTTATTTCATTAATGAGTTACCAACTGTAGATCAGACTGAAGATCAGAAGCACTTCTAGTAAATCGTTTCTGGGAAACACGCCACAAAGATAGTAGATAATTGTTCGTTTGATTAAATTCTTAGACAATGGGGATGAAGTAATTTATTTTTCATTTTTTTCTAACGTATTCGTTAAAAATAATAATATAAGAAAATATTATAAAACGACATGCATTACAAAAAATATCAGCAGGAAAAACTTACAGTGTTAAATAATACAAATATTAAAAATAACTTGTGGCAATTTTTATTTAGGTCAGACCTCAAGACCACTAAATGATAGGATAAACGAGCATAAATCTTACATTAAAGGCAGAAATCTGATAGATCTCAGATAATACATACAACAACGTATGGAACAATGACACCGAGAACACAAAAAATTATTCCAAGTTTTGTCTATCATCATTTTCCTGGGTTTTCTCACAATGTTACAATGAAATTAATACGACTGTATTTTGCTGTAATGATTAGATAACATACAATTTGTGCTATTAACAAAAAACAATAATATGTTCAAAAAAGCCAACTCAATGAAATGTGAAGAATATAGAACGATCAGCTTGATGAACCATATTTTAAAAGTACATGCGAGTGATACATGAACGTGTCTAAAAAACTAGACAACAGAATAACAGAAAAGCAACAGGGATCTATAAAAAGGCTTTGGCCATGGGCGCCCATACCCATGGGCAGGGGATGGCTGTGGCCCCCCTAGCTTTTCGGGTGCTTTAAACTATATTCGCTGTGTGCAAGTACATGGAGGGGATACGAGAAACGATCGTGCGCGTATAGCGGACAAATTGTCAAATTGACGTATATTTCATACCTAGTGTCATTGAAGAAAATGGGATTTCGCAAATGATGTGTTATAAGTTGTAAAAATTATATGTTGTTCCACAATATTGATATGATATTATGCAATTATTAAGGGGATGGGTACGTATTTTCGGCTGCAATGCTATTCATATGGGGATTCATTTTTTTCGAATCCTGAGAAAACTAATAAGTATTTTTGAAAAATTTAAACGCAGAATGAAAGATTACGTTATTGCCGAGGGCCGAAAGTCCCTGAAAACTTCTATAATGTTTATTTTAATAAATTACAGGGGTGAAAAACTAAGACAAAATGTAGTGTGATTTTTAATTTCAAATATCTCATTCAAAAGAAACTTTTTATTAATTCTAAGGGACTTTCGGCCCTCGATAAAAATTTAGTCTTTCATTCTGCGTTTAAATTTTTTAAAAACATTTATTAGTTTCTTCAGGATTCGAAAAAAAATGTACACCATGTCCGTGGTGATATTTTCCAAATCGAACATTCGCTATCTTTGTCATAAAACGCACTGAGTCAAATATAATATGATGACAAGACAGTGAAGTTTTAAATATTTTAAATATTTGACATGGCACCGGGAATATTTTGAGTTGTTGGTTAAATAATACTTATTGATAATGTATTTTTCTACGGCCGTGCTAAAAGAGCCGCTTTCACGCACGCATTTCGTTTCCGAAAGTTGCACTTTCCCGCACGGCGAGCGTGAAAGTAAATTTTCCCACACGACGTGCGGGAAAGTAAAATACCTAGTAATATGGCATTATAATATATTATAATACACGCAATAAACTAATATTTAGATATTATTTACTAACTTATTTCAAATTTATCTTTTTGTGTTCATGTTTTAATGAAATTAGCGCGATAATTCGATAAAATAAAATTATTTTGACATCATATTTAAAAGTCAGATCAGTAGACAATTACAATGGTAAGTACAACCTAGTCAAAGAATTAATTTGTGTATTTTCACTTCTAAATAAAAATTGATATAACTCTATTTTTTGTGGCTTTTTTCCAAACGTACAGCCCTAGAAAAAATATTGTTCCTAACTCATGCGGAAAGTATCTTCCCCGCACTCGACTGCTTGCCCGATATCGCGTCGTTCGGGTCAACGGCAGTCTCTTGCGTGAAAGTATCACTTTCCGCACTAGTTAAGCTAAGGCTCCACGGGCGAGAAATTGACGCTAGCAGTAGCAGTAAAATGAACTTAAGGTTCCGCGGAACGGAATAGGAATAGCCGAACTGTACCGACTACAGGACTTGTGCGTAGTCGGTTCAGTTCGGCTATTCCCATTCCGTTCCGCGGAACCTTAAGAGTTCATTTTACTGCTACTGCTAGCGTCAATTTCTCGCCCGTGGAGCCGTAGCCTTAGGAGTTAGGAAAATAACTATTGATAAATAATTGATTTAAGACGTGAACTTAATAAAAAGTTATTTATTGTTTGTTATTTATGGAAGATCCAAGCAGAGAATACATCAGGATTATATTCTGTGATCCAAGTATTTTGTTTTCTAGATGTTCAAAATAATTGCAAGCGTTCCATAGTAACAATAACAATATATTATTAAAAAATCACTTTTCCTCTTTTCTCGATTGAGTATTAGTTTTTGTTGTACATATAAATTATTACAATCACTGGATACATAGATAGTTAGTGAAAAAATTATCACATTATTATTAACTGAATTAATAATTTGCAATTATACAAATAACAGTTATCCAAGACAAGAACATTCAAAAGCCATCTCTTTAAAGTTAATCATGACATTGTCAAGTAGGATGACATTCTAATAATGTTTACATATCCATACCAGTGTGAATTTTACTACACATAATTTGCCGTGTAAAGACAGAAAAAGTAGGGATAGCCGTAAAATATTTGCGAATTATGTACCCATGGCCTTAAAGTGAATTTAATTAATGGTATTTTGCTTGTAGTACAATGTTTACTTTTTAATAGCATAACCTCAATCTTACCTTTTCTTCTTATGCTTTTTTGTGCTATGGCCTTAACAATTACTTGTCTAGTAACAGAGTAAAAGGGACTTAAAGGATGAGGCACACGAAGAACACGCTTGCAAAAATAAGTTTTTAAAGATAAGAAAGGCAAAAATCGAAAAGGGAGCGTTCAAGTATTACGTAACGCGATTTTTGACCCCCCTCCCCCCTACGTAACGCACTGTAATGGGCGTTTAACTATTACGTAACGCAATTTTGGAAGATTTTTGACCCCCCCCCCTCCCCAACCCCTTGCGTTACGTAATACTTGAACAGTCCCAAAGCCATAATAATTTTGTCGAACAAGAAGAAGAAACATCCTATCTAATCCCTTGCTATCCCTGTCTAATTACATTATAAATATAATTGATAATGTATACAACAAAAACATCTTAAGCGGAATTTCCAAAAGCCTTCCTACACACTTTGTAAGAATCACTTTATAGAGAAAGCATTTGAATAATAAAGATTGTTAGCTACCAAAATTGTCCGGGTACAGTTCGATTGGAATTCCAAATGATGTTGGTATTACCCGACATGTCGCCAATACGGAAAGATTTTTCGGTCGGAAAATTCAAAACGTAATCTTCTTAATTAGGATATCTGAAACTCCTGGTTAGGCTAAATTGCCAAAGAACACAAGAAATTTAATGGTTTTACGACTAATGAACACTAAATATGATAAAAAAATGGAATGGAAAATGTTTACCAGGAAAATGATTACTGTAATAGATAAAAATGGATAAGTATAGATATAGTGGGAAATGGGTGAAATCCAAACTGATTGATTGTAGAATCGGTTTAAAAATATTCAAGGGAGCAATTGAGTTATTAATTAAGAACTGTTCATGCAATTTGATTAAAGTGAAATAAGAAGTACCTAATAGTCTAAGGTACGATATAAGGTCGATTTGCACCGATCTGTTTAATGGATAAAAAATATTGGATATGTAATTAAGCATGTTAACAGTTACAAAAAACAAGGGTTGTCCGATCTAATCTTGTTCTAACTATAATTAATTATTAATTAAAAAATGACATATTTTTTAGGTCATTCTAAACAAAGAAGGTTTTTTGTCATTTTTCTCTAAAGTTGATCGTTTTCTAATTACAAACAATTTAAAACTGAAAAAAAGAACTAAAGATTACGATTTCCAAGGATCAAAAACATAAGTATAAAATATCATTTTTGAAATTACGAAGTACCCAAATTGAAGTTCAAACCTTATTCTATAAGTTCTTGATAAGTCTTTTGGAATTATTTCATTCTGAAACATTGTTTTTGAAGTTATACTTCTTTACCGGCGATATGAGGGTGAATTTTTATTTTAAAACCTATGATCCCGGCGCATGCGCATTATAACTTTGTTCTGATTGGATGTTCAAATGACATGTCAAAAATTATTCAATGTGGCGGCTGTGGGACAGCTGTACGTAGTTTGATTATTTATGGTTGTTGCGTTTTGAAATTTGTGGGAAAAGAAACAAAGTTAGTTAATAGTTATACTGCCTTTTTAAATAGTTTTCATATACCTATATTTTTGGACTTTTGGACTATTTTGGACAAGGAAAACTCATTCTAATTTGGTAAGTAGTTTTTATTATAATCATATTGTAATTATACATTTGGATTAGGTTGGAATACATACATTTATTTTCTCAAGAATGGGGATTTTAGAGAGAAATCCCAAATTAGGTCCGATTTTTATTTTTAAATTATGATTTTTTGGCGTAGATTTATTTATCTAGTAGGTATGTAATGCTTTGATTTACATACTTAATTTGATAACCAACAAAAGTTCTACCAATCTTCATCTAATATATTGTTTTCTTACTGTTTTTTTATATTTTAATATTTTCTTCCACAAAATTTAAACTACATAATTTAATTATATTCAAAACAACTGTCAAACAGTAAAACGTCCAGTTACCCTATTTTTCCACATGACAAATAATGTGGAATTGGACGAGTGAGTCTAGGCTTCGATTACGAATCAAAGCGCCGCGAAGTTCACGGGTTCGATTCCCGATGCAAGTTTTTATTTTTTTTATTTTTTTATGCATTTTATGATTGTAAGTATATTTGTTATATAATTTTTTTTTCAGAAAATGCGTATTTAAAATTTTTGCCAACAATTAATATCGTTCAGAAATAATTTTTTCTTTGTGGCATTTTTCAATGTGTTGGTGTGCGTTTTATTCTTTTATTTTTTTAAATTTTTGGTATTGTCTTAAAAATCACATAATATGTAGTAGAAGTATAACTTCTTACGTGCGTACAAAGTACACACACATTCTTTTTAGTTGTTAATGCCCATCTCCGCATAAGAAACCTTCCTCATTAACAATTAAAAAAATATGTTTTAGAATAAAACATGGTTAAAATTCTTATCGAGACCTGATAGAAAAAGGTTTGAACTCGAATTTATATACTTGATGATTACAAAAATGATATTTTTTACTTTTGTTTGTGAGCCTTGAAAATTGTCATCTTTCATTCTTTTTTTCAGTTTTAAATTGTTTATAACTCGAAAACGATCAACTTTAGAGGAAAAAGACAAGTGACCTTTTTTGTTAAGAATAATCCAAAAAATCTAAAATAATATCTGCCCGGATCGATTTTTTTTAAATTCATAAAAAATGCCATTTTTTAATTTTTAATTAATAATAGTTAGAACAAGATTAGATCGGGCAACCCTTTTGTAATTGTTAACATGCTAAATTACATATCCAATAAATTTTAAAATCCTCTACTATAAAATATAAAATGAAAAGCTCTTATTGATGGTAACAGACCCTTTACAGTGAGGACTAGTTACCTGGAGTTTTCTGCGCAATCATCATCATTCAGCCAATCGCGTGCACTGCTAGAATTAGCCCTCAACGTCTTCCAATGTTCTCTACACTGGGCCACTTGTAGCCAGTCTTCCACTACTTTTTTCATGTCATCGGTCCATCTTTTCGCTGGTTTTCCTCGCCTTCTTTCATAGTTTCCGGTCCTCCATTCCATGATTCGTTTTGACCACGGTCCGTCTTGCGTTCTAGCTAAGTGTCCTGCCCAGTTCCACTCACTTTTAGTGATTCTTTCAATGACCTCTTGAATGCCTGATTTTTGCCTGATTTCATCTTCTTGATCTTTGTAAGCAATTCTACTTGTTCATTGGCAGATTGATACCCCTATGGAAGTTGTCATCATAGACATAATAAGAATAGAGTAGATAAGGTATAGGCAGCTTTGTGCATCGAGGTGTAACGCCAATATCAAGGACATCGGGATGTGAGAATCATTCCAAATTTATAACTATTTCAGCAAGCCCTAATACGAGTAGACCAACAAAAATCTAAAGAAATACCTATAAGAAGAGAAGTACGACAAATAGTCCAGGGTAATAAGGATTTTCTCGGGACACTCAAAGATCCAGGTAGATGACTACTTTTTTAGTTATTGTAGACCTATAGGAAGAAAACCTACCTGTTTCCTGCCTAGAGTTCGCTTCCGTTTTTTAATCATTAACAATTTAGTGCAAAAATCGCGATTTTTTCGATTTTTTGCACTCCATTCAAAAACTAAATAGTTGACATAAAATTACAAAATTCAGTTTTTCAAAACATTGAAAAATCTTCAAAATGCCGATTTTTTAAAGTTAAAAAGTTAATTTGTTGCTACGCAAACTGCAAAATAAGTGAAAATCGTTATTTGTTTATAACTTTTACTAAAACTACCTTAGAACTTTAGTGTTTCACCCAAAGTTGGATATTGGAGTACTTAACAAACCCTCAAAATTTGAGACTGATGCATTAATTAGTTTAAGAGTTATTCTATTTGTTTATCCCAGAGACCTTTATTTTGCAATAAGATAAGACAGAAAATAATAAAGATAGAGCAATTCTGAGTATGCCAAATTAAAGTAGAAGAGTGATAGTGTCAAAATGTATTAAAAAAGATAAATAAATAATTAACATAGTCAAAAATCCTAATGCCAAATTTTTAAAATTTTGTAGTTTATAAACATTTAGAATAACTTTAAAAATGTTGTCCGTATAAACAACATTTTTATGTATTCAAAAAGATAGTATTTTAACACGAATTTTTAAATAAAAAAATTTAGCCTGAGCTCATTTGGGACAAAATTAGCCATATGTTTTTTTTAATTCACAATTCACAGCTAATTTGTCTATAATAATTAAGGAATTTCATTAATGCCATTTTAAAGTATGGGAAAAAAATTTGCACAAACATTATACCTTCACAGCACCCTCTACGATTTTTCAAAAATGTAGTGCAAACGATTATTAGGGGGAACCTACAAATCCAGCGAGTTAAAATACCGAAAAAGCAATTTCAAACGAATATAATTTGCTGTATCTCCGGATCAACTCCATGGATTTTGATCTTTCTTTTTTTAATTGGTATGTAATGTTTACGTACATTACAAATGTGCAATTTGTTTATAAATTTATTAATTAATAAACAGTCTAATTTGTTTAAACAATTCTTGAAAAAATTTTTTTACAAAAATCTATTTTTTTAATCATAGTATCATTAATAATCACAGAAAAAGTTAAAGTACACTTTAATAAATAAATGATTTTTATTAGATAATTATTTATAGAAGATAATTTATTTATTAAAATACAACCTTAACTTTTTCTATGATTAATATCTAGGGATAGTATGATTAAAATCATGGATTTTTGGGAAAAAATTATTTTTTCAAAAATTGTTTAAACAAATTAGACTGTTTAATAATTAATAAATGTCTAGACAAATTGCATATTTGTAATGTACAGAAAAATTACATACAAATTAAAAAAAGAACGATCAAAATATATTCAGTAGATCCCGAGATATAGAAAATGATAATAGTTTTAAGTTGCTTTTTTAGTTTTTGAACTCGTGCATTTGTCGGCTCCCAGCTCCCCCTTCACTTACCACGACTAGTCACCAATTGAACTACATTTTTTAAAATTCGTGTAAAATACCAGCTTTTCTAATATGTAAAATGGGTTTTTCTGCGGACAATATTTTTAAAGTTATTCTAAATGTTTTTAAACTACAAAATTTTACAAATTTGGCATTAGGATTTTTGACTATATTAGATAATTTTTTTTTATCGTTTTTTAGTACATTTTGATAGTATCGATAGTATAATTTCTGTCTTATGTTATTGCAAAATAAAGGTCTCTGGGATAAACAATTAGAATAACTCTTAAACTAATTAATGGATCGGTCTCAAATTTTGAGAGTTTGTTTAGTACCCCAATATCCAACTTTGGGTGAAACGAAACACTAAAGTTCTAAGGTGGTTTTACTAAAAGTTATTAACAAATAACGATTTTCACTTATTTTAGTTTGCGTAGCAACAAATTAACTTTTTAACTTTCAAAAATAGGCATTTTGAAGGTTCTAAAATTAAATTTTGTAATTTTATGTCAACTATTTACACTCACCGGCACAAAAAACGAGCACCCCAAAAAATGGGTCATTTTTAATGACTTATATTTCCTAAACCTGATATCCGATTTAAGTAATTTTTTTAATATGTTATTACCTTATTCTTTATCAATATCGCTGCAATAATATTGTTGCTAGACAGGTACATTGTCATTGTATACAGGGTGTACGAATCAAACTGTGTTTTTTTCTCAAATTTTGGAACACCGTGCGGAATGTTCTAGCTTTTATAAAATACTGAAATTAAAACCCAACTATAGCCTCAGGTTTTTTAACATTATTTTTTTTTATTCATTCGCTTATGTTGGATAATAAAAAAGTTAGTCACTTTAACAACTACTCCTGTTTTTCGTCAATACAGGGTGTTTTTAAATAAGTACGTCAAACTTTAAGGTGTAATTCTGCATGATAAAATAATGACAGTTTCTGTGATAAAACTGACGATTTATTTATTGCTCTAAAACGGTTTGTGATATGCAAATGAAATTTGGTAGATTTTAAGAGGTAGTTATTGCGTACTTTTTAGCATACAATTAAGAATTTTATATTCACGTTATATTATATTCAAGTCATTAAAAATGGCCCATTTTTTAGGGTGCCCGTTTTTTGTGCCGGTGAGAGCTTTTGAATGAGGTGCAAAAAATCGAAAAAATCGCGATTTTTGCACTAAATTGTTAATAATTAAAAACGGACGTGAACTCTAGGCAGGAAACAGGTAGGTTTTCATCCTATAGGTATACAATAACTAAAAAAGTAGTCAGCTACCTGGATCTTTGAGTGTCCCGAACATGGTCTATGTCTAGCTGTTATTACCCTGGAGTAAAAGGTGTGTCTCAAGGATGTGTAGCTAATACTTTTTAATATGTGCTCAGAAGAGATTTTTAAAGAGGCACTAGAAGACATTAATGAAGGCATATCAGTTAAAAGACCACTAGTGAATAATCTCAGATATGCTGACGAGACAATACTTCTTGCGGACAGCAGAGGAGAGCTGCAAATTGTGGTTGATCGCACTATGCAGTACTGCGAGAGGTATGGAATATGGAATGACGCTAAATACACAAAAAAGAAACAAAAATCATGATTGTCAGTAAGAACAAGATTGAAGACGAAACAATCTAGAAAAAGCTTTAGATAAAGCACCCAGGTACAATAATTATTTGAGATGTGAGCTAACTGAACAATGGGACCGCAGCCTTGAAATAAAACGACATATTGAGATGACCAGAAGCGCTTTCAATAACATGAAAGCAGCAGTATTATGCAATGGAAACTGGGGATAAAAATTAGAACTAGAATATTGAGATGCTACGTATTCTCTGTTCTTTGAGAAAAAACTTACCAGCATTATCAGGATTACCAGATTTGAAATGTGGTGTTTCGAAGAATGTGAAAAAATCAATAACACAACACGGAACAAACACGAAAACTTTAAGAAAGGTGAAACAAGGAAAATATTTACACAGTAGGATAAAGGAAAGTAGATAAATGAGCTACTTTGGTCGCATACTAAGAAATGAAAACTATGAGTTGGTTTGATTCGCATAGATACGATTCGCAAACGATTCGCGAGTGTATTTGTTGAATTTATGAAATCAGCAAAAGGCGAGACGATATCGCAAAACAACTTATCCGTCTAGTCTACATATTTCCAAGAACAAATTAACCGTGCTCACCAAACCACATCATTTTCTCTCGTTACACAAACTTAAACTCAACATCCGAGATCCGATCCGTCGAAGCAGATAGAGACAGCGGTGACGGGATCCGACAACGGAAAACAAATATATGGACCACAATGGAGAGCTTTTTGACACAAAAACCGCATGTATACAGGTTTCATTTCCTTTGGCGTACTGGGCCGGACTTATAATCAAAGCAGTACCGAAATATATTATCAAATACAGAATTTTAAAACGAAAATATTTGGGTAACTTTTCAAGAACTTTAAAAGAAAGATATCGAGAACATCAACAATTTAAACAAGATAAAAATATGAATCTGTAACGTTTTTAAACGTCACATATTTGTTATTTTTCTTTAAAAATTAATTTTATTCCAATTTCTGTTGATTTTATTCATTTGTTAACTTTCTGTACTATTTTTCTTCTAAAAGTAGATGGCGCCCAACTCTTTTTATATATCCAGCTGTGGGAACACGCCAAATAGAATTCTATTTTAGTGACGTCACGTTGCCTAGCAACCGTCGATTCTCCCATTATGTAATTTTATTTTGTGACGACAGCAAAATAGAATTCTATTTGGCGTGCTCCCACAGCTGATTCTACATTCCATTCTATTCTATGCTATAGACATATATAAAATGTCTATGCTCTATTTCAATCGACAAAATATATTTGTAAATTGGCAACTTCGTTCTGTCCTGTCAGTTTTCACTTCAATGGAAGAATGACATTTTGTCATTACCTTTCATCTATTTAAATTGATGTTTCACACAATAAATTCATTTATATTCATAAACTCCTATTGGGGTAAGTTGATTTCTTTATATTTAATATTTCACCAGTCTATTCCCTCAATTTAATAATAATTATATTTATTTAATCCTTGCCAATCCGCTATTTTTTATTTTCTTAAATTTGTAAACATTCAAAACAGATGGTAAGAATATATTTCAATCTATGTTGTCGCTAACACAAGGTTTCACTTTTTAGTTTATTGCTCTTTTTTAAAATTTTCTTGTGCCCCTCGTTTGGGAAAGACCTTCCCTAAACCACATGGTCGACCATAGGGATTAATATACTGCAGCAGTATGGCCGCAGCTATGAATGAAAACTCAACAGCTTCCTGAAGGCACCTATACTCCGTTTCCGTTACACATTCAGCCACATACCAACCAGTATCTGAAGCCGGCAACCGCACTAGCTGCATTCTATAACCATTCAGTTAACTTCATTCAACAAGCTGTCCAAAAACATAAAGCCATGGGTATCAATTTCAAATATTTTATTGTGTCCGTTAAATCCTATCATTTGAGGTGTCGTACGTCACGACCAATAGGAGTGAAGATACGAACTAAGACTCTTTTGACATAATGCTGTATTATTTGATCTTTCTGTGGCAATGAATTCTATTCGTTGAATCCTTTAAAACACAAGACGAATTATTGAAAAAGAAGACAAGCTGACGCCATCACGTCATTGTATATAGCTTTGGTTATTACTAAAGGTTCTAAACCGTATTACGTTATGGGCGGTCGGTAATGTAGATCCAATGCTTACCGACATTGGTGTCGTGTCTGTCTGGCCCATACTCTACTGAGTATGAGTAGATTTTTGTATTAAGAAATACTGCAGCAATCTTGTATACACCGTCATCAAACATGTGAAAAAGCAAGTCATAAAACAAATGCATGGCCATGAAAGGACAAATAGAGAGCATAAGATAACAGTACTTTGTCAAGTTTATTTTTAGTGTATCAAAGATGATGTGCTGTATATGCTTCTCATGTTATAAAGGAGAGCATCATAAGAATCTCACATCTATATCACCAAGATGTGGTAGTGTAGGGCCGTACCACCATGATACTATAAATAACTTTATTATACTTTACTGTAATATACTATATTTATAGTATCATGCGTACCACTATACTTAAAAGTGAAATCAAATATGGCAGTGAAGTTAGGACAATTAAACAAAGAACAGAGAAAATGTTACTAGCAACAGAAATGGACTTCTGGAGAAGAGCAGCAGGCAAATCAAGGAAAGATCGGATACCAAATCAGAGAGAATACGAGAGATTATACATACAATAATTGATGACAGGATCCCTAAACAGATTTTGACATGGACACCATAAGGGAGAAGGAAAAGGGGAAGGCCGAGAAGAACCTGGAGGGAGGGAATTGAAAAAGAACTGGAGGAAAGAAATCCTTCCAGGTCTATGTTTAAATAGAGAAGAATAGCGGTTAGGAGTCGGAAGGCATCGGAGAACGCTGTAAACCGATAGTAGTAGTAGAAGCACTTTTCGGATGGGCGACCTCTTGAACCTGGTGCTGGGGAATCTCATGGAAGTGATTATACAAAAAAAGTCTGATGAGAATATTTTTGCGAACGAGCCAGAGTTTCTCGCTCTGTCTAAAATATATTTTCATCACTGATCCAGCCCTGTTCAGACTATTAACCTCTTATGGGAGATTACTCCTGATTTTGTTTTCACACGGACAAGAACAACGTTATCTCAAGGTGTGGTCGGTGCGTCTTCTTGTTTCAAGATAAAGTTATCATATAGTACGTCACAAAAAAACTTCATTTCCGCTCAAAATATCAATAACATCAACAATGTAAACATGTAACGAGATGATTGCTAGGTGTACTCATCTGTGTTCATCTTTAATCATTACTTGTCTCGAGATACGATCTTATTTGTTGAGGAGATTATAGGCGAATTTTACCATTAAATGAGATTTTTTTCTATTATGGTAGTAATTTGTTTACAGCACTATATTTATATCTGGGCTATTATACCGAACGTTTATTTCCATCGAGTTTATACACATAGTTTCAAAAGTTATGCTTCAGCCAAAATTTTCGCCATTATTAACTATTTTCAGAAGCTACTGTTACAGCTCATTTTATAAAAAAAATATAACGTTAACACATATTTTTTGTTTTAAAGGAGATACTGTTTTTTAATAAATAAAAAATTCCACGAAGAAAAAATTTCCTGTAGTTGGCTGTATACCATTTATTACAAAAAACCATAAAATCCTATTAGTCCATTAAAATGTTACATTTAGGTTGCATTTCTTAGAGGAGTCAATTTTATTTTTTTAATATGTAGGGGGTTCAGTAGAAGCTTAAGTTCAAGTTTTTGGGGTCGCCACCCTTGTCCCCCGGCCGCCATATTGGAAAAAGGGGTGCAAAGGGTTTTCGCGCTGTATCTTCTAAAGTAGCAATCCTACAGAAAATTTAATTACACATAAAATGTAGCAAATTAGATTTTCTACAATTTTATATCTATTACTTTTTATCGTCAAGTGACCAACAAAAAAGTTATAATGTTGTTCTGAAGCTATTTCCTTGTGGCATTTTTATGATTAATTATTTATATGGGAAATAAGCCACAATTAAAATGAAAAAAATAATTTTGACAACGGCACCCGATTTGGGCGTCGAAACGTTAATAAAATTATTTTTTTCATTTTAATTGTGGCTTATTTCCCATATAAATAATTAATCAAAAAAGTTATAAATAAAAATATGAGAAAATTTTGTAAGAAGTTTCCTTTTGGGGGTTATAACTTTTTCTCCGTTCATTTCACAATAAAATAACAACATAGCGATTTTGTAGAGGATTTTTCAATGAACAATTTTCGCCTTAAAGTTGTTTAATTTTATTTATTATCTAGGTTTTACAGCGCTCCAATCTTGACCAGATTCTCGAATTCTCATAGGAATACAATAAAAAAAATACTTTTCTATCTATATATTAGTCGAGCGGCAGCAATCTTTATGCCGACCACGAAAATTAAATTTAAGGTGAATGACCAATTTTGGTCTATTTTTATGTATTCGAGGTCGCTGAATCCGAATATGAAGTTTATTTTTATCTAGATTTGGTGAAACATGTTCAAAAATCATATTTTATACAAAAATTACGAAAATCAATTTTGATGATTTTTCAAATTTACCTCGCTGTATCGGACAACATAAAGTTTAGGGCAACGGCCATGCAACAGCATGAATTTTGTGAACAGTGTTGCCATATCTGTTTATAATTTAGACATATGAATTTAGACCTTGTTTAAAATGTTTTTTTTTTATAATTTAGATGTTTATTTCATAGGTTAGTTAATTCATTTAAGTTAGTTTCTTTTTATTACTATTTAGTATTTTAGATATTTTATTAGTTAGAGTTTACAGTCTACGGTTTAAGTTAGTTTCTTTTTATTACTATTTAGTATTTTAGATATTTTATTAGTTACAGTTTAGAAATCTTCACATTGTTTAGTGTTTCTAGTAACTATTGCCACTATTGATTTTTATATAATTTTAATGCTTTTAATATATTTTCTGATTTATATCTAATGTCCACTTTACATCAACAATAAATTGAACAAGAAATTGACAAAGTTATTCAAGGCCAAATTTAACGTGTACAAAATGTATGGTTTGTAAAAGAAAATAAAGGAATTTGATGAAACAGAACAATTGGATATGTTTTATTTTGTCAAATTTCTTTATTTTCTTTTTATTCACGGCAAAATTGGGTGTTTTGTATAAGTCAAATTTGACCTTGAATAACTTTGTCAATTTCTTGTTCAATTTATTGTTGATGTAAAGTGCACTTTACATTTGTTTTCGATTTTTAAATTATATATTGTGTTCTATTCAATTTTGAATTTTAGATGTTACAGTAAGAAATATTTTACAACATGGCAACACTGTCAGTGTTTTTAGATTACCTCAAATGTCAACTACAAATTGGTTATGTTTGGTTGCCCTAAACTTTATGTTGTCCGCTGTATCTTTGGTCGCTGTAAATATTTCCTTTTGAAAATTTTACTGTTTAATCTCTGAAGTATATATGTAGATAACAATGGGATTTGTCCTAAATATTTAAACACATTAAAAAAGGAGTTGTTAGTTTTTAAACATTTTGTCATCATATTTCGTTAGTTTCATGTTTACTTAAAAAAGTTGAGTGACAAACTTTTTAGTTTATAATTTTAACCAACACAACAATAAAATATAATTCATGAAGAAGTTTTTTGGACAATTTTAAGTCAAAATATACAATACAAAAAAGTTATGTTACTTCATAAACAAGCGGCACACCCCAAAAAACGCTTATATCTCGAGATCCTGACCACCGTGTGGTGAATGGCTAATTTTGATCATACTTTATGATTTTGATAACAAAAATTCGTTTTTTGCTCTTCTTAAGAATTTTGCAATATGCAGTTGCGTCATTCTTCTTCTGAACCGAATTTGTCCTCAAACAACTTCTTGGGCCGTTTCGTTATATGCTTCGGGTTATAAGTTTTATAGTGGGGAGAAAGGTCAAAAACAGATTAATAATAGCATAGGAATATTAAAATCATAATAAATTGTATGAATAAAAAATATGTATAGATAGAAAAGTAAGGCTAACTTTTGTTTTTATTATATCCCTATGAGCATTCGAGAATCTGGTCAAGTTTGGAGCGCTGTAACACCTATATAAATAAATAGAACTAAACAAATTTTCTAGTTGAAATTGTTCGCTGAAAAACCCTCTACAAAATTGCTATAATGTTATTTTATTTTAAAATGAACTGAAAAAAAGTTAAAACCTCCAAAAGGAATCTTGTTAAAATGTTTTACATATTTTTGTTTATATCTTTTTTGTTGGTCACTTGACGATAAAAAGTAATAGAAATAAAATTGTATAAAATTTAATTTTCTACATTTTATGTTTAATTAGATTTTCCGTAGGGTTGGTAGTTTACGAGATATAGCGCGAAACACACCATTTCCAAGATGGCGGCCGGGGGACAAGGGTGGCGACCATAAAAACTTAAGCTTAAGCTTCTACTGATCCCCCTTACACATTAAAGAAATAAAATTGACTCCTCTAACAAATGCAAGGTACGTCTTAAAAAATGTAACATTTTAATGGAGTATACCGGGTGTTTCATTAATAATTGTCCTTATAATAACTCGAGAAACCTTAGCACAAAATACGAAGATTTAACCTAAAACACAAATGTGGTTCCTTACTGAGTTACAGGGTGTTTTATCTAAAAATTTAAAAATTATTTTTGCTCAGAATTTTAAAACTATTCGACGTACCCTTTTCATATTTGGCAGAAAGTATAGTTACTGTACAAACTACTAAATTATGTTAAAAAAACGTTTCTGGCTTTTTCCAGAGGCGTACGACGGGGGAAAGTGAATGGTTGACCCTTTCCAAATTCTACGCCACTGGCGAAATTGCTATTTTAGTTTAATTTTTGGATTCTTCAATACATTCTATGAAAATAATATACTCTTCATTCGTAACGATAAAGTCATTAGTTTTCGAGTTCTTTGAAGTTAAAAATGAAAGGACACGGTTATTTTGATTAATGTAATAGTGTATCCCTTCATTTTTAATTTCAAATATCTCGAAAACTAATCATTTTATCGTTACGAATGAAGAGTATATTATTTACGTAAAAAGTACAGTGGAACCCCGATAAGTCGGCCCCCGATAACCCGGAAGTCCGGCTAACCCGGACCGATTTTCATCAGATAAACATTTTGATTTTCAATATTTTGTATTTTTCAATTTAATTGTGGCTTATTTCCAATCAAAATAGTTAATTATCAGACAATCCTTTCAACAATAAAAGTGTATGTAATATAATATTTGAGAGATAATGCGTCTAGACTCTCTGTGTCGTGTACTTATGTGTGTAATTTGAACACGAGATTAAAAATTACTCATAGTACACGCCGCAGAAACAACAGCCAGCTGTCTGTAGTATCTATTCCTTTTTATTTCAAACTGTCAGCATTGTTTAGGAAAGACTATTTAAAAAATTCTTTTATAAACAATGGTCTTTAGTATTGTGTGTCTTGTATTGTTTGGGTTTGGTGTTTTTTTTAGAATTGTAATGAGTAGGTAATATGTACTGTGCATATTTATAAAAATATTTCATGTTATTTCAATTCTAACGGAGTTTATCTGTAAGTATACCGTATTTTATTAATTTTTACCATATTCTCCGGCTATCTCGGATTTTCGATAACCCGGATCGGTCGTGGTCCCGATTAATCCGAGTTATCGAGGTTCCACTGTAATGGAAAATCAAAAAATTACACTAAAATAGCAATTTCGTCACTGGCGTAGAATTTGGGAAGGGTCAACCAGCCACTATCCCCTGTCGTACGCCTCTGGTAGTAGCTAGAAACGTTTATTTATCTTAATTTAGTAGGGTGTACAGTGTACAGTGCCTACACTTTCTGCCAAGTATGATAAGGATAGGCCAAATAGTTTTAAAGTACTGGCTACAAATAATTTTTAAATTTTAATCATAAGAATCATACCATAAATTAATCAAAATAACTGTGCCGTTTCATATTTAACTTCAAATATCTCGAAAACTAATGACTTAATCGTTACCAATGAAGAGTATATTATTTACGTAGAAAATATTGGTGGATCTAAAAATGGCACTAAAATAGTAATTCCTCCAGTGGCGTAGAATTTGAGAAGGGTCAACCATTCACTATCCCCTGTCGTACGCCTCTGGTAGTAGCTAGAAACGTTTGTGTATCATAATTTAGTAGGGTGTATAGTAGTCGCACTTTCTGCCAAGTATGAAAAGGATATGTCGAATAGTTTTAAAATGCTGAGCAAAATTAGTTTTTAAATTTTTAGATAAAACACCCTGTAACTCAGTAAGGAACCACATTTTATTTAAGTGTTTTAGGTTAAATCTTCGTATTTTGAGCTAAGGTTTCTCCAGTTACTATATGGAAAATTATTAATGAAACACCCTGTATATAAAAGGTATATTTGTTAAAATCCCTATACAGGGCTACATCACAGAACAGAACTAGTTTTCAATCGGTTGACCGATCATCATCAGTGTTTGCTTAAATCTAACAGGCTAACCACCAAAGTAAAAAATATTTGGGTAAAAACCACCCTTTATAATTAGGGAGCGTTCAAGTATTACGTAACGCAATTTTTAAAGATTTTTGACCCCCCCCCCCCCCCGACCTGCGTTACGTAATACTTGAACGGTCCCTTAATCGGTCATAGGAATATGGAAAAATGATTTGAATTTAAACATGGATGTTTAAAATATCCAATGTTTCATGCTCGAGGTACCATTGAGCTCAATTTGACTTGTTCACATCATGGCTGTATGGAAGCAAGACTTGCTTCAAATATTGATCAAATTTGTTCGGTATGTCTGATTTATCCACTGGAAGAACAAAGCAAGGAACAGACATGCCCGGCCCCAGGGGTGGGCGAACTGGGCGGCTGCCCAGAGCGGCAAATTTAGGGGCGGTAAATTTTAGAGGACAGCCAATTTTTGAAATTGAAGAAATATAAATTCGTTCTTAATATTATCAACGGAACAGAAAAAGAAAGAGCGGAAAAAATGCAACTGTAAAAACGAGAATTAAATACCTAAGCGAAACAATAACAATTACAAGCTTCAAATTGACAACACCGCCTTCTTCTTCCTCGCTTAAGAATAGTGGGATCAGAATAGTGAGGGGCGATTCTGATAAAAAATTTCGTAACAATGGTAATTTTTTAAAGCTTGTTGATCTCTTTGGAAAATTTGTTTCTGTCTTACAAGAGCACATTAGCAAAACAACTAATGGTAGTAACAAGCAGCATCACTACTTGGGAAAACGTATTCAAACGAAATTATTCAGCTCCTCCATGACCAAATCAAAAATAAAATTTTAAACTTTTTGCAATCAGCAAAGTATTATAGCATAATTGAGGGGGTCTGACGTAAATGAGTTTAAGTGCAGTTTTGAGAGTTCTTAGATAATCAGCTTAAAAGTTGTTGAGTTTTATAAATTCTAAAATACTAAGAAAATGTACTTGAATCGGTACATGGTATTGATAAATGTTACTGTTAAAACGGTTCAAGTGCTGATTTTAACTATTAGGTAAGTACTAATCATTTTCATTCCAGCTTGTATTACAGCAGTTATCCACAGTGTAGTTACAACTGGCACGTTGCATAATATTTTTGCATAATTAGTCTTCGAAATTCGGTACAAATATAATATTTATTTACTTGAAATTAATCCTGCATTTTTTTGTTTTTTTTGGCACAGGCTTTTGCCATTCAGCCAGTCACAACTTTTTAAATTCTTCCTAAAGCAAAAGTAATCCTGCATTAACATGAGGTTTTTACAGAATACTAAAAATAGTTTTGTGGTAAAATGATTCAACCGTGCTTAAACCCGTTTACTACTACTTGTTTTTACAGAATACTATAAAAATAGTCTTGTTGTAAAATGGTTCCAGCGCACTTAAACCCGTTTACTACCAATGCAAAATGCAATTGTTTTCATTAAAATAAATGTAATGGCGATAGCTGACGACTGTAGGGCGAAATATGCTTGAATCCTTTTACCACCAAGTTATAAATCCATTTTTAAATAAGCGAATCTGTACTTCGAGCATATTTTTAGAAAAGTGCACTTAAACCCTTTTACTTCTAACCACCTCAATTATTTTAGATTGTACACCTTATATTTCGGGGGTGGAACAGATGACTACTGTTGCACGTTTTGTCGATTTAGGTACCTGTTCACGAAGTGTTAAAAGTGCAGAACATTTCCTTGGATTTGTGCCTGTACTGGAATATCCACTGGCTTGGGACTTAACAGAAGTTATTTTGCAAAAACTGAATGAACTGGGAATACCTTTGGAAGATTTGAGAGGACAAGAGTATGATAATGGGGCAAACATGAACGGGAAGAACTTGGGAGTTCAAAACAGAATTTTGAAAATGAATCCTAGAGCATTTTTTGTCCCATGTTCTAGCCATTCACTTAACTTAGTCGTGAACGATGCTGCTAAAGCCTCACACTGTGCAGTTTCTTTCTTTTCCTTAGTGACAAAAATTTACAACTTTTTCTCAGCATCTATTCATCGTTGGGCTATACTAAAAAATCATATTTCTAGCCTAACATTGTAATTTGTAATCTTTGTCCGAAACTAGATGGGAAAGTAGAATTGATGCAATTACTCCCATGAGATACCAAATTGAAGAAATCTACGATGCTCTTATAGAAATCACTGTCAATAAAATCAACGATAAAATGATTGCTCATGAGGCAAGCTGTTTGGCAAATCAAATCCGTGATTTGACTTTTCTTTGCTCGGTGGTAATATGGCATGACATTTTACTTCACATCAACGTAGTTAGCAAATCACTGGTATGGGATATGCATTGATATGGGAGTACATCAAGCTTTCAGTATCAAGTCTCTCGGAAGTGATTTAAAATGCCAGGGCTATTTGACAGACGCAAGTTAGAAATTGAGAACCCGAAAATCGGAGGCACAGTGATATCAAAAAAGAGAAAAGTGAAAAGACAATTTGGCTATGAGGCTGAAGATGAAAGTATGGACCTAGATCTAGAGACACGATATAAAGTTGACTTTTATTTAAAAATTATAGACACAAACGTTAATGCATTATGTGATAGATTTCAGCAAATTAAGAGCCATGGTGAAATTTTTGAGTTTTTCGGTCTACCAAGGGGGCGGCGGTCGCCGACCTTGACCAGGGCGGCAAAATCCCTAGGGCCGGGCCTGGGAACAGAACAGAATGGCGGAAAATCCTAGAACAACTACTGATGATGATGTCTGATTTATCACGAGAATTTGCAGATTGTTTACAAATTTTCATAAATTCTAACTACAAAAAATGGGTTTAATGGTTTCGCTTACCTATTGTATCAGGTGGTGGTGGGAAACCTTGCTGGGGGTTGTGGGGCATCAGCGCTGTTCCTTGCATCTCGAAGCTACGACGTTCTGGAACAAAAATCATGAATTAGACTTAAGTAATAATAACAAAATTGTAATATTTTAAAAATAAATATGTAAAATGTCAAACAATCTAAATGACAGAGTGAAAATAATGAAACCATAACTAGTGTCAGGGTGGTGGAGTGTTTGATAGAATTACAAATTTTATGGGAAATTGGGAAATATACGACCAAACATACATTTCGGAGATGTACCTATAGAAAGAGTTGATAAATACAAATACCTGGGAACCTGGATTTCAAAAAATAATGATAAAACAGGGGCAAACATAAGAGCTAGGATATAAATAGCAAGAAATGAGTTTGTAAAAGTGAAAACAAGTCTCTACAATAAAGACCTTAGATTAGAATTGAGAGTAAGAGCACTGAGATGTTACGTGTTTTTGGTACTACAATATGGGTACTTGAAATCTGGACCCTGAAGCAAGAATAAATGAGTTACAGGTTTTTGGAATGTGGTGTTACAAAAAGTTGTTCCAAAAATGTTACAAAAATATCCGAGAATCAATTTGGCTTTATGCAGGGCAGATCAACAACAGATGCAATTTTAATTGTAAGGCAACTGATGGAAAAATACAGGAATAAAGAGACCAACGCTCATATGGTATTTATTGATCTTGAGAAAGCATATGATAGAGTTCCTCGAGAGATTCTGTGGTGGGCACTCAATAAGAAAGGAGTCCGTGGCGAATATGTAAAGATTGTGAGAGATATGTATGAGGGAGTAACGACTAGTGTTAGGACAGGTGTGGGAGAGACTGATAAATTTCAGGTGAAAGTAGGATTGCACCAAGGCTCGGTGCTTAGTCCTTATTTGTTCTCATTAGTTTTGGACCAGATAACAGCAAAACTACAGGGTAGCATTCCATGGTGCCTAATGTATGCTGATGATGTAGTGTTAATAGGAAATAGTGAAAGAGACTTAGAACAAAAACTGGAACAGTGGAGACAAGCTCTGAAGGAAAAAGGTTCAAACTTAGTAGGACAAAAACAGAGAATTTGGAATGTTCACTTAAAGATGAAGTTACTACAAATAAAATGGTATCTTTGGATGGTGAAATGATTGTGAAAATCAATAGTTTTAAGTACCTAGGATCGGTATTACAGAGTAATGGAGAAATAGATGGAGACACATGCAGTAGAATTAGGGCTGGTTGGATGAAGTGGAAAGAAGCGAGTGGTGTGTTGTGTGACAGAAAAATTCCAATGAAGCTGAAGGGAAAATTCTATAAAACAGCCATAAGACCGGCTATGATGGACGGCACTGAATGTTGGGGAGTGAAAAAGAAAGAGGAACAACGAATGCATGTGGCGGAAATGAGAGTGCTTAGATGGATGAGTGGGGTGACAAAGAAGGATAAAATTAGAAATGAGTATATTAGGGTCTAGGTGTGGCACCAATTGATGCCAAAATGAGGGAGCATAGGTTAAGATGGTTTGGTCATGTTCAACGTCGAGACGTTAACCACCCAATACGAAGAAAAGCTGAAGTTGAGATTCGGAAGGAGTAAGAGAGGAAGACTAAAGAAGCCCTGGGGGGAGACGATAAGGCAGGACATGTTGGTAAAGGCATGTAAAGGGGATTAATATTAATATTGATATGACCCAAGATAGAATTGTGTGGAGAAATGCAATTAGGGAAGCCGACCCCGCATAGGGATAAGGCAAAGAGAATGAATAATGATGATGGTGTTACAGAAAGATGCCTAGAATAGCATAACCACAGAAGAAAACGAACACGGAAGTATTGCGAGAAATGGGCAAAGAAATCGAAATAATGAACACAATCACAATAAGAAAGAAAAGTTACAATATCTGGTGCACGTAGAGAGGGAACAGCGATATGAAATGTTAAGATTGATAATACGGGGAAAGATAAGAAGTATAAGAAAAAGGAGAGTGTCATGGTTGAAAAATTTAAGGTACTGGTTTAAATGCAGTTCCATAGAACTCTTGAGAGCAAAGAAGAAATAAATATTTGACAGAAGACATGATACAGCGATTTAGCTGGTTTAATTCGCTGGTTAGCGATTAATTATGGAACAATCTTAAAAACAATAAATAAATAATACAAAACTAGACAAGGGAAAAATGATGACCACTATAATTAGGATAAAAACGTACTCGCTTCAAAAACTGCGTTTTAAAGTAAATAAAACCAGAAAATGGCCAGAAAAAAACGTCAATAAATTGTATCGATGGCTGTGATACCAAGTTAAACGAGAATATACAAGTTTCGTGGGTAGTTCCATCGATTACTAATGAGTAGCACTTTTCCCTCTTTCCCCTCTTCTAATTAAGTGCTGATGATTTTCACTTAACTGAACAAGATATTTAAATACCTGTTTATAATGCTTATGCAACTTTCATTTAGTGGAATTATGTAGATCGTTAGAAAAATAGCAATAATAGTTCTTTAGAGTTTTTAGTAGAGAATTGTGGAGAAATTAATGTAAAATCAATAAAAATATCAAATGCTTTCTGCGTAAATTCTGGACTGAGACAGGGAGATCCGATGGCCCAATGTTGTTTAGCCTGGCGTTAGAATATAATATTATGCTATGCGAACAATAATTTATCCAAAAATCAAACCAGACATAGCTGATCGGGGAACAAAAATCGTACTCGCCTTTGCCGATGACGTAGATGCAGTAGCACAATCAACATTAGAAGGATATTTTCTCGAGCTTTGAAGAAGCTGCATTACATACCGGCCTAAAAATAAATGGAGATAAAACAAAATACATGGTCATTTCAAAACATGAGAATTGCAAATTTGGATGTGGATTTCGTATTATTAACGATCAGATGCTATCCAAAATATAGAGTACGAAAAATTTTGTTTATTCAAAATTAAATGACGTATTTACACTATACATAAAATACAACATTGTAAGAAACAATTTTATTGCCATAACAAAGTCGTAACAAATACCATAAAACAAGTGCATAAAACAGGACGAATGATTTGAAGCTTAACTAAAAACATCTATCTGAATACTAGATCAGACGGTATCTGTTTTCGGTTGGGTAAAACGTATAGGTACACGTAGCAGCAAAGGAAGCGTTAGGGTATTTGGAAAAAGATGATAAACAAAATCCAGAATGGTGGTCAGAGAAACTAAAAGGTTTAGTAGACAACAAGAAGACAGCGTACCAAAAATGGCTACAGACACAGGACTTACAAGATCAAAGAGTATACGCACAATTGAACAGAGAAGTGAAAAGAGAAGTAATAAGGAGTAAAAATGACATATGGGAAAGAAAGTGCGAAGAGGTGGAAAGATACATAGGCGGATCCAAAGTAGCTGAAGCATGGAAAACGATAAAAAATATCAGAAAAGAAAATAAAGGGCAGAGTAATTTAAATTTAATAAGTACCAAATAATGGGAAGATTACTATAAGATACTACTGAAGGAAACTAGACCCGAATTTGTGGTAAATGAAATGGACATGCAGACGAATGTAAATGAACAAGTTAGAAGAATAACTACAAAAGAAATAAAAGAAGCCTTATTAGAATCAAAAAATGGGAAAGCATCAGGACCTGGAAATATCCCCATCGAACTGATAAAATATGGACCAGACATACTGCACGAAATAATGACGGAGCTCTTCAACAAATGCATGTTGCAGGGAGAAAAAATACCAGAAGACTGGAATTGTGCATACATTAGCTCGATTTACAAAAAAGGAGACAAAAAGTTGTGCAAAAACTACAGAGGTATAAGGATAACCAGTGCAATGGGGAGGTTGTATAGCCGAGTATTAAAGAAAAGAGTGGAATTAGAAATTCAGGACATGGAAGAACAAAGTGGTTTTCGCGCCGGTAGATCGTGCGCAGATAATATATTGGTGATGCAACAAATAATAGAGAAAAGAAGAGCAAGGAATCTGTCTACTCACCTAACATTTATTGATCTGGAAAAAGCCTACGACACGGTACCTTTAAAGAAACTCTTTGAAATTTTGACCACGATAGGCATAAGCGAAGCATATGTGCGAGCAATTCAAAATATGTATCAAAATCCGAAAAGTTGTATTAAACAGGGAAAATCTATGTCGAAACTATTCCCTGTTACAAAAGGTTTAAGGCAAGGGTGCTGCTTATCGCCAACACTATTTAAAATATACATCCAGAAAGCTCTGGAGCAATGGAGGAAAAAAGTTGCTGGGATGGGAATAATGATTGAAGAAAACTGCTTAGCAACTTTGTTTTTTGCTGATGTCCAAGTAATTCTTGCCAACGATGAACATGATATGGATTATATGCTAAGAAAGTTACAGATCGAATATGAAAAACGGGGCCTATGTATGAACATGGAGAAAACGGAATATTTGAGAATAGGAGAGGAAACCGAAGATCCGGAATTAGAGTTAAGAAATATAAGGAAATGTAAGGAATATAGATATTTAGGAAGCATAATATCAGAAGAAGGAACTACAAAAAGAGACATACAGCATAGGATACAGCAAGGAAGGAAAGCAACTCGTATTTTAAATGGTCTACTATGGTCTAACAAGGTGAAGCTGAACACAAAGTTAACAATCTACAGAACAATTGTGGAACCTATTATAATTATGGAGCAGTGTGTTGGCAACTCACAGGAAAGGAAAGAAAAAATATAGAAGTAGCGGAAATGGATTACTTACGTAGAGCATGCAGAGTATCTAGATTAGAACACGTACCAAATGAGGAAATAAGACGACGGACAAAGAGTTTATATTCCACGGTTGACCATATAGAAACAAAGAAATTGCTATGGTATGGTCATGTTATGAGGATGTCAGAGGAAAGATGGCCAAAAAGAGCATTAAATTACACACCCATAAATAGAAGAAGAAGAGGAAGGCCTACAGAAACATGGAAGAAAGGCATAGAACAGTCTATGGCAGATAGAGCTATTGACGAAAACGAATGGGTGGATAGAAAACGATGGCGAGCGAAATGTGGGATGCGGAGGAGACAGTAGGAACCCCACTACTTATATTATATAAAACGTATTTGATCCTATTTTTTGTTTTGATCACTTCAAATTTTCTTGACATGGATAATTTTACTAGGAGGAGAATTCAAAAGGTGGGCTAATTTTTTTATAAAAGAATTTGTGAAAAAAAATTATATAAAATCTATTTTTTTCTCCTTTATTATATTGTAGGTATTTACATTAATAATTGACAAAAAATACTACAGTTGTTAAGATTGATATTGTAACTTTAACAAATGAAAAAAAAGAGGATGATAAAGGAAGAGGAGGAAAAATGATGTGATTATTGAATGATTTAGTGACTATTCATTTAAATATGGAAATAAATTATTATTCATTTATATGCTTATAAAAGTATCATATTTGAAAGTTTTGTCAATAAAAAAATATTCAAATTGATCCACTAGAAGCTGAGATGATTTAAATTTTTAAGCGCGGCACTATTTTGAAGGCGTGATTTCATTTTTGAGAAGGTTGAAATTGCTATCCTCACCACTGCCCGACGTCGATTTTTCTGTATTTCTAATGTTTTTAATCAACATTTTAACCAACTGTTCTAAATGGGAAATAAGCCACAATTTAACTAAAAAAATGATTTAACTAAGGTTTCGACGTCCACATCGGATGTCGTTGTCAAAATACAAAATAAATGTTTTCGTATTTTGACAACGACATCCGACGTCGAAACGTCAATAAAATAATTTTTTTAGTTAAATTGTGGCTTATTTTCCATTTAGAATAAGTTGATTACAAAAATGCTACAAGGAAACAGCGTCAGAACAACATTTTAACCAGGGTTTACAAAAGAAAAAAAAAAGGCGAAAATCGATTATGCCGAAATTTTGTGTTTTGTGTAGTGTTTTTTACATTTTACTTTTTTATTATAGGTACATTTTTTGTAAATTATTAGTCCCTTTTCACTTTACATTTATTTTCCTCCAAATGTTTATTATTTGTGAATATTTTATTTCCAAGAGTATTCTTGCATTTGATTATTATATGCGCAAATCCTTCAAGATTGCGATAGGTACTACACTGCACACTCTAACAGGGCTATAGGTACAGGTAGACTGCATCCTCGGGGTAGCTCGCATAGGTACTGTACTATAGTAATAGTAGCACCAAATTTTCTATTGTATTTACGTCTTAAAATTATTGAATATGTAGTTTGTCATATCTATTAATAAAACACCAACTTTAAGAAAAAAATAATAAAACTGATTTGTTCTGGATTTACAGATAGCGGGAACTAGGACTCTTTGTCGCCGGAGAGGGTGTGGCCGTTCCCTGGAGTTTTGAGAGAAGGACACTCCCTGTTTCTCGAATGCTTTTATCATAAAAATATCCATTGCACCTCACGTAAATGTAGCTACGGGGTTTTCCTATGCGTCCGTCTTTGTATCATCGGTGTATTGGATGTTGAAATTGTATTGGATGTTGAAATTGTGGCCATCTTGTTTATCTTATTTAAAGTATCGGAAATGTTATGGCTGGGAAAAAATCCGATTTTGTATGTCGACCACAGATTCAAGAAAAGAAAAATAGGCACGGGAATGTATGTTTTATTTGATTTTAGAAAATGCATACAATAATAATTAGAGGGATAGACGGTATGAAATCTACATCTATTTTTTATACCTCGTTTTTGGTGTTCAAATTCACTAGTAGGAGTTCCTAAGTAGTTTTTAAGAGCGTGGGTGCAAAATTTCGTGCCAATGCTTTTTAAATGCATTATTTTTTTTTTCGAATCCTGAGAAAACTAAGTATTTTTGAAAAATTTAAACGGAAAATGAAATATTACATTATTACCGAGGGCCTAAAGTCCCTGAAAACTTCTATATTTTTTATTTTAATAAGTTACAGTGGTGAAAAAGAAGAAAAAATTCAGTGTGACTTTTAATTTTAAATATCTCATTCAAAACAAACTCTTTGTTTATTCTAAGGTTAGGCCATCGGTAATGTAATCTTTTACTCTGCGTTTAAATTTTTCAAAAATATTACATAGTTTTCTCAAGATTCGAAAAAAATGAATGCATTTAAAAAAAATTGACCGAAATTTTGCGCCTACGCTCTTAAATAGACAAACAAAAGGGTATTTTATAATTATTTATTGCTTTTAAAAATACTTTCCATGAATACTAATACCTTTTGCGTGTATTTGAATGAATTTTCGAAACATTTTTTTTAACTACAAATGAGATAACAAAAAAAAATGTGTTTCAATGTGCAAATCGCGTTGAAAAAAATTCATCCCTAGTTGAAAGCAGAATAAGAAGCCATTTGAAAGCAGATCAGAACTGAATAACATTTAGCAGTCAATTTGATATTGATTATTCAAAAAGTTGAAGAACATTTCTTACAACAAAAAAGGAAAGAACGCAGATAAGTAAGATACAAACATACCTAAATAAAGATAGACGTAACAGAAATAGTAGAGGTGTGGAGAGAAATATATGAGTCAAGAAGAAATTGAAGAAACAAAGACAGAGGGAACTATACAATAGATAACAGCAAACGACAACCAAATGGAAGAAATTGTAACTAAAAAACAGTGGCGGTTTCTCCATAAGTGCACATGTGCACGTGAACCCCCAAAATTATTTTCACACCAACATTCATATATGTAATATTTATCATTCTATAAATAACATTTTAATCTAACTATACAGTAATTGAAATTCGAAATAACAGATCCAAGGAGTTTATAAGTATCTAATAGGTAACATTTAATTATTTTTATTCTATTTCAAAGGAGAAAGTTCACGGATGCGAGGCCTTAGACAGAACCCCGCGTTCACCGCTCTCACAGTGGTTCCTATCCCAATGACTTTTCATACGACAAAATACAACTCACCAGTGTTAGAGCCTAAGGATTATTGGTGAATATGACCTTAGATCAAGTCTCCTGTGGTACTAAATTAAGATAGAACTAATGAACTAACTTGCTTATTGATCGTAGTAATGATAAGATAGCATTGATCGATCATAAGATTCCTCCTGAATTTTCCGGTGTTTTTTTTCGGCA
This sequence comes from Diabrotica virgifera virgifera, assembly GCF_917563875.1. Classification (NCBI taxonomy): domain Eukaryota; kingdom Metazoa; phylum Arthropoda; class Insecta; order Coleoptera; family Chrysomelidae; genus Diabrotica; species Diabrotica virgifera. The sequence goes on along the minus strand of NC_065448.1, from coordinate 220,370,042 downwards.
ATTGATGTGCAAGTGCAAATGTGGTCTAAAAGTTGGTAATTTTATTTTGGAAAATTTAATGACATCAGATGAACCTTGACGATCGGATTCGAGAAAAGTTCTAATACCTCGAAGTTCAGTGATTGCAAACGTGACCGGACTACAACATAGACAGAATAAGGTCGAGCGAAACAAAACAACACCGTCAAAAATCGAGTCAAGGCAACACTTACCGCGGCATCCCTGATACATCCAATTTGATGTTTATCATTCTCAGAAATCTAAAAATTACACTGCTACTACACTATTATTGGACACAAACATTGTCAGGCGTCAATGAGTTTTGTACCTACTTGGGAGATCCTATATAAAACTGTTTGTTATTTTATTCTCACCGAAGTCCATAATATGGACAACTGTAGTCCAGTCGTTAGAGACGTAAATGCAACTCTTCTTCTTCTTCTTATATTAGGCCTCTTGACCTGTTCTTAACCGATTTTGAGCTTGTATTTCGTAGTTGTTATCCAGCTATCTATTGGTCTCTTGCCTGTTGGCTTTGAATCCCTGGCTATACGGGCTATTCTTTCGCTGTCCATTCTCGTCACATGCTGATTCCATTCTCGTCTTCTGTCTTCCCCACCGTACTATGTCTTGTAACTATGTTACAGATATCTCTTATTCTGTCATCCCGTATGCTCTCTAAGTTTTCTCCCAGTTATTGACCTCAACGTTCTCATCTCTGATGTTCTCAGTATCCTCTTGCTTTCTGATGTGTCACATCTTGTTTCTATCGCGTACGTCATGATCGGTCTTACACATGATTTGTATATGAGTACTTTCCCTTCCAGCCTCATATCACTCATATCTTTATTTCTCCAAATGACATCCCTCAGACAGCCTGACACGTAATTGGCTTTATTTGCTTACTTTCGCACGCTCTCTTTAACATCCCCATAATTACATATATTTTGACTCTCAGATATTCGAATCTCGAGACTTGTTTTAATTAGTTCGTTGTTAATTACTATTTTGCATCTTATGGGTTCCCTTGACACTACCAGGGATTTGGTCTTAGCTGTTGATATTTTCATGTTGTAGTTCTTCGCCACTGTATTGAGAGTATGTGCCATTCGCTGTAGGTTATCCCCGTTATCGGAGATTAAGATTGCGTCGTCAGAATAACAGAGGATTTTTATTTGTTTTTTTTTTACCATCTTATATATCCTTCTCCTGTACTTTCAATGTCTTCTATGATTTTGTCCATTATTAAATTAAAAAGCAATGGGCTCAAGCTATCTCCTTGTCGGATTCCTGAGGTTGAGTAAATGCAACTGTACCTCTACAAATCATACAAACAAGCTGAATTTTGCTGATAATGTTAATTTTGAGAACCCAAAAAGATGCTAACAAAGTTTGCGACTTCTACCCCCGACCTTGCGATAATATAAATGTATATAGGTTATATTTTGTATGAAAGTTAAGAGGCAAATATTCATTGCGAATAAATGAATGGTTACCATGGGTTAATTAGCAACTAAGATCAGATAACGTCTCAAGAAAAACAATATGCCAAATATACAAAACTTTGCTGGTAGGCACATAATATGGTTCAGGAACCTGAAAACTCTCTAAAATTGAGGAAACATTATTAGCTACCTTTGAAAGAAAAATCTGTCGAAAGTATTTGACGAAGAAGATATAACTTTGAACTCTACAAAATATGCCACAGTCTGAATATCGTAACATTCATTAAAATACAATCGCTACATTGGACGAGATATGTAAAAATAATGGAAGAAGGCGAAATACCAAGGCAAGTGCCAGTAGGAAAAATAACAAGAGGAGGACCTAAACTGAAATACGAAAACAGGATTTTATTACCAAGCCCTGTCCAACAAGACATTGGCATTAAAAAAAATACAAAACAATGTTTGACTATTTTGTTATGTGCAAATATGGAAGATTCGAAAAAAGATCCATTATTAATGGGGAAAAGTAAAAATCCCCGCTGTTTTAAGGGTAGTCATATTGACAAATTACCCTTAGAATGGGTTTCTAATAAAAAGGCTTGGATGACAACAGAAATTATGACAAGATTGCTGTATAAATTGACAATAAAATGAAAAAACAAAATAGAAAAATGTTTCTTTTCCTGGATAATGCCGCGCCACATTCTAAAGAGACCTTTTCTATTAGAAAATGTTCGATTTTTTTTAATTATGGTAGAATTATTTTATTTTTAAATTAAATAAACGTATTCAGTATAATTCAAAGAATACTCAAAAACAATTTCAAAGCAAAATATCGAAAAATTAGCCAACGGTGGCAAATTTTTACAGACATCTCCAAAAAAAATGGATTTTTCGTTGGACATCAGAACTTGCTCTTGGACCATGTAAAACAAAAGTTCAAAATATTTTATTAGTTTATGAGTTTCTCGAGGTAACGCTGTTGAGTTTTTTAGTTTTAACAAAATTTTTGAGTTTTTGGGATCACTCAGAAGTCAAAATAACGAAATTTTTGGTAAAAAGGGTAAAAATCAACATATTTATTATTGTTAAACAAAAAATAAGTACCTACATATAAAACAAAAATTGATCCACAGTGTTACCTCACGAAATCTGTGCTTTTGTGAAAGTAGGATTGCACCAAGGCTCGGTGCTTAGTTAGTCCGTATTTATTCTCATTAGTTTTGGAGCAGATAACAGCGAAACTACAGGGTAACATTCCATGGTGCTTAATTATGCTGATGATGTCGTGTTAGTAGGAAATAGTGAAAGAGACTTAGAACAAAAACTGGAAAAGTGGAGACAAGTTCTGGAGGAAAAAGGTTTAAAACTTAGTAGGACAAAGACAGAGAATTTGCAATGTTTATTTAAAGATGGAGTTACTACAAATAAAATGGTATCTTTGGATGGTGAACTGATTGTAAAAAAGCAATAGGGGATCCTGGGATTGGTATTACAGAGTAATGGAGAAATAGATGGAGATGCATGCAGTAGAATTAGGGCTGGATGGATGAAGTGGAAGGAAGCGAGTGGTGTGCTGTGTGACAGGAAAATTCCAATGAAGTTGAATGGAAAATTCTATAAAACAGCCATAAGATCGGCTATGATGTACGGAACTGAATGTTGGGCAGTGAAAAAGAAAGAGGAACAACGAATGCATGTGGCGGAAATGAGAATGCTTAGATGGATGAGTGGAGTGACAAAAAAGGATAAAATTAAAAATGAGTATATTAAGGGAAGTCTAGGTGTGGCACCAATTGATGCCAAAATGAGAGAGCATAGGTTGAGATGGTTTGGTCATGTTCAACGTCGAGACGCTAACCACCCAATACGAAGAATTGCTGAAGTGCAGATTCCTAAAAGGAGTAGGAGAGGAAGACCAAAGAAGACCTGGGGGGAGACGATTAGGCAGGACATGTTGGTAAAGAGGATTAATATTGATATGACTCAAGATAGAATTGTATGGAGCAATGCAATTAGGGAAGCTGACCCCGTATGACCTCATGAATGATGATGACCTCACGAAACGAATATCTGTGCAAAATTTCAGGTGGATCGTTCAAGTAGATTTTGAGTTACAATGTCCCCCGCCTTTGAAAGCAGCAGTTTTGAGAAAAACGTCTTTAAAGTTTTTACAACTTTTATTTTCAATTTCTTTTTGTCTGTCAAATCGTAAAGTGATGCACACCGGAATATGTTTTTGAATCGCTGAGTAATTTAATAAAGAGAAGGGAAACAGCTGTTGAACTTTTCTCACCACGCTCAAGTGCGCTGGCGCGAAGTTGCTGCAAAAGCGTCGGTGGTAGGGATATTCAATATGCTGTATTTTCCGGTAATTTTGCTCCGATAAATCTGAAATTTTTGGAGAGTGTTTTTGAAGTTATTTACTTTTATTAAAAATAATAAAAAAATCGAAAATTTCGAAATTTTCAAACCATACCTCCCCCCCTTTAAGCGTTTGGGAAACACAGCCTAGCTAGAAATCCTTGGAGATTGAAACAATCAGTGGCGCCACCTCTTATCAGTCGTAGTAAGCACGTATGCTAAAATTTTCTGATCGTATTTTCTATGCAATGTAGAACTCGTGTTTTCGTCCCCTATAAACCATTGTTTATCAATGTAGTATTGTTTTAAGATTGATTTATGGATGGACACAATGCTAGTTTCATGGCCAACTACGTGCTTAAGTGTTATTTAATACGCAAGGTGTATTTATAGATAAATCTCCAACTTATCACAATCGAATACTGACAAATATAAATTAAAAGATGTAGCTTAAGTGACGATCTATGTTTGAAATGTTAAACATTAAAAACAATGGCGATATATGCGGTGACGCAACGCATTTTATTGAGTTTTTCCAGCGAAATGATTCACTGATGCAAGTTGGAACATCATGTGGTCGAAGTTGGAGTTGTCTCGTGCTGGAAATGTTAAAGAAATCAATAAAGCATCTTTATGTCGAAATTGTTTATGAATGAGGTTGCGGTTTTTATATAGTCAGTGGTATGCGTGAAAAATCACCTGGTCATGATTAAAATTTAAATGTTTTTGTCAATGTTAGCATTTGTTGCTCTTCTTCTTGCAACTGTTACTCTGAACAGTGCGATTCATGTTTTAACAATTCGTCAATTAGCAATTCAAGTTTTGAGCTATAGACCAGAGAAGGTAGCAGAATAAAAGCCTTTTCGTGACACTCTTTGATACAGGTATTTAACAACTGCTTTTGAGATTTGACTTTGGTATTTATTATTTGGTGATAACAATATGTAATAAACAAAATGCGCAAAAGGTTAAACGTCATTTTTTAATTATGTATATATAAATAATATATAAGACCGCTATTTGATTTTAAGTAGATACTAATGGTGGAAACCGGTAAGTTATAAGGAAAAGTAATATAATAATTTTAGTGCAGAAATATAGAAAATCCTTTAAAATGACTGGTTTTAAAGTTATTTTTGTTAATTTGTTGCTTAATTATTTCATCAAAATAACTTTCCAAAAATGCACAAAAAGTTTAATTTTACGTGACAATGGGGGCAAATATTCAGGTATAAAAATTTAAATAAATTTCAGTCAAAACTGTTAAAATATCTCAGATGGACCCTTTACGCATAATAATAGATATTGTAGATAAAAGATTTCTTGAAATTTTTATAGCTGAATATTTGTAATATTGTCTCATCTCCAACTCGAAATTAATTTTTTTGTGCATTTTTAGAAAAGTCATTAATAATTAAAAAAAAACCATTTATAAAGGTATTAATGCAATAATTAAGCAACGTATTAACAAAAGTAACTGTACAAACTCTCATTTTAAAGGATTTTTTTGTAGCTTTTCTAATTCCGCCCTTCCTGTTCTTTGGTATGCTTTCCTCGTTCTGTTCCTCTGTTATTCGTATATTCTTTTGAGACGTTGTTTTCCATAACTTGTTGGATCTCCCTCGTGATTTCTACATTATTTTATTTCCATTTCGTTTAGCTGTCTTCTGTAATTTCGCCAGTTTGATTATTTCCATCTATTGACTGGTTCATTTGCGAGAAGGTTTGCTCTTGATATCATTCTTGTCAAATTGAAAAGAAACGATCGATCTACCTGCCAATCTTTGTAACATAATACAACAATGTTAGCACGCTAGTAGTGACCTCTTCAAGAAGAAAGTGAAAGTGAATATAAAATGAAACGGGGTTGGAAAAACGTGAAATTGATTTATATGGAGTTTTAGAACAAACAGAACTTTTATCAAGAATGACTTTATTGCTAAAAATAAAAAAAGCTTTTCCTCTTGGGCTCCCTATTCCTGGACAGGGACACACTTTATAATATGAAATATATTATATTAATATACCTACTGAACTAGTGCTTATTCTCACAAAAAAGTTAAACAAGTTTGAAATTCAAGTACAAACAGTTTATTATCTATTATCTGGGGTTCTAAAACTGTTGATTCGTCGCATTAAGTTAAATGTTACCCATGTTTATATGGGATTAACCTTACCGTTCCAATGAAAAGTAATTAAAAGAAAACATGGTAACAAAGGTTTTATCAAGAAATGACTATATATATTCCACAAGATAGAATAAAGAAAACAACAAAACAACGCAAGCAATCCAGCTACACCAAAAAAGGGAGTCAAGGTTGAAAACAATTTCATACGAAAGGGCTTATCAGAAAAATTAATGGATAGGAAATAAGTACAACATAACAACAACATTTAAAATAACGAACACACTCAGATCTATTGTGTCCAAAACCAAACCGAACAACACACGTGAGAGGTCAATGCACTGCATCTACAGAATACCCTGTGAATGCAACAATTTGTAAGCGCCAGGATTAAACATAAAACATCAATAAAAATCAGGGATTTCGACAAATCACAGATATACAAACATACCTGAGAGACCATGAACACAGACCACAGTAAAAAGATGTGATAAAATGTATAGCAAATCCATCAACAGAATGCAGCAGACTTTGGGTGTCCATATTTAAAGACGAAGTGAAGTAGTGAAGAACAAAATCATATCAACATTATAGGATAGCAGGATAGGAAAATGTGAAGCACATAATATCTCTTATCTTATCATACACTACACATATGCAAAACCCAATACATAAAAGCATAATTTTTACAACTTTTTTATCCCAAAAACTCATTACAAACACTCCCAAACATAAAATCACATAACTCATAGATTTATTGCACAAATACACAGAATAATCAGAATTTGATGTATCATAGAGCATAAACAATATTTATCCTCATATTTTTCCAGCCAAAGCTGGTTGTTGTCTACAACCATCATAAGTACATTCAAACATCAATATTTGTTGACAGTGATAACGTAATACTCAATACCAACAATAGTCGGTTATACACACCTTTTCACAAATTTCTCTTAATTTTCTTTTGATAACGATTTCCGGAGTGGCCGTCAAGTATTTTTAGGTAACGTAACATAAAATATGTAGGTAATTTTCATTAAATCCTAACTGTGGCCAATCCCGTATAAACATAACGTATAGTTTATTTATCTATAGTATTCAAAATAAAACCACCCTGTAGTGATTGAAGTATCGAAAATGTCTTTGTTTTCTTCCTCATTAACACCACCTCCCCCTAGGTCTCGTTCAGATTCTCGATCATCACAAAGTCCGTTGATCGTTGGTCGGCGGGTGTTCCGCGCACTAGCACTAGGGGCATATACGTGTATCTTTATTATTATTATAACAAGGATATTGTTGTGTAAATGGTAATTGTAGCGTTGTATCTTTCGAGTTGGGGATAAAAAAGGGGTCCAGCAGGCAGCCGGTAGTGCCGGCGAGCACGAGTCACGGGGCAGGTGCTATTTTGTCTGCACTGCTGACGATGACTGAGAGAACGGGAGGCAGGTGAAAACAACATATGCTCCTTCTATCTAACATATTTCATTGAAATCGAAAAAACCACCGGTACCCGTGTGCACTTCAATTTTATCATTGTGTATACAGAAAGGCGACTTGATGAGACGCGACGTTTCTAAAAAAAAACAATTTGATTCCAATTTACTGCTCCGGACTATATATTTTACGCTATTTCCAATAAAACGTACATAAATAATTTTTAGATTTTTGAAAAATATTGTTTTGATTATTTTTTAATGAATTTAATTTCCAAGCATGTAGTATATTCTACTTACTCTACTTATTCTACTTCTACTAATTCAGGGAAAATCTACTTACATTATTATACTGAGAATAATTTTTTTTTAAGTATTTTGTTTCTGTTTAATTACAACCAGTTTTACAGTTTTGACACATTTAAGAAAATTAACCAAAATAAACTTTTAGTTCTACACATCTTAAGCGCTCGAGTGTAATTCGGTAAGATTATTTCATGACTAAAACAGTATTTATAAATAATAGCTATACAGGGTGATTGATTAGTGGGGTAAAGCTTAATAGCTCCGCTATAATAATAGATAGCAATAAAAGTAGTGAACATCGTAACAAGTTCAACTCCCTGTATAAATAAAAATAAGCACAACAGCAATGGTTTATTAATGCCATATTTTTTATTTATTGTCAAAATTTTCAAGAATTATTGACATTGCTAATTTTCTTTATATCAAATACAGGGTGAGTCAAAACGCAAGTACATTATTTTCTCAGTAATATTAAATGGAACACCCTGTATTTTATATCATTATTGAAAAGTAACATTACCGTACTTTAATTTTTATATAACATTCCCTATGCCCAAATTTATTAGTTTTCGAGATATTTTCATTTTTCAGAGCAAATTATTTTAGGTGTTTAAATTTATCTAAATTTTAAGTACCTAAGCCATGACTGAATTGACAATTGACGATTACCGATTATCAATCCGGTAATCAATGTAACACTGTAGCAAATAAAGAAATAAAAATAATTTATTAGTAATACATTTTTTTACAAACAAAAACACAACCACAACATGCAACATTTTTGAAACAATTAAAAACTATCTTTTTATGTAAATGCAACAAATAAACAAAGAAAATTAGTAATAAATTTTACAAAAAAACACACAAACACAAAATACAACATTTTGTGAAGACAATTAAACACTACTTTTGTATGTAAATGTAACAATGTAACAATGTAACAATGTAACAATGTAACAAATAAAGAACGAAACATAATTTATCAGTAATACATTTGGCAAAAAAACATGTTTGAAAAAATTAGAAGCTACTTTTACGTTCAGCAGAGCTTGCCATAGTCACGGTGTCATCTGCATATCCTATGTTGTTAATAGATCTTTCGTTAATTATTATTCCTTCACTTTGAGATATTTCTTCAAAAATGGATGGCTTCACTGTATACCTACATTAAATAGTAATGGAGATATAATACATCCCTGCGTAACTTATCTCCCGATTTCGATTTCTGGACTGGATTCGTTATCGGACTATAATATTTAAACATCGATATAGTCGCTAAATTCCCTCTTCGTTCTATATCTCATCCGCAAGCTCCACTAATCTTTAGATGTGCAAATTCGTCTTAATGACACCAACCAAGACAAAGTTTTAAGTTCGTGCTGTAAAAGGAAGTGAAAGCATATCAAGAGACGAAAGGTTTCCGTGAACCAGCAATTATTTTTTGTTTAATCCTAGCAAGATGAGACGTTTCTAGGTCGGCGTTTCGTCCTAACAACAAATTATGTCATCAAGCTAAAGCGAACAGGTAATTTAAAGCTTTCATAACTGCAATATATGTATAAAGTAAATGACGATTGTAGAGAAGGTTGTCACAGACGATGGTCTTAATGACCAATTGTTGAAAATGTCGTTATTAATTAATAGTAGTTAACCATCATTTGATTGTTGTTAACATTAGAATTTGGTAACTTAGTTTACGTTTTTTGTATCTGTAATGACATGAAACAAGAAAGCAAATTTGTTATTACATATATCACCAATTCAATGAGCGCTACTTGGAATCAAACAGCCTATATACAACTCACGCTATACTTCTCAAGATCAAACAAGAATTAACTACAGGCTCAACAAAAAAATATTTCCGTCATCTGGTATCTTCCCATAGGAATGACACAAAACAAGAATAGCAGAGCAATTTGATATTATGTACTTATATATAAAAACAGATCAATAAATATACAGTGTGGGCCAAAGAAAAGAGTCCAGCTCGATATTTGGCAGTAGTTATTAGATTTTAAGGAAATGCCAAAACAAGTCGATTTTTGATCTAAGAGGGACACATTTTTACGGTACATACATCTGTCATTTGTCAACCCCCTCCCTTCCACTTCCCCCACCCCTTATTTTTAAAAAGGGAATAGAGTTCGTGTGCTAACTCATTTGAAAGGTTATTCAATTCTCCATTCAGTAATAAACATTAATATAATTATTTATATAGGGTGTCCAAGAAAAAAATATTTTAATTAAATTAATTGACACAAAAAGAAGAATGTATGTAATTTATTTAATTCAAAATACATTCTACTGCTGTCACAAAATAGAAAAAAATGTTTTTTGATAAAAAAATATTGAATTTAAGCAACAAACAATGTTTATTTATCAAAAACATTATTTTCTGTTTTTTGTCAGCACTAGAATGTATTTTGAGTTAAATAAATTACATACATTCTTCGTTTTGTGTCAATTAATTCAATATAAATTTTCTTGCACACCCTGTATAGATAATTATGTCAATGTTAATATTACTGAATAGAGAATTGAATAATGTTTCAAATGAGCTAGCACACGACCCCTATTCCCTATTTAAAAATAAGGGGTGGGTAAGTGGAAGGGAGGGGGTTGACAAATGATAGATGTGTGTACCGTAAAAACGTGTTCCCCTTAGATCAAAAATCGGCCTGTTTCGGCATTTCCTTAAAATCTAATAACTACTGCTAAATATCGAGGTGGACTCTTTTCTTTGGCCCACAATGGAAAGTTAGAATTTTGCATCCAACCTGTTATGACCTATGGTATTGAATCAAGAGAAGACACCAATAAAACCAAAAGCATGCTACGAACAGCCGAAATGAAGACATAAGAGCAATAGCAGGGAAGACAAGAAGGGATAAATATGAAACAACATCATCAGGAAACAATGTGGCGTGCAAGATGTAGTGAGATGGGGTAGGCAAAGACGAAGAGAATGGTTCAGTCATGTAAAAAGAATGGAGGAGCACAGGCTACCAAGAATTGCGCTAGAAGGAAAACCAGCTGGCACGCGTCCACCGGGGAGACCACCAAAAAGATGGAGAGATAGCTGGCAGTCTATCTCTTAAGAATTACATCAGCGTCGGAATTAACAGATCGACAGATCTACAACAGGTATAAGAAGAAGAAGATATAAAAATAGGGAAAAGGAGATATCTCTTAACATGGTATTAGGAGATTTTATCGTGAAGGTTGGAAAAGGAGCCGCAGATCACGTAGTTGGAATATATAGTCTTGGTCAGAGAAACGACAAGAGGATAGATTGATAAACAGCAACAGTACGTCTTCAAAATTTAAAACTCAGCACAGAGTTTAATATACATTTTTGTGACAGTATTAATTTAATTAAATTAACCGCGGAAACCTTCACGATATAGTTTTTTTATTGCATGACCGTAGAAAACAATTTAAATATCAAGAGAACAGAACCGTCAAGTATCCACCTGTAAACTATTACCTGTCAATATCAAATGTCAGATGTCAAATGTCAGATGCCAAATGTCAGTTGTCAGATGTCAAATGTCAGATATCAGATGTCAAATGAAATATGTAGATACACCAATAATTATAAATAATTTTTAATACAGAATCTACATAAACGTGTGTGTTTTATTAGAAACTATATTACTATTTTGTTGAATTAAAAAGTCGTGATTATAACACTTACGCAATTGTTCTTAGATGCAATTATCGACCGTTCTGTGAAAAAGCGAGGAGGTTCAGCGATGTATTGAAAATAGCAGTGAATTAAATCGTTAAAATAAACAGATAATTAGTCGTGTATCGAGAAAATACTCGAGTATTACTAAAGCAATATATCGCAAAATTTATAGTTGGTAATTTCAATATTTTCTATTAAACAAAATTCTCGGTCTGCTAAACAAAATACCAGTGTTTCATCTCCGAATCAAGAAAGCGTGTATAACACGAAAACTCTCCTCTTTTTATTATAATAATCAGCAACACAAACAATTGCACTGTTTATATAATTATTTCATATGAAATCGGAAAACGATATGTAATTACAATGTTGCTGGTGCTTCTCGTCTTGTCTTGCCGTAAAATGATCAAATTTTACGAAAAAATGAGCAAATAATATTTTTAATAACGGTTATTACAAACTTAGATTTCACACTTAAGAAATCTCGGAAAGAATTTATTTGGAAGTATTTTCATAGATATTGCAGATGTATTGATAATTCTTTATTGATTTCTCTTTGATTGGGAAATTTGAACAACTTTGATTTGTGTTTTTAATCTAATCCAGAGAATCTACGATAATAATAATTGCGCCATAATATAACACCGTTTGATTTTTTTATTGTGTATAAACGGTAGTCGACTAAAAACAAAGAAGATAGGGGGCCAACCGGCAGAAGAATACTTAGAGGAAGACGAAGTAGTGAAAAGTTTACCGGGGATAACAAAAGAGGAAATGGACGAAGCCAAAAACAGGAAAAGCATATGAGGAGGACGAAATTGCGCCAGAAATGATAAAGAATCTAGGAGGAAAGGGTGAGGAATGGCTGTGTATAATTTGCAAAGAGTCTTTGCAGACCCAAAAGATGACTGAGAAATCAGAAAATGATTTATTCGTACAAATTCATAAAAAAGAATGGGCCTAATGTGAAAACTACAGAGGAATATTCTGAGATCCACCTGAAGTTGTTGAAATCTCTGAGATTAGGGAGCTAAGACGTTCGTCTTGCTCCAACACTATGTTTTCCTATAATCTTTCCCTGAACGATAAATAGCAAAAGATGGGATTTTTTTTGTCCCTCATATGGGAGTCTTCGCAAAACATCTTCATTAGTAACTCGATCTTCAAGTAAGATGTGTTTAGTCTTGTTTTCTAAGCCCGACCGCACATCAAAGAAACCTGAAACGTAAATTACGTTTCATGGAAATAAACCACTGCTAAATAAATATACGTCCGGCCATTTATGAAACTCTCCGAAAATAAAAATGTGTCATGAGCATGCATCACACTCGTTTCATTGGTAGGCGGACTTTGAGATTTGTTTAGCAGTGTTTTAGTTTCATGAAACATGTTTTTCGTTTCATGTTTCATGTTTTTCGTTTCATGTTTCTTTGGTGTGCGGCTTGGCTTAGGCTACATCTCAAAAATGTTCACTTTCTGGATCTAATGTCAATTGACCTATTTCGAGCTGCTATGAATAAAATTACTGGAGATACGCTGAGAGATCGAAAGAGAAGTGAAGACATTAGAAAAAAATGTAACGTGCTGTGTATAAACGAACAGATACTGAATCTAAAAAGAGAATGGAGTAACCACAGAATGGGAGAGCCCCGTATGGTCAAAATAGCAAGAGATAAATCACCAATCGCAGAAGGATCCGCCGACCATGCATACGATGGAGTGACAACCTTCCACAGAGGTATTAATTCGCCAATGAACAATCAGAATTGCTTCTAAAGTGAAAGAAGGGGAAGAAGAAGATAATGATAATAACATAAATCAACATGGTCGCAAAAGTCACAAGCACCTTTATAATGGTAGGGGAGCCCAAGCGGGGATTTTTGCAGTTACTCGAGCGCGTCAGATTAGCATATGGGAGAAACCTGGTACCCTGCAGATGTACCTCTACCATATATTGGCTCTTAACACAGGGGAGTTCGTTAAGGGGGGCCCGAAAAAAAATCTATCCTTAAAAAAACTCGAAATTGTCAGATTAAGATAAGGTAAGTTAAGTACATACAAAAGAGTGTATATTTCAAAAATCTGACGATTTGAGCCTGGCGTAAGGAAATGGGTGAGTCCCAAAATTTCACAAGAAAAAAGCGAATATTTCGCGAAATGAATGACAGATCGAAAAACTAAAAAATATGTGCCCAATATTTTTTAAAAATCTATCGAATGATACCAAACACGACTTCCCACGGAGAGGGGTGGGGGGTAAATTTAATATTTTAAATACGAATCCCGCGATATTTCGCGAAATGAACATCAGATCGAAAAACTGTAAAATACACTTATTCGATATTTTTGAAAAATCTATCGAATGGTACCAAACACGACCCCCATTGATGTGGGGTGGGGGGTTACTTTAAAATCTTAAAAAGGAACCATCATTTTTATTGCAGATTTGGATTCCTTACGTAAAAATAAGTAACTTTTATTCGAAACATTTTTTCGAATTATGGATAGATGGCGTTAGAATCGGAAAAAACGATTGTTGGAAATGGAAAATTAAATTAAAAAATGGCAAGCGCCCACTAAAATGGAAAACTTTACTTAACTTTTTTTAGTTTTAGGACCTACTCTTCACAACCCAATAGGTCCCCAAAGCGCTCGAGTGACTGCACATTTAGCATACTTTGCTCCCCTACCATAAGAGAAGACAAACATTATTTTCACGAGGCAACTTTGGTCGTTCGATAGGCAATCTCGATTGGCACGTTTTTTGTTGACTTGATGAAAGCTTTTGATAGTAGGTACTAAACACCAGCTTCTATTTGCCTATGGATTGGAAAAGTTTGAGTAAACTCAATTACAATTATTACGAACGATATTATTAAGTGTTTGGATGTCACTGTGACATTAACTAAACTATATTAAAGAGAAGACAATGATAATTAATAATTACTAAAGCTAAGCTACAAAGCTCTAAGCAAACTAAAGGACACTTAGCAGTCTAATACAATTCCTCGACAGACACTTATTTGCTAAGAGTCGACGTTAAACTGTCGTTCCCGTATAATTCTCATTATAACAGCCTGTAGCGTCCTCTGCTGAGCATAGGCTTCCCTCAGTTTTCTACAGCGCTTCAGTTTGTTGTAGCTCTATTTATATCATCAATGAGCTCTTAAATTATTTTTCTTCTGCTAGAATTAATACTTTCAATCATAACACCATCTTGTTCTGGAGCTATGGTGTTTTTTATTTCCCTAAATGCCATTTCAGTTTCAAATGTTAATTTTCGACATATCTTTTCAGCCCTGATTGTATATTTTATATCTGTGTTTATCATTTATCAACTTAATATATGCAGAGGAGTTGCCTGTGTACATAATTGGGTATGACAGGCTCTTTTTCATTCATACTCATACAAACAACAAGAATTTTTGCGACTAAAATCCCATGCAATCAAAACTACAAGTGTAGACCCAACCTAAATATAAAAAACCATTCCGTGCTTGGGATAAACATCGAGTTTTTATCTAATTAGAGAAAAAGTTGTTGACATAATTTGTTTAATAATCCTAACCAAGGTAAACAGGTAGTTTGTGAAAATTTACTTAGATAGTCGTTTCGTTATATTTAATAGGATAGAATTATTTTATTTAAAAATGAAGATAGTTTTCTTATCTAAAGTGCAGGTACTTCATTTGGAAGAGTATAATCATAATCGTTAATGATATTGGAAATATCTTAATTTGGGGATATTTAAAATTTTTAAATAGTTTCAAGACATTTCAACTTATTTTAAGTTTAATACATTTTTGAGGGGATATAACACATAAAAAAAGGGGAATTGGTAGAAAAAATATTCATGACTCCGAAACCTTCGTCAATCTTACCGGCTTATCAGTAGATGAATTGTTACATGCCGCGTAAGGTCAAGAACGATATCGGCAAATTGTCATGGAAACTAAGATTTCGGCTCAAAGTACTCAAAGAGGAAGATAACACATGAATCACGCACGGTTCTTAGCGAGTTGTTAAGTATGTAATCAATGTAGTGTACTGTTACAGTTGTGGAAGTAATTTATTTTGCACACATCAATATTTAATATAGGTACAAAGTTTCGATCTCAAGATCATCATCTTATTCAAAATGAGCAAGCCAGGTTAAAAAAGATTCGCAACAAGCTAAAATTCCACTTATCCACTTGGTGATCTCCAAGCCAAGATCTGAGATAAAGTGAAATCTACTTAGAACCTTATCACTTTAACTATACCAGCTTCTCATCTAGCTAGCAAGTAGTCAGAAAAAAGAAAATAGAAACATTAAAATAGAATGAAAATCTACTGACAGATGAGAAAACTTCTGTGTTTGAATCGGTATCAATAGAATGTTATAACGTTACTTCAGCATCTCTACTTCGTCAGACATTCGGGCTGATACACATTCACACATGGAACGGCCAATGCATGTATCCTGCTTATTTCCCATTTTAAGTGGTTAGCTACAAAGGCGCCATCTACTTTCATGGCCATAAACGAGAATGATTTGATAATATCGTTTTCTGTCCTTTGGAAAGCTAACCATTTGAAGTGGGAAATAAGCAGGAGACATCATTCGTTGGTTGCTCCGTGTGTGAATTTGTATCAGCCGAGTGTCTGATGAAGCATGGATTCTGATATAACGTTATAAGACTCTATTAATACCGATTCAAACAGCTGTCGCCTCCAATCGACAATAAGTATGACACCAAACGATTGCAAAAATGTTATGATTGGAGGTGTCTTTTTCTTTAATAAAACTGTTGTGTGATAAGCTTAGGTTCATTTAAATTTAAATTGAATTACAAGAATAACAACTTCGTCAATAAACCGTCAATAACGTCAATATTTACTTATTAATTTAATATTTGACTAAACTTAGGTAATGTGTGTAAACATAAAGTGTTGAAAAAAAAAGAGTCATACACCAGGATAAAGTTGTCGAAAACTTTTATAGGCCCCATAAATTACTCTGCTCTGCTCTCTTCTTAAGCAGAATAAAAATGTCTTTACTACTGACTACTGGTTATTATAGATTATTATCAATATAAGAAAACTTCGTAAAGTATATTCGATATAGATAAGTGAAATGAACAATCGAGACAAACTGAATATGTACCAGAATTCATTTATTTACCTAGTTGTCGTATAGGCCTGGATCCCGCGTACCAAAAAAGGTTGATTAATAGCAAGCTGAAAATTTGTTAATAGCTTAACGGTGTCTAGTCGGACAAACTTTGATGTACGGGAACACTGGAACAGGGGAAGTTCTAATTGTGGAACGTGATTTTAATTGTGGAACGTGTCATGCTGACAAGTTTATGATTGTGAAAACTATAGCAGATTTTTTTAAGTTTATTCAATAACAAACTATATAGTCTATGAAAAAATATTTGTCAGACAAATATGTTGGGCATTTTAATAAGTCCGACACGTAGAACATGTCATCATCATCATCATTCTCTTTGCCTTATCCCTATGCGGGGTCGGCTTCCCTAATTGCATTTCTCTACACAATTCTATCTTGGGTCATATCAATGTTAATCCCCTTTACCAACATGTCCTGCCTTATCGTCTCCCCCCAGGTATTCTTTGGTCTTCCTCTCCTACTCCTTCCAGGAATCTGCCCTTCAGCTATTCTTCGTATTGGGTGATTAACGTCTCGACGTTGAATATGACCAAACCATCTTAACCTATGCTCTCTCATTTTGGCATCAATTGGTACCACACCTAGACTTCCCCTAATATACTCATTTCACATTCAGTTCCGTATATCATGGCCGGTCTTATGGCTGTTTTATAGAATTTTCCTTTCAGCTTCATTGGAAAATTGGAATTTTTCTGTCACACAACACACCACTCGCTTCTTTCCACTTCATCCATCCAGCCCTAATTCTTACTGCATGCATCTCCATCTATGTCTCCATTACTCTGTAATACCGATCCTAGGTACTTAAAACTATTGCTTTTCACAATCATTTCACCATCCAAAGATACCATTTTATTTGTAGTAACTCCATCTTTAAATGAACATTCCAAATACTCTGTTTTTGTCCTACTAAGTTTTAAACCTTTTTCCTCCAGAGCTTATCTCCACTGTTCCAGTTTTTGTTCTAAGTCTCTTTCACTATTTCCTATTAACAATACATCATCAGCAAACGTTAGGCACCATTCAATGCTACCCTGTAGTTTAGCTGTTATCTCGTCCAAAACTAATGAGAATAAATAAGGACTAAGCACCGAGCCTTGGTGCAATCCTACTTTCACCTGAAATTTATCAGTCTCTCCCACACCTGTCCTAACACTAGTCGTTACTCCCTCATACATATCTCTCACAATCTTTACATATTCGCCAGGGAGTCCTTTCTTATTGAGTGCCCACCACAGAATCTCTCGAGGAACTCTATCACATGCTTTCTCAAGATCAATGAATACCATATAAGCGTTGGTCTCTTTATTCCTGTATTTTTCCATCAGTTGCCTTACAATGAAAATTGCATCTGTTGTTGATCTGCCCTGCATAAAGCCAAATTGATTATCGGATATTTCGGTTTCTTCACGTATCCGTCTATCAATTACTCTCTCCCATATTTTCATGGTGTGGCTAAGTAGTTTTATAGCCCTGTAGTTTGTACATTGTTGTATGTCTCCCTTGTTTTTGTAGACAGGTACTAATATACTGCTTCTCCATTCGTCTGGCATTTGTCCAACTTCCATAATTCTATTAAATAGACCTGCTAGCCAACTTATTCCTGTCTCTCCCAATGCTCTCCATACTTCCCCAGGAATATCATCTAGTCCGACTGCTTTTCCTTTCTTTATTTTTTGAAGCGCTTGAGCCACTTCCTCGTTTGTTATTCTGGTAACCATTGCTGTTACTGTCTCCTTTAACTCCACAGGCTGTCTGTCAAATTCTTCATTTAATAAACTGTCAAAATACTTTCTCCATCTCTTTTTGACATCCTTTTCGTGAATAAGTATTTTATTATTTTCATCTCGGATACATCTAATCTGATTAAGTAGAACTTGTCAAATGACAAGAATTATGTTGTTGGTAAATAGCAGTCTGATTTTTGCATGAGAGTTTAATGAAAGGACAACAAATCAATTGGAAGTTCTGTCCGACAAAATACACTGGATGTTTTCGTAGTCTGACGTTCGAAACCTGTTCCACAATTAAAACTTCCCCTGTTAAAGTGTTCCCGTACATCAAAGTTTGTCCGACTGGACACCGTTAAGCTATTAACAAGTTTTCAGCTTGCTATTAATAAACTTTTTTTTGGTACGCGGTATCCAGGTCTAGTATTGAGATATATAGTTTATTTGAGTTATTGGTATATCATTACGTGATCAATGTGTATCTTATCACTATTCACATACTTTTGCTGCAGTTTCCTGGGTGGAGTAGAAACATATTCAAGGTCAGATGTATTTTGATTCTCAATGCACTTTTTAAGGAGTCGATTTATTTTATCTATCTCTAAAAATATTTTAAATGGGAAATTAATTATTTTTTTTTTATTAATTTTAATAAACATAAAAGTGTAGACTCGAAATGAGTCTAGAAATTCTAAATTGAAAATAACAAAATTCAGTTTGGCAACATTGTGTGAAGACCAAATCTTCTCTGATATCAACAGGCCCGTAATTTAGTCCAGACAAATTAATATATTTTTTTTACCAACAAAAATATGATGTTTTAACCAAATAATGTTTTAAATATGATGCGCAGAAAAATTTTGAATTCGGTTCCGCTAATAAGCTACAAGAATAAAATGGCGTTGGACCGGTCAAATAGCCAGATAAAATGAGGAGGCCATGATTAGCCAAGGAGGACCATAAAAAGCATGGAACGATTTCAAAAGAGATGGGCACATGGGCAGATGTCATAAGAGAAATGGCAGGCAGACAGTGGATCATATCGGCCAAGACAGAAGGAGAGAGAAGAAAAAATGGTCAATTTATTATTTATATCTTTATTGCGATCAAATCAAAAATATTAAGAGAGATTACAGGAAATGGAACAATGAAATTTAAAAAGGCATAAAAAGTAAAGATGGATACTGAGAAAAGCTTAGAAGATAAAATGATTTGAGAATATACTGAGAAGAAAACATTATAAAAATGATAATTTGGACATAGAAAGATAACAAATCAAGAAATGAACCGTATATCCTTCCTGAACCGTTGTGATTTTAGTTTATTTTTTGAAAAATTATTCTTCCTGATTTTAAAATTATTTTGATAAAAGTTTAAAAGCTATGTAATGAGTTTAAATAACAAAACCAACAGCTGTACTTATATATTTTATAGCCGCTCTGGAAAGTAAAATACTGGATTAACTGTAAAAAGCCGAATATTTTGTAGCAGGAAAGGGCGTCCTCGCCCTCTTCCCCTCATCCATTTCTCTCTGGCAGGACGAAACTCCTGCAACCCTTCATCCGCGGCGGGAAGAGGGGTCTCGAAGTCCGTAGGCAGGTATCTGTGTGTGATATGTAGCTATGACGACCCAGGTACAGACTCTACAGATCGATACAGGTAGCGGCGGCACTGGCGGACGCCATCTTGGAATGGCCTCCTGCTCTCAGGAGATCCTGCTGCGGCTCTGCTGGGTCGTTGGCGGCGGTGGCGTCACACCCACCTCGCCGCCGCCGCCAAGAGAGATCGTTACAGTTTTGTTTGTTGCAGGATTTCTGCTGCAGTTTATTATGTCCTTGTATTCAACGGCAAAATACGAACTGTTTTAAATGAAATCACACATTTTGGAGAAAACACTGATTAAATCATGGAATTATTGAAATAATTATTAAAGAATCACAGCAAATATTCTTCTTTTTCTTTCAACTTCTACTTAGTTTTTCTTTCATCAATCCCTTCCATTTTTTCTTGTCTCTTGATGTACTAATTTTTCTACCGATTTTCATAAACTCTTTGACTAATCTACTTTCATTCATCCTGCATATATGGCCATGCCACCCTCATTGTTTCCTTTCCAGGTATGTTTTCTGCAGTATTTTTGCTGCAGATTATTATGTCCTTGTATTCAACGGCAAAATACGAACTGATTTAAATAAAATCACACAATTTGGAGAAAAAACTGATTAAATCATGCAATTATTTAAATAAGTATTAAGGAATCACAGCAAATATTCTTCTTTTTTTCTTTCAACTTCTCCTTAGGTCCTATAAAAGGCGTCAGTTTTTCTTTTATCAATTCCTTCCAATTCTTTTTGTCTCTTGATGTTTCATTTTTTACCGATTTCCATAAAATCTTTGACTAATCTGCTTTCCTTCATTCTGCATATATGGCCATATCATCCTAATTATTGTTTTCTTTCCATAAATTTTATTATGGGTTCTTTATTAAAACTCCACGAGGATGTAATACCTTTGTAGAAGGTATAGATATTTATAAAAAATACCTAAAAAGGGCTACATCACAGAACGTTTTCGAAATAATAATTCCATCATCAGTGCTTATTACCTAAAATAAGACAAACGTAAATTACAATTTTGACTAAGGCTGAAAATTGAAATATGGTTATACTTAGAGGTTAATGTACATGCCTGAGCATGTACCTGAGCAAACCATTTAAAAACTTTATCTTTATAACATTTAAAGGGTTTTTACCCAAATATTTTGGTGCCTCAGACATGTACCTTAACCTGTTAGTACCACCTTACAATTTTCAACCTTAGTCAAAATTTTAATTCAGGTTTGTCTTAATTAAATGGTTATAAGTAGTTATTTTAAGTAATAAGGACTGATGATGGAATTATTATTCCGAAAACCTTCTGTGATGTAGCCCTTTTTAGGGAATTTTTATAGATATCCCTTTTACAAAGGAATTTAACTATTGTTTTTATTAAAACATTACTTTTGTGCTCATAATTTCGTCAATTTTTGAAGCGAAGGTTTTATACTGGCGGGGTATTCATTTTTATCTATAGGAAAATTAAAAATCTGATCGTCGCGACACGAAATAGATGGAAGAGTTAATTTACTGAACAAGGGGAGTCCGTTATACAACATGTAAACATTTCATTTACAAAATAATTAATTTTAGTGATATGCTGGTGACCAGCAAACGTTTTGGCCGTATTTTTCGAACATTGATATGTGCTCATTGACGTTTTTTATTGTATCAATACTACTGTTGTACTATCATGCTTTTTAAAATCGAGTATAACCTACTAAAACACTCAAAATTTTCAGTTCGCAAAATAGAGGAATAACTATAAATGCACTAGATTTACAAATGATATAATATTGCTATCAGACAATACAAACTAAGTGAAGGAAATGGTTAGTGAGAGGTAGATAAATTTGTTTCATAGAAGCAACTACTTTTCTTTGATAATATTCATATTTGTACTGTTATGTTATCACGGTTACTTACTATGGATCTACCTCAATTTACCCAATCACTTCGTGACATTCACTTATTATGCGAATTGTAAATACCTAAAAAACAAAACAATCAATAACGCGTCTTAACTTAATACTTCATTTACATCTAGATGTTAATAAACTCGACTTGAAGTTATCGTCGGTTTTAATTAATATGGAAATGAAAATGAGACTACTTTGCAAGTATTATTCAAATTCCTAACTCAAAATCATCTTTTTAAAGCGTGTCAAGATTGTTTCTAAAGGTACAAGGTTTGAAGCTACAATAACCACAAACATTTAAGAACGATGTCACTCGAATAAAATAAAATTTACATGAATAGATTCATCTCGAAATTACAATAATTTCATATCATTGCGCCAACTCTGAACTTAAATAAATAACGGCGTAAATTGGAATTAAAGTTGATCGAAATCACATTTTTGAAGTCCATAAAACTGTCATTCATAAATAGTATTAGTCTAGTAGCTATTGAAAAGGGCTTACCCAACGTGAGCTAAGCGGATTAGAGGAACTATATAAAATTCCCATTTGATTTTATATTTAATTATATCAGTTTACGCCGTTATTATTCAAAATTCAGAGTTGGCGCAATGATATGAAATGATTGTAATTTCAAGACCAATGTATTCACGTAAATTTTCATTTAATTGACATTATATTTTCTATAATGTGCAATGTCCTTTAGGGTCTAGGAAAATGCAACTCTTCTTTATTTCATCTGCAAACGCACTTAAATGTAAATGCAATGCAAATCTCTCAGTATTCGCTTGTTATGACGGAACGGAAAAGAAATCAACCGAAGGATAATCCTAGCAAACAAAAGCTATTTTGGACTGAGTAGACATATGAGAAGCAGAAACTTAAGCCAAAAAACAAAAATAACCATATACAAAACCCTTATACAACCAGTGTTGACATATGGATCAGAGGCATGGACCATCTCCAAGGCAGATGAAAACCTTCTGCTTATATTTGAACGAAGGATCCTGAGAGGAATATTCGGTGGTATCTGTGAAAATGGTCTTTGAAGGAGGAGGTACAACTACGAGGTAAACCACAGATGTAAACAAAAATTTGGTGGTAAAGACGTAGTATCTCTTATAAGAATAGGAAGACTAAGATGGGCAGGACATCTAGCAAGATCACAGCAGAACAACCCTCCTAGAAGAATCCTTATGTCACAACCTGTGGGAAGTAGAAATAGGGGTAGGTCAAAACTCAGATGGAAGGATGGTGCAGATGAGGATGGGAGAAAAATAGGCGCAGCAAACTGGCAACGGTTGGCAATGGATAGGACTGACTGGCGTAATAAACTTGGGAAGGTCGAGGCTCCTTTATAGGGCTGCAGCACCATTGATGATGATGATTCCCTTGTTATATTACTCTCTTAATGTTTTCATCTTTGAGTGTGCTGAAAGATGAAATCAAGGAGAGTAAAATATGTGAAAGCTAGGATTCCTACGGAAAATTGAAATATCTTTTATAAAGAAAATCGCATGTGCTGCGACAATTTTCTCCTTTACCTATGTCATTTTACGCATCGATAAAGGAGTATTGGTTATATTTTAAAAATTTTGGCGTAAAAGTAACCTAATCAGGGTGTTAATTATGACCAAAACTTGTATTATTAATAGGTCAGTCTCCGTGATCTTCATGCTTCATGCCTCATGCAAAGTTTGTTAGTTTTCACGGTAAGGACCATGCTAAAAAGGCATAAAGGGAATGTCGTGATAACGAAAAATTTTTCTTTGGAAAAGTTGTGGAAAATAAGGAAAATTAGATTTTTAGAAAAACGAACCTGGTTAAACTATAAATTTCCTTTTCTTTTTGCTTATCTCATCCGAAATTTTCAGTGCACAAAAAGGCGTAAGGGGCAGAATCGTGGTTGAGCTTCGCTTTGGAATTCGACGGTCTATTATTTTTTAAAGCTTTACAGTTTTTTTGTTTCGCACACTTGACGTAAGTCAGTTGTTTTCTTACCGAGATCTTTGTTTTTACAAATTTAGTGTAAATTACAATAAATTAAAATGACGGTTCGTACCTGTCCAGAATTGATAAAGTACAAAAATAGTGTGTTTATCACGAAAATTATAAAAAAATTGTTGACAAAGTTGCTTTCGTGTTTGCTTATGTTGTTAAAAATAGTAGGTAATTATCATAATAAAAACGAAAAATATTCATACGAAAGCAAGCCACTATTTTTGCAGTAAACATTTTAGACGGCTTTTAGTTTGCTTCAGAGCGAACCACAAAGCCGTCCTGACGACTCCGAGAGGAAGAAACGTACGTAAACCAGTCGTAGTGATCTCAAACAAATTAAATCTTAAAATAATCTGCTATGGAGACGATGCAATACTAATCTCTCAAAGTGAAGATGATTTTTACAACGTAGGTATGCTACACCAATTCAAAATAACCGCCAGAATTTAACATGTTAATTTCCCAAAAAAAGACAAAATGCATGGTTATTACAACAAATTCAATAAGATGTAACTTAGAGCAGGACTGAGGGTCAGATAATAGTACAAGTGATGGAGTTTAAATATCTAAGCATCACACTATCAAGCTGCGAAAAGCTTGAAACAGAAATGGAGGTCAAGTGAATAGAGCAAACAGAGCCGCAGGTTGACTGAATGACACAATATGAAGAAATAAAATATCGAAAAAGAAATGAAAGGCAGAATTTACAAAACAGTTATCAGAACAATAATGACATACGCGGCAGAAACACCTGACCACAGCAGACAACCTGACACAACAACCAGACCTGACACAGAGAGGACAAAAAGATTACTCGAGACAGCAGAAATAAAAACACTTCGAAAAATCGATGACAGGTAAGACACTATTAGGCTATTGATTATGTATTGTAGAAAAGAAACTACAACGTTAACGGTGTTTTATTGTTTAATATAATCAATGTACCTTTAAATATGAAAAAACCGCGGAGTGCTACCATTTAGAGGGGTGCGTTTTTGAGAAAGGGGTAAATTAGTCCCTAGGCACAGGGCGAATTAGAGTAAGTTCTATGCACTTTTGGCACAAACACGTCTACAGGAAAATTGTTCCAGGTAAAATTTACTATCGAAATATCACATTTTAAAGTCAAAAATATTTTTTTTTGCAAAAATATATTCAAAAGAAAAGCAAAAGAACAATACGAAAGAAAGCAATTTTGTTTTTTGTCCCATAACTTTTTCCCATTGGAATATAGGTATAGGTATTGTTTTATAGAAAAAAACTTCCGTCCTTCCTCTTTGAAATGATGTTTCCTAGAATTCTCTATAATTTATAGTTTACAATATATGATTTTTCAAAGTTCGTTACTTACAGCGATTTTGACCCATTTTCCTTGTTACTTCGCAAACATTGTTCTGCAACTTTTTTCTACGCAGCTTTAGTTAGATGCAATGGTACATTCAGAAGGAAGAAAAGTAAATTACCTTTAAAATGGTCTATTGAAGAAGCACAGAATAGGGAACAATTGTTCCCTATTCTGTGGTAGAAGGCTGTATTACTATTTTTAAGCAAGATATGGTTTTTGAAAATTTTTTACTATTAATGAATTTTGATATATTTGTCGATTATTTTTAAATTTCTCATTGTAACTTTTTTTTATTGTATATTTAGTTATATACATTGTGCAATAAAAAAGAAAGCCTATTTTCTTTAATTTAAAATGGTGTATTGTAAAAAATTCTAGGACTATTTTTAAACAAGATATGATTTCTCAAAATGTGACATATACACATGATACAGGTCTCACTAAGTTAGAACCGTATGGAAAACTTTTTTATTATTAACTTTAAAAAAAAATTCTTTATAAAATGCTCTGCATAATCTAATACCTAAGATGCAATCGTCAGATTTAAAATTTTATCAATACCTTTATATTTCACAATATCGAAAAGGGTTATTAAGAAAAGTTATTCGGAATTAAAAATTATGTTATAATATGTAATTATACCTATTCTTCTAATTGAAAAAAATAAAAAATTTAAAATTTATCTCAAATTACAGATAACCTTGGACTTGGATATCCTACGGATATCTTGTTTAAAAATAATCCTAGAATTTCTTGCAATACATCATTTTAAAGTAAAGAAAATAAGCTTTTTTTTATTGCACAATGTATATATGTACCTAAATGTACAAGAAAAAAGTCATAATAAGTAATTTAAACAATAATCATAAAAAAGATCAAAAATCATTAAAAGTATAAAATCTTGAAAAATTATAACTTGCTTAAAAAATAGTCACACAACCATATACTATATATTATTTTAAAGGTAATGGACTTCTTTTTCTACTAAGCATACCGTTACATATACCTAGAAATGCGTAGAAAAAAGTTACAAAACAATGTTTGCAAAATAATGGAGAAAATGGCCCAAAAATGCTGTGAACGGCTAAATTGGAAAAATCCTATTTCGGAAAATATAAATCCTAGTGACTTTTACAAAACGTTATTTTAAAGAGAAAGGACTGAAGTTATTTCTCGCTGAAACAATATCTATACCTATATCCCCGAGGAAAAAAGTTATGGGACAAAAAACAAAATTGCTTTCTTTGGTGTTTTTTTCTTGCTTTTCTTTTGAATATATTTTTGTAAAAAAAAATATTTTTTACTTTAAAATATGATATTTCGATAGTAAATTTAACCTGGAACAATTTTCCTGTAGACGTGTTTGTGCCAAAAGTGCATAGAACTCACCCTAGTTCACTCTGAGCCTAGGGACTAATTCGCCCCTTTCTCAAAAACGCACCCATTTAAATGGTAGAAATTCGCGGTTTATTCAAATATAGAGCTCAATTGACCATATAAGATAATAAAATCTCATTAACGTTGTAGTTCCTTTTAGCGTAGCTCTTTTATTTTGAACATAATCAATAGCCTATATGGAACAGAGCTAGAAGTACAGATATACGACGGAGATTTAAGGTGGATAACATTAATAACTAGGTAAGAAACGGAAGAGTAGAATGGAATAACCATATAAGGCGAATGACAACAAATAGAGTAGTAAGGACAGTGAGAGACGGTTCCTCAATAGGAAGACGATCAGTGGGAAGACCACGAAAACGATGGAACGACAACTTTCTTGAGGCACATTGAAATAAACAGACAGAATTATGTCTATACAAAAAGAAGAAGAAGAAGAAATCAAGAATAGCCGTTTCCCGCTCTTAGTTCACCGCAAGCCGATCCAACTACACAACAACTTATTTTTAGTACCTGTTCTTAAAGTGCATTAAAAAAATGATATCAAAGATTCTGGATATCGACCAGATATGAAACCAGAACAATATCTTGGTTAACCCGTTCATATTTATCTACCGGATAGTACAATAAGAATCACTTCCTGTTTGTGTCCTGTGGGTAACTATTCCAAGAAGATATCTATTCTAGTGCAGAGTAAAACTTATTTTTGTTTTAATATCAAAAACCAAATGATAAGAGACCGTGTGATAAATGTTTAACGACACTATTCTTTCAAAGCTCATAAATAGGCACAGGATCTCAGATTGTAATATCTTCTGTGGTGTCCCTTCGTCGACAAACAAAGAGATTAGAGTAGGTATCGTATAGAAATTTTTTTTATCCATCTTGGAAGATAGTTATTTTTGTAGTAAACACAATGAGGAAGCTCCAATATCGTTCCAACACGCATCCCCTAAGTCTTTTATATAGAAAACTATCAGTAGTAATTACAAGAGAGCTCTAAAATTATCGATTATACCCCGAGTGACACTTTGACAGGTTTAAGTGACCCGAAGGAGAGTGAAATTCTGCCAAAGTGTCACGAGGGCAAATCAAATCGATAATTCGAGCTCGAGACTAATTCGGTAAGATTATTTCAAGAATAAAACTATCTTTTTAAATCATTTTAACTAATATTATAGTGATATCTATAGTGAATATTTACTTAACCTGTTTCTTGGTGTTCTCCGTGACAAATTGTAAAACATTAATTGTCATTAATGTCACAGAATGTGTTTTTGCGTAGCAACGAAGGGCATCTGACGTAAAATACTTGACGACAGGAAATTATCAAAAGTTATCAGTAGTAATTGCACAAGAGCTCTAAAATTCTATATTAATTTTAGAGATCGAGTGCAATTTGTAGCGATTATTTCATGAAAATAACACTGTTCAAAACCAAAATTTTATTGTAATTTATTTATGTAAGTACAAATTAGTACAATTAAACACAGTTGTTATAAATATTTTACGGTTAAAAGTCATCACTTTTTAATTTTTAAAACATTAATTGTCATTAATGTCACTGAATGTGTTTTTTCGTAGCAATGAAGGGCATCTGATGTAATATACTTGACGACGGGCAATTATCAAAAATTATCGATTTAATTTAGATTTCTGTAGCTTTCTATTGGTCAGAATCTCCTATGAATGAAATAATCGGGTATAATATCACAAGAGAGTGAGAATAAATTGAAAATAATGCGACAGTTTTTCGAAAATTTGTTGTCTGGCAATAGACTCGAGAGCCCGCAGGGCTCGAGTGGCTATTGCCCAATGACAACAAATTTGAGTAAAAATGAAGCATTATTTTCTTATTTATTCTTACTGTCGTGTGATATTCGTAAGATTATTTTTTAATACGTATATTATGGATATTTTCTTAAATCTGACAGTTGTCAAAACTAGGAAACTAGTTGCCATTAAACAGAAACAATCTACTTAAAAAAATTCTATCGGTAATTTTCTACAGTAGATAATTCTCAGTATAATTTTAATCGGATTGGACAGAATTAAACACGTGATCAAATAACTCACTATACGATTGGAAGTTAAAATCATTAAAAAATAATCGCTGTAATTTTTATTTATGTAGCTTTCTATTGGTCAGAATCTCTATGAATGAAATAATCAACATTAATATCACAAGAGAGTGAGAATAAATTGAAAATGCGACAATTTTTCGAAAACTTGTTGCCTGGCAATAGACTAGATTATTGTCGAATGGAAACAAGTTTGAGAAACAAATTGGAGCATTATTTTCTTATTTATTCTTATATTCATTATTCGTGCATTATTCGTGTGATATTCGACAGATTATTTTTTAATGATTCTAAATTCCAATCCTGTAGTGGGATTTTTCATCACGTGTTAATTCTGTCCAATCAGATTATTATTATACTGGGAATAATCTACTTATACATTATTAAACTAATTTTAAGTATTTTGTTCACAACGTAATACGCCTTTGGGTTCCCGTTCGCCAAGCCTGTCTATTCTGCCAGTCTTATTCAGATAGATTTCTTGCTGACATTGCTTTTGAGATTCCTTGGATCCATGTTGTTGGTGGTCGTCCTCGTTTTCTTTTCTCTGGTGGTACCCATTCTAATATCTTTTTGGGTAGTCTTTCTTCCCCCATACGTCTAACATCTCCGTACCATATTAGTTGTTGTTTTTCGATGTCTTCTATAATTGATCTTTGTACTTTCATTTGTCTCCTGATGTCCTCATTTTTCACATGTTCTAATCTAGACTTTCTCGCTGCTCTCCTCCAAAGATCCATTTCAACTGCCAATAGGTTACCTGCCTTTAAGTTTTTGTGATAACTGCCACACTTCTGAGCCATAGACGATTACTGGTTTCAATATAGTATTATATATTCTTTTTTTCGTTTCCGGTCTTATATTTTTTGCCATAATACTGAATTCAACGCACCTTAACTTGTTTTCCTTTGGTTATTCTGTCTTTTATGGCTTCATCACTTCTTCCTATCTTTGTCAGTTTTACCCCCAAATATGTACATTGGTCACATACGAGGAAAATACAAATCGGCAATTTTAAGCGCTCGAGTGTAATTCGCTAAGATTATATCATAAATAAAACTGTATTTATAAATAATTTTAACTAATATTTTATTGATATCTTCCTCTGAATATTTGCTAAAGTGTGCTGTTCACTTTGATAAGTTGAAAAACAATAATTGTGATAAATGTCACTGAATGTTTATTTACAAAAACTTGAATTTTGTATGTAAGTATTAAAAAATAATCTCTCGAATATCACACGATAGTAAGAATAAATAAGAAAATAATGCACCAATTTGTTTCTAAAATTTGTTTCCATTCGGCAATAGTCACTCGAGTCTTGCGGGCTCTGGTCAACGGCGGATCCAGCAACCTTGCAAGGAGGGGGCAATGAAATAAAATTTTTCTCGTCACTCGCGTACGCAGGATTATTTTTCGGTATGGGCTGTTACTTTATTTTTCTTCATGTATCATGTCCTTTCAGAACGTTGGTTACTATCATAGCTTTCTTAATTTTATTCACTGCCACCCTAAATCAACCACGAAGTGCTTTTTCGTCCTGATGCACAACTAAAAGTTTACTATGGTTCATTTTCTTAAATGTGACAGTTTTGTCAAAACTAGGAAATTCGTTGTAATTATACAGAAACAAAATACTTAAAATTATTCCCAGTATAATAATGTAAGTAGATTATTCCCGGTATAATAATAATCTGATTGGACAGAATTAAACACATGGTGAAAAATCTTACTACACCATTGGAAATTAAAATCTTTAAAAGAGTTTCTTTTTGGTTTAGAGTTCAATATTGTTTTGTATTAGTTTGTTTTTGTCAGCTCTTTTGTATGTTGTATATTTTGGAGTAGAGTGCAAAATTAGGTTGTTGTGTGGTTTATTTACAGCTGTGGTTATTTTTGGATTATTTAATCACGAGTCTTTTCCGTGAAACTTTAATTTAATCTTTTACTGGTTTTTTATGTGTACTATCACTCTTCACTCTACTCCAGTCTTCAGAGATGAAAATGTCACTGGACCTCTTAAATTATACGAACAAGCTAAAGTTTGCTGAGAACATCAAATTTGGTACGAAAAAAGGGAAAAAGTCTCTCCTACCCCTGGGCTCCCCCCCTAACGTCTCCTTTCGTAGAGAGGGGAAAATGGAAAACATCGATTTACTAAGAATGGGTACGATTTAGAAAAAAATGTGTCAACCAAGAAATGTAACCGAGATATTTTTCAATAATATTGTTTATTAGTATTTTTTGTGTAGAATGAACCGTTTTCTCAGGAACAACGCTTGAAGCGATCGGCGATTTTAAATGCCAGTTAAATGCGCGAAATCAATTTTTTTAATAAAATTTATTTCGCGCACCATTGAAGATGCCAATGATAAAGAATAACAAAAATAGACTACCAAAGATATACCAATGAGTTGTTTAAGAGGGAAAAGAAGAAGGGGAAGAAGACAACGACCTCGATGAATAATAAACATTCAAAAGTAAATCAATAATATAAATTTAATTTTTTTTGTAATTGAAGTATCTATCGGCGAATTGATTATACAGGGTGTTTCATTGGGAAACTGAAATACTTTAACGGTAAATAGAGGTCACCGAGCCGGTTCTAGATATACTACATTTTTTGCCCTGCCGACTTTTATAACCGAGTTACAGGGTGTTTTATTGATTTTGCCTATTTCTTGCCTAAGCCATAACTTTAGAACCACCCTGTATATTTTTTTGATATTTGGTACACATATGTCTCATTCAAAACCCAAACGACCGACATACTAACCATAAGAAAAATCCAGGTCCGGATTAACAAAAAATTATAGTGACCTTAAAACA
Source organism: Diabrotica virgifera virgifera (assembly GCF_917563875.1). Taxonomy (NCBI): domain Eukaryota; kingdom Metazoa; phylum Arthropoda; class Insecta; order Coleoptera; family Chrysomelidae; genus Diabrotica; species Diabrotica virgifera. The sequence continues at coordinate 220,338,596 of NC_065448.1, read as the reverse complement.
ACACCCTGAAAATCTGTTTGCATATTTGAAAAGAGCACAAAAAAGTAAGTTTAATGGTTCGCTTCAATTTTTCGGCCAGACAATTTTATGACTTTAATTTTGAAATTATATTGAATTTTTTAAGAACTCTGATATTAAAAAGCAGATATTATTAACTTTTAGTTATAAATTATTAAAGTTAATGAATAAATACTCTTTTTAAAAATAATCAATACTTATTTACCACATTGGAACGACCCAATTACTAATGACAAGAAAAATCCAGGTCCGGATTAACAAAAAAATATAAAGTAATTGTGACCTTGAAACAACACCCTGTATATTGAAATTTTGAAAATTTGTCGGCTCATTTTAAAAGAGCATAAAAACTGTGATTAAATGTTCATTTTAATTTGTTCGCCGTTGATTTAATTACATCAATTTTGAAATTATATTAAAATTTTAAAGAATTTTAAAGAGATTAAAAACCAGGTATGTATTATTAACTTTTAATAATTTAATGTTAATGAATCAATACTTATTTTAAAAATAATTAATAACTTAATACTTATTTACTACGCTGGCTTCATGGATTCTTTGGATTTGTAGCTGTATGCACATCATTAAAAATTATAATCGCGAGAATTGGGATATTAGGGGATATAGTAAAGAATTAAAAAAACAGCTATATCTAATAAAAAAAAAACGTTTAAACAATTCAACAATTTAACATAAATTAAAAATATTTGAACTACAACAGTTGCTCAAAATGTCCGCCATTTTGTTCGATGCATTTCCTTGCTCGTTTTAAAAGATTTCGAATCGATTTTCTAATTACATTGGGATTGTTCTTCATTTTTCTGGCAGCTTCTTGTGACCTTGACAGAATTAATCAATACGATTTCAAAATTGCCGTAATTAAATTATCTGCGCAAAAATTTGACATGCACCTTTTAACGCAGTTTTTGATGCTCTTTTAAAATACGCAAACAAATTTTCAATATACAGGGTGTTGTCTCAAGGTCACAATTACTTTATATTTTTTTTGTTAATCCGGACCTGGATTTTTCTTGTCATTAGTAATTGGGTCGTTCCAATGTGGTAAATAAGTATTGATTATTTTTAAAATAAGTATTTATTCATTAACTTTAATAATTTATAACTAAAAGTTAATAATATCTGCTTTTTAATGACAGTTCTTAAAAAATTCAATATAATTTCAAAATTAAAGTCATAAAATTGTCTGGCCGAAAAATTGAAGCGAACTATTAAACTTACTTTTTGTGCTCTTTTCAAATATGCAAACAGATTTTCAAAATTTGAATATACAGGGTGTTGTTTTAAGCTCACAATTACTTTATCATTTTTTGTTAATCCGGACCTGGATTTTTCTGATGGTTAGTATGTCGGTCGTTTGGGTTTTTAATGAGACACATGTGTACCAAATATCAAAAAAATATGCTGGGTGGTTCCAAAGTTATAGCTTAGGCAAGAAATGGGCAAAATCGATAAAACACTCTGTAACTCGGTTACAAAAGTCGGTAGGGCAAAAAATGTAGTATATCTAGAATCGGCTCGGTGATCTCTATTCACCATTAAAGTATTTCCGTTTCCCAATGAAACACCCTGTATAAATGAGCTAGTACAGCTCTTATTCTTATAGACCTGGATCCCGCGAACCAAAAAAGTTGATAGCTGAATAGTAAGCTGAAAATTTGTTAATAGTTTAACGGTGTCTAGTCGGACAAATTTTGATGTATGGGAACACTGGAACAGGGGAAGTTTTAATTGTGGAACGTGATTTTAATTGTGGAACCTGTCATCCTGGTAAGTTTATGATTTTAAAAACTAGCAGCTTGCTTTTAAATTTTTTCGATAGCAAACTTGATATAATATATGAAAAAATGTTTGTCCGACAAATATGTTGGGCATTTTAATAAGTCCGACACGTAGAACATGTCAAATGACAGGAATTATATTGGTGGTAAAGAATATCAGTCTGATTTTTGCATGAGGGTTTAATGAAAGGGTAACAAATCAATTGGAAGTTCTGTCCGAAAAAATACATGGGCCGTTTTCGTAGTCTGACGTTCGAAACCTGTAACGTGTTCCACAATTAAAACTTTCCCTGTTACAGTGTTCCCGTACATCAAAGTTTGTCCGACTAGACACCGTTAAGCTATTAACAAATTTTCAGCGTGCTATTAATAAACTTTTTTTGGTACGCGGGATCCAGGACTATTATTTTAAACTCATATATGCGTATTTGACGAAAGGGAAACTTAATGCGTTAGGTAACGTAACGTATAGTCGCTTATATGCTGATTTTTGATCGACTTTAACGATGATCGCTATCAGCCAGGTGATGAGGATTTATGTAACAGGCAATTAGTTAGAATTCGGTCGTTTCTTCATAAAATTATACTTTTAATAAAGCTGTAGTTGTGATATTTATGCATGTTTTGTTCGGCTTCGATTGATAACCGGAATAACAACGTGAATTCGTGTTAAAAAGAGAAGAGAGCTGGTTAATTGTGTTGCTTAAGAAGACTGGAAGATGCCTTCTCTTTCCTAGATGTCTTTTCTACTGTTGTGAAAATTACGTGTTAGAAGAATTATTCGAAAATGTAAAATATTTAAAATACTTTTAATTCTTAAGTCCATCTTTGAAATATCAGTGCCAAATATGTAAGGACAAATGTTTAGTTTTAATGTGATGTGCCTAAAAGACATGCGTTTTTCTGAAATGCGATTTTCTTTCCCGATACCAGCCGCTTCACCCTCCAGGACAACTCGCCCTTTTAGCCCAGTGTCAAGTGTGCTGTATCTCGAATTATAGATTTCTTTGTGATTATTTGTTCAATTTTTCCCAAGAGTTTATTAAAATGTACATTCATTCCTAGAAAATTAGAGTCATTTTCATAATCTACTTGGATAAATTCTTCTGTTAGAGATACATTATTACCCCTCTTCTTGTTCAACTAAGGTCTTACCCACCATCTCCGATCTCGGCGTTCTAAATTAGTAACTAAAAGGCTGGCTACAGCAATAATAATACTTAAAGTTGCTGCTACCGCCTTTTTCCTTTTATATTTGGCTATTTCTGATAGTCTTGGCATTTCGAAATTTACCAAGTTAAATAAAGAGCAATAATAAAGTAATTATAAAAAAAAAACAAAAGTTTATAAGTTAGATTAAGGGTAAAACTTTTAACATTAATTGCATGCAAGCCGGGTTGCTAGCTGTAAGAGACCATGCAAAGGACTTGCATGAAAGTCTTGCATGCAATAAATTGCAGCAAGTTTTCTTGCAAGCTGTAAAGCACCCTTAAGGACGGTCAACCTCCCTTTTGCGTCCTCGCTGTTTGCCGGCCTCACCTCTAAAAGGTTAAGAAAAAGAAGACTCAACAGAAGAACAATCAATCACAAGTATAGTGCTCTTTGTATACCAAAGTGTTCGCCAGTGTCACCCAGTGTTGTATACCAAAGTGAAGATCGCTTCGTTTTGCTGATACATACAACCCTTGTATCTGTAAAACCCACCGTTGCCACATCGCCTCCACAGCCTGGATCGTGGTGTGAATTTGGACAGACAATGACAATATTATATACCTAGTGCACATATATAGACATGATGAAAGACTCCGTTTATTAATTTGTAAGTACTTTGTTATAGTACTTACTTTTGTTTTCTCTCGATCAACACCAGTGCTGCATCCGATTTGTTTATGTATATTTTGTTCTCTGTCAACTAGGTTTGTTTGAGTTCATTTTGTATGTATCTACTGTCAATAAATAGTTAGTACCTACCTATACTAGTTGTAAAAGCTCCTTTGAACCATAGTGTTAAACCTCTCCCGCTTTTTGGTATTACAGGTAAATATCCTCAGATTTTGTCTACAACTTGCCTATAGCAATGGATACAGTCTCTCTCTTTTTTTTAGGACGTTCTTTATGAACGTCCTATTGTCATGTTGTGATAGTATTCTTATTTCAACATTACGTATAGTACATTTTACGAATGTACTGTTTGCTAAACGTTTGCCATTCCTTTACCCAGTTCCCCTAAAACTTAGACCATCGTAGGGGGTGGGAGTGGAAAACATCCATTACCAAGAATCTGTACGCTGTAGAAAAAATTTTCAAACCAGAAATGTAGGTGTGATAATTTTGAACAAAAATGTTTATTAGCACTTTTTGCGTAGAATAAACCGTTCATTCAGAAACAACGATTGAAGCTACCAGCGATTTTGAAAGTCAGTTACGCGCGCGAAATCAATTTTTTAAATAAAATTTGTATCACATCGACGGTAAATTTCGATATATTTTAATTCCAATTCCATGGGCACAAAAATTACCAATCTATGAGGTATTTTGGTGCATGAGTAAACAAGAAGAGTTACTAAGCATAATAAAAGACAGAAAATAAAATAATTGAGTTATGCGTTGAGAGGTGAAAGGTATGAATTACATACTCTAAATTATATTGGAACGTTAAGTACAGGGCAAAATGTCAGTAGGAAGACACCAGAACAAGTGCCTGAAAGACCTGAGAAGATGGTTTGACCGCTTATCCGCAAAAAACTTTCGTGTAGCAGCTTCCAAAGTTAAAATTGCCATTTGGATCGCCAACCTTCGAAAGTAGACGCGTGTCGTTAGATCGCCATCAGAAGAAGTGTGTCAAGTTGAAATTTTCAGATAAAATCTTTCAACAAAATTATGAGAGGTAAAACAAGGTGATCGTTAAAGATGAGGTTAATCAATTCCCAATACTGACCTACGGATGTGAATCTTGGACCCTGAGAAAATCGGAAAGAAGAAAGATAGACGCCACTGAAATGTTCTGTTGGAGACGAATGCTACGAATTCCTTGGACCGACCATAGGATAAATAATTCAATTTAAAGAGAGCTAAAAGTTAGCCAACGACTCTCCAGTAAAGTCCATCTCCAACAATTAAAATACTTTGGACATGTTATGAGAGCAAACACAGAAAACATGGAAAGACTCATTATTCAAGGAAAAGTGGAAGTCCGAAGATTACGAAGAAGATCCCCAACAAGATGGATCGATCAAATTACAGGAATATGAGAAAGAAAGAGAGAAAGAGACACACACACACACACACACACACACACACAGAGAGAGAGAGAGAGAGAGAGAGAGAGAGAAATCATGGTGATAATGTTGACCATTGAAAAATATCAGATGAGACGGACTGCTCTCAATAAATATGCTGGAGCAACAATGTTGATGACCATACTGACTGTTTGATTTGAACAGTAAACCTAAGAAAAGGTCTTCAAAGATATTATTACAATATTTCAAAACCTTGTGTATTCCTCCTACATCATATTATTATGTAGGGTAGTTACATCATAGTTGCTTTCTCTGACCACGGATATCCTGGTTATGGATGCGGTTTTGGTATCTTCCCACCTATCTCGAGTGGTTGATCTGCAATGACGACTCTATTGGGAACTGTGGTCGAAAAGAAGTATGACGCGATTTCGGCAAGAATACATCTGATAACAATCGAATAGACCACAGAAATAACGATTCGGCTTCGAGGTTAGCCCAAATAATCAGTTGGGTGGCCAATATTTTTTAAAAATATACAATGTTGGTAAATGTATTCTTTTTAGAAATTTTTAGCATTTCTATTTTTGAATGTGTTTGATTCTGGATGTACCTACCTATGGCTGGTAGGGCAGTCAATGAGGGTATGTAGCTCCAAATTCTATCCTACTATATCGATTTACGTGATATTTTCACAGTAAGTAGGGAATAGCCCAATAAACAAAGTCTACCCTATGCTGTTGTGTGCTTTTGTCTTGGGGCGGTTCCCACCCCTTCTCGGGGGTGGAAATTTTTTTTGCTTAAACTACGGAACTTGCTGGAATAGCTGGAATATACCTAATACTAAGCAAAAACTGTTCTATAATTTTTTTTCGAAAACTCAATACTTTTTGAGTTATTCCTGGTTGAAAATTGGCCATTTTCATTGAAACATAACACCTTTTCAAACGGTTTTTTGCGAAAAACTTAAAAACTATGCATCTAACTAAAAAAACTATATAAAACATTTTTGTAGCTTATAAAATAAAGAGATTCTTTCCTTTTAGTCCAGAAAGCCACTGCGCATCCGCTAGGAAAAATATTCTAATTCGGATTCTTTGCACAATCTTACTCAAAAAGGACTCCTTTTAACAAATTTGCATGTTGCCAGAACCAAAAAGTGGTCAAAAATTTTTTAAACGTTTTTTTTTGTTTTTTTTCCTAAAATTATTTTTTTTGCACGGAAAAAAGTTTTTTTAGGTTTTTTGGATCATTGCAAAGAGAAAAGGTCTTTAGTGACTTTTCTCTAAAAATGATAGTTTTTGACATATAAGCGATTAAAAATTGAAAAATTGCGGAATCGGCCATTTTTAACCCTCAAAAACTATGTGAAAAGCTGAAAATTTGAATGTTGCCAAGGTTGGTAGATATTCTTTAAACATCGATTGATGAAATCCCGAAGAGTTTTTTGCAATATAATATTTAAAACTCATTTGTTTTTTAATTGCTAATCAAGCGTGCACGACACTATTTTCCACCGACAGTATGGTGCAAATGAAAGGAATAAATTCGTTTTTTCGTAAACCGGCGACTTTAAGGAAAAATCCCGAAACAGCTCGATTTTTATTTTTAAGTTATGATATTGTGGCATATATGGTATACTAGTGACGTCATCCATCTGGACGTGATGACGTAATCGATGATTTTTTTAAATGAGAATAGGGGTCGTGTGCTAGCTCATTTGAAAGGTTCTTCAATTCTCTATTCAGTAATATAAACATTTACATAATTATTTATACAGGGTGTCCAAAAAAATTTTATTAAATTAAATTATTTGACAAAAAAAGAAGTAGAAGGACACCCTGTATAAAAAATTATGTAAATGTTTACATTACTTGATGGAGAATTGAAGAACCTTTCAAACGAGCTACCACACGACCCCTATTCTCATTTAAAAAAATCATCGATTACGTCATCACGCCCAGACGGATGACGTCACTAGTATACCATATATGCCACAATATCATAACTTAAAAATAAAAATCGACCTGTTTCGGGATTTTTCCTCAAAGTCGCCGATTTTCGAAATAACGAATTTATTCCTTTCATTTGCACCATACTGTCGGTGGAAAATAGTGTCGCGCACGCTTGATTCGCAATTAAAAAACAAAGGAGTTTTGAATATTGTATTGCAAAAAACTCTTCGGGATTTCATCAATCGATGTTTAAAGAATATCTACCTACCTTGGCAACATTCAAATTTTCAGTTTTTCACATAGTCTTGTCTTTGAGGGTTAAAAATGGCCAATTTCGCAATTTTTCAATTTTTAATCGCTTGTATGTCAAAAACTATCATTTTTAGAAAAAAGTCACTAAAGACCTTTTCTGTTTGGAATGATCCAAAAAACCTAAAAAAAAACTTTTTCCATGCAATAAAAATAATTTTAGGAAAAAAACAAAAAAAAAACGTTTAAAAAATTTTTGACCACCTTTTGGTCCTGGCAACATGGAAATTTGTTAAAAGGAGTCCTTTTTGAGTAAGATTGTGCAAAAAATCCGAATTAGAATATTTTTCCTAGCGGATGCGCAGTGGCTTTCTGGACTATTTACGAATCTTCTAGTTATAACACAAAAAGAGATATGGTAAGTGAAAAAAACTTGTTTTCTTGGTGCATGCTCAAATCAGTGTATGTATTTAACTTGAAATAACAGAGAACCGGTCGATTTTAGGTGTATAATGCTACCAATAACTTTTGTTGTGCTTGAAAAGACCTTTAAAATAAGCAATATTAAATGTCGATAACATTCAAACTAAGAGAGATATGCTGCAAAAAATGGATGACTAACGAATTTTAAGAAAAAAATTGAGAAGTATATTTTACCCCTCATTCACAAGAATTTAAATGCATCGTTTTTCTTCTACAATACATTTTACTATAGTGTTCTTTTTATGTTCAAAAAGTTGGGCGGGTAAGTGACTGGTTTTTGAAAAAAAAAAAGGATCAAATTATTGAACGCATTTTTAAATTTTCTTAAAAATCTTCCTTTTTCTACATGTAACTCGAAAATGATAAGAGATGCCAAAAAAAAAAGATGCAATACGAAAATGAAGGTTTCTTCTAGATAAACATTTTGATTTTATTTTTTTATAACAGAAGTATCATTTTTATAACATTTTCAAGTTACATGGAGAAAAAGAAGATTTTTAAGAAAATTTAAATATGCGCTCTATAATTTGATTTTTTTCAAAAACCATTCATTTTAAACCCGCTCAACTTTTTGAACATAAAAATGACACTGTAGTAAAATGTGTTGTAGAAGGAAAACGATGCATTTAAATTCTTGTGGGGGGGGGGGGGGTTAAATATACTTCTCAATTTTTTTCTTAAATTTCGTTAGTCATCAATTTTTTGCAGCATATCTCGCTTAGTTTGAATGTAATCGACATTATTTAATATTGCTTATTTGAAAGGACTTTTCAAGCACAATAAAAGGTATTGATAGCATTATATATATAAAATCGACCGTTTCTCTGTTATTTCAAGTTGAATACACTGCTTTGAGCATGCACCAAAAAAAAAAACTCTTTTTACCTACCATATCTCTTTTTGTGTTATAGATAGAAGATTGAAGAAGGAACGAATCTCTTTATTTTTTTATGAGCTACAAAAATGTTTTATATAATTTTTTTAGTTAGATGCATTGTTTTTAAGGTATTCGCAAAAAACCGTTTGAAAAGATGTTATATTCTAATGAAAATGGCCAATTTTCAACCACGAATAACTAAAAAAGTATTGAGTTTTTGAAAAGAGAATTATAGAACAGTTTTTGCTTAAAATTGGGTTTTCTAGCAAATTCCGTAGTTGTTTAACCAAAAAATTTTCCACCCACGAGAAGGGGTGGGAACCGCCCCCAAGACAAAAGCACACACCGGCATTGGGTAGACTTTGAATAAGGAGATATTTTCAGGCTATTCCTAAAATTTCATTAAAATCTATGCAGTAGGATATAATTCGGAGGTAATAACCTGTTCTTGCTCTCATTGACTGCCCTATGGATATACCTAGGCTGTAAATATCTCATGTTTTAATTATTTTGTATTTAATATGTTTTAAATCCTTCAATGTTTATATTGCTAGAGCGTCTTTTTAGTGTTCAACTCTTTTGTTCAACAAATGTCAACTCTTTTGTTGAAATTAATTGTTCAACTCTTTAGAAATCTAAAAAAATGAAGGTGTAAACTATTCAGTGACCGCAATTGTACATATTATTAGGACAATAAATGTTTTTTATTTTATTTTTTTTTTATTTTTTATTATTTTCTTAAAATAGTAGAAATTATTCATACGTTATATCCACTTACGTCGACGGTGCTGATGTAGTCGTATGATATCTTAATTTAGATTGCTTCAGAAGGCTGGTTATTATCAGTTATGTGGGATGTGTCGCCACGATTCTTTTCAACACGATTATTATGCTATCAGATTTCTTCGGTATGTTTTTGTAAGTCTTTATTATCAGTGTAAAATTTATCATATCAAATTTACGTAACTAAATATTGGACATTGACTCGTGCCGGTAAATTGTTTGTGTCTCCGAAAAGCTCATTACCATTCGATATTATTGCTGATGGAGAAAAATGTTCAGTGAGCCTTTGTCAATTATCGGTATTGTTGAAAATTAATACAGTTGATGCCGAAAATTTCTATAAGATAAGAGATCCATTGAATTTTTGGTGGGCAGTAGTTAAAAATGTGTCTGGTATTATGTCTGCATGATATCATTGAAACAACAAAAATATATGAGTTTGCAAGTTTATAAAAAAATCCTTTTGTTCATTGTGCAATGCTTCAGCCTATTTTTTCATTGTTAACCCAGTGCTGTTATTATGCAAAAACTTTGCTTTTACACTGAATTTTCGGTAAATTTAGAAAAAAACGTTAATTGATAATTGCAAAATTATTCTATTTATTTATTAGCTTAAAAATTGTAGAGTTGTTTAAAAATGCTCCAAGCTCTTTTATTCAACGGATTTCAACGATTCGAATTTTATTTGAAAGCTTGGATGCCCTTTTATATGTATGTAAAAAAAAATTAAAACTTTTTATTGGCTCTGCATAATTTTGAAAATTATGCAGATTTAACAAAAAAGTTAATAAGCATAATTTTGAAAATTATGCAGAGTTAATTTTTTTCAAAACCTTAGATTGCAAAATTATTTTGCGCAAATTACTTGATGGATGATACTGAAATGATATTTTATCTACTCTGTGTCATACCTATTATGTATAAGTTTTTAGTTTGTGAAAACTGTCATTATAGATAGCAGTGCGTGAAGGGTTTAAAGTGTGCGTGAAGTAACAATGTATTTTAAATGGGACTTACTTTTTCGCATTGTTTTTTTGGCACACTTTCATAAAATCAAATATCTTTAACTTTCGCGTTGTCATGGTGATGACACAATGAGCAATAAATTACAACAAAATTTTGACTGTTTTGTGGTTTGCAAGAAGTTAGAATTTTTAAATGTCAAAGTTCTAAAAATTGTAGAATTAAAATGAATTCCAGTGACGAAAAGTTAGTTTTTTTATTTGTTTATCGTAGATAAAATATTGTATGAAACTGTGCGTGAAGTATTTTTTGCGAACTTACGCGATGTATAGCACTCGCTACGCTGTCGCTCGTGCTCTAAACATCGCGTGCGTTCGCAAAAAGCATACTTCACGAACTGTTTCATAAATAACTATTTTGTGTATTAAAAAGATTTGCTAAGATTCTATGTGGCCCTAATGGTAGGGGAGCCCAAGCGGGTTCTCGAGCGTGTCAGAAAATCATATGCGGAGAAACCTTGTACCCTGTAAATGTACCCTTACGATATATGGACTCTGAATACAGGTGCGTACGTTGGGGGCAGTCCGTAAAAAAATCTATACATAGAAAAACGTCAGAACAAGGTAAGTTAAGTACATGAAAAATAGTGTATATACGTATATTTAAAAAATCTGACGATTTGAGCGGAGCGAACGGAAATGAGCGGGGCACAATGTCACAAAAAAAGCGAATATTTCGGGAAATTAACATCAGATCGAAAAACTGAAAAATACGTGTTCAATATTTTTCAAAAATCTCCCGAATGACAAAAACACGACACCCTAGGAGGTGTGGTGGGGGGTTACGTTAAAATCTTAAATGAGAGCTCTCATTTTTTTATTGCAGATTTGGATTCGTTACGTAAAAATAAGTAACTTTTATTCGAGACATTTTTTCAAATTATGGATAGATGGCGCTATAATCGGAAAAAACGATTGTTGAAAATGGAAAATTAAATTAAAAAATGGAAAATCCCCACTAAAATGGAACCCCACTCAACTTAGTTTTGCTTGGTTTTAGGACCTAATCTTCACAACCCAGCAGGTCCCCATGACGCTTTAGAAATTGCAAATTTAGCATGCAGGGCTCCCCTACTATAAATACCTGAAAAATATTATTGAAAAAACGTTGATCTTTGACCCTTTTTTAATTGTTTTTGCTAACTTTTTTAAGGGTTAATACACTAAGCACCAAAATTAACGCACCACCTTAAAAATGAGACATATTTGATGGCTTGTATTTCCTAAACCTGTTGTCCGATTTTAGTGATTTTTTTAATATGTTATAGCTTTATTCTTCAAAAATATCGATGTAATAATATTGTTGCTAAACAGATAAGTGTCATTGTATACCGGGTGTAACAATGATAGTGTGTTTTTTCCTCAAAGTTTGGAACACGTTGTGGAATATTCTGGCGTATATAAAATATTGAAATTAAAACTCAACTGTAGCCTTATGCTTTCTTAACATTATGCTTTTTGATTAATTAGCTTATGTTATATAATAAAAAAGTTAGGTACTTTAACAACTAGCAACGTTCTTCATCAATACAGGGTGTTTCTAAATAAGTGCGACAAACTTTAAGGAGTAATTCTGCATGAAAAAATAATGACCGTATGCTTTATAAACATATGTCCGCAAATGCTTCGTTTCCGAGATACGGGATGTTGATTTTTTTCTTACAAACTGACGATTTATTTATTGCTCTAAAACCGGTTGCGATATGCAAATAAAATTTGGTAGGCTTTAAAAGGTAGTTATTGAGCATTTTTTGGCATACAATTAAGAATTTTATAAAAAAGGGTTCAAGGCAGGTTTTGTTTACATTCATAAGAATTTTATATTCACCATTGGCGTGGATACGGGTAATATGACCCGTATGCACGCCAATGGTGAATATAAAATTCTTAATTGTATGCCAAAAAATGCTCAATAACTACCTTTTAAAGCCTACCAAATTTCATTTGCATATCTCATCCGGTTTTAGAGCAATAAATAAATCGTCAGTTTGTAAGAAAAATTTTAATATCCCTTATCTCGGAAACGAAGCATTTGCGGACTGTTTAGGGGAAGGTGGAGGAATACCGCGCCATTAAGCGGAAAAGGTGATTACGAGCAACTAAAACTGATTTTGAAAATAAAATTTGCATTGGCCTGTTGGCTATAGTATTGGCGAAAAATTGGCTATGCTCAATTTCGTTCTATTCAAACAGTTTAATAATAATAATATTTTTCTACTCTAGTGCATTTGCGCGAAATTACCCCACTGGGTAATTTCGCGCATTTGCATTGGCAATTTGCATTGGAAATTTGCATTGGCCTGTTGGCTATAGTATTGGCGAGAAATTGGCTATGCTCAATTTCGTTCTATTCAAACAGTTTAATAATAATAATATTTTTTCTACTCTAGTGCATTTGCGCGATATTCCCCACCCCGTGGGGTAATTTCGCGCACAGAGAGGGGTAATATCGCGCGTTAAAAATGTATGATAGATTCTATGATATTTATGTAAATACGTATTAAAAAGTCACAAAATGTTTGCAAACTGTTTAAACAAATTTTTTAAACAAACAAAAAAACTTAAATATTTAATTAAAACTGCGCAACAAACTTATTGTCTACTTTGATAAACAATTATTGGTAATATAAAAAAAAATAAATTAATATCATAAGCTAAAAAGGTCCAAATAAAATCCATTAATCAACAAAATCTATGTAAAGTAAAAAAATAAAAAAATAAAGTATAATAAATATTTTACCATATAACTCAACACGGGTAAAAACTGCGCGGTATTACCCCTCACTAGTGTTGCCAGGTCCGATTTGTTTTTAATCGGTACATAAGCAAAAACAAATCGGGATTTAGGGTTGTAGATCGGGACACATAAACAACAATAGCCCAGTAAATGACCGTTTTGGAGTGTAATTTTCAGTCAACGCGTAATTGCATGAAAATCTGGTTTTAGGTTCTACTTACTGTTTACTTCAAAGTTGAACTTGTACCGTTGGTTGCTTTTACTTGGGGGTGGCAGTTATAGTTACCCCTTTTCGGGGATAAAAAACGCGCGTTTAAAGTAAGTCCCAAAATGGATCAACTGACTAACTCTAAAAAACTTTTGTTCTATATAATTTTTAAACTAAGTCAATACTTTTCGAGTAATTTTATCGAAAAAAATATTCTTAGTAAAAATGTAGCTTTTAAAAAAGCAAAAAAAATTGTATGTTCAGAAAGTCTATAAAACCAGTAAAGGCAAAGTTGTAGCTCATCAAAAATACGTTTTTATTCCTCAAATTCCAAATCGAATTTTTCAACTTGAAATAACCAAAAAATTAAGCAATTTTTGGGCAAAACCCATTATAATTTATTAGTGTTTAAAAAAATCTTTAATTTTGTTTTATATAAAAGTCTCTAGCGTTAAATCTAAGCGAGTTACGCTGAAAATAAAGGTGGCCCCTTTTTTTGGTAAAAAAAATCGTGAAAATCTCCCCCTATTTAGCATCGTAAATAAAGTTAATCATTACCGCTTTACCATTTACTTTATATGTGTATTGTTTATACGATCTGTAAGGTTTACCGGTTGGGAGTGCTTAGTTTTGAAAAAAATTGGTTTTATAGTAAAAAAAAAATTTCCTAAAATATTGGAAAATAAAAGTATTAGGAATACTAAAAATTAGGGGGTAAAAAGTAAGTAGGTTTTGCTTTTATAAATATGATAGATCCATTTTGTTTTTCTGTAAGACAAAAATTGGTTAAAATATGGCTGTTCAAATTTTGCATACACTCGTGATTAGTGACTCCTTCAGGCCCTTTCAATCATGTAAAAAATACATAATTAAAGAAAATTAACGATTGTCTCTAACGATTTTTTACAAAAAAGGAGTCAATTTGATTTTGAGCATAACTCGCTAAGTTTTGACGCTAGAAACTTTTTTAAAACATAAAAATGAAGCTTTATTAAAAAAATTTTAATTAATTTTTCCCGAAAAGTGCTTCATTTCTTGGTTATTTTACGTTGAAATATTTTATTTGGAATTTGACGAATAAGAACGTATTTTTCATGAGGTACAACTTTGCTTTTGTTGGGTCTAGAATTTACGAGTTCACAATTTTTTTAATTTTTTTATATTATGCTACATTTTTGCTAAGAATATTTTTTTCGATCAAATACTTACTTTTTGAGTTATTTGTGAAAACCGCCTGAAAACGTGATTTTTTTTGTCGAAAAATAAACATTTTCAATCGTAAATAACTCGAAAAGTATTAACTAAGTTAAAATTCTATAGAACTAAAATTGCTTAAAATTAGTCAATTTATCCATCTCCGGACTTATTTTAAACGCGCTTTTTCACCCCCTGAGTAAAAGCAACCAACGGCACAAGTCGTCCAAATTTTCATGCAATTCTGAGTTAATCGTGAAAATTTCACGGTATCGCCGTATTTCCCGTTCATTTACTGGACTACAAGGTGTTTCTGTAATCTGTATTTAATCCTACATAATAATAATAATCGGACGAAATTACAAAAAAAATCGTAGAGTAAGTAAATTATTTATTTTTTATTAAAATCATATCTTCGATTCGAGCGGCATTTCGAGCGGCAAAATCATTCGATTTTGCCGCCTTTAGGAGTGCCTTGTTTTTATAACATAGTTATAAAATTCACTGCAAGTCATTGGTTTTCGTGGGTGAAAATCGGGACATTTAGTGTCCCGATCAGGTACAAATCGGTACGGGTCCCCAGACCCCTTAAAATCGGGACGTCCCGCGCAAATCGGGACACCTGGTAACGCTACCCCTCACGTATATTTTCCAAACAATAATAAATATTAAAAAAGTGGGACAATTAATGTAAGATAAATTATGGTTAAACAAAGGCTAAAACACCATAGATTTACACAAACTCAAAAACAACTAAATAAGTTAAACACTTTGCTTACTTTGCTTATTTTGTCTTATTTTGCAAAATATTATAACGGCCACGTTGCAAACAGATAAATGCATATTAGCGCCACGGGTGTGAACTTTACAGAATCTGCAATAACTGACAATATTTGGTTGGTTGATCGCTAGAGATCAGCACTAGCCGAAATTTTATAATAATTCTCAGAGAGCGAGAAACATGGTGCGCGGTATTCCCACGCGCGCGGTATTCCCCCACCTTCCCCTATAAAGCAAATGGTCATTATTTTTTATGCAGAATTACCCCTTAAAGTTTGTCGCACTTATTTAGAAACACCCTGTATTGATGAAGAACATGGCTAGTTGTTAAAGTACCTAACTTTTTTATTATCCAACGTAAGCTAATGAATCAAAAAGCATAATGTTAAGAAGGCATAAGGCTACAGGTGAGTTTTAATTTCAATATTTTATATACGCAAGAATATTCCACAGGGTGTTCCAAACTTTGAGGAAAAAACACACTATCATTGTTACACCCGGTATACAATGACACTTTAGCAACTCTCTTTAGCAACATTATTATTACATCGATATTCTTGAAGAATAAAGCTATAACATATTAAAAAAATCACTAAAATCGACCAACAGGTTTAGGAAATACAAGACACCAAAAATGTACCATTTTTAAGGTGGTGCGTTGATTTTGGTGCTTAGTTATTAAATATTATAAGATTTACCCAAATGAGGGCGTTTTACAACATATACCACCTGGTCTATAAGTCTTTCTGTTTCTGTCTGTACGAGTTCTTTTAACACAGTTTTTGTCACATATTCATTCATATTTCATGACAACAAAGATCTACTTACTACTCTAGTCAATGCGTGCTTCTGTCGATAAAACACGTACTTTATCATTAAAAATACTTTGTCTCCCGTTACCACGCTGTTATTATCATTCTCCAAGTTACCTTCGCTTTAAAAAGAAGCCTGCACTTACCTAAACCACGGCTTTCAAACAATCGAAAAGGTTTTTATGATCGTCCAGTCCGCACACATACACGTCCACATTATGCAGGGTGTCCATCGTACCATGACGAAAATGGTTATTTTAATGAAATCTTCTCCCCCAAGAACAGCGTTTTCATCTTCAGCGACCGGAACTCAAATATCAACTTCTGAACATGAAATGTGTCTCACTGTGTCTACCCGCTAGAACTACGAGCGGGGTTTTTAGATTATTATGCCGTATAAGGTGAGTCTGGTATATGATTAGCACTATCGTGTATATATGAGGCTTATTCCGTTAAATACATGCTTTAGAATCATTTGAGGCATCAACATTTGTTATATAAAATCAATCAAACGAATTTCTGTATTTATCTTTTTGATCAGTTTGCTTATTTGAACAATTTACTACTAAATAACATGATACAAGAGGCAGCTTGACAGACAACATCAACAATACCGTTGGAAACAAAACAACAACACATGCCTAATAGACAAGGCGAAAACGGCGGGTTCTTTGAAGAAAATATTCCCATGAGATTTTTTTGCATAATCACATTCGTGAGACATTCCAGAAGTCGCCCACGCGAAAAGTGGTCCAAATTTATTTTAACAATTTTTTTTAATCAAATTGCAAAAATCAATATTTTGACCGGAACAATTTTTTTAGGTATTTTTTCTGGATAAAAAAGGTCTCTTATAATTTTTCTCTTAAGTTATTCGTTTTCGAGGTAAAAGCATTTTAAAGTTTAAAAAAATCAAAAATGGCGATTTTCAAGGCTTAATAACTTGGTTTAAAGTTATTACTGTGAAAGTCAGAAAGTAACTAAATCAAAGTTTAAAGCCCCCCACAAGATCCTGAAGAAATTTTTGTCATTATTTGATTACTAAGCTGTTATTTTTAAGTAAAAATAATGAGCGCCATGCACGTATTAGGCGGCCGTCCATGATGAGTGCGAAAGAGATGCCATTCAGGCAGTCCAATGGCGCATCTCACTCGCACTCACATTTACAGCCGCGTCAATACGATCTTACCACTCATTATTAATAATTAAAAATAACAGCTTAGTAATAAATTAACGGCACAAATTTCTTCAGGATCATGAAGGGGGGGCTTTAAATTTGATTTAGTCACTTTCTGACTTTCATAATAATCATTTTTAACCGAGTTAATAAGAGGGGGGGAGTATTGTTTGAAATCAACATATCAAGCACATTTTTGTGAATTTTTTTCGAAGCTATGGTACAATTATTTTATTTTTAAATTAAAGAAACATATTAAGTACAATTCAAAGAATATTTAGAAAAAATTCAGTCCAAAATATTGAAAAATAAGCCATTGGTGACAAATTTTGACAGGCAGCTCACAAAAAAATGGATTTTGCGGTGGACATCAGAACTCGTCACTAGATCATACGAAACAAAAAATTCAAAAAGATTTAATTAGCTTATGAGTTTCACGAGGTCACAACATCGGTTTTTTTATTTTTAATGATTTTTGAATTTTTGGTATCACTCAGAAATCAAAAAAATGAAATTTTTGGTAAAAATTTTGTGAAAATCAACAGATTTATTATTAAAAAAATCTACACTAGGGAGTTTTACTTCATGCTAATTTTAGATTTATTATTGTTGAACAAAAAATAAGCAAAAAAAAAGAAATATATCTCGACATTGTTACCTCATTAAATGTCTAAGGAAAATCTGTGCAAAATATCAGGTAGATCGGCCGAGGAGTTTTTCAGTTACAATGTCCACCGCATTTGAAAAAGCAGTTTTGAGAAAAATGCGTTTAAAGTTTTGACAACTGCATCTTCATCTTCTTATTTGTCTGCCTAATCGTAAAGTGATGCACATTGGAATATGTTTTTTGAATCGAGGAGTAATCTACAAAAGAGAAGGCGAACAGTTGTTTAACGTTTCTCACTACGCTCAAGCGTGCTGGCGCGAAGTCGCGGCAAAGCGAGACGAACGTATAGGGATATTCAACACGCTGTATCTCTGGTAATTCTACTCCGATTATTTTGAAATTTTCAGTGAGTATTCTTGAAAGTATGCACTTTTATTTGAAATAATAAAAAAAATTAAATAGTTCAAACCATACCCCCCCCCCCTTCTTAAAAATTTCATTTTCGCGTTTTTCAAATTTTAAATTGCTTATAACTCGAACACGATCAACTATAGAGAAAAATTATAAGAGATCTTTTCTGTCCGGAATGGTCCGAAAAATCTGAAAAAAATTTCTCCGGGCCAAAAATATTGATTTTTGCAATTTGATAAAAAAAATTGTTAAAAAAAAATTGGACCACTTTTCGCGTGGGCGACTTCTTGAAACTTATTCTGGGGTGTCTCACGAATGTGATTATGCAAAAAATCTCATGGGAGTATTTTTTCCAACGAGCCCGCCGTTTTCGCCTTGTCTATAAGGAAATCAAATAAAAAATTGCAGAAAAGCAAGGATTAAGAGAAACATGACAGGGAACCCGCGCATCCCAGGATAAAACTGAATTGAACCAAGCTACCGCCCAATTAAAAATTCCTCTGAATAATCATAAGGATAATAATATCCAGTATTACCTGAAAAACTTATCGGCATCAGAAAATGGGCTGGGAGCAAGAAAGAAGAAGCCAAAGCGGTTGAAGATCACCAATCACCGTATCAACTTGAACTACGCCTGGAAAAATTCACCAAAAGTTCACCAGAAGATACAATCAAACTTCGACCCTTAAAAGTCTCCTGGATATGACCTGATTACATCCAAAATCTTTAAAGAATTCTCAAAAAAAAAGGAATTTTGTGCCTGACACAGATATTGAATGCAATCCTAAGAATTGGCTATTACCCCATACTCCATTTCATGAAAAGTGACACAAATTATTGCGATTCCTGAGTCAGGTAAACCAACAGAAACAGAAAACATTAAATCATATAGACCTATTAGCCTACTACAGATGATGTCAAAGGTTCTTGAAAAACTACTACCTAACCACCAGTTTGGATTCAGAGAACAAGATGCCACCACTAAGCAAATACATTGGGTCTGTAATTTTATTCATGAAGCTTAAGAGGAAAGGAAAAACTGTTCAGCAGCCTTTTTGGATATTTTTAAAGCCTTTGATAGAACTTAGCTGCACTGGTCTACTCCATAAACTTCCCTTGCTTCAAAGATAAATCCTTCCTTGTACACTTGTGAGTGCCATAAAGACATTCATTCGTTATTAAAGTATTTTAATTTGTTAAGCAACGAAAAATCAGCAATTTTTTTTAAATTCTTGGGGGGTGTGGCATGGCTCCTATCTGCATCCACCCTTGACTCTGGGAGACTGTGTTCCATACCACTATAATTGTCCGTCCATACTACTATAATTTACATTTTTTAATTTTATTTTTGTAAAGAATGTTGTAAATTATTTTTCAATATTATAATTATTCATTTTGGGGGACAATCCGTATATATGAGTAGGCTACTAATTCAGTGAGTTAAATTATTTGTTTGCTCTGTTTGAAAAGTGTATACAGGGTGTCCAGAAACTCTATCGACAAACGAAGACAGGAGATTCCTCAGATAATTTTAAGACAATTTAACCCAATTCACCTAGTCCGAAAATGCTTCCTAAGGGAGCTAGAGCTCTGTAAAAATGGCGTCATGTAATTAGTTTTTCTTAAATACCTCCAGAACGCTTCTATTTAGAAAAACGAAAAATTGGTATGCTTATTTACTTTCCAGAAATGAATCCATTCCATCCATTGCGACTTTCTAGTACCGGTCATAGGCGTCCGTTTTGGGTAGGGCAACGGTTATTTTATCGCCTAACTTTTTTGTCTTTAATTTTTAAGCATTTTTGACTCTGAATTATTAAATTGTGAGGTGTTAGTCGATAGGATACACCGTTTTCTAGAAAAATCGATTTGAAAATTTTTCGTTCTTTGAATTTAAAAAAAAAATTAAAAAAAAACTATTTAGAAAGATGAAAACTGGTACATTTATTTATATTCCAGAGATTAATCGATTTCATTAATGGCGAATTTCTAGTACCGGTCATAGGCGTCCGTTTTGGGTAGGTCAACAGTTATTTTATAGCATAGCTTTACTGTCTTTAATTTTTAAGTATTTTTGACACTAGATTATTCAATTATGAGATATTCGAGTACTAAAAGTTACTCTTGCTTTAAGTTTGTAAAATACATCGTTTTTTAAAAAATTTTTTCATTATTTTTTTTCAAATTCCCAAAATTAAAAACTTTCAAATCGATTTTTCTAGAAAACGGTGTGTCCTACCGACTTAAAGTAAGAGTACCTTTTAGTACTAGAATACCTCACAATTTAATAATCCAGTATCAAAAATGCTTAAAAGTTGAAGACAAAAAAGTTATGCGATAAAATAACCGTTGCCCTACCCAAAACGGACGCCTATGACCGGTACTAGAAATTTGCAATAGATGGAATCGATTCATTTCTGAAAAGTAAATATGTATACAAATTTTCGTTTTTCTAAATAGAAGCGTTCTGGAGGTATTTAAGAAAAACTAATTACATGGCGCCATCTTCAAAGAGCTCTAGCTCCCTTAGGAAGCATTTTCGGACTAGGTGAATTGGGTTAAATTGTCTTAAAATTATCTGAGGAATCTCCTGTCTTCGTTTGTCGGTAGAGTTTCTGGACACCCTGTATATACCTCCATACCTCCTCAATATATACCTCCTTGCGACTGACTTCTCCAACTCAGAAATAGCAGTACGAGGAAATAGCAGGCCTGTAGAAAATTTTGCACCGAGAACTGACGATGTAGGAAATATTTCATTACAAATTACTTCAAGGTCCGTTTTTTACTGCTATTTTTTTAAATTCACTCTATTGTAAATACAGTCCACTTTGAAGCTCGCTGAGTTAATAATTCCATATATTAAAGATTTAGTATTTGATATATAATTCTAAACCTTTTTCTTAATCTCACCTTGAAAATATTCAAGTGCACTTTTTCCACTTTCATGAATATCTACATACATTTACTTCTTGACATGTTTAACGGATCGCACAGATAATGTAACTACACAAAAACCTCTCAGAGATAACCGATGTTTTTTATTGTAAAGGATTCATTTCGCGGAAAATCATGATCAATACCTCAATACCTGACACTCCCTTTTCGGTAGAGAATCATCGACACATCTCATATAAACTATACAAATATTGATGCAGATTATTTATGCAGTTCTATGTTTAAGCAGCGATAAGATAGCAGCATCTTTTTTCTCCGCTAGACAAACATATCAACGCTAATTTGTATTACACTGTAGGGAATTCCCAGAAATCGGTGTATATAAAATTGACAAATATTGACTAGTTTTGCGGTTCGTCAAGTTCTTTTTAATGAAAGAAAACAGTTATTTTATATCATTTTTATTATCAATCTTACATGTCTTTAACGTGAATTGGGATTGGCATTCCAATGCTCTGTCTTTTACAATACTTATATTCTTTCTCGTACTTTTCCCATTTTATTTTTTCTTAATTTTTTGTTTTTTCTTAAAACATTTTTATGCAATCTTTATTTTAAGATAAATCAGAATCCTCTTAGAGTTTTTCTTTATTTCTTTATAAATGGTTAAAAACTCCACAGAAACTTCTTTTGTATCTACAGTCACTGAGGAAAAAATCACAGTTCATTATAACCGGACCTGTCACCCTGGGCAGGTGTATAGGCCGCCCACTACTATGAGCTCTTCTGATCTGTTTTTCACGGGGTCTCACTCCACCTTTTCTTTGTTTCCTTGTTTTCTGTCGTCTTCTTTTATATGCTGTTGTGTCATTTCCTCTATTGGTGATTATTCTTCATTTCTTTATATTTATATTTTTGTTCTACATTTAGGTATCTTCATTCTGTTGATAATCTTCTTTGACCTGATCTTCCCACCTGTACTTTGATCTCCATTTTTTATTAATTTCATCCGGTCCTGCTGCTTTTCCTGATTTCAATCTCTTCATTGTTTCAATAATATCCTTGGATCTGGGAACATTTTCTTCGTTTCTCTCAACCTTTATCTCTACTTCTTGCATTGTTTGATTTTGTGCAAGTTAGAGAAATGCTTTCCCTAGTTTTCTTTACTGATTTTAGGTCTTACTATTGTTGTAGTATTATGTATGTTTTTTTAAGATACACACTTCTAAAGTTTTTGGTTGTCTTTGTTTTTTGTTGCTATTGCTTCCATTTACTCTTTAATCCATTCTGATTTATTCTTTTTATATAGTTTTGCCGCTGCCTGTTTTTCCTTTTGTATTCATTTCGTTTTTCATTTGTTTCGATTTTAGTTTTTAACCATGTCATCCACGCTTGTCTCTTTTCTACGTTTTTGGCTTTAATTTCTTCATTAAATCACTCTTTTGCCTTTGTCGTATTGTTATCTTTGCTGCCTCTATTACGCTTGTTTTGATATTGTCCCAGTCAGTTTCTATATCTTCAGTTTCGACCGTTTGTAGCTTCTTTTCTATGTCTTCCACCCTTCCACGTATTTATTGTTTACCTCTTCTGTGTTTAGCTTGTCATGATTCTTGGTTTTTTTCTTATTTCGTTGAACTTGAGTTCTATTATTTTATTATTTTCATTTTTTTAACAGTGACTAACAGGACGAAAAAGGAGGCAAATAGAAAATAATGGAGAGCGACTCAACTGATGACGGCAGTAAAAGAAGAAGTATAAGCATTGTTTAAGAAAGGACCATCTTCTTTTAGCCAAGAAGATAAATCATTCGGAAAGAGCAGAAGAAAGCAAGAACTCAACAAAATGAATCCCTGTAGGAAAAATAGATAAAACAATAGAACTGATATGAAAAAAATTCTAATAGAATAAAAGGCAATCAAAGAAGAGGTTAATTCACTAAAACAAGAAAACCTAATACTACAGAAAAATTACTAGAGTTCAAAAAGAAAACCAAGAAATTCGTCAACAAATAATGGATAGATATCTATATTCAAAGCAATATGGAATGGCCGAAGAAACAAAAAAGAGGAAACAACAATATCGTCATGATAGATCTAATAGGAACTGACACAACAGATATAAACGAATTAAACATGGTAATGACCAATTTAATAGACCATCATCTAAGGATTATAATAGAAAATGTAGAACAAAAATATATAATAGATAAAATAAAAAGAACAGTTCAAAAAGTTGGAAAAAAATTATTAATATTAAATAAAGGATTTTTGTCAAAAAAGTAACAAAAATTGAAAGTAAAGATTTAGGCACCCTGTAGAGGTTAATCTAATATGATGATCAGGATGATCTACCCTGTAAAAACCAATCGACTTGAAGGCTTTTCGTCGACTACTTATCATTATAAATAGCATAATAACCTGCATTATTAGACCAACTCACAACGGGAGGGTGCAATCCCATGATTGCCCTGTCAGATGCTCTTTTTCGCACGAACACAAAGTTTCATCCCCATCCCCAGGAAGTAAGTCAGCCTCGATGAATGTGTCGGTGGTATAGTGTACGTATGTGTTTGTTATTGGGTGGTGTATTAGCTAACAAACTGTACCAACCTCTCTCATTGTACGAGTATCATCTCCGTGTAAAAGGTTCTGAAAAGCGCCCTATTCATCATCTAAATTGGGTTGGCCAACACTCAGGACCGTACTACTGTAAGAAAGACTATGGCCTTTGTAAATTATTTAACATTAGAAAATCCATAAATTAGTAAATAAATAGGAACTGCCAAAATAAATGTAAAGTAGAGACAAATAAACGAGGAATAAATGATATTTTTAAATAAAAACGGAGGAATTAATAAGCGTTGAAAAAATACTTTTTTATAAAAGCAATGTCTAAAAGTCATACGCAAATAAAAGAAAGAAGCCAAAAAGTGAGTAAAACGTATATAGAAACTAGCACTAGGAAGGTAGTAAAATCTAATTCTTCCCCACTCCAACAGTCCCATCACATAACTCAAAGAAGAAAGTAATTCTCAGTAGTTTTTTTTGTACACAAAAATTCGGTTTAGTTCTTTCTCTCTCTCCCTCTTACACACGTTTCGTATAACAGCAAAGTATTTAATTTACCAAGTATTTAGTTGTTGTGTAGGTTAATAAATCAGTGAAGAAAACTGTGTATAATTTAACCCCATAAGAGGCAAAATAAAGAATCATTAATCAACCATTATAATCTAATAATAGGTCAATTCGACAGGTGGTCACAATAGTTTGACGCTCAACAGGAAATTTGTGGATGAACACACGCTTTTCTTTCATGGTCCTTCGCGCCGGATCTCCAAGGTAGGTGAAAATTTAGAAAAGAAAATAAAATCAAGCTAAGTCGTAGAAGACGCCAGAAAGCCGGTATCCCGCCGTAACTAAAAGCCAAACTATTATGTCTTCTTCTTAAGGTGCCGTGTATTTCTACTTAGGCATTACCATACATTGTATTGTCGGGTTGGATCTTCGACAGTCAGTGAATCTGTGGATTTCCCTCCATTGTCTTATGTTCCTAGACCTCTATTACACTCTATATTTCCTTCTAGTACTAGTTGCTGAAAAGTGTATCGTTCTCCTCGTAATATGTGCGCTCAGTATACGGTGTTTTTACTTTTTACACCATCAAAAAGTTTCCTATCCTTGAAGTCCGCTCTTCTTCATACTGACTTTGTCTTTCCATGATATTCTAAGCATTCAGCGCAGGCACCACATTTCAAATACTTCAAGTTTGTCAATGAATTTGGCTTTTAATGTCTATGCTTCTACTCCATATAAGATAACAAACCACCGTTACACTTTAGCATCTTATCATCAGGTTGAAACCCAACTTGCGATCAGTTAGAAGTTTATGAAGTTTCAAAAAGCATTTCTGGTTTGTTTTACTCTGCTCTTTACTTCAGTCTCAGGATTCCAACTATCGTTTAGCAGACAATCCAAATATTTAAACTACTTGAGTTGTTCTAATTCTTCTCCAGTTACATATCTTTGCCTTTGGGTAATTATTGCTACCTATAATCATTGTTTTTGTTTTCATGATATTTATTTTCAAACCCAAATCTTCACTTAAGCTTGTTTTACAGCTTGCAATTATATCTGCAAGACGGAAGAAAGCTGCCAAAAGGCTTGCGCAGTCAAAGTCAGCTGATTATTTCATGCAACTTATTGCAATTGCGCGATAATCGGTTAGGTGCCATTTTCTGTTCAAGTTTTCATGCAAGTCTAGGGGAATTTGTAGGAAGTTTGATATTTACACAATATCAAATGTGTGAGAAATATACAGGGTGTCCCGAAAAGAATGGTCATAAATTATACCACACATTTTGGGGTCAAAAATAGTTCGATTGAACCTAACTTACCTTAGTACAAATGTGCCCATAAAAAAAGTTACAGCCCTTTGAAGTTACAAAATGAGAATCGATTTTTTTCAATCTATCGAAAACTCTCAAAGATTTTTTATTGAAAACGGGCATGTATAATTCTTATGACAGGCCCACCTTAAAACCAAATTATAGTGAAATTTGTCCACCCCATAAAAAATTTATGGGGATTTTGTTCCCTTGAACCCCCCCAAACTTTTGCGTACGTTTCAATTAATTCATTATTGTGGTACCATTAGTTGAACACAACGTTTTTAAAACTTTTTTGCCTCTTAGTATTTTTTCGATAAGCCAGTTTTTATCGAGATGCGGCTACTTTTTTACTATATTTACATAAAAAATTTATGGGGGTTTTGTTCCTTTAAACCCCCCAAATGTTTGTGTACGTTCCAATTAAACTATTATTGTGGTACCATTAGTTAAACACAGTGTTTTTAAAACTTTTTTGTCTCCTAGTCTTTTTTTGACAAGTCAACTGTTATCGAGATGTGGCTTCTTTTTCAAAATATACCAAAAACTTTAAGTTAAAAATAAATTTTCAGATTATTAATAGATGTCTATATAATAATCATACTTAACCATATACAAATAGGTGGTGGATTCGACAAATATTCAAAATATCTCGATAAACACTGGCTTATCAAAAAAGTACTAAGAGGCAAAAAAGTTTTAAAAATATTGTGTTTAACTAACGGTGCCACAATAATAATTTAATTGGAACGTACATAAAAGTTTGGGGGGCTTTAAGGGAACAAAACCCCCATAAAATTTTTATGGGGTACACAAATTTCACTATAATTTTTTTTTAAGATGTTGCTACGACAAAAATTCCTCATGTCCATTTTCAATAAAAAAAACCTCTAGGAGTTTTCGATATATTAAAAAAAATCGATTTTCATTTTGTAACTTCAAAGGGCTGTAACTTTTTTTGTGAGCACTATTGTATATAGGTAAGTGAGGTTTAATCAACCTATTTTTGACCCCAGAATCTGTGGTATAATTTATGACCAATCTTTTCGGGACACCATGTATAGCGATACGCTTTAATTACTATTTTTGCGAATTCTATTTTCTTATTTTTTAATTACTTTTCTCAAAACGAAACGGCATTGGTAATTTAAAATCCACATGTGATATACAAACCATATGCCGTTGATTTCGAGAACGAAATATTATCCCTTAAACAGATTGTGTAAGATTAATGTTTCTTTCAAAGAAACACTAATGGATTACTATGCCCCCAGAGGCCATACTCGTTATTATGTCAATTTCTTAAAATCCAAAAAGGTTTTTCATCCTTAAAAGGCAGATGCAGGATTTATGGCCCTTTCTGGTCATTATCTGAAAACCGCAAAATGAGTTGACATAATAAAGGTGCTACGGAGCACAGTCTCTTCACAGCATGCGAACCATGCAGACACGCCCGCACTCTCGCTAACAATCAACCCTCTTCCGAGATATAAGCAAACACCTTTTTTGTTACCAAAATAAATAAATATTTTACTGTTCGTTTGTTACACTTATATTATTTCAAATAATTGTTTCCGTCAACACACACCAACGGAACATTATAAATATATTACCCCTCTTCTTGTTCAACCAATGTCTTATCCACTAAACTAAAAGGCAGCAATAAGAATACTTAAGGTTGCTGCCACTGCCTTTTTCCTTTTATATTTGGCTTTTTTTTTAATAGTCTTGGCATTTAGAAATTTTCTAAATAGTGTTAGATAAACAGCAATAAGTAATTAAAAATAATCAAAAGTTTACAAGTTAGGTTAAGGGTAAAAATTTCAATATTAATTGCAAGCCGAGTTGCAAGCTGTAAAATCGCACTTAAAGACCTTGAAATAGACTTGCATGAAAGTTGTCAGGCAAGAAATTTCAGCAAGTTTTCTTACGAGCTGTAAAATGGGCATTACAAGATTCATTCTGTAATTATAACTGACCGTTTTTCATATACCTACATATTTATTTTCAGAATTTTGTTCTTTTTCGGGGAGAGTGCGGCCCTGGCAAAAGCTTATGTTCCGGATTATTGTGTGTATTAACGTAGGGGTTGAGAAGAGACGTCACTTTACAGATTTTTTTGTGGAAAAGATAGGTTTTAATTATATTAGGTGATGTTCCAGAAATAATCGACGTTATAGTCAAGGAAAAACGATCTAAACAATCTTAATTTTAGCATATTTAACTAAAACGATGAAAAATAGTCAAAACATTGTGGCAAAATAAATATGTTAAGATGTCATTTATTTAGTATGTAAATGTTGAGAAATGAACTCTAAAGTTTACTCTGCTTCTTTAATCTTAGCTGGACTGATAGCAACACCAAGGAATAAAAATTGTCCTAAGATCCTGATAGAAAGTTGAAGTTAAAACTAACCCAACATTGAGAAATAATAAGTACCAATACGCTCAACTAATAGTGAAAAAAAAAGAGAACTAACAAGGAAAGAAGAACATTGTTAAGCAGGCAAGACTCACAAAGGTTTGTAGCGCGATTAGAAGAAGAAGATAAGTTAAAATGGTCAGTTTACGGCTAGAAGATTATCTCCTATACCTACTTAAAACCACCCACAAAAAATTCCTTATAATTATTAGACGACAAGTGAAGTTTTAAGCAATGTTCACATTGTTGCCCCCTTATTTGTGTCCATCTAGCGGATAAAACGCGCACTAAAGTTTAAAAAATCGGCTTCACTTAGTGTCCCCCAGTTCTACAGTCCATGTGGTGAGACCGCTCCCGTCTGAAAAAATTTTCTGATTCGGTTTCTTTGTGGATTCCTATTCAAAAATGTCCCCTTAAACAAATCTGAAGGGTGGCTGGGCGGAATTTTTGGGCAGAAATTGTTTAACACATTCGCTGCCACTGACGCCAAAAGACGTTTTGTGCTACTTGAGTCAGGTGCCGCTGACGCCTTTTGGCGTTCATAACTTGTGGAATTAAATAGGGTTCTTTTCGTATTGGTTCCATACGAAAGTGACTGAATATTAGTGGCAACGAATGTGTTAAACAATTTTTTTAAACAAATACAAAAAATCATGTTTTTTTGCTCTGGAACATATATTTTTAGATTTTTTTGGGTCAATCTAAACAAGAAAGGTATCTTGTAATTTTTCTCAGAAATTGATAGTTTTGGAGTTATAGGCGATTTAAAATCTGAAAAATGCGAAAATACGCATTTTCGAGGCTTAAAAACTCATATTTAAATTAGTATTTTTGAGGTTGCCAGATACTTAGATTGAAGACTGAACATTCAGCTTCAAGATTCTGAAGAGTGATCGCGTCTAACTTTAATTTATACCATTGTTTTTTAATTGTTAAATATGCGTATTTATCCGATTTTTTTGCCGGTGCGGCGCGCTCCATTTCAAAAATCTCCTATTTTCACCCGAAAAATATTTTTTTAGATTCTTTGGGACATTCTAAATAAAATAAGTTTCTTGACATTTTTCTCAAAAGTTAATAATTTTTAAGTTATAAGCGATTGAAAATCCGAAAAATAACAAAAAACGCATTTTCGGATTTTAAATCGCTTATAAATTTAAAACTATTAACTTTTGAGAAAAATGTCAAGAAACTTATTTTATTTAGAATGTCCCAAAGAATCTAGAAAAAATATTTTTCGGAGGAAAATAGGAGATTTTTGAAACGGAGCGCGCCGCACCGGCAAATAAATCGGGATAAACACGCATAGTTAACAATTAAAAAACAACGGTATAAATTAAAGTTAGACGCGATCACTCTTCAGAATCTGGAAGCTGAATATTTAGTCTTCAATTTAAGTATTGGCAACCTCAAAAATACTAATTTAAATATGAGTTTTTAAGTCTCGAAAATGCGTATTTTCGCATTTTTCAGATTTTAAATCGCCTATAACTCGAAAACTATCAATTTTTGAGAAAATTTACAAGATACCTTTCTTGTTCAGAATCACCGACAAAACTCAAAAATATATGTTCCGGAGCAAAAAAACGTGATCTTTTGTATTTGTTTAAAAAAATTGTTTAAACAATTTCTGCCCAAAAATTCCGCCCAGTACCCTTCAGATTTGTTTAAAGGGGACATTTTTGAATACAAAGAAACCGAATCAGAAATTTTTCTAGACGGGAGCGGTCTCACCAGATGGACTAATATAGTTTATTGTTACTACATCTAGGGTTCTTCGTATTATTACCATTTCATCATATCACACAAAAAGTTAAAAACAAAGCCTTTTAAACGATCTATTCGCTCCGTGCGTGACCATAGTGGGTGGTGGGGATACATGAAACGATGCCAGCGTGAGTAGGCGAAATATGACAATTTTGGCGATTCTTTCTAATGTCAATGTAGTGTCATTGTTTGTAGAAAAATTTGATCAAAAATGGTAAATAAATATCAGTATCAGAAAACTTATAAGACAATTCTTCACTTATAATAACAATTCGCTAAAGAGTTTTAAAAACAATTTTTTTTATATGAATGCAGACTAAATATCTAAAAATTAAAGGAATAACTCAGAAAACACAAAAAATCGCCGATATAATTAACCTAAGACATTTAGAAGTCAATAGTGTCAAAATTTCATAAACGTTAATAGTGTCAAAATTTCATAACTTAGTGGAGTAAACTTGCCTGCGGTTGGACCAATTACAAACAAGCATTACAGCGCGGTAAATTTGAGTTAGGGAGCGTTCAAGTATTACGTAACGCAATTTTTGAAGATTTTTGACCACTCCCCCTCCCCTACGTAAAGCACTGTAATGGGCGTTTAACTATTGCTTATCGCAATTTTTGAAGATTTTGACCCCCCTCCCCCAACCTGCGTTACGTAATACTTGAACGGCCCCTTATGTACTCCTCCTAGTTTAAAAACCAGGATAGGTTCTTCCTTTTTTCCGTTTGGGGTTGAAAAAGATAAATTGTTATGAATTTTTAGAAACCCAGTTCTTAACACTACAGCCATTTTATACATAAATTGGAAAAGTATACATAACAAACTTCAAATTGTGGTGGCCAAAAATGTCAGGTGGCGACGCTAGGTGTCGCGTCAGTCATGCATGGAACGAACAGCTTTATACTGTGGATATTAAATTTAGCTATATAAAAATTATTTATATACTTTAATAAGTACTCTGTTCAGTATAAATAATACGCGCTTGAGACTCAGGAAAGTGAAAGTAATAGGTACGCAATTAAAAAGAAATAATTTGTGTAAAACGCGTGTTTGTATGTAGAAATTATGATTTTAAATGAATTCTTACAGTTCTACCTTATTTACAGCGTAATCTGAGCGCTGACGTAATTCTCCAGACAATATAAATTAGTAATATACATTTTTGCAAATTTAAAAATGCAGTAGATTAGAAATATTTATACATTTGCAAATTTAAAAATGCAATAGTTGAATTTACTTTTACATACTTCGCCTGTTCTTTGTCTATCTCTTTGTCACTTTGTCCGGGAAAAATCTTGTAATCGATTTTAAACATACTTCTCGACTAGCTAGAGATTTGAAATTTTCAGAATAGCTCAGAACTCGATGACAATGCAATATTCAACAATGTTTACATGGATGCATTGGATTCTATTTGTAATTTTAAGTTGGCGTTACTTTCTATGTAATGTTAAATGTTCTATTCATTTGTAACCGTTACTGAATATTTAAAACTGCCTCGCTAATTTGTTTACATAAAAATTTCTCAAAAATAAATATTTTATCAAAATTAAAAATTCTAAAGTTCTTGTGTCAGAAGGTGCAGTTTATATAAAAGTGATTAGTGAAAGTGTAGTGTTCAGGAGCAGAAAAAGAAGGTAAGAAATAGCTGACATCTATTGTTGAGCCCGTGAATTTATGAAATATTTCGTTCTCCATCCAAAAATAGTTATTTTCCTAACTAGTGAGGAAAGTCATACTTTTCCGCACGCGGTTGCAGTTTGCCGAACGACGCAAGCTGAGTTCGGCAAGCAGTCAAGTGCGGAAAAGAGACTTTCCGCAAGAGTTAAAAACAATATTTTTTCTACGAGCGTTTAAAAAATGACCAAATCTTAATCAATTCATTGAATTAATATGAAAATACACAAATTAATTCTTTGACAAGGTTGTCAAAACCAAACTTTCAATATAATTGGCTACCATGACGACGATTCAAAACCACTGTTATTGTCTACTGACTACTGATTTGACTTTCGAATATGTCAAAATAATTTTTTCTATTCTCATACTATAATATATCAATTATGATGATTTTCATTAAGATACAGATTTTTAACCAATAGAATCGCGATATGGCATTCGCTATAAAGGTGGTACACGCGCAGTGACCAGTGGCGAGTCAAATACATACGCTTTAACAGTTCTCAATATGTAAACAAACCGTCAAACTGACAAACTACTGAATTTATTTGTGTTACAAAATTAATAAATTTGAATATATTTTTTGTTGTGAATGATCATAGAAAAAATAGTGTATACAACTTGCATTTAATTATCATTATGAAGCTCGTACTCTATAAGAAACTCGCCGCGTACGGCTCGTTTCGTAACCCTCATACTCGCTTCATAATGACCATCATTAAATGCTCGTTGCATAATATACTATTATTTCATCGAATTGTCGCGTTAATTTTATTAAAACATGATTAAACAAAATTTAAGGAAATATTAAAATAATTCAGTGCGGAAAAGTAATGCGGAAAAGTAAAACTTTCCAAACAAAACGCGTGCGGAAAAGTAGACTTTTTTGCACGCTCGTAGAAAAACATTTTACCCTGATTTTTGCCTATTTTGAGATGTTAATTTTAGCGCATTTTTATTGTTCAGTTTTAAGGCCATCGGTACATAATTCGCAATTATTTTACGGCTATTCCTACTTTTTCTGTCTTTACACGGCAAATTACGTGTAGTAAAATTCACACCAGTATGGATATGTAAACATTACTAGAATGTCATTCTACTTGAAAATGTTATCATTAACTTATAGAGATGGCTTTTAAATGTTCATGGATAACTGTTATTTGTATAATTGCAAATTATTAATTCAGTTAACAAATGTGATAATTTTTTCACTAACTATGTATTAATAATTTATATGTACAACAAAAACTAATACTCAATCGAGAAAAGAGGAAAAGTGTTAAAGTGATTTTTTAATAATATATTGTTACAGTGGAACGCTTACAATTTTGAACAGCTTTAACAACAAAATACTTGGACCACAGAATATATTATCCTGATGTATTCTCTGCTTGGATCTTCCACAAATAATACACAATAAATAACTGTTTATTAAGTTCACATCTTAAATCAATTATTTATCAAATACACTATATATTAATATTATTTAATCAACAACTCAAAATATTCCCGATGCCACGTCAAATATATTTAAAATTGTCACTGATTGTTACTGTCTGACTGAGAATATGCTGGCAATATTCTATTCGACTGAGTGCGTTGTAAGACAAAGATAGATTTGGAAAATATTACTACGGAAATTGTGTTCATTTTTTTCGAATCCTGAAAAAACCAATAAATATTTTTGAAAAATTTAAACGCAGAATGAAAAACTAAATTACTACCGAGGGCCGAAAGTCCCTTGGAATAAATAAAAAGTTTATTTTGAATGAGATATTTGAAATTAAAAATCACACTAAGTTTTCTTTTAGTTTTTCACCCCTGTAACTTAATAAAATAAACATTATAGAAGTTCTCAGGGACTTTCAGCCCTCGCTAATAACGTAATCTTTCGTTCTGCGTTTAAATTTTTCAAAAATTCTTATTAGTTTTCTCAGGATTCGAAAAAAAATGAATCCCCATTTGAATAGCACTGCAGCCGAAAATACGTACCCATCCTCTTAAATAGAAGTCGGTCAAATCTCACCATTTTAAAATCCTATTAATTTCATTTTGATTTGAAGATAGTTCCATGATGATGCTTCCAAAATGCGGTCTTATTGATTGATCTATTGCGTTCAATGATGCATGAAACAAAGCGAGGTGTGAAACTGAATATGGCGTTAGACTATACGAAGATACGAGGGCACTCCCAAAATTTTAAATCCAGAATAAACATTATTTTCCTCATGACTTTCAGTTAGGTTTCCTACATGCTCTTGGCAGGAGAGAGGCTTTGTTCTCAGTACAAGTTATATTCCAGAGATGCAAAAACGTCAATTGTGACGTATACGCATGTCTGGCTGATTATGAGAAAGCGTTTGATCGAGTACAGCATGCCAATATGATGCAAATACTAAAAGAAGCAGGAATTAATAACCAAGATCTGAAAATAATTAGAAACCTTTACTGGAATCCGACCACAAAACTCAGAGTTCAAGGTGAACACACCGGATAGATGAAAATCATGCATGGAGAGACGCAAGGCCGTATTTTGTCATCTTCGAATCTTAAATCTCTACTCTGAAAGAATATTTATCGAAGACTGAAACATGAAACCGAAAAAGACATTCTACTAAACAGGTACCGGCTAAACAACATCAGGTATGCTGATGACACCATAGTATTCCAGGACAATCTAGAAGATCTACAAGTCCCTATGAACAAAATCACGTATTACAGTCAATAATCTGAATATGGACTCAATATAAACGTAAAGAAAACAGCTTATGATCATTAGCAAGAAAAAGATAACAGAAGATCAACTCTACATCAACCAAACAAAGAGTGACACACTACAACCACAGTATAAAGAGGGACAGTAGAACCACTCTCCGAAAAATTGGAAGTAAAGTCTGTAGTTGCGCATGGCAACCGCGCAATGTTGACAGTCGCTTTTGCCCCACTCTCGCATTGCAAGTCGCATAGAAATGTACGGATTTTAACAGGGAAAACCCGCATCCACCACTGGTGAATTACCAATTGCGTACTGCCGGTATTACTTCTTGAGATCAAAGCGCCGACAGCGGAGTGATTTTATTGTGGAACCTCTATATACTGTGCTACAACTACCTCGACACTATAATAAATGAAGAATAGACCAACAAGCAAGAGATAAGAGCGCGCATCAGAAAAGCTAGACCCACCTTCAACAGGATGAGCTCCTTCTTCAAGAGTCCACAAACTCTCTCTTGGTATACAATGAAGTAGAATGAATGCTGCGATTCTATGTCTTCTAAACCATTGTGTTTTTTAATTATTATGTTATTTTTCCTCTAAAATGGAATATTTACTTTTGGGTTACCTTTTATTTCGTTGTAAACCAAAAATAAAAGTGAAATGCGAAAAATGTTAAGAAACTTTATAATGCTTGTTTACTTCTAACAAATTTTGAATATTGTAATTATATTGAATCAAAAAACGCTACTATTATAGAAATACACAATAATAGATGATAGATAGTTTGACATTTTATTCTATTTTCATTCTTTTCAAAATTTTTCATTTTGGTTCTCACAGGCTTCACCTGTGTGTTCGTGTAATTTTATTTCGCCCACACTAACAATTTAAATTTCTTCCTTTTTCTCTAGCTATAATACTCTGGGCTAATTAGCAAAATACAAGGAAAAGTTATTTACCAGCAATTTTATTGCTGGAATCGAATCTTATTATTGTATGTATTAATAATATAGGTATGCAAAGTCCGCAGATAGTGTGCTACTTTTTTTATAAAGAAAATGGCGCCCGAAAATCGTGTTTTTTTCAATTTTTGCTCTATAACTCCAAAGATTTTAACTTTAGACCAAAAACACCCAAATAAAAATTCACCGCAATCAAATTCTGTATAGAGACGTGTTTTTTCCGATTTACTTCGACGAAAACTTTCCCCGGAAAAAGCGGGTTTTTCCAACAAAATCTTTAATTTTCAACTAAAATTTTAGATAATTAATTGTTTATCAATAATTAAATAACTTGGTAATATAAAAGCTCTTTTCGTATAGATTATAATTCCAGAAACCGATCGAAATTGAAGAAACAGTTTAGGAACAATTGAATTGTTAATTAAAAATTTACGGTCGCTATAATAACGACAATAATTATGATGCATAAGAATAACTATCGATTTTTTCATAAAAAGACACTATACCTATCTAATGTACTTTACAGAATTAAAATTAGACTATTTAAGCGGCCTCAGGAATATTTTAAAATTATAAACAATTTTTTGGCTTATAAACAAATAGAATATCTCAGGAAATATTAAACTAAATTAAATTGTGAAAACGATATTCGAAAAACAGCGGCAGGGCGCTTCTTTTAAAAGAAAAACGTTTAATTATGACGAGTGGTTCCTGAGATACAACCGGTCAAAGTTGACCGGAATTTACGGCAAAGATATAAACAATAGGATCATAATTTTCAAAGCATCACCTTTTTATTTTTGTCCTCTTTCTCCACACCAATTTTCATATCCTTAAAATACTCATAACATATATTATTATAATAAAAACTATCGATAATACGTGTGAAAATTGCCAAAAATAGCAAAATTCCAATCAAAAATTAGGTTGGAGAAAATGTAACCCGCAAAGATCAAAATCGGTATACGTTTAAAAAATGCATTTTCTCGGCTTCTCATGAAGCAATTTCCTTCATTCTTTTTTTGTTCCCTAATAACTCGAGTAGAGCCATCGAACTAACTCATTATTAAATGTCAAACTTGCTTTTGTTTTGTTATAATAGATTAATTTATTTAAAAGAACAGAAAACTACATATTTTTTCCAGTTGTAGGCTTTTTTTTAGATAAACTTACTACAAGTGTACCTTTTAAAGTTAAAAACATAAATATTCTCATTTGAAAGCTGTATAATTATTTAAACAATTTTTATTTAAACAAATTAAAATTTTGTGTTATAATAAATAAATTAATTTATTATAACAAAACAAAAGCAAGTTTGACATTTAATAATGCATTAGTTCGATGGCTCTACTCGAGTTACTTGGGAACAAAAAAAGAATGAAGGAAATTACTCCATGGGAAGCCGATAAAATGCATTTTTTCAACGTATACCGATTTTGAACTTTGAGGGTTACATTTTCTCCAACCTAATTTTTGATTGGAATTTTGCTATTTTTGGCAATTTTCACACGTATTATCGATAGTTTTTATTTTAATAATATATGTTACGAGTATTTTAAGGATATGAAAATTGGTATGGAGAAAGAGGACAAAAATAAAAAGGTGACGGTTTGAAAATTATGATCCTATTGTTTATATCTTCAGGTTTGTAAACTTTGACCGGTTGTATCTCAGGAACTACTCATCATAATTAAACGTTTTTTCTTTTAAAAGAAGCGTCCTGCCGCTGCTTTTCGAATACCGTTTTTACAATTTAATTTAGTTTAATATTTCCCGAGATATTCTATTTGTTTATAAGCCAAAAAATTCTTTATAATTTTAAAATATTCCTGAGGCCGCTTAAATAGTCCAATTTCAATTCTGTAAAGTACATTAGATTGGTATAGTGTTTTTTTATGAAAAAATCATAGTTATTCTTATGCATCATAATTATTGTCGTTATTATAGCGACCGTAAATTTTTAATTAACAATTCAATTGTTGCTAAACTCTTCATTCAATTTCCATCGAATTCTGGAATTATAATATATACGGAAAGGGCTTTTACGTTACCAAGTTATTTAGTTATTGATTAACAATTACTTATCTAAAAGTTTAGTTGAAAATTAAAGATTTTGTTGGAAAAACCCGCTTTTTCCGGGGAAAGTTTTTGTCGAAGTAAATCGGAAAAAACACGTCTCTATGCAGAATTTAATTGCGGTGAATTTTTATTTGAGTGTTTTTGGTGTAAAGTTAAAATCTTTGGAGTTATAGAGCCAAAATTGAAAAAAAAACACGATTTTCGGGCGCCATTTTGTTTATAAAAAAAGTAGCACACTATCTGCGGACTTTGCATACCTATATTATTAATACATACAATAATAAGATTCGATTCCAGCAATCAAATTGCTGGTAAATAACTTTTCCCAAAAATGGCCTATTCTCCGATAATCAGCCCAGACTATAACTAATAGTCATTTATAGTGTGTTTCGCACAATGTTGTCGAAAAAAAAATGAAAGCACGATGATAAATTGGCTTCTAAATGTTGGAAAATAACTGTTTAACATCTCAATATTATTTTTAATGAATAGATTAAACTGCCCAACAAAGGACACACTTTGTACACGTCTCTAGCGACATCTATAAATAATGAAAAATGTCTCCAGATTTGTTAAAATCTATTTTTATACCAAGTTATGAATGATAAAAATTTTGGCTGCTAAGCATCTGAGGAGCCGAAAAGAATTTTTAACCTTTAACGGTGATGAGTAAAAAATGCATAAATCACATAGAGACGCTGTTGAAGAAATCCAGAGATTACAAAGTTTAAATATTTTATAGTCTATAATACACTTCTCCAAGAAATTAACGCACCAGCTTAAAAATGGGTCATTTTTGATGTCTCGAATTTCTAAACCTGTTGTCCGATTGAAGTGATTTTTTAAATATATTATAGTCTTATTCTTTATCAATATCGCTGTAATAATATTGTTGCTGTTGCAGTATCGACAGGTATAGGCTGTTGTCATTGTATACCGGGTGTACCAACCAAACTGTAATTTTTCCTCAACGTTCGCGTGATCCTGTGGAATATTCTAGCATTTATAAAATACTGAAATTAAAACCCAACTACAGCCTCATGTTTTCTTAAAATTCTGTTTATTGATTCATTTGCTTATGTTGGATAACAAAAAAGTTAGGTACATTAACGACTACCCTTGTTTTACAGAGTGTTTTTAAATAAGTATGGCAAACGTTAAGGGGTAATTCAAATGCATTAAAAGATAATGACAGTTTATTTTTTAAACGTGTGTCCGCAAATGTTTCCTTTCCGAAATAGAAGGTGTTGATATTGTTCTTACAAACTGATGATTTATTTATTGCTCTATAACCAGTTAAGATATGCAAATGGAATTTGGCGAGTTAAGAGGTAGTTATTGTGCATTTTTTGATGTACAATTAGGAATTTAATATTCACCATTGGCGGGCATACGGGTAATATGACCCTTATGTGCGCCAATGGTGAACATAAAATTCTTAATTGTATGTCAAAAAATGCACAATAACTACCTCTTAAAACCCACAAAATTTCATTTGCATATCTAAACTGGGTTTAGAGCAATAAATAAATCGTCATTTTGTAAGAAAAATTTCAACATCCCCTATCTCGGAAACGAAGCATTTGCGGACGTGCGTTTATAAAGCAAACTGTCATCATTTTTTCATGCAGAATTATCCCTTAAAGTTTGCCATACTTATTTAAAAACATCCTGTATTGATGAAAAACAAGACTAGTTGTTAAAGTACCTAACTTTTTTATTAAACAGAATGTTCAAAAAACATAAGGCTATTGGGTTTTCATTTCAGTATTTTATAAATGCTAGAATATTCCACAGGGTGACGTGAACTTTGAGAAAAAGTCAGAGTTTGATTGGTACACCCAGCAACAATTATTACAGCGATATTGTTAAAGAATCAGGCTATAACATATTAAAAAAATCAAGAGTTGAAGAAAAATATCTTCTGTGTAAGAGGTATATTTATTTGAAAACCCCAATAAAGGAACAGATTAAAAAACAGAACGTTTTCGCTCTAAAGAGAGCATCATCAGTGTTCTAAGCCTAAAATAAGTATAACCATAATTAGTGAAGACAAGAGTAAAAAATTTAAAGGTTGACCAAGATAAAAAATTAAGTTATACTCACAAGCTCTACATGCTAAGCCACCAAAAATACATGGATTAAAACCCTTAAAATGCCGACTAAAAGCCTTACATTGGCGTGTTATATATTAAACCCTGGCGATGGGTGAATTTTAAGAAAGATATACCTCAAAGCATCGTATGACTAAACCATGAGCATGTGGGTTGTTGAGTTGATTTCTCTGTCTTCACAAAGAGAAAGGTGAAAGCCAAGGCTTGCTTTGAGGTATATCTTTCTTAAACTTCACCCATCGCCAGGGTTTAATATATAACACGCCAATGTAAGGCTTTTAGTCGGCATTTTAAGGGTTTTAACCCATGTATTTTTGGTGGCTTAGCATGTAGAGCTTATGAGTATCACCTAATTTTTTATCTTGGTCAACCTTTAAATTTTTTACTCTTGTCTTCACTAATTATGGTTATACTCATTTTAGGCTTAGGGACCTATCAAGTATTACGTAACGCAGGTTGGGGGGGGGGGGGGGGTCAAAAATCTTCAAAAATTGCGTTACGTAATAATTAAACGCCCATTACAGTCCGTTACATAGGGGGGAGGGGGGTCAAAAATCTTCAAAAACCGCGTTACGTAATACATACTTGAACGCTCCCTTAGAACACTGATGATGCTCTCTTTAGAGCGAAAACGTTCTGCTTTTTAATGTGGCCCTTTATTGGGGTTTTCAAATAAATATACCTCTTACACAGAAGATCTTTTTCTTCAATTTTTGTAATTAATGGTATACAGCCATCTACAGAAAATTTTTCCTTATGGAATTTAAAAAAATTACTTAAATTGGACAACAGGTTTAGGAGATTCGAGACATTAAAAATGACCAATTTTAAAGGTGATGAGTTAATTTCTTGGAGAAGTCTAAAAGTGTATTATGAAACAAGTTATGAAAACATTGTTAACTGAAAAAACACAGTAGAGAACAGATCAGAATGAAGGAAAATTAAAAAAATTATAAATATCCCAAAATTGATCAAAACTGTCTCCACCCCTCGTACACGTTGCGTGATTGTTTCATTAAAGAATAATTTCTCGAATTAGTAATGAAATTTCTCTTCGCAAACATGGTGAATGATTTTGTGTTTAATTTAACTCTTACTTGTTGTTTAAGTCGCTGGTATTGATTTAAGAGATAACCATAATTATTATTAAATGTAATGTAACAGATAGCGCGGATGCCTTCCAAGAAAATCGCCTATTAACGACGTAACTGATGCTTTCAGTCTATTTTATTTTTTATGGGTGTAGATAAATTCACTTGAGGACTTTTATTTACAAATTATGAAAAGAACTAATTCCAAATATCTAATTTTTTTAAAAATATACGCTTTTTACAAAACACCCTTCTCTGAAAAATAATCTGCAGGTGCATTTGTTTGGGTACTGGTGGAACCATAAACAACTGAAATATTTTTCTCAATTCAAAGAATAACAAAAATGATATTTTAAAATGCAAATACATTACACTGGGTATAAACCTTATCTCATGAAAACTCAACTGTGTCAAAGGCTTTGTGAAAATCGATAAATATTAGCACTAGACTAATGGTTTATTGGCACTGGTTTCTCTATTAGAGATTTTATCTTTCGTATATCTTTGCATTGCTTGGTAATATTAAAAATTAATATAAATTTGGGAAAAAAAAGAAAAAATCAAATAAAAAAGAACTGTTAGGCTTACGGTAGATAATGAAGAAAGAAATTAAAATGAATTTAAAATAGGGTTGCAAACGTCTAAAGACATCAATTCTAATAAAAATCGACTATTCCAATATCCCCGCAATACCCTCAATTTTACCCGTTTTAACCGATTTCTCTCCATACATTAGCCGTCTGTTCATTCTGCAGACACCCTTCAGGTAAATCTCGCCGCGGTAGTGTCATAGCGTCTGTGTACGTGGACGTTGCCCAGGTAACGCCTTGGGGTGCTTTCACATCAAATTCACTATCTCACGGGCAACCCTGATTGTTTTTTTAAATATTAAAAAGGCTGACGTGAATTATGGCTGCAGGCGTGCGTTTTTTTCATTGTTTTGACCGTTTGTTTGGTGGCGGTAAACGGAAGCGAATTACCCACTAAGCTTTAATCTTTATTGGAGTTTGTACCGATATACCGGAAAATGTAACGGGAAAATAATAAGCTTGTTTTCGATTTTGACACCCTTAACAAGACGTAGGTACATTAATAAAAGTATAAACGTGCTGATACACGATAACTATGAGATCCTTAATGACTTATCTTGCACTATAAATAATTCCTTAATAGGAGTTTTCATTTAATTGAATTGATTGTAATAAAAAGCATACCTACCTTTTTTATACCTTTAGATCTGTATAGTATATCTGCAGTGGCGGCCGGTCAGGGTCGGCAGTGCCGACCCACACCTTTATAGATATTATAGATTTTTTTAATATGCAATTTAATTTTTAGTCTTTTTAGAGTTTATGTCATTTTTTGTATCTGTGAAATAAAAAAAATCTGTCAAATAATACAGACTAAATTTTATTCATGGTTTTTAAAAGGATTCGAAAAATCCGAGCGTTAAGTGATCCCTGCGCATAAGAGACTTTTCAAAAAATGAATGATCCGAGCCATTCATCTGACTGTTCGGCTAGCCGACCCCAGCTCATCCGTAGCTTGACGATTTACACGTAAAACTCAACGAAAAATACAAGTCAATGAGCAACCAAACATACATTTCTCCGTAGACATTAAGCGGCAGGTACGGCACAATTAAATCTGCCTGTTTTATTTGGAAGCATCGGCAGAAATTGTAAAAAAAAATCACGCCGTTTTACGTCGTTTAATTGATATTGTAATTTTTTTA
Source organism: Diabrotica virgifera virgifera (assembly GCF_917563875.1). Classification (NCBI taxonomy): domain Eukaryota; kingdom Metazoa; phylum Arthropoda; class Insecta; order Coleoptera; family Chrysomelidae; genus Diabrotica; species Diabrotica virgifera. The sequence goes on along the minus strand of NC_065448.1, from coordinate 220,296,391 downwards.
AGTTATCAGGAATTATCATTTATTTATAGATATATAATATCGTATAATCGTTATATCATATAATTATAGATAACTAATAAAATTGTTTAAGAAATACGATTTGGATTTTCTAGTTTACTTCCTGATTCTAAGATATTTAGCGGCATGTCTAAAACACTACAGAATGAACTAATATAACAGGGGTGGCCAAACTGCGGCTCGCGAGCCACATGCGGCTCTTTGAAGGATTACTTGTGGCTCTCGATTGTACCCGAGTTATTTTTCAATTTTGTGTTAGATATGATTTAAAAAATTATTATTGTTCCATAATATGTGTTTCAAAATGTCTTTTAATTTACTGACAACAAACATGAAAGACTTTGTAACAAATTCCATTTCCATCCAAGATAAGAATGATATGACACATCGAAAACTGTGCTAATGAACATTACATAAGAGTGGCGCAATGTAAAAGTCAGTAATCAACCGAATCCAGACCGATTTTTGTATAACTCTTGCTACAGATGTAATTTGTATTAGGTACACATTTTGCATTTAAGTCATTTTACTCGACTTAGAAAAAATTTTTTTCCCATATTATACTAGAAAAACTTAACGAGTAGGTATATAAATAAGCCGGAAGGAATATTGACTGAACTCTAAAATAGATTTGAAGACTTAAAATATGTTAAATCGTCTCTTCATTTTTTTCCGAATTCATTTGAAATGAACATAGTTCATAAGGTGAATTTTTTATTATTACCAATATATGACCCAAACAACATCTGGAGAATTAAAATTAATAGAGACGCAAGAAGATCAAGCTCGAAAATAAAACTATAAGTCGACGCTGAATACCGAATTTTGGAAATTTGTACCAGAATCCAAGAAGGTACCCTAAAAAAGAATGTTTGTCGAATTATTTCCATATTAGGAACAACGTACTTGTGTGGACCATTTTATTCCATTTTATAATTCGTGAAATCCTAACACCGATCAATATTACCTAACCAGCATCTAAAAGAATTACTGAGAAGTCACATATTAATCACCAAATTCTAAAGAATTATCAAAAGAAGGAAAATAAAAATGTAATTAAGTTTAAATATTTCGTAATTGTATTTCGGTTTTCAGTAAGTAAAAGTTCTGTTAAAAAAATTGTAAATACCTTCTATACATAGATACTTTTTGAATAAGTATTTTATTGCGGCTCGCGAAAAACTTCAACTTGTGAAAGTGGCTCGGACTATTAAGAAGCTTGGCCACCCCTGTAATATAAGTTACATTTTGAATAACGTTATTGGATCTGAGATTCAGAAAACCATTTGCTTTTCGCTAGAAGTAGATGGAACTTCGGATTATCATGTCATTTACAATAATTATCAATAATTGTTGTCCGATACGCGTTACGTGGTAATATTTATGAGAGGTTTTTGGGTTTTACAAACGTGAGTAAAAGCTATAAGGCAGAATATGTTTTTGGTGTTTTAAAGAACAGATTAAAATTTTTTTATATCAAAAATTAATTGGTAGGGCAAACTTATGACGGCGCTGCCATGATGTCTGGTAAATTGAACGGTCTCCAGGCAGAAGTTAAAACTATTGCACCACAAGCTTTATTTGCTCACTGTCATGGGAATAGAATGAATTTAGATTTGCAGGATACGTGTAAAAAAATTTAAAAATATCGTCTTTTCTTGCCACTTTAGCTCACCCAAACGGACTACTGTGTTAGCACAATCTGTTTCGAAAAAAAAAAAAATGCAAACAGTTTGTCAGGCGTGATGAAATTTTAAACCTCGGTTAGTTTCTACTGTAGCAGATTTTCGTGAACAGCCTTTGGAAGTTTTTTTAAATTTAGTATCGAAGGCGACGATTTTGAAAGTTGTGATGTGACATCTTGATCCGTGAAGCAATCGGTTTGAAAACTTTCTTAAATGATTACTATTTTAATATTCTTTTAAATATTTTTAAGAAAGTGTTTTCCCAAACCGATTTGATATTACTTGTTGTTCAAAATCAGTCAACTAACATTATTTATTTCAAAGATAGAATAAGAAAACTGGTCCAAGATCTCAAAGATTTTCGTAATGATAGTAGTTTTCAATATATACGCAGTGACGTTTTGGGTGCACTTGATATTTCCGAACCACCCCAAAAAAGACACAGGCATGATACATATCTCGAAAAACGAGTATATTTTGAAATTTTGGATACCTACTATGTATTATGCAAATAGATACTCGTTTTTCGAATTTTGAAGATTTGCAAATTTTTGACCTCTTTGACGAGTCAAAATTTAAAAGTTACCTTCGCCAAAGAATTTTCAAGATATTTATTATTTCAAATTAGTTAAAAATTACGCTGATCCAAATATTTTCAGAAAGTTAGATAAGTTACAAAATATGTGTAATTTCATATAGTAAGTTCATTACAACAAACTGATCATCAATTCTCTTATACCACCAACTTCTGCTTTAAATGAACGGGATTTCTCTTGTCTCAAAATAGTCCAGGGCGCATCTGTTTTGAGATGGACGTTGAGAGGTGACTCAAATTTTTTTGCAGAAATTGCTTGAAAATAAATCAAATAGAAATATTTTAGTTATCCTCCCTCTCAAAAAGGTCCGGATTTGTTTAAATAATCAAAATGTCAAAAATTGAAGGAACAATTCGATTTTTTTCTTAGTTTTTTGATTATAACTTTAAAAGTATTTATTTCCGAGAAAAGTTGTACTGACATAAAAGTTGCGTAATTAAATTTCCTGCAATATAGAATTAGTTAAAAGTTTAAAAAATAGTCAACCTAGTTGCAAAATAGCAATAATTGCGAAAAAACCATACAAAAACAAGTATTCGCATTTTACGTTTTTCAGCCATTTATGCTACACTTAGAACCTTCAGATTTCACCCAGAAAAACTTTATGATACAGTAAAAGAATACTGTAAATTTCATTAAGATCGGTTCAACAGATTTTGCAAAATAAATTTTGAAATCCAGCTTTCGCAAAAAAAATTCATTTTTTCAAAATGTTACAGGACTGAAAATAAAGCAGATAGCAAGTTAAATTTTTTTTTGATTATAGAAGTGTACTGTACCTTTCATTTGTAATTTTCATAATTAAAATCGATTAATTACCACGGCGTCTGAAAATTTTTGAAATAAACAATAATTTTTGGTGCTACGCGCAGTACAGCGATGTTCGATTCACACAAGTTGATTTCCACCAAAATTTCTTCCAATCTTTATCTATATTTTGTTGTATTTTAATATTTTAATTCCACAAAAATCAAACTAATTTTATTATTGTTTGTGAAATATTGTTTACACAATTGCATATGTTTAAAAATAATAAACATTTATTATTTAAGTTAAAATATATTAACAAAGAAAGTTTTTGCTAACAGAAGTGTTATTTCAAAGGATAGAGTATGTGTTTTTATTTTGCAATAAACAATTTATTTATTTATATCGAAATGTAATAAAAATTAAAATGTATTAATCATTATCAAAGGTCATTGGAATGCCCAATCAAAACAAACTATCCGCTGTCTTGCGCGTAGCACCAATAATTAATGTTTATTTAAAAAAATTCCTGACGCCGTGGTGTTAATCGATTTTAATTTTGCAAAATTGCAAATGAAATGTACAGTACACTTCTATAAGCAAAAAAATTTTTAACTTGCTATATGCTTTATTTTCAGTCCTGTAACATTTTGAAAAAATGATTTTTTTTTTACGAAAGCTGGATTGCAAAGTTTATTTTGCAAAATCTATTAAACCAATCTTAATGAAATATACGGTAGTGTTTTACTGTATCATATAGTTTTTCAGGGTGAAATATGAAGGTCCTAAGTGTAGCATAAATGGTTGAAAAAGGTATAATGCGAATACTTGTTTTTGTATGTTTTTTTCACAATTATTGCTATTTTGCAACAAGGGTGACTATTTTTAAAATTTTTAACCAATTCTGTATTGTAGTAAATTTAATTACGCAACTTTTATGTCAGTACAACTTTTCTCGAAAATGAATACTTTTAAAGTTATAATCAAAAAACCAAGAAAAAAATCGAATTTTTCCTTAATTTTTTGACATTTTGTTTATTTAAACAATGTTCCGGACCTTTTTGAGAGGGAGGATAACTCAAATGTTACTATTTGATTTATTTTCAAGCAATTTCTGCAAAAAAATTTAAGTCACCTCTCATTGTCCAAATGTACTAATATTTTTACAGATGCGCCCTGGTCTAAAAGAATCAAAACATAATTGTCGAAACACCATGAAAAAGTAAACCAAACAAAAAAATCTCCTATGATGATTTAAGCCTTTTAATTAGATGGTATGCGTATATGAGAAGACAAAAAGACCTTGCCGACCCTGTCTCTAAGGCCACGAGCCGCCACTAGCATATCTATATATTGTCCTGCTGCTCCATCAAGCACAGGACCCTAAAGATTTTCGTTAGGATTTTTCTTTCCCAAACACGTGGTCGCTCTAAGTATCGCAAACTTGAACAAGTTGATAAAATTGTTTCCTTGGTTATCACTTAAATTGTAACGCAGAGAGTCATGGTGAAATAAGATGTAAAATAGAGCAGGCGAGAGCCGTTTTTATAAGGATGGCCAAGGTATTATGTAACAGAGACCTAAAATTGGCAATGAATATCGACCTACTTCGCTGCTACGTAGGTACGTGTTCTTGGTCTTACTTTATGGTGTCGAGTCTTGAACTGTGAATAATATTGATCTAAATCGCCTTAAGGCTCTCGAAATGTGGTGCAATTAAAGAATTCTTAAAGTTTCTTTGGAGGAGAAGAAACTCCACAATACTAGAACATCTCAGCAAAACTACTGAGATTATAAGAAGCATCAAGCAGAGAAAGTTGGAGTACTTCGGAGATGTAATGAGAGGTCCCAAATTATAAGTTGCTACAAAATATTACGCAAGGAAAAATAGCAGGTAAACGCAGTCCAGGGCGAAGAAAGACGAGAAGTTCATGGTTAAAGAGCTTGCGAGATTGGTATGGTGTTGATACAGCCATTCTATTTAGGGTGGCAGTGAATAAAATTAAGATAGCTAAGATGGCAACCAACGCTCTGAAAAGACATGGTACATGAAGGAAAAAAAAGCATTTATTAAAAAATTTGAAAGCTTATGGAATGAAGACAGAGAGATATAAACGCAGTAGAGGAAGGTCGCCTACACGATGGACAGAGGATATTAGGAGGACTAGTAAACACTGGCAACAATCAGTACAAGACCGTCAAGTGTGGAAACAATTGGGGAGACCTATGTCCAGCATAGACGTAAATTGGTTCGATGATAATTAAAAAAATTTAATTAATTTATCTACTAATGTGACGAATTTTGTTTTTTATTTAGCTTGATTTAGTCTTAAAATTAAAATTACATTACGAATATATGAAACATGCAAGTCCATCGAACAATGCAGACATCGACTGCATTCTTTACTCTACGTCTACGTGATAATAATCATCACTAATTCGTATTTAACAAATGAGGAACATTTACCTTGGCATTGTTTAACACATTTTCACACACAAATTCACACTGAATAATCACCATAGTAAACAATTCTTAAGAGCTACTCACAATCTGGTCAAACGATAGTTTCGACTCAGATATTACTAATTCCTTTAGATCAGCTACAGGTTTAGATTTTTGGCGTACTTCTTATTGACTAACTTTATCAATGGCTCCGTGATTTGATGGGAAATCCGCAAAAATCATACGACAAGACGTTTGAGATAAATATGAATGAACCTGCGGTGGAGACAGTAACTTTGTCTCTGATTGCGTTGGATGACGAATCCGTATCTCATTTGAATAATTAAATAGTTGTACTCATTATTAATTACTTGGATAATGGTCAATGCAAATTGACGCAAAAATCCGCGAATAAACTCTGAGTTACACAACGAGCCATGGAACGTGCAATTCTGGACATAAGCTTTCGAGACTACATAGTCCAGGGCGCATCTGTTTTGAGATGGACGTTGAGAGGTGACTCAAATTATTTTGCAGAAATTGTTTGAAAATAACTCAAATAATAATATTTGAGTTATCCTCCCACTCAAAATGGCCCGGAACATTGTTTAAATAATCAAAATGTCAAACTATGAAGGAAAAATTCGATTTTCTTTATTGGTCTTTGAAATTATTCATTTCTGAGAAAAGTTTTACTGACATAAAAGTTCCATAATTAAATTTCCCCTACAATAAAGAATTGGTTAAAAATTTAAAAAATAGTCACCCTTGTTGCAAAATAGCAATAATTGCAAAAAAGCCATACAAAAACAAGTATTGGCATTTTACGTTTTACAACCATTTATGCTACACTTAGGACCTTCATATTTTACCCAGAAAAACTTTATGATATAGTAAAACAACACTGTAAATTTCATTAAGATCGGTTTAACAGATTTTGCAAAATAAATTTTGCAATCCAGCTTTCGCAAAAAAAATTCATTTATTTTAATTGTTGCAGGACTGAAAATATAGCAGATAGCAAGTTGAATGTTTTTTTTGCTTATAGAAGTGTACCGTACCTTTCATTTGCAACGGCATTTGCATTACCAAGGCGTCAGGAAATTTTTTAAATAAACATTAATTTTTGGTGCTACGCGCAGGACAGCGGTGTTCGATTCACACAAGTTGATTTCCACCAAAATTTCTTCCAATCTTTACCTAATATATTATTTTCTTACTCTATATTTTCTTGTATTTTAATATTTTAATTGCACAAAAATCAAACTAATTTTATTATTGTTTGTGAAATATTGTTTAAACAATTGCATATGTTTAAAAATAATAAACTTTTATTCTCTAAGTTAAAATATATGAACAAAAAAGTTTTTGCCAAAAAAAGTGTTATTGTTCTACTTTGGTATTATTATATTATAAAACGGTGCACTATATGAAAAAAATACAAGAAAGGTTCTTTTTCATAAATTAAACGTGGAATACAAAAATAATTTTTAATTTGAAATATTTCAGTGGCATACCATTTTTTTCTTTAAAAAATTCAGACCATTACCCGTAGGCGCGCCAAAGATGAATACAAAATTGTTATTTGTTTGTCAAAAAATGCGCAATAACTACCTACCTCTTAAAACCCAACACAGGTAATTTTCATATATCAACCGGTCTTAGAGCAATAAAAAAATTGGCAGTTTGAAATAAAAATTTCAACACCCTGTATCTCGGAAACCAAGCATTTGAGGACATACGTTTATCAAGGGAAACTGCCATTATTTTTTTATGTAGCATTACCCCTTTAAGTTTTTCATACTTATTTACTAACACCCTGTATAGGATCATATTAGCTTTTTTGTTGCTTAGTTCTTTCTACTATTGTTAAAGTCGTAATGTATATAAAGATCTAAGAAGATGTTTTATTTTGTTTTGCCAAACATAGGTACATACCTAAAGCTTTTTCTTTACTTAGAATTCAAGGCAGCTATAAAACTGTTCTAAATAAAACACTCTAATGTCGATTCCGTGTAGGACAGAAAAACGCATAATTTTTACTGTGTATCTATTCACCGAAGTACATACTTCTTTACAACAGTCGTACGGGTTTTCTTAGAAATTAATATCAATATTGATAGTTGTATGTTGTATGATAAAATAATCAATGTTTTGAGTTAGCAATAAATTCCAATCATATTGAATATAAATAAATAGCATTCAAAGGTGAGAAAATGTACTGAGTCGATTTGTTTGCACGAAGAAGTTTTTTTCGACAATAGAAATTTTGTCTGTAGTCTCCTAAGTCTAAGTATTGGCTTAATTATATTTTTTGAAAAAATTCTTCAAATTCGCAATGGTACAGAGACAATGGAGAATAGGATGAATTATGTATTACATCGAAACTTTTTTAATTTTGTTCACTGCAATCGGAAATTGGTAGGAATACGTATTTTTGTGACAAAGAACTATTTTTCTTTATGATGATATCAAACAAGACAAAGATCTTTGAATCTTAAAACTGTTAAAACACAACTTTCCTACTGTTAAAAACGTTTTTGTTTTATTTGTTGTCGTAAACCTTTTGTGAAAAACAATTTAACAGCGATAAAACAACAGTAATACCTAAATCAGCAAAGAAAACTGAAAAAAACATTTTTGTAACTTGAACATAATCAAATTCCTTAATGAAGGAATATTGGGAAAGACAAGGGATGAAAGAGACGAAGAAAGAAAATGCTCCACAGACAATGAAACATGGGAAAGATTGAAATCAGGAAAAACAGCAGGACCGGATGAAATTAACAATTAAAATAAAAAATGGAGGACAAGAACTGGTGCACCGGATCACCCGGATGTAGAAGTTCAGTAGAACACCATATACAAAATATTGACAAGCCTCTTAAGAAATATATGAGATAAATACGACATTAATTTAGACCTACTATTTATAGACTTCCAGCAAGCCTTTGACTTTGGTAAACAGATCCTTTAAATAGATCGGTAAATAGATAATTAGTTAACAATAATTGTGATTTCTAGAACCAACGAGGAATCTGTGTAACGATGAAGATGTTGTTCTACTAAAAACAATCTAAATCATGACACATTCAATACCTTATATAGACGAAAATAATTTTTGGTGATACACAATTTGGTTCTGGAGAACTTTGCTATTTTTTCTAACTTGCGTTATTTGTAAAGCACCCTGCATATTTATGAGTTTAAATCTAAACACAAATAGTGTAATATTAATATTGTTCTTTACAGTTTATTTAGAAATGAACTAATTTAACTACTTAACTATTTTCTATTGCATATTTTTGCATAGAAATAGAAAATGTCAGGATTATAAAATTATTTTTAGTTTAAATAACTAATTTTTTTTATAGAATTGTAGCCATGAAATAATTTCTGCAATAAGTTGGAAAAACAAATATTTTGTTGACTTAACCGAAAGCGTACATATCATTCTATAAAGCAGTTTTTAATACGAAACGAAAAAATAGCCAAATAAATTATTAAAAAATCTAAAATTACAAAAGAGTTTATTTTATGAAATAAAGCCCTCTCATACAGGGCGAAAAAAGCAAATAAGATCTACTATGCACTAAAATAAATAAAACAATATTTAGAAAGGAAGAAATAGATAAAGAAATAAAACTGAAGGTATACAATGCATCTTCTTCTTTACGTGCCATCTCCGCGACGAAGGTTGGCAATCATCATTGCTATTCTCACTTTCGACACTACAGCCCGAAAGAGTTCAGTTGAGCTGCATCCAAACCATTCTCTGAGATTTCTCAGCCAGGACATTTTTCTCCTACCTATGCTGCGCCTTTCTTGAGTCTTTCCCTGCATAATTAATTTTAGGAGTTCATATCTGTCACCACGTGTTATATGACCCAAGTATTGAAATTTTCTTATTTTGATGGAATCCAGTATCTCCCTGCTGTTCTGTATTCTCCTTAGTACTTCCTCATTGGTTATTCTGTCTGTCCAGGAGATTCTCAGCATTCTTCGATACGTCCACATCTCAAATGCTTCCAATCTATTCAGGCATTGTTTATTGAGAGTCCATGTCTCCACACCATACAAAAGAACAGAAAATACATAACATTTTATAACTCGCTTTCTAAGATCTAGGCTGAGGTCTCTACTACACAATATTTGTTTTATATTAGTGAATGCACTTCTAGCCTTTTCTATTCTAATTCGGATTTCCTTGGTATATGAAATACATAATCTGCAATAATACAATGCATAATCTGTACCAACTTTAATATATGCAAGTGAGACATGGGTAAACAATGCAAAAATAGACAGTACAATCAACGCAGCAGAAATGAAGCAGTTGTGAAAAATAGTAGGAAAAACGAAATTAGACAGAATAAAACATGAGGATATTAGACAAAGACTGAAACAGGAATCGATAAAAACAAAGATCCAAAAAAGAAAATTAAAACGGTATGGACACATTAACATAATGGACCAGGGAAGACTACTAAAGCAGGCGATGGAATCAAAAAGATATTATAAAAGAAGGAAAGGGAGGCCATGGAAAAGATGGAGCCATCATATTATAGAAATTGGACAAGAAAAATGAAAACACATCAACAAATGAAAGAGTTAGCAAAGGACCGCAAGAAATGGAAGAGATGGATAGAGGATGAATAAAACCTCCTACGCCACTGAGGGCCATATTGAGTTTCGAGAAAGAAGAAGAAGAAATAAAGTCCAATTTTCTGAAAAAGACTTGACACTATTTTTCACACTTCACATTTTTTAGTTACCATCGGTAATGTGAAATTTCATTTTTCAACCGAAAACCTAACATTAAAATTTTTCTACGAATGTACATATTCCCAAAATGAAATTTAAATACGATGCAGAATACTAAAAAGGTGTGTCTTTAGTAAAAAATATTACTGGAATTGTAAAAACCGAATTTTCAGTAGTTGAAAAAGTCTTGTATTTTAAGACTTCTTGTAAATAAGTCGTTGAAATGTTTTTGGAAAACTGTTTCAAAGAAGTCTTGTCGAACATAAAGGCAACCAAATTATGTAAATGTAAGTTTTATTTGAAAATACGTTAAAGGTAAAGTTTTGTTGTATTGCTAAGAGTTTATTTAAATGACTGTATTTTTTCTAATAGTATGTGGGTAATTAATTGATGCATAACGAGCAGTATCTGACTTTAATAAAACAATAGAAACACGAGAAAACCTCGTATCAAAAACTCTTTGGAAATAAACCATAAATTATGAAACAAACATATTACTTGATAAAACTCCATATTGGGGAAAACTATCAGAACTCTTCTTCTTTAGGAGCTTCCTCCATGTTTTGTGCTACTCTATTGCACAAAACAGTGAAACTATCCACATCTTTCAGTTACTTATCACATTAATTTTTCTTCTCCTTAAGTAGAGTAACAGTTTACACGAAGCAGCAATTGAATCAATGGGATACTACATAACAACCAAGGAACCAAGGTAAGCAAACCATACTGGTGGGGTAGCGAAATAAAGGAAGAAATAAAATGTAAGAGACAACGATACCAACAATATTTAAGTGATAAATTATTAAATACAAGACAAAATAAAATATAAAGGAAAACAAGCCGATGTACGAAGAAAAATTTCTAAGAAGAACGAGTCTTGGAAAAAAAGTGCCAGCGAATAAATACTTATCTAGGAGGAACCAGAAGCACAGAAAGCTGGAAATTGATAAAAAATGTGAGAAAAGACAGGAATAAAGAGATAATACAGAGCTGGATTCCGCTCAAAATTCGGAACAAACGATCACCTACAAACAGTAAAAACCTTAATAGAAAAGTCGATAGAATATAACAGACCACTGGTACTTATCTTCGTAGACTTTTACAAAGCCTTCAACACTGTGGAATTAGACAGCATTACTGCTGTGAACAATAGTAGAATAGATTACCGGTTTACAAAGTTAGTGCAAACATTATACCAAAACGCCACAATGCGTGTAAAACTACATGATATTACCAGAGAAATTCATATCAAGCGAGGTGTGAGACAGGGCGACACTCTCTCACCTAAATTATTTATAGCGGTCCTCGAATACGCCTTTAAAATGCTAAAGTGGGAAAATATGTAAAGGAATAAAAATATATGGAGAAATGCTCAATCATCTGCGTTTTGCCGACGATATAGTACTTATTACCGAAGATCTGGGTGAAGCACAACAAATGCTACTAGAATTAGAAAACCTATCTTCAACAATAGGTCTAAAAATGAACATCAGTAAGACCAAATTTATGACAAACTTAGTTCCCAGCGAACACCTAACCATCCAAAATCAAGTGGTAGAATTGACAGAAAAGTACATATATCTCGGTCATGAAATCAGAATAGGCAAGGGCAAATCAGACTTGCGAATTTCAACGACGAATAATACTTGCTTGGGCGGCACTAAGAGACATCTTTAAGAGCAACATCCCGACAGCTATGAAACGGAAGACATTTGACCAATGCGTTCTTCCTATTATGACATACTGAGCAGAAACTCTCACGCTCACAAAAACAACAGCACTAAAAATGCGAGTGGCACAAAGGCGCATGGAAAGATCGATTCTCGGCGTGACAAAAAAAGACAAAATAAGGAACCAAGACTTAAGGAAAAGAACAGGTATCACTGATGTCATATGTCGTTGAACGTATAGCAAGCTGAAATGGAATTGGGCAGGTCACATAGCGTGACTGAAAGACTCAAGATGAACCAGAAAACTAATTGACTGGCGCCCAAGAGAAGTCAAACGCAGCAGAGGACGACCACCAACACGCTGGATGGACGACATTAACCGAATATCCAAGAAATGGCAACAAGAAGTACAGAACCGTGAAGAGTGGCGAAGAATGGGAGAGACCTATGTCCAGCAGTGGACAGATGAGGTTGCATGATGATGATGACAGAGCATAACGCCTGACGATTGGGAATAGTATTTCACAGAACTTTTAGAACAGAATACAGCCAAATTTCAAGAATATGGAAACCAAAACCAGGATAGAATTGCAATAGTAGGCTCGCAACAACATAAAAAATAAACAGAATACTTATATCTGGAGAATTGTAAGGATCGAACAAATTATATTAACATCTTCGGCAACTATTTCAAGAGTGCTTAAAAATAAGCGAAATCTAAAACATCAAGTTCAAAACGCAAATGTATCTACTGGCAGGATGCGTTAATAATACTATATGGCGTAACCGACATATTATAAAACCAGTGTAAGGCCAATAATGGCACATGCATCAGAAACAAGACGCAACAGAGCCACAACACAAAGAGTACTGGAAACGGCAGTGATGATAGTACCTACTGCGAAAAATTACAGGAAATACGCTAAGAGACCGAAAGAGTGGTGAAGAGAGTCGAAGAAAATGTAACGTACAGTATATAAAGAATGGGCAGTAAATAAAAAAAAACAATGGAATAACTACATAAACAGAATGATGGAGACACGGGTGGTCAAAATAGCAAGAGATAATCACCAATCGGTAGAAGTATCGGCCGACCGCGCAAAAGATAGTGATATCCTTCCATAGAGCTTTCAATCCGCCAACGAACAAGCAGAATTGCTTATAAAGAGGAAGAAGAAGAAGATGATGATATAGTAGGTACCTACAGAGCCGGATTTAAGGCAGTAGGGGCCCCTGGGCAGAATGGTGTGGGGGTCCCTGGGCAGAATTGGTGTGGGGCTCTACCTCCTACCATTAAACAAATTGTTGTTATGACTATGGTATGGTTAAAGTCGGGGTAATTTTCGAGATTTTTTAACTGAAAATTCCTTGATTATGTCGGGCATGTCTAGTTGCTTTAAGGCATTGTGTTCAATGCTCATTATAAAGAGATGGTTCAAACGCTCTTGGCCTATCATAGACCAAAGTCGATTTTTAATTAACTTAAATTTTTAGAATGATCTCTCTCCACTGCAGTTAGTTACCATCAGAACTATTATTCACATTTTTCTCTTTTAACCGTCGCGTCGGTACATTTGAAGTTTTGATGAGCCGATTTCCTCTTTAAATGAATTGAAAAATTCTACAAATTGTACTAGTTCGACACCTAGTTGTTTATCTAAATCATTGCTATAATTGTCGGTAAGCTTCAGTGAGTGAGCTTCAATTTCATTGGGAGTTAAATTTTCCAAATAATGCAAAAATCCGAAATTGGAATGAATGGATTCATATGCCGAAAGTCTATGACTTGAAGAGGAAATGAAGTGATCTAGAATAGCTATAACATTTTGAGTCCTAAATTTCTCTGATGTTGTCATTTCAGTCTCTGAAATATTCCTTAAAAGAATATAAATTTTTTAATTGATTTAAGTGCCGCCAATCCTGAATTAAGGTCAATGTTTGGATCTTGGAGAATACGACTTGTGCTGTTTGTCCCCTCTAAGATTTCATTCCAAAATACTGCAAATATCCCTGTTTTCAGTAAATACACTCGATTATACAAACCATTTGTATCGCTACGAGTTTAAATTTGTTGCCCATCGTCTTTTGAAATATTGGATAATACTCCTTTAATCTGATTATAACCTTTAACTAGTTCTTTTGCAGCATCACTTCTAGACGACCATCTAGTAGTATTTACTCTTTTTTAGGAACAATAATATGTCTGCCATGGTCGGTGTTGCTCTCGCTTAAAGACGTTTTTAAACATTCGATTAACAAGTTGTATCTACATGTAGAGGAAGTGAAAAATACATAGGGTTCATACAGTCCTTCAGAAATCAAAGAATTCTATGGCAGCAGGACAACACTTAGCTGCAGCTTTAGCAACTAAATTTAGAGAGTGGGCGACACATGGAATCTACAACGCCAAGATATTGTGTTATCTAAATTTTAGCTGAACACCATTATATTTTTCACTCATAACTGACGCATTGTCGTAGGACTGTCCCCTGCAGCTTTTCAAATCGATATCATCTTCTTGCAAGAATGTCTTAAATATATCTTCTGTTTTATGACCCTAATTTAATAGGAGAGAAACCTTCCATATAACGAAATTTTACAGTTAATTGATTGACAAAAGTTATTCTATGTGAATAATGTGCTGATTTTTTAAGTTTGGGGCTTTGTGGGGGCCCCCAAAATGTGGGGCAGCCTGCCCCCCTTAAATCCGGCCCTGGGTACCTACTATTAAAGAAGAACAAAAAAGGACGTCATATATGAGTTCTATATTATTGTCTTATTGTTATTTTGATTTATTTACATCAAGTAAAATCCTCAAAACATTCTAAGAATCACAAAATACGGTCGTACGGTACGATTCCAACGTATGTACCTCGTCCTTGTAGGTACGTAAAAAACGTACATACGTGACAATGTTAAAAATACCGACAAATCCAAGTCTAGGTCGATTACCTGTCGAGAATAACCCATCGTGCACTATTAAAAAAATCAATCTAAGGTTATTTTTTATTGATACACACCGCCAGCGATTTGTTAATCCGCGATTTTTAGCTGACTTATCTTTTTATGCAACACCAGCACTAGATAGCGAATAGTTCGAATTTCTGTTACAAAACGTTTTGCCGCGGAAATGAGTATAGAGTTACAATGAACTGTCGGTCTCGTCTTCTGCTGTGATTAAGTTATGGTCCATGGCCTTAAAAGGCTGTTGGTCTTGTTTTACAATTCTTGATATACGACCCGGTTGCGTCATGATCATATAAAATAATAAAATGTTGAACATAGACAACAAAAAATGCCCACTAAATTTTAAAATATTAAAGTAGATTAAACAAAAGAAGAAAGAATCGACAAGAAACTAGCAAATATATAGGTACATCTCAATACTGATAACTATTCTCTTCAGGACATTTTCGTTGGTGGTGTGGGGAGATTAACATGGTAAATTTTCTGGTGGTTATATTATATTATTAAGTTGGTGTAGCATACGTTGTAAAGCATCTTCAATTTGAGAGATTATTATTGCATCGCCTGCATAGCAGATTATTTTAAGTTTTTTTCTCCCATTTAATATCCAATTTTACTTCTTACTTATAAAGAAAAGATTGGTCATAAATTATACCACAGATTCTGGGGTCAAAACTAGGTTGATTGAACCTCACTTACCTATATACAATAGTGCACACAAAAAAAGTTATAGCCCTTTGAAGTTACAAAATGAAAATCGATTTTTATTCATATATCGAAAACTCTTAGAGATTTTTCATTAAAAATGGACATGTGTACCCTATAAAAAATGTATGGGGGTTTTGTTCCCTTAAACTTACCCAAACTTTTGTGTACGTTGCAATTTAATTATAGACCAGTAAGGATCTGCAAAAAAACGTCTATTTTTGGATGTGAGAGGTGGCATTCGGATTTTTGCAGATAAAGTTAGGTGACACCTTCGGTAATAATAATCGACTTATGCTCCTTCTCAAATATGCCCGGAACATTAATAAAAAAATTAAAATATTTAAAAATTTCGAAAAACATCGATTTTTTTCTGCTTTCTTTGCTTATAACTTTAAAACGATTCGTTTTGGAACAAAGTCGTAGAGAAATAAAATAAATATAATTGAATTTTGTATGATATACGACTGGTAAAAAATGTCTTAAAGTATTACCATTTCTGCAATATAGCAATAAATACAAAATAAGGGGGCAAAATAAGTCTGTTGTTATTCAATATTTTCTAACCACTTTGGTGGCACTTAGAACCTTAGTAATACGCTTAGTAAATTCTTTGTAACATACTTAAATCGTGTACCAAATTTCATTAAAATCGACCCAATAAATTTTGCATAATAAATTTGCAATCTAAATGTTTTTAAAAAAGTTCAAATTTTTTAAAATCTTTCTGAACAAAAAGTAGACCATTTAGAAGTTGGCTAATTTTTTTACATATAAAGAGGTGCTCTACCTATCTAATACACTTAACAGAATTAAAATCGGATTATTTAAGGGGTCCCAGCAATGTTTTAAATTTATAAACAATTTTTTGGCTTATAAACAAATAGTTTGTTTAATAATAAAAAAATTAATTTTTAGCAATGCAAATAATTAAAACCGGTATAACTTGACTTAAACTTTCAAATGCTGTCAGCAGAATTGCTATTTTATTTTTTAATCAAACGTTATTCGCGTTCAAAAATTGCAACTTCTCGATTTTTTGAAAGTTCCACCGCGTTTATCTCGAAAACTATGCATCCTACAATACAAAAAAATGTTTTATTTTGCGAAAAATCGATTTTATGTAATTCCTCAAGTTCTTTGTTTATAACAATCTTATCGACATCCGGATCAACTGTTACCCAAAAAAATTCGTGTTCTACGGGTCAAAATACATAAAAAAACTTGGGTAAGTCCATCTAAATAAAGCGCCCCCTCCTGGCCACAGCACTAATTTGTTTATAAGCCAAAAAATTGTTTATAACTTTAAAACATTGCTGAGGCTGCTTAAATAATCCGATTTCAATTCTGTAAAGTGCATTAGATAGGTGGAGTACTTCTTTATATGTAAAAAAATTGACAAATCTTTGTATGTTCTAGCTTTTGTTGTGCAAGATTTTAAAAAATTTTAATTTTTTAAAAAAGTTTAGATTGCAAAATTATTATAAGGGCCATTCCACGAACATACGCCTGTTTTGGATTACTTCGACAACGAATATTTTACTGTGCAACATAAGAAGTACGAAAGTAAATGGCGCTAATAATTATTCCAATAAACAACAATGTAATTTGCAATTTACTTTCGTTCTTCTTATTTTGCACAGTAAAATATTCGTTGTCGAAGTAATCCAAAACAGGCGTATGTTCGTGGAATAGGGTATACAAAATCTAGTAAGTCAATTTTAATGAAATCTGGGCCCGGATTACGTACACTCGATACGCATCGTATCCGCCATGTTTTACTGTAGCGCCTTATGGGAAAACATGGCGGATACGATGCGTATCGAGTGTACGTAATCCGGGCCCTGGTGTACGGTTTTAGCACATTACAAAAATTTTCTAGACCAATTAGGAAGGTTCCAAGTGTAACCTAAGTGATGGAAAATCATTGAATAAGGTCAGGCTTGTGTTGCCCCTTATTTTATATTTATTGCTATTTTGAATTTGCTTACGATTATAGAGACCCGTTAATAATCTGAAAATGTATTATAATTTACATTTTTAGGTATATTTTGAAAAAAAAGCCACATCTCGATAAAAGGTGACTTATCAAAAAAAAGACTAAGAGGCAAAAAAGTTTTAAAAACACTGTGTTTAACTAATGGTACCCCAATAATAGTTTAATTGGAACGTACACAAACATTTGGGGGGTTTAAAGGAACAAAGCACCCATAAAATTTTTATGTAAATATATTAAAAAAGAAGCCGCATCTCGA
Source organism: Diabrotica virgifera virgifera (assembly GCF_917563875.1). NCBI lineage: Eukaryota > Metazoa > Arthropoda > Insecta > Coleoptera > Chrysomelidae > Diabrotica > Diabrotica virgifera. The sequence goes on along the minus strand of NC_065448.1, from coordinate 220,278,541 downwards.
TAAAAACTCGCTTATCGAAAAAATACTGAGAGGCAAAAAAGTTTTAAAAACGATGTGTTTAACTAATGGTATCACAATAATGAATTAATTGGAACGCACACAAAAGTTTGGGGGGGTTTAAGGGATCAAGATCCCCATAAAATTATTATGGGGTGGACAAATCTCACTATAATTTTGTTTTAAGATGATCCTGCCATAAGAATGATACATATCCATTTTCAATAAAAAATCTTTAATAGTTTTTGATATAGATATTGAAAAAAATCGATTTCCATTTTGTAACTTCAAAGGGCTGTAACTTTTTTTGTGAGCACATTTGACTCCAAAATGTGTGGTGTAATTTATGACCAATCTTTTCGGGACACCCTGTATATTTATATGATACGCATATTATACAAAAATATGGAAAATTTTCAAAAAAAGTGAACATTACTAAAGGAACATTGAGAAAAGATCCTGAGTCCTGAGAAACATCATACAACAACTGGAGGGCGATACATCCCTTAAAAGCAAGTCATGGATAAGACAAGAAATAAAGTCACTGATATCGGAAAGAAGTAAATACAAGAATAAAAGCGAACGACAATACAAAATCGCAAATAAAGCAATCAAATAAAAAATCAAAGAAGCAAAGGAATTGTGGCTATCGGAAAAATGTGCAGATGTAGAATTATGAGAAAAACAACATGGCAGTATACAGGAAAATTAAAGGAATAGCTGGCATATACAAACAAAAAAAGTATTAGAAACATGGATAAAAAACAAAGTAATAATTGAAAGTGCAGAGGAAATAGATGGGAAGAATATATAAAAAGAGATATTGAAGGCGACGAAAGAATGCAGACAATAGAACCAAGAGGTTGAAATGGACCTACAATTACCAAAAGGAAAATTGAAAAAGCACTAAAACGTATAAAAAATGATAAAGCTATGGGACCGGATGAATTATCTACAGACATCTTAGGACTATAGTCTATTAATATACCTACTAACAGAGGACCACAATGATATACTAGTAGAATTATTCAATGAAATTTACTATACCGGGGAATTTCCGAAAAAACAGCTACTATTTGAATTGATCCCAATACCCAAATACCCATCGCAATGAAATGTGAAGAATATATTACGATCAGCTTGATAAACCATGTTAAAAATCTTCTTGCAGTGATACATAAACGTGTCTACAAAAAACTGGACCATAGACTATCAGAAAACCAACTTGGATTTATAAAAGACTTTGGCACTAGAGAGTGGAGAGTCATTATTTACTATACAAAGACTTATTTATAGACCCGTGTCGAGATGTCAACTGTCAACTGTGACGTATTTATTTGTCCAGTTGCCTTTGAGAAATCCTTCGACAAAATACAACACAAACGGCTTGCAAACATATTACAGAACACAGGAATAAATGATCAGGATGTGAGAATAATTAGAAATTGATATTGGTATCAAAAAAAGCCATAATAGGAGTAGACCAACAAATATCTTAAGAGATACTTATGAAAAGAGAAGTACGACAAGGAAGGGTACTATCCCCTCTACTTTTTACTATGTGCTCAGAAGTGATGTTTAGAGGCACTAGAAGATATCAACGAAGGCATATTAGAACTAGAGCAGTGGTTCTCAACCTTTTTGAGTCATGTACCTACCACAAAATACTTTAATGTTTTTTTGTATCACCTAACTGAGGTAATGAACTCCAGACAATATATGGAGATGAAAACATAGTACGCTACATTAAAGCAAACAGAATACGATGGGCGGGTCACGTGCTAAGATCAAGTGACGAAAGACTTCTAAATTCTGGGAAAGGCCCGATGGAAAAAGGTCAGTTGGTCGCCCAAGAAAGAGATGGAAGGACACAGTAGCCAGTGATCTACGCAAAATGGGAGTACAGCAATGAGAAATAGCTGCTCAGGACCGACAACAATGGAGGGAAATAGTAAACGCGGCCAAGACTCACATAGACTTGAAGAGCCAAATGATGATGATGATGACCAGTGGTACATGTACCACAGATTGATAACCGCTGAACTAGAGGTTGTGATTCTACGTATTTTCTGTCCGTTTATATGGAGTCTAAGCCTGGACAATTACGGACGCAACTGAAGATGCCAGCCAGAAGTCTTACCAACTTTGTGATGTTGTGTTTTAGACCAATCTACTTTGGCCACATACTAAGAAATGAAAAATATGAGTTGATGCGATTGGTTATACAAGAAAAAGTAGAAAAAAAGATGACCGGGTACCTAGACGACGCAAGTTTTGGTTGAAAAATATTAAGCCATGGAGTGGAAAAACAACAACTGCACTCTTCAGAACTGCTGCATAGAGAAAAAATGGGCATGATGATCGTCAATGGTCTTAAAGGATGAGGCACATGAAGAAAAAAATCATTGTCTTACAAAATTTGGAATGTAAATACAGTAAAGAAGTGGATTACAAGAAGAAATTTAACAAATTAATATTAAGAATAAAAGTGAATGTTGAAAAACTAAGTAAATTTCCAAAAAAGATCTACAGAAAAGGAACTGCACTAAATATTGTTGGGCATTGTACACATTGTACCAAATAATACAATTTAGGTTTTGTCAAATAAAAATTACAATTTTTGCAATAGTTATAATAATAATTGTATCTATACACTAAAGTTTATTTCCATTGAAAAGCAAATCGGTAAATATTTTTGCTTTAATAAAGTATTTTTCATCAACAGAAGAAATAAATATTCGCCGTCATTAGGTACTTACTCTAATTTTAAGAAAAAATGTTAAAAAACAAGATCAGTATTTGTATATCAAATCAAAAGATAAGCGAAAGATGATCTTAAGAAGTTTTAGATCATTTTTTGTTAGTAGTTGTCAAATGTCTTTTTGGTTAAGTACAATGTAAAATGTTTTCTGTACTAAATTGAACAACAAAAATTTGTTTACTATTAAAATTATCAGAGTCTGACGTGATACCATCTCCCAAATAGAGCGTTCAAATCAATATTTAAGTATGTTTCTAAGAAGACATCTCAATTAAATGAAAAATAAATCGATAAATCAAAACTACCTTAACCAATCCGGGAAAAAATCCATATCATCACTCTTCCATCGGCAACTAGGGCACTACAGTTGGAAGAAACCATAAAATAAAATAAATCTCCGAATAAGATCACAACAAAGTCAGTTCAACTCATGTAAACATCACCAAAAACTGTTCAAAAAAAGAAACAAATAAGAGCGAATGCAGGTAAACGATATCTCCGACTTTCAAGACGGCGAACGCATGAATGTGAATGAGTTAAAAAGATCAAGTCTCCTCCGACTTCTCTCGCTCACCTCTCATTGGTCGCTCTCGTGGAGAGGGGGTACAGGTGAGAGACAGGTGACAGACGGAGACGGAGAGCGGTTGGGAGCGCGTGCGGCGAGGATGGAGCTATCGCAGCATTTGATAAGAGTTTGTTTGTGGATTTTCAGATGAGGCGAGGTGACTTCTCAGTCTGGGCGACGGATAATTTGTCTGAAATAGGTATTGGAATTGGAAAGTTGATTTTGAATTATTAATTACAGGTAATGGCAGTGGTTTGCTAATAGATTGTGAAATTAACTCGCTAAGTGATTGTCGCTCTGGCTCCCTGAATGTATCAGTACGGCATGAATACCTACACTGCTCAAAAAATTAGGTAGATGGTTAATCATTAAACGTCGGTATTCGGTATTCTGCTTGTTAGAGTGTCGTCTCACAATAAGCGGTTGAATATCATCATCATTACCGCTGTTGAAGAGTTGCATTAGAGTGCTGAACTGCATTAAAACCTCTTCTTCTTCTTCTTCTTCTTTTTGTGTAGACATAGCTCTGTGTGTTTTTTCAATGTGCCTCCAGTAAGTTGTCATTCCATCGTCGTCGTGCTCTTTCCACTGATCGTCTTCCTATTGGGCATTGGGGAATCGTCACTGGCCGTCCTTACTACTCTATTTGTTGTCATTAGGCTTATGTGGTTGTTCCTTTCTCCTCTTCTGTTTCTTACCCAGTTATTAATGATCTCCTCCTTGCATATCCGTTGTATATCTGTACTTCTAGCTCTGCCTCATAGTGTCTTGCCATCGATTTTTCGAAGGGTTTTCATCTCTGCTCAGTGGAGGATCTAGAAATTTGCCTTGGGTGTGGAAAATTGTCTTATGAGGGGGGAATTTCCAATGAAACATCAACCAAAAGACATAAAAAATAAACCCAAACTACATAAAATAATAACTTATATGCGTGTTCCCTTAATTTTCCTAACTAGGGTGTTTATTGGGTTGAATTTGTCTGTCTGTGGTTTTAATTTCATGTCAGGTAATATGTTTTTATGTTTCAACAATTTTTATCTTTAATTTTGGATCTTGTTAGGGAGTAAATTTCCCCATTTTCCCTCCCCGCCTCCCCACTAGCATCCGCTACTGCCTCTGCTGTTTCTAACATTGTTTTTGTCCTCTCTGTGTCAGGTCGTGTTTCTGCCGCTTATGTGGTTATTGGTCTGATGATTGTTTTGTAATTTCTGCCTTTCATTACTTCTTTTACGATATTTTTATTTCTCCATATTGTGTCATTCAGGCAACCTGCGGCTCTGTTTGCTTTATTCACTTGATCTTTTACTTCGTTTTCGAGCTTTCGGTAGGTAGCTAGATAGGGTGCTGACTAAATATTTAAGCTCCATCGTTTATCCTTATCCTATGATCTGACTCTCCAGCTCGAATTTTCATCTTGGTAGATTTGCAGTTGTAACCATACATTTGGTCTTTTTTGGTGAAATTAATATATTAAATTTCTAGCGGTTATATCAAATTGGTGCAGCATACGTTGTAAATCATCGTCACTTTGAGAGATTAATATTGCATCGTCTGCATAGCAGATTATTTAAAGTTGTTTTTCTCCCATTTGGTATCTATCCTTTTTTAGTTCTTACTTTTTTATTATTTCATCCACGATTAAGTTAAACAACAAAGGACTCGGAATCTCTCTGTCTATCCCATTGCCAGCTTCAATTAAGTCAGTTAGTTTTTCTTCTACCTTTATTTTTATTGTGTTATATAGGTATTTTCGATCGTTCTAATTATTCCTAGAGCTACCTCTCTCGCGTATAATAAATGGATAACGCCTTTTAATTTGACCCTCTCAAATGCCTTCTTAAGATCCATGAAACAAATATGCCGCATTAAAATCAGTCCCTTCAATTTTTCAACCATGACACTCTCCTTCTCTTCCTATAGATACTCCTTCCTCTTCTTATGTTTCCCTGTATCATCATTTAACAACGCTGTCCCCTCATTACGTGTTCCAGCTATTGTAACTTTCTTATTTTTATTGTGTTTATTTCGTATGCTTTGGTCATTTCTAGCAATAGGTACTTTCGTGTTCATTTTCTTCTGTGTCCATGCCATTTTAAGTATCCTTAGCCCCTTAGGTCCTACAATGTCCAGCTTTCAAGCTCGTATTGTAGTATTGAAAACACGTAACATCTCAGAGCTCTTAAAGTTCTAATCGCAGATCTTTATTGCAGATAATTGTATAAACGCCAGAGGCGTGCGGTCCATGGAAGCGGGGGAAGCGCCGCTTCCCTATTTATTCGTCGATATAAGAAAATATATTATTAATTAATATTTAATAATAAAATTTTTTTCCCTAATCCAAATAATCTACATATTACCTAGCCAATAGGCATTGAAAAATATTAAAAATTAATCGCGTACGAACGAACTCAATATGCACACAATTCAACTATTTGGTCCACTCCTGACAGAAGCGCATCTCAAAATCGCCGCTTGTCATGCAGTTGTCCCTTTTAAAATTGGTCAGGGTTCAATGACCGCACCCACTAGTCGCGCGAATTTTGGTATGCCATGGAAGCGCTCGTCGTATCGCCTTCCCGAAAGTGAGATGCCACGACTGTTACTGCTGCTAAGGGGTCCTTAGGTATTACATACATTCGCCTAAAGAATATTTCGATTTAAATTTTTTGCAGAGATTTTTCCTTTTACTGATCTTTTATTTGACATTTTACAGAAATCAAATGGTATTGCATTTTGTATAAGACAAATTGATGACTTTATTAATACGATAATTAAAAAAACGAGAGCAGTTTAAAAATATTTGGGATACAACTGAACATATGGGGTTTGAACATGAAAGAAAAATAATGAAGATTGATAATTTCGGAGACAGAGAGACAGAGGAAACAAAAAGACCTTTTGATAATATTCTACAACAAATGAATTCTAGCTTTCAAAATTTTAACGATTTAAAATTTGTAGAATTATATATAATCTTAATATTTCTAATTATAATTCATCAAAATTTCCCACAGAGGAATTTATGTCATTACGATTAAATAATGAAAATTTTTTGATATCCCAGCTTTGCATTCTCAGTTAAGTATCATTTATGAAACAACTGACATGAATGATAAAGAAATACCCAGAAATCTGGGATTTCTTTATAACTACTGGTTTAAACAAGTCGCTGTGTGAAGTGGTCAAGTTGTGTGAATTAGTACTACTACTAACTATCCCAGCCACAAGTGCATCAGTTGAACGAAGTTTTGCAGTATTAAGATGCATTAAAAGTTTCAAATTAAGAGTTTAAAAGAAATTCAACAAGCGAAGACAGACTTTGAAAGTTAGCCCTATTATCCATTGAAAAAGACTGCATTCAAAAATTATCAGAAGTTGATAGGAGAATAGACCTCGAGTATAAATAAGTGTCATTTTAGTGAAAGTTGTGTGTTGTGGAAAATGCCTCGGAGTATATTTTTTTTTAAATAGGATTCTTCTTTAGAAAACCAAGCCCGGCGCGAGGACTCAAGGCCCGAGCTAGCAATACAGATCAATGATAGGTCACTAGTCACTAGAAATAGCGGGAATAGAGTGCCTCACGCGTCACGGATTTAGTGTGTAAGTCCTTGTACGCAGGACGTCTCACATAATTAAGTACTTTGCTGATAGAGAGCCCCTGCGCATCAGAGTGTTATCAGGTGGAAAGTTGCTCGACCCTCGACCCTTAAGAAAATATTTTTATATCCTTATTGAATCGCTTCCCCTTTCGAAAAAGTCACCGCACGCCACTGATAAACGCATTTCTTGCTATTTCTATCCTGGCTCTTAATTATGTTGTTTGAGCATTATTTTCTAAAATACAGGTTCCCAAGTATAATACGTTTCAAAATATTTTAGAAAACGGTATCTATTACAAAGTCATTTGTATTTGAGTAATATGGTTAAATTTTCAGAGATGAACATACTGAACAGCAGGTATAATAATTAAAAATACAGTACAGCAATAGATTAAAATTTATTAATTTCTACCTGGGCCGAAAACGTAACCACATCATTCAAATACAAATGACTTTGTAATAAGCTTAAGATTAAGGTTTTCTAAAATTATTTGTTATGTACTATACCTATTTGTATTTATTTATCCTTTCTATCGGTACATTTCCCAAATATATGTTTCTTTGCATATTTGTTTTCTTTGTTATTAACATCTATTTAGTCTTTTTTATGTTAATTTTTGTAGATATAGAAATATCTACAAAAATATTTTTCATATTTCATATATCAAACATATTATTATTTTTCATAGAAACTGCTGATCTTGTTTAGTAGTAGCTGTAGTTGTAGTGGCAAGCAGAGCTTGCCATAATCACGGTGTTTTCTACATATTTTATGTTGTTAATAGTTCTTTCATTAATTATTATTCCTTCACTTTCAGATAGTAATTAATGCTTCTTCAAAAATTAATTCACTATATTCATTGAATAGTACTGGAGACATAGTACATATCTGTCTAACTCTATCCATGCATATTTAAGCTATCACACTAAAAGCAAATAACACCTCTTTGGTTCCTCTAGACTCTAGACAAAAGTTTCTGTAGCCAAACTGCCGATCATCTTTTCATTCTCCCAGTTTTTTTATTTATACGACCAATACGACCATGTTCATACCTGTATTATTTTCAAGAATAATTTGAGAACCAGACATGCTGTTCAATGCATCATATCAATAGATATTCATCAAGCAGAAATCAAAGAATTGTTTTAAAGTAATAACTGTTTTTGTAGGATGTACCGGGTGTCCCAATAAGAATGGCTCTCGGCTATATCTCAGGAACCGTTTATAGTAGAGCTTTGAAATAAAAAATTTTATAACAAAAGTTGCCTCAGGAAAAGCCTGGAAATTATTTTCATAATTGTGGGTCCACCGCTAGAGGGCGTAATTGAATATCAAAAATAAAAAAATCTAAATTTTACAAAATGTTCCTAATGAAGGGGCACTGGAAATCCGATTATTGTATTTTTCATCAAATTCTGCGTACATTTGATTTAACAAGTTTAACTCTACCTTTGCAAATAAGAGGTGGGGGTGAGTGGGAACCTTGTTATGAAAAAATGGCTGTAACTCCGGTTCTGCTAAATCAAATTTTGAAAACTGGGTCTTGTTGAACACAGATCTTTTTCTTCAATGTAAGCGTGATAATTTTGAACCATCCTAATAAGTAATAAGCCAGCTGGGAGGCGTTATTTAATTTTTCTCAGAAATCTAGTTTTCTTTGGAAAATATTAAATACAAGTATGCATTTTTAATCATACTTTATAAAATTAAATTAAATTAGCAATAGAATAGCGAAAACCGCATGTCGATACCTTTTTTCTATCTCAAGATATCTCGAGAAACGTGTAAATTTTATACGTAACTGTAACTATCACCGGTAAACTAAGTTTATGAAAAGTAGTGTGCTGTGGAAAAAACAAAATAACATTTTCCAGATGTCAACGTATAAAAATATAATTAATTAAAACAACAATATAAAGAGAAACAATACTATTAAAATTAAATATAACACAGAACAAAAAGAACTACTTAGTGACGACCTAAATATTCAAATTGTTGCCCATCATACACTACTCTAGAATACATTATCCAGAGAATACTAAACGCCATTCAAAGCATATCGAGAGCAGAAATTGAGACTGCTGTTCAATCTACTCTTGAAAGAGTAAATGTTTGCAACGAAAATGATGGGCAAAAATTTGAACGTTTATGTCATCACTAAATAGTTGTTTTTATTTCTTTGTAATAGGACTTTTCAATGCTTCTTATTTGTTTCGAGCCTCTGTCATATGCCGTATAATCCGTGTATAATATTAATATACGAGATATGAACGAGGCTCGAAACAAATGAGAAGCGTTGAAAAGACCTAATATACGTTGACAGCTGGAAAATGTTTCTTTGTTGTTTCCATAGCACACTACTTTTAATGAATTTCGTTTACCGGTGACAGTAACAGTTATATTTTTAAATTTACACGTTTTGTAAGATATCTCGAGATAGAAAAAATGTATTAACATGCGGTTTTCGCTATTTTGTTGCTAATTTTGTCTAATTTCGTAATATGGTATTAAAAATGCATGTTTGTATTTAATATTTTCCAAGGAACACTAGATTTCTGAAAAAAATTAAATAACGCCTTCTAGCTGGCATATTACTCAGTAAGTTGGTTCGAAATCATAACTTTTACATTGACGAAAAAGATCTGTCTTCAACAAGATCAAGTTTACAAAATTTGATTAAGCAGAACCGGACTCACAGCCAGTTTTTCATAACAAGGTTCCCACTCACCCCCACCTCTTATTTCCAAAGGTAGACCTAAACTTATCAAATCAAATATGCGTAGAATTTTATGAAGAATATGACGATCGGATTTCCAGTGCCCCTACATTAGGAAAATTTTGTAAAATTTAGATTTTTTAATTTTTGATATTCAATTACGCCCTCTAGCGGTGGTCCACAATTATGAAAATAATTTCCAGGCTTTTCCTGAGGCAACTTTTGTTATAAAATTTTTTATTTCAAAGCTCGACTATAAACGGTTCCTGAGATATGGCCGAGAGCCATTCTTATTGTGACACCCGGTACATAATATATCAAAAACACTAGACAAAAAATAACTAGAACTATCTATTTCACAAAGCTCACCTACACCATTTTTGTATTATCTAGACCCCCTACCGTTTATAATAAATATATGCACCCCCAAAACATGAAACTATTGAATTCAATGAGTATTAAACGCTCTATTAACCTCTATACAGCCAACAATGGTTGACTCCTAACCTGCCTATACAAAGGACATTAAGCGGATAATCCTCCTTTTTTTATATTAAGGTACCTAAACCGGCTTAGGCGTTAAGTGTACAAGCGTTACAAGTGTACTTCAATTTTTTTATTACAATGTAGTATTCGAAATAAAATATTTGTAATGATTGTTTTTAATTCACTCGGTTAAATAATAGGATCATTGGTATTATTAAAGCTTGAAAGCTAATTAAAATTCTGCATCATCATCATCATATTCATCAACCTCTTGCATCCACTGTTGGATATAGGTCTCCGCCATATTCTTCCATTGTTCTTTATCTTGTGCCTTCTGTATCCAAATTCCGACTGTTTTTATCAAGAAGTGATCCATCCATTTTTTTTGGTGCATATATTGGTGGAAAATTCTGCATAAACATCTTAAATATCATATTATATCATACTTAGTAAAAAACCCTTCTCTCTTTCTACATCCGCGTCATTTGGTGTTAAATGCAGTTTCGCAATATAAACTATATCCATGCAAGGTATCAGTATTTGCTTCCTTTCAACACCAAAAATGACGCAGATATAGAAAGTCAGAAGGGTTTGTTACAATAACTCGAAAAGTATATAATTGCGCTTAGCCCCTTTCAAAAATAAACGATTCTAATATTCGTCTTTTTTCAAATGTCAACTCCGCTACGCAAATTGACTATCATCATTGTAATACTGTATTGCTAGGAGATTTCTTGTTGTAGTTGTGGATGCTGTAAACTCATACAAGTAAGGGACCGTTCAAGTATTACGTAACGCAGGTTGAGGGGGGGGGGGGGGTCAAAAATCTTCAAAAATTGCGTTACGTAATAGTTAAACGCCCATTACAGTGCGTTACGTGGGAGGGTCAAAAATCTTCAAAAATCGCGTTACGTAATACTTAAACGCTTCCTAAGTACTTATAACTGAGATCATTGATAAAAAAACCTCAGGGATATTACACGGGGAAATAAAACGTAGATGTAATCTAGCAAAGATATATACCTAATATAGAATCAAATTATACAAGCTAGAGAACAAAAAGTCCTAAATATTAATTAGGGGAGGGGGGACTTAATACGGTTCACTGATAGATCTAAACCACGGATGGATGGAACCACGAAATACAATTATGGAGACCATGGTTAAGAAGGAGAAGCAGAGGAAGGCCACAAATGAGATGGGCTGATAACATTAAGAAGATTTAAATACACAACTGAAAGCAAGTGGCGCAAAATAGAAACCACTGGATTTAATTGGGGGAGGCCTATGTCCAAAGTTGGATTACTTATAGTACATTCTTTCACGGTTTTTGCTGTAAATATTAAAGAACCGCTTGGATTAACATGAAATTTGGCATACGCATAGTTAACATGTTAACGAAAAAAAGTGATATTGTGTAGATGTGTGCTTTTGCCCTGGGGGTGAGTTTCAACCCCTCTCGTGGGTGAAAAAATATATGTCCGAAATAAGTCCGGAAATCGATAAACTGACTAATTCTAAGCAACTTTTGTTCTATAGAGTTTTTTCACGAAGTCAACACTTTTCGAGTTATTTGCGAGTGAACTTGTTCATTTTTCAATAAAATAACCACGCTTTTAGACGGTTTTCGCAAATAACTTAAAAAGTAAGTATTTTGTCGAAAAAATCATTTTTAGCAAAAATATAGCTTGTAAAAAAGTGAAAAAAATCGGTTATATATTAGGTCTCTATACTTAGCAGAAGGAGAGTTAGAGCTAATGAAAAATAGGTTCATATTCGTCAAATTCCAAATCGAATATTGTAACTTGAAATAACCAAAAAATGAAGCACTCTTTGGGGAAAACTCATTTCAACTTTTTTAAAGTGTTTAAAAAAAGCTTTATTTTTGTTTTATAAAAAACATTTATAGCATCAAAAGTAAACAGGTTACGCTCAAAATAAAGTTGCTCCCTTTTGTTTTGGCAAAAAAAATTGGGATGATCTACCTCTAATTAGCAACTTAAATGATATTAATCATTACCGCTTCACAAGTTACTTTACTTATGTTGTGTTTATATGATCTGTAAGTTTCATCCGTTCAAAGTGCTCATTTTTGAAAAAAAAATTGGTTTTGAAGTAAAATTTTTAAAACTCTTAATTTCGGAGAAAATGTATTTTTTCAATATAACTTAAAAACTGTTAGAGACACCAAAAATCTGAAACAATAAAAAAAGTCGGCTAGTTTTTTTGAATATTTTGTATTTTGTTGTTTTTCTGTAAGACAAAAATTGGTTAAGATTTGGTGTATCTAAATTTGAATACACTTGTGATTAGTGAATCTTTCAAGCCCTTTTAACTACAGCCCTCTCAAAAATAAGGACTTAAAACCAATGAAACTTACAGATCATATAAACAATACATACAGAAGTAAAGACACTTGTCAAGTGGTAACGATTACGTTCATTTGAGATGCTAATTAGGGGGTGATTTTCCCGATTTTTTTACCAAAAGAAAAAGGAGCAACTTTATTTTGAGCGTAACTTGTTTATTTTTGATGCTAGAAATATTTTTTTGTAAAAAAAAGTTTTTTAAACACTTTAACAAAGTTGTAATGAGTTTTCCCCAAAAAGTGCTTCATTTTTTGGTTATTTCAAGTTAAAATAGTCGATTTGGAATTTGACGAATATGAACCTATTTTTCATTAGCAAGTATAGAGACCCAATGTATACACACACCATTGTTTTCACTTTTTACAGGCTATATTTTTGTTAATAATATTTTTTTCGATAAAATAATTACTTTTTGAGTTATTTGCGATAAACCGTCTAAAAAAACCGTCTAAAAACGTGGTTTTGTTGAAAAATGAACAAGTTCACTCGTAAATAACTCGAAAGGTATTGACTTGGTGAAAAAACTTTATAGAACAAAATTTGCTAAGAATTAGTCAGTTTATCGATTTCCGGACTTATTTTGGACATCTATTTTTTCACCCACGAGAGGGGGTGAAACTCACCCCCAGGGCAAAAGCACACAACGGCACAATATCACTTTTTTTCTTTGACCTTAGCTATGTATATGCCAAATTTCATGTTAATCCAAGCCGTTCTTTAAAATTTAGAGGTTTTACAATATTTTACCGTTAAAGAACGTACTATTAAGGCTGAATAAGAAGTAGAAGAAGATGGATCTAAAACTGCCCATGGTACTAGATCAGGAGTCTTTGGACAGACTCCTGATCCTTTGGAGATGTAATTATAATAAATCTTATAGCCTATGTCAAATATATAGCTGTGTTCCAGGCTGAAGTTTCTGCTTTGGTGACCCATTGATGAGATCATGGATGGAAACCCAAAAGAAAAGAAAATCAATATTTATACAGATAGCTACCCACTCACGAAATCAAAACTGGTACTGGTGAGAAATTGCAAATATCTCAACAACCCGGTAAAAGATAATGTCTTTAATATGGGTGCCAGGTCATGAAGGAGTGCATAGGAATGAAGGTGCAGATTTGTTAGCAAATCAAGGTTCAAGGGAAACCTTTGGAGGCGTAGTACCATTCTGTGATATCACTAAAGATGCTACACAAAACGGGGTTCAGAAGTGGCTAATAAGGGATTATTAAAAAAATCTACTCAAGGGCAATTCCAGACTAAGAAAATAATCAAGAAACTCGGAAATAAAAAATTCTCGGATAATTTGAAGAACCTCAATAAGCGAAAGATTAAAACTGACACTGAAATAGTAACTGGACATTGTCGTTTAAGAAAACACCTATGCCTATGCAAATTAGGTAAGGTGAATGGACCATGGTGCAGAAAATGTGAAATAGAAGAAGAGTTGCGCGAGGCGGTACTTTTTGGTTATCATTATATGTTCCAGGTTGCTAACTTTGATCATCTTTTGCACCGCCCTATATGTACCTTTTCTCATCAGATCATTTTCTTTGGCGGTGTGGGTCCAAGGTATTTTCAAAATTCTTCTATAAAGCCGTAGTTCAAAAGCTTTAAGAACTAAGAGTAAGATGGAATAACAAAATACCAGTTTCTCTGGACAGCAATATTATACTTTATTAACTTTAAATTAGCAACCGGCTAGCCCAGAATAGAACAAACTGGAGAGCAAAGAAAGGGGCTTATATCGAAAATATACAGAGAACGGCCGAAAAAGAAGAACAAGACACCTTTTATTGGCATTTCTATTATCTCACAGTGTTTAGTATGTATTAGCCTTCTTTTATTTTATTCAGCAATTTGCTGAATACAGATACACAGATAACAAATCTTTACTGTATACAGGGTGTAACAAAAATACAGGTCATAAATTTAATCGCATATTCTGGGACCAAAAATAGTTCGATTGAACCTAACTTACCTTAGTACAAATGTGCACATAAAAGAAGTTACAGCACTTTGAATTTACAAAATGAAAATCGATTTTTTCCAATATATAGAAAACTATTAGAGATTTTTTATTGAAAATGGACGTGTGGCATTCTTATGGTAGTAGTATCTTAAGAAAAAATTATGATGAAATTTGGACACCCCTTAAAAATTTTATGGGGGTTTTGTTCTTTTAACCCCCCCACCCCCAAACTTTTGTGTACGTTCCAATTTAATTATTATTGTAGTACCTTTAGTTAAACTCGATGTTTTAAAAACTTTTTTGCCTTTTAATACTTTTTTGAAAAGTGAGTTTCTGTCGAGATATTTTGAATATTTGTCAAATCCACCACATATTTGTATATGGTTAAGTACGATTATGGAGACTTGGTAATAATATGAAAATATATTTATGATTTACATTTTTAGGTATATTTTGAACCATATTAAAAATGAAGCCACATCTCGATAAAAGGTGCCTTATCGAAAAAATACAAAGAGGCAAAAAAGTTTTAGAAATACTGTGTTTAACTAATGGGACCCCAGTAATAGTTTAATTTGAACGTACACAAACATTTGGGGGGTTTAAAGGCACAAAACCCCCAAAATTTTTTTATGTAAACATATTAAAAAAGAAGCCGCCTCTCGATAAAAACTGCCTTATCGAAAAAATACTAAAAGGAAAAAAGTTTTGAAAATATTGAGTTTAACTAATGGTACCACAATAATAATTTAATTGGCACGTACACACAAGTTTGGGGGGGGGTTTAAGGGAACAAAACCCCATACAATTTTTAGGGGGTGCACAAATTTCACTATCATTTTTCTTTAAGATGTTCCTGTCTTAAGAATGTCACATGTCCATTTTCAATAAAAAATCTCTAATAGTTTTCGATTTTCATTTTGTAACTTCAAAGGGATGTAACTTTTTTATGTGCATATTTGCACTAAGGTAAGTTAGGTTCATTCAAACTATTTTTGGTCCCAGAATATGCACTTTAATTTATGACCTGTATTTTTGTTACACCCTGTATATTTGAAATCGTTAACCTATTTTTGTATTTTTATATCGATTTCCGAAATGCAAGTCGAAACGTCAAATAAATTTAATTTCCAACTTAGATTGTGGCTTATGTCCCAAATAAAATAGTAAATCGCATGAAATGCCACAATGAAATAGCTTCAGAACAATATTAAGAAACCTATTCAAGATGACATTGGACAATCATTTCATCTTCAAAATTTATCATGTTCATCTTGATGATGAGCTCCGTCCACGCTGTATAAAAATAAAAGTGGAGATAATTTGCGAAATATTTAATGGTAGAAAACAAATTTAACTTAATCAGGATGATCCCTTGTTTTCGTGTCATTCTAGCATTCTAATTTATTTATCTTTTCTCTCGTTGTGAAGTTAATATGCACATAATGATCACTTAATAACGACAAGTCATGGGATTTGTTGGAACTGGCATAGGCGTAGCAGTTTCTAAATTAAGTTAATTGTTTTGTTTTTTGAAACCTTTTTTTGAAAGACATGGAAGAACAAAATGTATTTCGTGCAGGAAGATCGTGCAGGGATAATATATTCGTTCTGCAGCGGGTAGTAGAAAAACGGAAAGTAAGGAATTTATACCCACCTATTGTTTGTAGATTTAGAGAAGGCATACGATACGGTACCTTTGAAAAAACTGTTTCAAACATTGACGAAAGTAGGTCTCAATAGGAGTATGTGGATGCTATGGCAAATATATACAAAAATGCAAGAAGTGACGTTAAAGAAGGAAACTTTATATCTGAATAATTTCCAATAACAAAGGGGCTTAAACAAGGATGTTGTCTGTCTCCGATTTTATTTAAAATATATATTCAATCATCGCTAGAGCAGTGGAGGAAACAAGTATCCAGAATGGGAATAGACTTAGGTGATGGTAAATGTCTAACAACTTCGTTTTTAGCAGATGATCCGGTAGTCCTAGCGAATAATAAGGAAAACGTGGACTACGTGTTTAGAAAGAATATAAAAAATGGGGCCTCAATATGAATATGTCAAAGACAGAGTATAGGATAGCTGCGGAGAAAAGAGCATTATACTCCATATCATCATTATTGAGATCTAATCTAAAAAGACAATCTAAATTAAGTCTGTACATTAGTGTACATATCAATGATTCGCCTAGTTGTTACATAATATGGAAGTGAAATATGGACTCTACATCAGCGGGAAATAAATAAGATGCTTGTATTTGAAAGGAAGATTTTGAAATGATATTTGGCCCTCAATGAGATGAATTGACATGAGACATGAGAGTGGAGAAGGCGCCGGCTGAACTGGTGACTCGGTATGGTACTGAAAACATCATCAAAATATGGCATAATGTTGAAGCCGATTTATCAGGATTGGGGTTCAATTATGGGAAATGGAAGTGCAAGATCGTAGAAGATGGAGGGCTATAGTGGATGCGGTGAAGACTCACTCCGAGTTGTAGAGCCAGTCAAGAAAGAAGAAGAATTAAATACTTATTAAAAGCGATTTGATTAAAAATTGAGAAAAGTATACCTAATAATTAACTTTTTGAAAGAAGAAAATATCAAAAAGAAACAAAATTAATTAGTAAGACAATATGAGAAAGGAATTGTCAATGACAAGAATATACGTACGTCTTATTGGACTGTAGTCCAGGAACCGAAGTTTTTCACCTCGCAATTTTTACAGAATAAATCGATTTGCTCAGGCCCGGCCCTAGGGATTTTGCCGCCCTGGGCAAGATCAGCAACTACTGCCCTCCTTCCCTTAGTAGACCCAAAAACAAAAATTTCACCATCACTCTTAGTTTTCGGAAAGCTATGACTTAATGCGTTAAAGGTTGTGTCTATAATTTTTAAATAGAAGTAAACTTTATATCGTGTCTCTATATCTATGTACGTCTATACTTTCATCTTCAGCCTTATAGCCAAATTGTCTTTTCACTTTCGTCTTTCTTGCAATTGCTGTGCCTCCGATTTTCATATTCTCAATTTATAACTTTGATACTGGCTCTTTTGCGGCTATCAAATAGCCCTGGAATTTTAAATCACTTCTGAGAGACTTAAAATGGATTTTCTTTTTTTAAATAAACTTACAGCTTGATACACTCGCATATTAATACTCTGCAGTGATTATGCAGTGCTGACTACGTTGATGTGAAGTAAAATGTCATGCCATATTACCACAGAGCAAAGAAGAGTAACATCACGAATTTGATTTGCCAAACAGCTTGCCTCATGAGCATCCATTTTATCGTTGTTTTTATTGAGAGTGATTTCTACAAGAGCATTGTAGATTTCTTAAATTTTGTATCTAATGGGAGTAATTGCATCAATTCTACTTTCCCATATAGTTTCGAACAAAGGTTAGAAATATGATTTTTCATTATAGCTCCACGATGAATAGATGCTGATGAAAAGTTGTAAATTTTTGTCAGCAAAGAAAAGAGAGAAACTGCAAACTGTGAGGCTTTAGCAGCATCATTTATGAGTAAGTTGAGTGAATGGCTAGAACATGAGACAAAAAATGGTCTAGGATTTATTTTCAAAATTCTGTTTTGAACTCCCAAGTTCTTCCCTTTCATGTATGTCCCATTATCATACATCATACCATTGTCCTCTCAAATCTTCCAAAGGTATCCACAGTCCATTCAGTTTTTTCAAAATAACTTCTGTAAGTCCCAAGCCAGTGGTTTTCAGAACAGGCACAAATCCAAGAAAATGTGCTTTAATTTTAACACTTTGTGAACAAATCTAAATCTACAAAACGTATAACATTAGTTATCTTTTTCACTCCAGCAATATTAGGTGTATAATCTACAATTGTCCTTCACATAACATTTCGAACATTTGTACTTATGGTAGTGGTCTTTTCGGGCCGCTGATCACAGTTTAAAGAAGCAGAAGAAGAAAAAGAAGATTATTAAGCTTCTTGACAAGTGACGTCCGCGCATCACTGTTTTTTTTTCTGTGCGTGTACTGATCACAAGTGCTTTCCAAATAGTTTTATAAAAATTATTAGACAGTGTTTAAAATACCACAAAAGTCATCAGAGAATAATTGTGTATCCCGAAAGAGGCGGAAATATGAAAATTTGCAACAGAAACTGGTAGAGTTAAGGTATTTATATGATATTTTTGGGTTTTATCCCAAAAGACCAAGTTATTTATAAGATATTTTTGAATCATTTTATGTTAGATAAATTAAATTATGTGTGAATAGATCGAACTATAAATATTTAATATTTACGAAATGACAATTTTAACCAAATTCAAACTTGGGGTCCTTTTTTGTTGTTATCAATATATTTTCTCTGTTGTCATAGTTACTATATCTCGCCTTCTTCCCTATTCGAAATACTCAAAACGTCAATAGTATTTGTCAAAACACACAGAGATGTAACAGGCGCTATGTTGCCACACTGCACTGATTTTCCTATTAATGTTTACTTTGTAGCAAAATGTCCGACAGACATGATATTATGCAAAAATTTATATTGTTTGTGTCAAGAAGGATACCTTAAGGTAGCCCAAAGTAATACAGACTACATTATTGGGGGTTTAAAAATAAAATTATAGCCCAAAGGTTTAAAATAGAACAAAATAAAGGGTTTACCAATAAAATTAGAGCAGGGGTGCTTTTAAGCAGCCCAAAAAATCTTTATGATTATTTGACCTGCCTCTATTTTTCAGAGGTACTCTACAGTAGTCCAGAAGTTTAGAATAGAACAAAATATATTAGTTTAACTGCTTTTGTAAATTTTACTTCGATTTCACGTTACAAGCAAGTTTACTTGCACTAAATTATTTGTTTGGTTTTGTGTTCAAACAATAAAACTAGAGCAGAGGTATTTTTTAGTAGCCTAGACAATCTTTATGATCATTTTATCTGCTTCTATTTCTCAGAGGTATTTTTACAGTAGCCCAGCAGTTTGGAATACAATAGAATTATATTTATTTCACTACTTTTGTAAATTCTACTTTGATTTAAGATTACAAGCAAGTTTAATTACACCAAGCTTTTTGTTTGGTTTGTCTTCAAACAATAAAATTACAGCAGAGGGTACTTTTTTAGCAGCCCAGACAATCTTTATGATTATTTTATCTGCTTCTATTTCTCCGAGGTACTTTAATGTAGCCCAGAAGTTTAGAATACAATAAAATGTATTTATTCAACTACTTTGTGCACATTTTGCCTAGATTTCATATTACGAGGGTAGTAAGTTTACTGCTTACATTAAATGTTTGTTTGGTTTGTCCTCAAACAATAAAACTAGAAGAGGGTACTTTTTTTAGTAGCCCAGAAAATCTTTATTTTGAGCTACTCCTATTTCGCAGAGTTACTTATAGTAGTCCAGAAGTTTAGAATAGAATAAAATATATTTAACTACTTTTTGCACATTCTGCATTGCTTTTTATCGTCTACTTTAATATTACACAGTTAGTAAGTGTACTTACAATAATTTTTTGTTTGGTTTTGTCAAAAATATTAAACAAAGATACAAAATCAGCTTTATTAAGTCATCTCGAAGTCATTACGAAGCCACAAAAGACCACTGTTTATCCAAAGACTATACCACAAAGCCAAGCTGCTGTTTCCACTCAGCATCCATCAAGAGTTCTTTCAGAATCTAGCAACTTTAATCAGCAGCGTTTAAACTTCAATCCAACCTTGAGCAGACCAAGAATTGGACAAAGTCAGTACTCAAATCACCCTCTACTAGCATCGAGATGCAAACAATCGAACAGACAGCAGTACCAAAAGCAAATGAGAACAACCAGGATGTCATACTAAATGTCAATAAAAATTAATAGGGTAATATGGCTAACTGTATTAAAATATGGAAAGGGATTACTTCAGATAAGAAATTTTTAAGTTTGGTCTAAGGTTTTAAAATTTTATTTAAAACAACGCCCTCTGAAGAGAGAGCACCAAAAGTTCTCATAGACCCAAACTGGTCGTATGACAAAAAAAAAAAAAAAAAAAATTACTTGAAAAGTAATTAAAAATTACTATTTCTCCTTCTTCACATACAAAAGGACAATTTATTTTTCGTAGTTTTTTGTGCCTAAAAAGACGGAAATCAGAGAATTTTGTTTTGAATTTAAAATAATTAAATTGCTTTATAGAAGCCACATATTTTAAGCTGGAAGACTATAATAGGTCAGTCCTCAAGCTCATTTTCAAGGGTTATGGCAAAAATAGATTTAAAAGTTGTCTATTTTGCTATTCCTGTTCATTAAAATTCTAAAAAATATTTAAAATTTAAGTACAGAACTTTTTTATATTAATTAAACTGTTTACCATTTGGTTTGAATAATATCTCGGCTTTTATATTTACAAAAACTTTAAAACCAGCCCTAAATAATCTAATAACAGGAGGCTTTACTTTTGTCAATTTTTTAGAGGACCATTTACCAATTTCAAAATCATATTTAAAATGTAAAGAAAATATTGTTTAAACATTTTCTCATTTTCTATGTTTTTTCTGCTTGGGATTTACTATAAATAAAAAAAAAAGGAAAAGTATACTTTCACCCCCACAAAATATAACTTTTCTTGGTTTTACGTTTGATTCGAACCTGATATATTTTGCACCTGCTGACAAAAAAAAAAAATCTAATAGTATTCAGAACATCAAAAATAAAAGTACATGTAAAATAAGATCATTTGCAGCCTTAATCGGTCAGTTTGTAACAGTTCGTCCATTTATGGAAGTTAAATATGGAAAATTATACTAAAAAAAAAAAAAAAAAAAACAATATATAAATAAATACAAAAGAAACGTAGACCCTTTCTTAAACTAATAGTTATAACACTAAAATGACCATACCTAAATACTTAAAAATGATTACAATTGGTGGTTAAATAACATACCAATTAGTGAGCAAAATATAAAATAATCCAATTATGTACTTGAAATATTTTGCGATGCATATATCTTTTAGCATGGCGGGTATGCTGCATTGATAACAAAACTCATGGTTTTTGGAGTCATGAACAACAACTACATATAAATGTACTTCAGTTACTAGCAGCATATAGTGGCTTGAAATCCTTTTTCAACGAATATAGGAATTGTAACATTTTGCTAGGAATAAATAACGCAACAGCTGTGTCTTGCATTAACAAGATGGGTAGTGTACAGTACTCAACATTTGCAGATAAGTTTAATAATTCTGTGAAAATAGGAATTTAAAAATTATTTTTGCATCTGTAACAGTAAAAAAAATGCTTTTGCCTGACTCGGAATCAAGATCTTTAAAAATAGAAACAGAGTAGGTATTCTTTAAGTGATAATTGTGTTACTATAATTTTTGAGCAGCTTCTTATTCCAGAAATCGATATGTTTGCCACATATCCTAAAAAAAAAAAAATGTGCAAGGTATGTAATTTTGAACCCTGACCCCGGATCAGAGAAAGCCAATGCCTTAACTCTAGATTGGCATGGATTTAAATTTTATGTTTTTCAGCCTTGGTACACAACCTTTGACCACCATACCTTACACAACCAAAAAGATAATTATGGACCTGATAAAAATTTAATCTAGAATTTTTTTTGGGGTTTTATATCCAGGACATCCTTTGGGTTTCCATATTCTTGTCAGGCAAGCTTTTTAAGAAAAGGCATTCCTGAGGATTCCATCCCATCTATTACAACAAATCACTAAATCTGTATGATACAGTTTTCAAGAGATGGTGACGGTTTAGTATAAAATAATAACCATTTTGCTTATGAATTATCAAATTTTAATTTTATTAAATTTATCGTAGAACCGGATTATAATTATAGCTCGTATTAACATTCACAGTGCTGCATTGGCGTTGATAGAAGATATCCTAGAATATTATAAAAACATTTTTAAATTTTTTTACAAATGTATATATAACCTCAAACCTTAATTGCCCAAATATTAATTAACTTGGGACCCTCTACCAGTATTACTTTAATTAGAAACATTATTTCGTCTCACAAGCCTTTTCCTGAAAGATCTTACTTACAAACTTGTAATGTTGATTGCACTCACTTCAGTTCAGAGGTTGCAAACCCTGTACCTAATAAAAATTCAGAATATTTTCATGGATCAAGATAAAATTTACATTTTGATATAACATAGGATAAAGACTTCCCCAAAAAATAATAATAATAATAATAAATAAACAAATATCAACCTATTTAAAACAAAAAATACAGTTGAGAGTGTTTAGAGATTTCTAAAACATTCGTCCTCAATCGGAAGACAATTTGTTTATAACTAAAAACAAAAAAAAAGAGACGTATAAAGCAACATCTACCCAGGCGTTGAGTAGATAGATATAACATTTTTTTAAATTAAAAATATAGACACTAATATTTTTAAAGTGTATAGTGTCAGACATGCATCTACCTCAGCGGGAGTTAGAACTGGATTATAGAAGATATTAGAGAGACGGCGAGATGGACAGAAAATTCTCAAGTATTCAATATTTTTTATAATAAACCTCTAGCAAAAGATTACGGACTCTTTGCAAAACCGTATTGTCTGGTGAGTCCATGTAATTGTATGTAATTGTAATTATATTACATGTGTAGGTTACTAATATTAGTAAGAACATTAATTTTCTTATTATGTTTATTTGTACCTGGTTGAAAGTACACATCTCATATAATTAAAATATAAACATGAATCTTAATTAATAATTGCTCTAATATACTAGTTAGGTATACATATGTATATATTTTTTGTAAAGTTTCTAAAAAAAAAAATTGCTAAGTACTATTCATTTTTGGATTGCAATGTACTTTTGTTTATTTATCGCACAATATTGTTTAATCTTTCAACAGCCTACCCTAAGTACAAATGTTCGAAATGTTATGTGAAGGACAATTAATTGATTGGTTGACTTACCTGTTAAGGAGGGACAATCATAATTGTCCTATCTTACATTTCGAACATTTGTACGCTCCCCCCCATTGATTCTTTTGAACCCACCCATGTCTTGTGCGATAAAAATAAAATAAAAAAAAAAACAGTGATGCGCGGACGTCACTTGTCAAGAAGCTTAATAATCTTCTTTTTCTTCTTCTGCTTCTTTAAACTGTGATCAGCGGCCCGAAAAGACCACTACCATAAGTACAAATGTTCGAAATGTAAGATAGGACAATTATGATTGTCCCTCCTTAACAGGTAAGTCAACCAATCAATTAATTATGCTATAATACTTTCATTATCATCATCATCATCATACCAATTCACGTCCACTGCTGGACATAGGTCTCCCCCAATTGTTTCCACACTTCACGGTTTTACCAGTTTTTACTAATCCGCCTGATATCATCTGTCCATCGTGTAATACTTTGCTGATTTCAAAAAGTTTAAAATTTTATTTTTCATTTGTTCACGGAGAAGCTGAATAATTATGTTTTGGATACGTTTTCCCAAGTAGTGATGCTGCTTGTTACTACCATTCCTTGTTCTCCTAAAGTGCTCTTGTAAAACAGAATCAAATTTTCCAAAAAGCTCAACAAGCTTTAAAAATTACCATAGTTGTTTATCAGAATCGCCCCCCAATGGAAGGCACTGTTGTGCTAAGAACTTTATTATTGATACAAGTCGTTCTATTACATTTTAGAATTTTTTGTGTTTCTTCGTCTATGGATTTGCCCGATTCTGGTCTAATAAAATTGCTGGCTTAGCGAGTAGTTTTGATCCATATTGATTCATATTTAAACATTTTTTCGTATCTCTGATGCTAATCTTTCTATTCTGAAGAAAATGACATTTTTTACCAAACTACAAAAATTCGTTATTCGCTTTTAACTCTAGTTTTTTTAAAAATAATCATTTTAAGCCAATACCAAAGGGTTGGTAAAGATGGTTTTTGCATGTTATTACAAGTTTTAATTGTCAATAGTTCACTGAATTTTTGCTGTAGAAAAATTTTTTGCAAAACAGGCTCTTGGGAATTAAATAAGCTACAATTTCATTATTAAACATTTTTTCGCATCTCTGATGCTGATTTTTCTATTCTGAAGAAAAACCATTCTTATCCAAACTACAAAAATTCGTTATTCGGTTTTAACTCCATTTTTTTTTAAAACCAATCATTCAAACATCTAGAACCTATTAATAATACATACATAAAGAAGAACAAATAAGGTCAATGACTAATTTTAATTAGGGCGGTTGCTTCTGATCACTTTTTCGCTGAAAAAAGTCACTTAATTTTTGAGCTAGAGACTTTTTTTCTATATCTGGAGATAGATGTTTTTAAATACTTTAAATTGGTTTCAACAAGTTATCCTCGAAAAATGCAAATCCTTCTTTTGGCTTTGAAACTACAATATTTATCATTTGACGAAGAAGAGCTAACATATAATAAAGTATAGCTCAATTACTATTGGTCTTAAAAAATTAAAAAAACTGTGAAAATAAAAAAATGGTTTTGTTTATTTTTTCAAAAGCTACATTTTTGTTAAGTAAAATTGTTTTGATAAAACGAAAACTTTTGGAGTTATTAGCAGTGGCGACGCGTGACTTTTTCTGAAGTGTTACCAAAACCAGATGCAAAAAATCTTATTTAAAAAATGAAGATATGGCTAAATGTATATATACACTCACCGGCACAAAATTCCTCCACCCAAAATCTTTGAATAAGTTTGACAATCTATAACTTTATTATTTGTACTTCGATTTTAAAGATTCTTGCACAAGTTTGTACTAGGTACATGTATTGATGTCAATTGCTATTATTCCGGTAACAAAAAAGAATGTGTGTGTACTTTGTACGCACGTAAGAAGTTATTCTTCTATTATCTAATTTCAACGAAGTAAATATACTTAACAGGTTATTTGTATTTTATTTAAATATTAAACTAACTTTTTTATCTACCACTTTCAAAAAATTTTTATTAAAACAACCAAAAATTAAAAAAAAATATGAATCTTCCAGGATTGGAACCCGCGACCGGTGCGACCTTCCAATCACTGACCTAACGCTCTACCACCTACGCCACCGAGCTTCTTTTAAATGACAAGTAAGTTTCGGATATATGTAATTACACAACTCGGTGACAAATAGACATATAAAAATGTTATACCTACATAATATTTTATTATCTTACTACAGAGAAAGACAAATCCAAAAATTATAATAAATAATACATTTACTAAAAACACTAATATATTCTTTTAATGACTTATTTACCTATCTTGAAATATTAGCAACGAAATATTACTGTCTGTGTGCGCATGAGCGCAGATTTATAAAATTTTACTATCAATCGCATCGCGCCTAAAGAGAATAACTTTAAAAAATTTTGTTTAGATGGCATTATACGGGGGTGAATGTAAGCGTTGTTTTTTCTCCTAACTTTAAAAAATTCTGTGGAAAAATTGGAGGGCTGATTTTGTTTCATACTCCTTTTGTATTATCATGGAGGTATCACTAAGGTCTTGTTTTTTGAATTATCTGAATATCTCTTTTCTTGTAAGAGCTGTAATTAAAAACAGTGCTTGAAGGTTTATTTAATTAAAAATATCAAACGCACTAAAATTAACAAAACAAAACAAATTTAACAACAAAACAAAACAATTCAATAGCGGTTATGTCCACCTCTTGCAGCAACGACTGCTCGCAATCTGTTTAGCATCTAATAAAGATGTGTTTTTCTTGCCTGGGGAATAGCCCGATATTCCTCTAGCAGGGCCATAACTGTACCAAATTTTCTGAAGGCCTAGGATGACGGCAAATAGCTTTTTTTATTCATCCCATAAATGCTCAATATGATTGAGATCTGGACTGCATGCGGGCAATCTAATCTTATCAATCCAACCTCAATTGTATGAGTCAATCAGTGTTTTTATTTACAAAAAATGGTACAGCTCTTACAAGAAAAAATATATTCGGATAATTCAAAAAACAAAATGTTTGTGATGCCTCCGGGAAAATATGACAGGACTATGAAACAAAATCAGATATTCCATTTTTCCACAGAATTTTTTAAAATTAGGAGAAAATACAACGCTTCCTTTCATCCCTGTACATGTAAAATGACATGCAAGCAAAATGTTTTGTTACCGGAATAATACCAAACAATATAAATACATGTACCTACAAACTGGTGTAAGAATCTTGAAAATCGGAGCACAGATAATAAAGTTATAAATTGTCAAACTTAATCAAAAATTTTGGGTAGCGGAATTTTGTGCCGGTGAGTGTAGCTTCAATAATATCATTTTGTATATCACTTGAAACTCTCGAAAAAACAGATGTTTCTAGATGTTGACAAAATTTTTGATCTTTTTTGGCAATTAATGTTAACAATTCCCTGTAATTGTCTGGATTGTCAGAGTCGTCGCACTCAAAATGACCACGAAACGCTAGTTCTTATTATAAGTGTGCTAAGGATATACCTACCTATTTTTTTTAACAAACTCATTATGTTCAGCAATATTTGCTTTAAAAGCTTGGTTAAGAGAACTTTTGATTTTTGTTTTGCCAAACTGAATCAAATTGGGTATACATCTTCCATGTAGGTAACGGAGAAATTTCGTGTCTCCTTTTTAAAAATCTAACACTATTTAAATCGTGAACCTGGTCCACCCATTTTTCTGTAGAAACCAGAAGACATGGCCAAAAATACAGTATATTTTTCTTGCAACCATAATATAACCAAGGATTTTCACTGTACCAACTAAATTTAAAATATCGAACTACTTTTGTTGATTCCTTTTTTAACTTGTTTAAAATAGGTCTTTCATTTTTAATCTCATTTTTTTCTTCAAAATTATACAAGGAGAATTACTTTTCAAGTAGTTGATCGATTAAGAAGCGACACTCATCCATGGTTAACTGCACGCACACTTTTTATAGGTAGGTACTGTCGCCAATTTTAAATCTGGTAACAGCGCTACTGATACACAGCGCGCTTATGACGTCGCTTCTTCAAAATTTTCAGTCACTAGCCGGTCCTGAGCGCCAGCGTGGGTATATAAACATTGTAACCAGAAATGAGTCTGGTAACAGAGTATAATAAAGTGCACCTGAGTCACATAAACTCGCCAATATTTTCATGTCTACGAGTAGTTGGCTATTTACTGAGTTAGGTACTATTACGACATAATATAATAATATATTTCTATTGGTAAAAAGAATTATTCATCGACATACAATATTTATTTGCAAGATTTTTAACTGTTACCAATGGTAACAGTGGTTACATGAACGCTTCGCCAGTGGTTATTAGCAGAAAACTTATTAAAAACATTGAAACATCCACTACTTATTCTCAAATTTTCAAGCAAATCTATTAGCCAGGGAGGTAGTGTCAAATTTGACCGGAGCATTTTAACATGGCTGTTTTCCTTTTATTTAGGTAGGTGTTCCAAAGCTTATTAACAAATGATGTGTCAGCTGGCCCAAAACCGGGGATTTTAGACAAGAAAAGGTAAAATATGAAAGTTGATGGACAAACGCTACACCTTAAATATCAAGTATTTATATACGTTACTCAGAACATTTGATAGACTTGCTCACTTGGCTCCTGCCTTTCACTCAGGAGATCCGGGTTCAAATCCTGACACGGAAAATTCTTTTTGTTTTTTAAATTGACATTTTATTTTGAAAAATAGTTATTTTTATAATACCACGGCATGTCCACTTGGCCAGCTAACATTTTTTGCAACGTACATGATGCAGCTGACGCTTTTTTATTACAATCTAAAATTCATAAATTATTGATTTATACATTTTAATCTTTGCCACACTAGTCCAATATTTTTTTATTATTAACTAGCTGACCCGGCAAACTTCGTACCACCTTAAAACTAAATAATGTTTGAAAGTTTAATACCTAAAAATTACCAGAAAACCAAAAACTACTAAAAAATATTGCGTACCTATACTTTTTTGCGTACCAAACATTCATTTTTATGTATTATAGAGAATAGGGAAATATTTAGATTGCTATTAAAAAATGGGGGTTGGTGAGAGAAAAGTGAAAATTTAGGATTGTATCTTTCGGTTCTACAACATATAAAATTAAGAAAAAACAGTTTGTCCAAAAAAATAACAAATAATGTCTCCCTTTCCACTTAGATTGTTGGTCTTACCAACTCAGGAACCTTCAGAGGTTCATATACTTACAACAAATTTGCTTATTAAGATCAATCATAATATTATGACCAAAAATGCATAGTTTTCGATTCTATAAAAGACAAACAGATTTTTTTATATTGTCTCGTATAAATAATAAAAACGTGGTATTATAAAAATAATTATTTTTCAAACTAAAATGTCAATTTAAAAAACAAAAAGAATTTTCCGCGTCAGGATTTGAACCTGGATCTCCTGAGTGAAAGATAGGAGCCAAGTAAGCAAGGCTATCAAATGTTCTGAGTAACGTATATAAATATTTGACATTTAAGTTGTAGCGTTTGTCCATCAACTTTCATTTTTTACCTTTTCTTGTCTAAAATCCCCGGTTTTGGGCCAGCTGACACATCATTTGTTAATAAGCTTTGGAACACCTACCTAAATAAAAAGAAACCAGCCTTGCTAAAATGCTCCGGTCAAATTTGACACTATCTCCCAGGCTATATTCATTCTGTCTGTAAAAATTGCGAGGTTTTGTCCTATTTTAAGCTTCATTACTTGGACTACTGTGCCAACAAGAAAATATATTATTAAATTGCATAATATAATTTTGGTAGAACTGCTGCTTTTTTGGAATCTATTAAACCATCTTGCAAGTGCCAGTAAGATTCATCTCAGGGATGCATGCGCTCAGTGAGAGGAACCGGTTGACGTTCCAGATCACATCCGTGAATGCTAATGCGATAGTTATTTATGCTCTGACGGTTATGCAGAGGGACATACTGAATATTTAAAGAGATCGGTGCTCTTAACAATTCCTGAGGAAACTACTAAATTTTATTGTATAAATTATGTCGAAGGAAAGAGGAGGATAATAAAAAGGGAGATTTATCTCTGGCTGCTTTCATGACCGGAGGAATTTAGCATATTTTATTAGTATAATTAGAATTCAAAATTTCAAAGTTAGTTTACATATTCCAAATAGTAAAAACGCAGTAGTTTTTAAAAATATCAAGAGAAGAAATATTTATTATAGTATATCTAAGATCTTTTGACGTATACACAAACTCATTTCACATTGTCATCTATATACAGTTGAGTCCATGGTTCTTTACACGTGCGTCATTAATGCCTGGAGAGATAAAACACATATTTTTTATCTAGCATAATTGTCTTCCACGCATGAAACTCAAGACAAACCAGCTACCGCCTGTTATTAAGTAAAGAACATGTTATTTTTATGAACGCTCTAGACTCAGTACACCGAAAAGAGGTAAAAAAAGACGCTTGGGGACGTTTTCAGATTTTAAGTACAATTTGTGACGTTTCTGGTTTGTTTACACAAACAGTTGTTGATTTCTGTTGTTACACAAACAGTTGTTGTTTTCACGACTAATTTTATATTGGAGTTTGAAATTTTGTGGTAAGGGTATTTTATTTTGCCATTAATTTACATACACAGTTAACCCCATTCACACAGTTAAGGAATTGTTTTGATTAAGTTTCCGGAAAAGAGGTGAAAAAGAGGAAAAGTGAAAGAAATGACAAAAGAAATATTTTATTGAGTTTTTTTAGATTAAGAGATACGAAAAACATTGTTAAGGTATTTGTTGGGGCATAGATAGTACCGTAATTAAAAAATTATTTTCAAATATACAGGACCCGCATATTGACAAGGTGGAACAAATTTATCTTTTGTTTTAATGGAACACCCTGTATATTTTTAAATTTTTGAACTCTGTTCGATGTTTTCGTTTTTTAATATAAGGTATTGCAATGTGATAGGAGGTGTTTAAAAGATACTTACGATGTTCCTTAATTTCCTAGCAACATTAACACTGTGTAGAATTGTAGAGATTTGACATAAAAAATCTATACATATTCAATCGATTTTTAATATAGTCTACAATTGTCCAAAATTATTAACATATCGAAATATTAAATTTTGGTATACTGGGTTGGTCGAAACTTGGAATGAGTATTCTCTGAGTTTTCTGGAACACCTTGAATTTTAGTATTGTACCTAATGAAAGAGGCATTTGAGATGTGGATTTATCGACGAATCCTTAAAGTTCCCTGGATGCACGAATAACAAATAAAGAAATCCTGAGAAGAATTGGTACAGAACGACAACTGCTATACACAATTAAACAGAGAAAATTAGAAATGAAAGATACCAGTTTCTGCAAACCTTAATTGAAGGAAAGATCGAGGGAAGAATGGGAGTGGGCAGGAAGAAACTTCCATGGCTCCATAATGTCAAACAATAGACAGGACTAAGAAACATAGGAGACCTAATACATACTGTAAGAGATAGAGAACAATGGTCAAACGTGATCGAGAACATCCATTAGTGGATTGCATAAGAAGAAGAAAAAGACCTAATAAAATGCTATTTTATGGTAACTTATTATTTCTTAAGCATTCCCTGTACCTAATTGCTTTAATTTGTAAGCTTTTTTTGTGTGAATTTGAATTTGATGGCTTTGGTTGAGCCAATTAGCCAGTAATTTGTACGTTATTCGTGATTCTTTGAGACACACATTAATAATTGCAACAGTTGATCCGTAATTTGATCCAATTAAACTGATCCGTAATTTGATAATATTGGATGAGATGTCAAAATACCTAAGTAGTTAAGATTGTTGGTGTGTAAAATATTAATAAAAGAACACAATATTCTACATAGTTGGCTATGACTTTAACACTAAACTCTCTTCAAAGCACCTATGGCATTAGACTATTTTTATATAGTTCCTGTTACTTTGTTACTATTATTAAGGTGAATTTTTCTTAGAAGGAACTAATTGATATGGTTCTTGAGCTAGGAGAGTGTAACAAAAATGTGCTACTAGTGACTTAGTGACAAGAATTTATCATCAGAAATTCCCCATTAGACGACAAATAAAAAGAGAAGCTTTTCAAGCTTCTAGAACAGTTCCAACGGATTGGACACGTAGATTGCTAGAAATCTGATTGAACAAAAGCTATTGTAAATGAAGGAAACAAATTAAATGTAATCTTTAGTGTCACTAAAAATCAGCATATAAGGAAATCGTAAATAATTTTGAAATTAGTGGTAGTAGTGTAGGAAAAAATTTAAAACTAAACAGGATGCATCCATGTCATGCACAACTGCATGAAGAGCTTAACGAGGATGACTTGATAGAGTAGAATATTGTCGGTGAGTGCAGGAACAAATCCAGAACGGGTATAATTATTTCTACAATTACTCAATTTCTAATCCTAATCACATTCTTACTTTTACCCACAGTCACAGTCAAACAAGATGCTCGTTGATATTTTTTGCTGGAATTATTGGAAATTATTTCATCGGACCCTATTTTTTCAAAGATCACATAAATGGAGAAATTTACCTGGAAGATGGGTTGGAAGGGGAAAGCCAGAAGGTGACCTCCTCGATCTCCAGAGTTAAACAGGCTGGACTTTTTTCTGGAGCTATATCAAGGATAAGGTGTATAAAACACCAGCTACAACGAAACAATATATGAAGTAGAGAATTATACATTAATGTATGATGTTAAACAAAATTAATGTATTAACTAGTGTTGTTCTTTTTAAGATCGCTTGCTGGCAATTATATATTGACGTTGAAAGTTATGTATAAACAACAAAGATAACTAAAGAAACAATATTTATAATATTTCTCGAATATTTTCCACATCCTCTTGACCGTGCTCTCTCCACACCACTGTCTGAAGACAGGAAACAAAAGAAGGTCTCCATCTAATTTGGAATTTAACTCAACGATGAGATAAAGAGTCTGTTGCGAGACTAATATACATATCAATTTGGGTAATGATTTACTAATAGTTCTGGAAAACAAACTCCTCGCTCAAAGATGGGAAAAGTCACCTCAAGGTAATTTCGTTTCTGATGCTAACGAGATAATGTCGACTTGTCGCATTAGCTACATTAATAGTTGTGGTTAAGTTAATTTGGTTTATGTTATTTGATGTTCATGTGATAAAAGTAGTGGGGTTTTTGTGTGATGAAAGTAACCAGTTTTCTTTAGTGTTTTTCTGCATATTTTTAGGCTTACTATATTATCAGCAGTACCTATAGTTCGTTGGTGACATTTACTGACGTATATTATGTCGTCCCTACCATTTCCAACTATCGAATGTGAAAAATCGGGTTTTTCAGATCCGATACCTTGCCCTCGCATCAGAGCCTACTTTACTTCAAATCAGGCCCGAGGCACTACACAATTTTCGGGCCCGTAAATATAATTTAATAATAAAAACATTTTTAAATGTGTTAATTATTTAATAGAAATATAGTTGCAGAAGGAAATAAAATTTTTATTAACAATAAATAAAATTTATATTTAAACAATTGAACATTGTTTAAGGGGATAGGCGCAAATTTTCGGCTTCAATGTTATTTAAATGCATTCGTTTTTTTTCGAAGCCTGAGAAAACTAATAAGTATTTTTGAAAAATTTAAACGCAGAATGAAACATTACGTTCTTACCGAGGGCCGAAAGTCACTGAAAACTTATATAATGTTTATTTTAAGAAATTACAGGGGTGAAAAATAGAGAAAGTTGAGTGTGATTTTTAATTTTAAATATGTACCTTATTCAAAAGAAACTTTATTCTAAGCGACATTCGGCCCTCGGTAATAATGTAATCGTTCATTCTGCGTCTAAATATTTATTAGTTTTTTGAGGATTCGAAAAAATGAATGCATTTAAAGAGCATTGAAGCCGAAAGTTTGCGCCTATCCACTTAATTATAACTCTTATGGTTATCGTTTATGCCTATTCGTAAAATGAAGGAATTTTGAAACTTTGTTTTGTTATTGTAATAAACATGTTTTGTTTGGTGATCTTTCCGGGCCCCATTCAAATACGGGCCCGAGGCAGGTGCCTCACGGGCCTAGTGGTAAAATAGGCCCTGCCTCGCATTATACGTGATACATCTTGTTGCAAATTCTCGTTATTGTAGCTTGATTGGGAGCGCGGGAAATATGCTGTTTAAACCATCGAATATGAACATTTTTTTCATTTGGTTGACTGCAAACTGACGAAAATGGTTATATTCGATATTTTGTTTTGTATAAATATAACTAAAGATATATTTGTACAACGCTAAATGTCGAATGTTTCACATTCGTTAGTTTGTGTTGTAATTTATTCAACAGTTATTCAATTATAATCTGTAAACTGTCGAAAATGCTAAACTGCTGAGAAGAATAAAATGCACGTGTTTACAATTAGTGCGAATTTTGTTTCAGTATCGCTTCCAAGAAATTCTTGTGAGGCAGTTTATGATTTCGTTTTAACGGATTTTCATTATTTGATTATACAGTTATTCGCTATTATACATTCGCTACTTTGAATCATCGGACCGAAACAAATCTTAAAATTAATACAAAAAGCAAAGTAACGAATGTGATTTTTTGGAAAGAAAAAAATGATAAGCCTTGTTATCAATCTAACAAGGATTATACTTACATTACATACAAAAAATAGATAGGTATACAATCTAATTAAAAGGATTCAATCATCATAGGAGATTTTTGGATTTTTGTGTTTTTTTTTTGTTTTTTTGCAATGAATTACAGTATATAAGATTATACATATTTTGTAACTTATCCCATCTTCCGAAAATATTTGGATCAGCATATAAAACTTCTAATTCATTTCCTTATTTTATTTGATTAAAGAATGATGGATACTTTTCTTTTAATACACTTGTCTAATAGATATTTTAAAAATTCTTTGGCGTAACTTTTAAATTTTGAATCGTTAAAGAGGTCAAAAATTAGCAAATCTTAAAAATTTGAAGAAATGAGTATCTATTTGCATAACTAATAATAGTATCAAAAATTTAGCTTTGTTATTATATTTTTGGAATAAATAATGCCAGTTGACTGATTTTGAACAACATTGAATATCACATCAGTTTGTGTAAACACTTTCTTAAAAATATGTAAAAAAATATTAAAAGAATTATCATTTAATGAAGTTTTCAAACCGATTGCTTCACGGATCGAGATATCATCACTTGCAAAATTGTCGCCTTTATTAATAAAATTAAAAACTTCCAAAAGCTGTTTACGAAAATCTGCTACAGTGAAAACTAACGGAGATTTAAAATTCCAAAGCTACTTATTTCATAATTAATTTCATCCCGAGCGCACTATTAGCAGGGTACGTGGCTTGGTACGTGCCTTGCTGGTGTCTGGCCATCACCGATCGGCAGATTGGAATCTGCCGGACATTGCCATTCAAATACGGGTGAAATTGTGGTGAAATGTATAATTGGTTGCCTATCGGCTAATATTCCACAGCTTCTTTACAAGTAAATCGTCAATATAGGGACGGCTTGCCGTCCCTGCCGAAGCGGATCTTACAAAAAAGAATTCACACAATCGCAATCGGATGCATGGCTGGGATTATTAATTTGAAAAGTCTCTTACGCGCAGGGATCTCATTTTTTTAAAAACAATGAATAAAATTTAGTCTGTATTATCTCACAGATATTTTTTTTATTTTACAGAAACAAATATCATCAACTCTGATTAAATTAAATATTTAGAAAATCTACAATGTGTCCATAAATGTGAAGGTCGACACTGCCGACCCTGGCGACCATGACCGGCCGCCACTGATGTATATTTCGTTTTAAAATCTGCTCCCCATTTGGTTTCTTTTGCTTCAATTTTTTTTATCTTCCTCATCTTTTTTTGTCATCATAACACTGGATGGGTCTTTTCCTGGCTGGTTATGTCCTTCAATTCAGATCTCTCTTGTGCTCTTCTCCTCCATTGTCTTATATTCATGGTTTTCAGGTTGTCTTCCACGTCATTAAACCATCTCGTTTTGGACCTTTTTTTTTGTTTTCGTATCGGCTTCCATTGTAATATTTTCTTTTCTGTTTTTGCATCTTCTTGTCTCTGGACATGTCCCAGCTATGACAGTCTTTGACTTTTCACAAATCTTACAATATCATATCCTCCATTTAATTCATTAACCTCGTCGTTTCTCCTGATTCTCTATCTGCCGTGTTCCTCTTGTACCGGGCCATATGAGTACTTTTCTCAGTATCTTTCTCTCGAATGTCCTGAGTTGGGCTTCATCTTTATTTGTAATTACCCACGCTTCACAGCCATAGGTTACTACCGGTATAATCAATGTGTTACAAAACTGACTTTTCTATGATCTTTTAGGCACTAATGTTTAGTTTTAGTTGACTTTATTTATTTTTAATAACTTACTTCTAAACAAATGAAAAACACTGAATTTATATCCTTTATTTTACAAACTACGATATCTAATTTATTTATTACACTAAATCTAATAATTTATCTACATAATTACAAATTCAAAAATATACCGCGCCCGATACATATCAAAGTACACCGACGTATTCAAATTCACAACTAAACTTTATTTCCAAAAATGTCTATTTATATAGTTATGTACAATTAGTCTACGGATTTCCAGAAAAATCGAAATGTAAATATTATTTACAGAACAATAAAAAAAGGTTTATCGATGGCGTTCTAGATACGCCGATTGTAAACAAGTTTCTCTTGCCCACAGAAAGGGTCTCAGACAGTTCGCCGCCAGAAGCTTCCGGAATTGACAGGGCCGGCCTGGGACCGTGACAAATGTTTCAATCTATGTCTAATCAATCCTTTTGGTCGTTTTGTCTAATAATTTCGATGTCATCAATCTTCTATTAGCATAAGTATGTACGATTCCCTCTGAAAATATATGGGCATTAATTATTTCGCTACCTATGGAATTCTTCTGATTGATTTCTGTGCCCAGATATGTGAAGGTATCCACACGTTCAATTGGATAGTTGTCTATTGCGATATTATTTTTATTGTCAGGTATTATTTTGATGGTCATTTACTTCGTTTTGTTTCGTTTATTTTAAGCATTATTTTTCGTGCTTCAGGATCAATTTTCTTGAACGCTTCCATTGGTCGTTGCTTGCTCCTACTAATGCTAGTCTCCATCGTCTGAACACGCAGTAATCCGTACTGTTTTGGTATTTGGTATTTATATGGTCGGTTACATTCGTTTTTATGATGACTGCCTCAGGCACTAGGTTGAACAGCATGGTTGATAGTGTGTCTTCCGTTCTCACTACCACATTGATGTCAAATAGGGGAGTTAGTTCGCCATCTACTGTAACTGTGGTATTTGGACCCTGTACCAACCTTTTTATGAGGGTATCTGAGAATATATTTGAGATATATATGAGAATATATTTTTTAGGTATATGTACTTTTACCTACATATACTCAATGTATATTACGAAGGTCTTCCAGAATTTTGTCTCTTTTCACACTATCAAAAGCTTGTTTAAAGTCTATAACTAACCCGTGTTGAGCTGCCCCCCCCCCACTTGCAAAAATCAAAAAACAAATAGCCCTGATTTATGAGCTATTTATGAGCTCTCATATTCCGCAAACTAAAAATTTTGAGCTCGTTCCACTGAGCAGGAATTTGATACTTTAGTGGGGGGGGGGGTCTGAGTCAGCCCCCCCCCACTACTTAAAAATAGGAATATTGAATCGGTTTTTGCGGCAGAATTATGAGCTATTTTTGAGCTCTTGAAATTATATAGTTACGATTTTTGAGCTCATCCCCTTCACCCCCAAACAACCCTTTAATTGATTTAACTTAAGAAAAAATGCTGAGAAAACTTAAAATATATGGTATTGCGGATATAATTTCTATAGCTTATATACTCTAAGAATAAACTATTAAATCACGTGCATTTCGATTATTGAGCTACAACCCCTTCGCAAGAAAACCACCCTATCTTCCCGGCTTAAGAGAAAGTTGTACTTAAAATGCATTAAACTAATTATTTGGCGACTATATATCATTGCATAATTTATAAGCTTCCAAATTACGCGCAATTAAATCAGTAAATTGCAATTTATTTTGTATAGTGCAGTCACTGAAAGTAAAAATCAACGATTACCTTCAATTTCGGTGAACCTTCATCGATTTTCACGAAAATTGGTCAGTGGTTAGAGGATACCTCAAGAAACAAAGGTGACATGGTATCTCCTTGTGCCTTTACCCTGAGGGTGGATACCGCCCCTTCTCGGGGATGAAAATTATTTTATAAAAAATAACTGCACAAATCTATAAAAGAACAAATTATAAGCAAAATTTATTATATAAAGTTATTAAAATAAGTCAATACTTTTTAAGTTATTAAAGATAAAAATTTTAATTATTCGTGAAAAAAATGCATGTTTTGAAGCGGTTTTTCGTAAATCACTGAAAAACTGTAAGTTTTTACAAAAAAGTTAACAGTAGTTTAATTCGTATAGCCTATATTCTAAGAATATACTCTAAAATCACGCGCCTTTCGATTATAGAGCTATAACCCCTTCGCAAGAAAACCATCCCATATTCCCGGCTTAAGAGAGAGTTGTACTTAAAATAATTTAAATTAATTATTTGGCGACTACATATCCTTTAATAATTTCTGAGCTTGCAAAATATACGAATCTCAATTATTGAATTACCATTTTCTTTCTATAGTGCAGTCACTGAAGGTAAAAATCAACTATGACCTTCGATTTCGGTAAATCTCCATTCATTTTCACGAATTAACAATAACAACTGTGGGTTTTAACCTGGGGTATATGTCACCCCTTCTCGGGGGTGAAAATTACTTTATTAAAAATAACCCCACAAATCGAGAGAGGGACAAATTGTAAGCAAAATTTTTTATATATTGTGATTAAAATAAATCAAGACTTTTTGAGTTATTAAAGACCAAATATTTTAATTTTTGTGAAAGAAAATGCATGCTTTAAAGCGATTTTTCATAAATAACTCAAAAACTGTAAGTTTTTACAAAAAAGTGTTTATCACTAAAATTGAAGCTAATAAAAAATATAATAAATTGCTTACTTGAAAAACCCTTTAATGTTAATTTAAAGTAAGTTATTGATAATTAAATGTACATTTTTTTCTGTGACTGTTCAAATCTAAGGATTCAAGCTTAAATAACGGGAAAGAGATGCATTTTATAACACTTAGGTACTAAATACTTGTCAAAGTACTTAGAAATACCTATCAAAAATGAGCTCCAGAAAAAGTTGATAGCATCAAAATCCGCTCACCAATTTTCATGAAAATAAATGGAGATTTACTGAAATTGAAGGTCATAGTTGATTTTTACCTTCAGTGTCTGCACCATAGAAAGAAAATGACAAATAAATAATTGAGATGCGTATATTTTGTGAGCTCATAAATTATTAAACGATATCTAGTCGCCAAATAATTAATTTAAATTATTTTAAGTACAACTCTCAAGCCGGGAATATGGGATGGTTTTCTTGCGAAGGGGTTGTAGCTCAATAATCGAAAGGCGCGTGATTTAAGAGTATATTCTTAGAATATAGCTATTTTTTATATAACTTTTTTGTAAAAACTTACAGTTTTTCAGTGATTTACGAAAAACCGCTTCATAACATGCAGTTTTTTTCACTAATAATTAAAATCTTTGATCTTTAATAACTTAAAAAGTATTGACTTATTTTATTAACTTTATATAATAAATTTTGCTTTTAATTTGTTCTTTTATTGATTTGTGCAGTTATTTTTAATAAAATAATTTTCACCCCCGACAAGGGGCGGTATCCACCCTCAGAGTAAAGGCGCAAGGTGGTACCATGTCACCTTTGCTTCTTGACGTATCCTCTAACCACTGACCAATTTTCGTGAAAATCGATGAAGGTTCACCGAAATTGAAGGTAATCGTTGATTTTTACCTTCAGTGACTGCACTATACAAAATAAATTGCAATTTACTGATCTAAATGCGCGTAATTTGGAAGCTTATAAATTATTCAATGATATATAGTCGCCAAATAATTAGTTTAATGCATTTTAAGTACAACTTTCTCTTAAGCCGGGAAGATAGGGTGGTTTTCTTGCGAAGGGGTTGTAGCTCAATAATCGAAATGCACGTGATTTAATAGTTTATTCTTAGAGTATATAAGCTATAGGAATTATATCCGCAATACGATATATTTTAAGTTTTCTCAGCATTTTTTCTTAAGTTAAATCAATTAAAGGTTTGTTTGGGGATGAAGGCGATGAGCTCAAAAATCGTAACTATATAATTTCAAGAGCTCATAAATAGCTCGTAATTCTGTCGCAAAAACCGATTCCATATTCCTATTTTTAAGTAGTGGGGGGGCTGACTCAGCCCCCCCATTAAGTATCAAATTCCTGCTCAGCGGAACGAGCTCAAAATTTTTAGTTTGCGGAATATGAGAGCTCATAAATAGCTCATAAATCAGGGCTATTTGTTTTTTGATTTTTGCAAGTGGGGGGCAGCTCAACACGGGTCTATAACTATATATAGCTCTCTTGTCGTTTTCCCATTACTAAGGATCGTGATTCCTTCCAATATTCCTAACAATGTTTCTCCATTGGTCTCTATCTTCAGCTGCTCTAAGAGCTTCGCAGAATGAGTTTCCAGATGAATTCTTTATTTGGTCGGACTATCTAGTTGGTGATCGTCCTCTTGATCTTCTCCCCGGAACGTTTCCAGAAACAATTAATCTCTCAAACCGTCGTCACCTCTGCGAACCACGTGACCAAAGAATTGCAGAATTCGTTGCAGACATATTGTGGACAGCCTTTTTTTAATCTTGAGTTGGTTTAGAATGGAAATGTTTGTCCTATGAGCTGTCCAAGGTATGCGCAGTATTCTTCTCCAGCACCACATCTCAAAGGCATCAATTTTTTGGCACTCGCATGCGCTAAGCCAAGTCTCTGCTCCGTATAGAAATATTGAGAATACAAGGGCATTCACCAGTCTCATCTTGATATTTTGAGAGATAGATCTGTCTTTCCAAACTTTAGTTACGCGACTCATCGCATTTTTTGGCATACCAATACGTCTCCGAACTTCTGCTTCACAGTTACCATCTTTAGTTATACTAGACCGGAGATAGACAAAGGTGTTTACTCTCTGGTATTCTTGTAACATGTTAGTCAGTTGAATAGTGTCGAATCTGTCGACCACCATTATTTTTGTATTAGCTTTATTGATTTTTAGACCAACTTTATTGCTTTCGTACTCAACTCTTCGCAGGAGATCAAACATTTTTTGCTCATTTGCTGCTATAACTGTAGTGTAATCAGCAAATCTTAAATTGGAGATTTTCCTACCAGCTACTGTTACTCGGCCCATCCTTCTAAAACCATCCTCATGACATGTTCACCATAAATGTTAAATAAGTCAGGTGACAACACACATCCTTGTCTAACACCTCTCGTGGTCTTGAATTGGTTTGAGAACTTATGATCTAGTCGTACTGTCGCTATGTTGGACTGGTACAGATTTTTAATAAGTGTCACCAGGTGCATTGGTGCGCCCATTTCTATTAAAATTGACCACAAATTTATCCAGCTTACACAATCAAATGCCTTTTGGTAGTCAACAAAGCATATAATCATAACTATATACATATTACTTATACAGTGTGTCCAGAAACTCTCCTGACAAACGAAGACTGGAGTTTCCTCAGATAATTTTAAGACAATTAAGTTCCTGTAAGAGCTCCCAGCATGGAGGTATGCTGGACTGAAGGCATTCTACAGCTGTAGTATAATTTTTGTAAACAATTTTGTGCAAGTATTGAAAACAAAAAATTTCAGTGTTTTATTGTTAGCTAAAAAGAATGATAAAGGCACGTATCCACTACACTTGCGCTCCGTGCTCCCTGCAACTGCTCCAATCGATACGAAATGCGCTCCTCTACATATGTATAAACCGCCGCCTATTGGTGCGCCGAGGTGGAGAAAGAGCCTATTTTACTTTAAATCAGGCCCGAAGCACTACACAATTTTCGGGCCCCTAAATATAATTTAATAATAATAATAACTTTTTTAAATGTAGGTAATTAATTATTTAATAGAAATATAGTTGCACAAGAAAATAAAATTTTTATTAACAATAAATAAAAATATTTAAACAATTAAACATTGTTTAAGGGGATAGGTGCAAACTTTCGGCTTCAATGCTATTTAAATGCATTCGTTTTTTTCGAAGCCATAAGTATTTTTGAAAAATTTAAACGCAGAATGAAAGATTACGTTACTACCGAGGGCCGAAAGTCCCTGAAATCATCGATAATATTTATTTTAATAAGTTACAGGGTTGAAAAAAAGAGAAAATTTAGTGTGCTTTTTAATTTTAAATACATATATCTTATTCAAAAGAAACTTTTTATTTATTTTAAGGGACAGTCGGCCCTCAGTAATAATGTAATATTTCATTCTGCGTCTAAAATTTTTAAAAAATATTTATTAGTTTTTTGAGGATTTAAAAAAATGAATGCAGGTTTGCGCCTATTCACTTAATTATAACTCTTATGGTTTTCTGTTCTTACAATGAAATAATTTTGATTATTTCATTCATAGGAGATTCTGACCAATAGAAAGCTACATAAATCTAAATTAAATCGATTATTTTTTTCACCTGTCAAATTCTGACGTTTTTGCTTTTTCAGCCAATCACCACGCGTCGTTCTAGCCAATCATTGAGTGTAATACTGATAAAACAGCCTCTTCCTTGATAAAACAGTCTCTTCCCTGATAAAACTTAAGGTACCCTAAATTTAAAAATATAAAATAATTTATCTATAACCTACTTAAGACATTGATCCTAGTTGTCTTAAAAATATTTCACAGATGCCCGTATTTACTAATAATACATATTGGTTCACAAAATAATATTTTCAAATACCACTCGTCCTCTAAATTTTGCTTGATAAATTTTTTCGTTTTCATACTTAAACTTCTTTATTTAGGGTAAAATCACTCAAACAAACCGAAATGGATAAAATCACTCGTCCTTCGGACTCGTGATTTTATCATTCGGTTTGTTTTCGTAATTTTACCAAATAAAGAAGTTTTCGTGAAAACAAAAAAATTTATCGATAAAATTTAGAGGACTCGTGGTATTACCTTTGATAATTTTTGATAATTTCCCGTCGTCAAGTATATTACGTCAGATGCCCTTCGTTGCTACGAAAAAATAAATTCACTGACATTAATGACAATGACAATTAATGTTTTAAAAATTATAAAAGTGATGACTTTCAACCGTCAAATTAATATTTATAACAACTGTGTGTTTAATTGTACTAATTTGTACTTACATAAATAAATTACAATAAAATTTTGGTGTTGAACAGTTTTATTCATGAAATAATCGCAACAAATTGCACTCGATCTCTAAAATTAATATAGAATTTTAGAGCTTTTGTGCAATTACTACTGAAAATTTGTTTTGTTATTGTAATAAACATGTTTTGTTTGCTGAGCTTTCCGGGCCCCATTCAAATACGGGCCCGAGGCAGATGCCTCGGGCCTCGATCGAGGCAGGTGCCTCACGGGCCTAGTGGTAAAATAGGCCCTGGGTGGAGCGCGTA
The DNA here is from genome assembly GCF_917563875.1 of Diabrotica virgifera virgifera. NCBI lineage: Eukaryota > Metazoa > Arthropoda > Insecta > Coleoptera > Chrysomelidae > Diabrotica > Diabrotica virgifera. The sequence continues at coordinate 220,235,487 of NC_065448.1, read as the reverse complement.
CTGTTGCACGGTCCGGGAGCGCCAACGTATCTATTATGTGGAGCAGTTGCGGAGCGCAAGTGTAGTGGATACGTGCCTTTAGAAAGCGGTTGATGCTGATTTCGGATGAAATTGTAACATTTTAATTTTACATGAACAAAATGTGAAGAGTTCTTATAAAATCTCATTAAATTAACAACATTCCGTGGATTCAATCTGAAATTGACTGAAATGAAATTAACGAGAACAAAAAAAACTGTGCGTGCGTGGAATATAGAGTATTGTCCAATAATTATGAAACTTATAACGGTTTCGAACACACATAGAAAATACCTGAGCTGCGTAACCGATACAACCGATACCCGTCTAATTTTTTACCGGGAATAGAATTGAAATGGGCCAGGTCGGTCGTTTTAGTGAGTCAATTCCTTTATATTGACTCTTTGTTTTGATACTTTTTTTTAACTGCATTAACCCCTAGGGCTATTAACGCGGTGGTTTATTTTTATTCTAGAAAAAGTTTTTACAGATAACATATTTCCATTTACATAGCAGTCTTGAAAAATACAAATATTTTGTGAAATCTTACAGTTTGTTTCAGTTACAGTTAAAGTTACAGTTTACAATTTCTGAGAAAGTTTTGCTAACGTCTTCTATTAGAGCTTATTTTAGATTGTGTTGTATTTTCGCTGTTAACCTTGCTGTTGAATACACTGGAAAGTGTATTGGAATGTTTCATTGGAATTAGTATTTGACAGGACAGATGTGGTAAATCGGCTGAGGGTCTTTGGTTATGACGTATCCATGTATACATTTTACTTGGTCATGTCTTTGAGCTAGGAGTGATGGTAAAGCATAAGTAACATCTCAACGTCTGGTGTGATAATTTTTAGTTTTGCTTCTCTGTGGCTCCAGTTTTTTGTCAGGTTTTGTTAATGTAGGTTTCTATTTATGTTTTTTCGTTTTAAATGGGTATATTTAGAATTATAGGGATTGCCGTGTTATTGAGCTCTCTGTTAGTGCGTTATCAGCCGCTATTAGTAAAGAAAACTTTAAAAGCCGCTTACCTGAAATCTGAAATACATGTCAACCAAGACACAGTTACGAAACACATTCACTTGTAAGAAGAATAAAAAATTATACCTGAGAACGTTTATTGAAAAAATAAAAAATGAATTTTATGACCTGCAAAATAAAATATGGCGCTTTATAAGGGGTCAAAGAACGGAGGTAACGAAGCTAACAGAACAAAATATACTTATAGAAAATGATGCATGGATTGACTATATAAAAAGCTCTTTGCAGAGGAAGAACAAGTGACTAGAACAAACATCAGAAATGACCACAAATGGAGAACTTAATATAAGTAGATAAACAGAAAGTTCGAAAAATACTTGAAAAGTTGAAGAACCGAAAAGCTGAAGGTAAAGACGGAATAAACGAATTACTGAAATATTGTGGAGCAGCAATGACAGAACAATTAACAACATTTAATAAAATTCATCATCATCATCTTTCTCTTTGCCTTATCCCTATGCGGGGTCGGCGGGTCATATCAATGTTAATCCCCTTTACCAACATGCCCTGCCTTATCGTCTCCCGCCCGGTCTTTTTTGGTCTTCCTCTCCTACTCCTTCCAGGAACCTGCACTTCAGCTATTCTTCGTATTGGGTGATTAACGTCTCGACGTTGAACATGACCAAACCATCTTAACCTATGCTCTCTCATTTTGGCATCAATTGGTGCCACACCTAGACTTCCCCTAATATACTCATTTCTAATTTTATCCTTCTTTGTCACTCCACTCATCCATCTAAGCATTCTCATTTCCACCACATGCATGCGTTCTTCCTCTTTCTTTTTCACTGCCCAACATTCAGTTCCGTACATCATAGCCGGTCTTATGGCTGTTTTATAGAATTTTCCCTTCAGCTTCATTGGAATTTTTCTGTCACACAACACACCACTCGTTTCTTTCCACTTCATCCATCCAGCCCTAATTCTACTGCATGCATCTCCATCTATTTCTCCATTACTCTGTAATACCGATCCTAGGTACTTAAAACTATTGCCTTTCACAATCATTTCACCATCCAAATATACCATTTTATTTGTAGTAACTCCATCTTTAAATGAACATTAAATGAACATGAAAATTCTCAAATTTTTAAGCAAATCGATCCATTCTGTAAAAATTGCGAGGTTTTATACTATTGTAAGCTTCATTACTTGGACTACTAACTCCTTTCAAGTGTCCCGTTCTTATTGAATTCCTTGTTTATTACAAATTCAAGACAATAGAAATTAATCTACTCGATTCCCACGGCGGCACTGAAACATTATTTGTTCATTGCCCAACCACCTCTACTCCAGAACATCTTCGCGTAGGTCGCGCCATTCCTAACGGTCTTCCGGACTTTGAAGAAGAACCGCGGTAAAAGACACCATAACACTTATAAGCCCATTTCCAACCCCTCGTTAATTTCACGCGGTGTGGCCGCACAGAAAAGAAAGTCTTCGAGGGGATCGCTGTACATTCAATAAACACATCATATACACATGTGGACGAAGGGCACACCGGCCTTTGTCATATGCAGATGAAGTGTTTGATCCTTTGACCACTGGTCAAAAGGATCGTGCCTCCCGTCGGAAGGGCACTTACCTGTGGCTATTAAAAAATTGTACGATCCGATTTAAAGGGTTGAGGGTCAATGTATGACGTGTGTTGTGTCAACTAACGGAAGATAATGTTATATATGTCAAGGCATACAATGAATTTGTAGCTAGTTTCTTTAGAACTGGTTTTTTAATGAATTTATTTCTTCCCTATTTTTATTTTTCTTGTGACTTTATTTACATAGACGACAGGTTCATAATACATATATACAATATAATATTGAAAAAATAACACTTAATAAAACATGAGCATCAATGCAATTTTGGCAAATAATGTACTGAAAGTAAATATGGAAAATTCTAATAGTTGTTCAAGTTGTAAAATCACGTAGGTACTGGTTTTGTAAATCAAAACTTGTTTTCCAAATTTAATTCAAATTAAAATCTTCGATTTTTAATTATAAAGACATTAGATGATCTAATCAATAGAAATGAATGTGGTATTGGCGCATTGGCTTATTACCTAGATTCCTAGATCATTTGTTTACATTGTTATGCAGTGTAGCCTTTAATAGGTAATTTTGATTAAAAATCTTCCCCTAAAACGCTTCTTCTTCTTTTTATATAGACATTACTCTGTCTATTTTTCAATGTGCCTCCAGTAAGTTGTCATTCCATCTTTTTCGTGGTCTTCCCACTGATCGTCTTCCTATTGGGGAACCGTCTCTCGCCGTCCTTACTACTCTATTTGTTGTCATTCGGCTTATGTGGTCGTTCCATTCTACTCTTCTGCTGTTCACCCAGTTATTAATGTTGTCCACCTTGCATCTCCTTCGTATATCTGCACTTCTAGCTCTATCCCACAGCGTCTTACCATCGATTTTTCGCAATGTTTTCATCTCTGCTGTTTCTAGCATTCTTTTTGTCCTTTCTGTATCAGGTTGTGTTTCTGCCGCGTATGTTATTATTGGTCTGATGACTGTTTTGTAAATTCTGCCTTTCACTTCTTTTCCGATGTTTTTATTTCTCCATATTGTTTCATTCAGGCAACCTGCGGCTCTGTTTGCTTTATTCACCTGATCTTCCACTTCTGTTTCGAGCTTTCCGTAGCTGCATAGTGTGATGCCTAGGTATTTAAACTCCATGACTCTTTCTATTATTTGACCCTCCCATTGGGTCTCCCCGTTGTTTTTCTCCCATTTGGTATCCTTTTTTAGTTCTTACTTTTTTTATTATTTCGTCCATGATCAGGTTGAACAACAGAGGACTCAGGGAATCTCCCTGTCTTATCCCATTGCCAGCTTCAATTGGGTCAGTTAGTTCTTCATCTACTTTTACGTTTATTGTGTTGTTCTGGTAGATATTTTCGATCGTTTGAATTATTCCTAGAGGTATCCCTAAAACGTGAATGATATAACTAGTATTGAAATAAAGTATATGCCATAAAAAACTTTGGCTAGTTTCAGATCTAAGAATCAGATATAAAAATTGAGGATCAAATATGTCTAAGAAATAAAAATTCTTCGGAGTGTAAGAAAGTCATTGTATTGTCACCACTGCTGAATCGATGGGCCCAGCATAACTTTGCAAATTAACAATTTTTTTTGCAGACAATGGATTGCAAAATGATTAAGCAATAACTATTAAAACGGAATTTAGCACACTTTTCAGTCGTATTATACAGTTTTTCTAGGCAGAAAATGAAGAATGTAGTTTATGTTTATGGGGTCGAAAATATTTAGAAAGAAGAACTCCATTAAGAAAAAAGAAACATTAAATTTTCAATTTCTCATCATCACCAATGGAGTTATAACTCTTCGTGAGTCTTTGATGTGTTTACTATTGCCATTGTCTATTGCCCTTCATGTTTGTCGTTGTCGGCCCTGTGCCACTATTTCCCATTGTCTCACTCCCATTTTCTCTAGATCTTCTCTGATTGTATCTTTTCACTTTTTTCTATGCCGTCCTACAGACCTTCTCCCATCTGGCCTTTTCTAAAAACACATTGTTTGTTTATTTCAATTTCTCGCCAGTCAAATATTATGTAAAATTAAAAAAGGAAACTTTTACCCTGCCCAGGAAAATTTTGGAAATGGGAAACACGACAAAAAGGAGAAGATGGCGTTCCCGAAAGAATTGGACGGATCAAATAGAGGACATAGGAAATGCACGAGGGAAAACGGAAGAAGAAATTAAACGCCTAGCCAAACACAGAAAAATGTGGAAAAATGGGTGAAAGAAACAACGGACCATAATCCGACGTCGTAATAGGCATAAGGAAAAAGACAAGAAGAAGAAATTAAATAAAAAATTAAACACATGACTGGTTCATATCGTGATTATTGATACAATATACATCCTGAACTGATTTTACCAAAAAAGAGAGTAATATGGAAAATGTTCAGTTCAAAACAGACCACGCCTCGACTAATTTTGTTCTTGCAAAACTAAAATGTTGTAAGTTGATCCGAAATCAGCATCAGCTGTTTTCTAACGATTCCTTTTGCGACCAAATGTCTATTATTTCTTGTTAATCGATTTTGATTACTTCATGAACTCGTACATACTCAATTAATTATTTAAATGTTGAATTTCCCATAGCATCCAGTCCGTAACACAGAGCGTGATATAATCACGTCTCAACGAAAGGCAAGTCCGTTGTCCAAGATACATCTTTATGATACAATCTTAGTGAATTTTCCAGCAGTAATTGCCGACCTGCAACCCCGCTAACTGTGGGATAGAGAAGATTCTACACTCTTAAAACAGTTCCATTTCTGGTTACTTCTTGAATAATCTACTCGGTGCGTTGTTCCTACATCTTCCAAGAACTAGAAAACGAAGCCAAACTGAGAGGACTGGAAATAAATGAAAATAAAATAAAATAAAATACGTGAACGTAAGCAAGAAAAAGAAAACACAAGTAACAGAACTTATAGTAGACGCACACAATTTCGAAGAGGTTGAAACGTTCAAATATTTGGGAGTATTAGCCACCACAAGAAATTAAAGTGTAGATATGAAAAGAAGAATTCAAGCGGGAAATAAAGCGTTCTACAGAAGTAAAAAATGTTTAGATATAAGAAGATAAGCCTAAATACAACAATGAAAATCTACAAAGCGACTATAAGATCAATAGTGGTGTATGCTTTAGAGCAGTGGCGTGCGGTGACATTTTCGGAAGAGGAAGCGATTCAATAAGGGTTTAACAAATATTTTCTTACGAGGGTCGAGATCAAAATATATACCTACTTAATAGGTGTATACCTAATGTATTACCTGTTAACTTATATCGACTAAAAACAAGAACTACAAAAAATTAGGTATAGTGTTTAACCCAGTCTGAGAGACATGCACACGCCTTGAGAATGAGATTCGGGTGATACAAATTCATTGAGGCAAGGAGGATTTACTCTTATAAGCGGGCGTCACTCCATCCCGCCCCAATGCTTCATACTATCCACTTCCCCTCCGATAGCACTCTGATACGCTATATGGGCTCTCTATCAGCAAAGTGCTTATTATGTGGGAGTCCTGGATACAAGGACTCACAAACGAAATCCTACCCCGATCAATGCAGGTTAGTGACTCTAGTGACTTAGTATATCGTATATCTAGTGACTTATCATCGATCTGTACTGCTTGCTTAGGGTCGAGTCCCTGCTCCAGGCTTGGTTTCTTTAAACTTAAAAAGAAGAGTTCTATACAAAATTGTTTTTATATTCCGATTTCGAATCACCTTCCATAACACATGACTTTCAACAATGTGACACTTATTTACTTATACTTGAGTCCTATTCTCTTATCAACCAATGCAAATTTTTTGTCGATAACATCGTCGTAAAATTTTGGATTTTCTGATAATTGTTTAATAAATGCACTCTTTTTCAATGGATAATAGGGCTAACTTGGAAAGTCTGTCTTCACTTGTAAAATTTATTGTAAAACTTTTGATGCGTTTTAATACTGAAAAACTTCGTTCAACTGATGCACTTGTAGCTGGGATAGTTAGTACCTACTACTTAATTCACACAACTTGCCCACTTCACACAGAGACTGATTTAAACCAGTAGTATTCAAAAAATTCAACCGATTCCTAAGTATTTCTTTATCACTAATTTCAGGTGTTTTATAAATGACATTTAACTGAGAATGCAAAGCTAGATTACCAAAAAAAAACATAATTTGAATCGTACTGAATTAAATAGGTACATACCTCTGTGGGAGATTTTAATGAATTATAATTAGACATATTAAAATTACATAATTCTACATATTTTATTTCTTTAAAATTTTCAAAGTGATAATTCATTTGTTGTAGAATATTATAAAAAATTTCGATGTATAAGTATAATCGTCGACAGGTCTATCTTTCGCCGACAATATCAATCATCATTATTTTTCTTTTAGGTTCGAAGCCCAAATTTTCAGCTTTATCCCAAATATTTTTGAACAGCTCATTTTTTTAATCATCATAAGTCATCAAATTGTCTTATACAAAATGCAATGTCACTTGACTTCGTCTGTAAAATGTCGTAGGTACTATAAAATATCAGTAAAAGGAAAAATCTCAAAATGTCTAATAAAATATTAGTAAAAATATTAAGCAAAAAATTGAAATCGAGCCATTTGTACCTAAATACCTACCCCTTATAGCAGCAGTAACAGACTCCGCATCTCGTTTTCGGAATCGGAAGCGGTCGGACGAGCGCTTCCAGGCGTATCAAAATTCGCGTGAAAGGAACATGACTAGCGGGTGAGGTTATTAAACCCTGACCAATTTTTGAACGGGACAAATGCATGACAAGCAGCGATTTTGAGATGCGCTTCCGTCAGGACCGGACTGAATCGTTGAATTGTGTGCTTATTTGAGACCGTTCGTATGCGATCAATTTTTAATAATGTTTCAATGCCTATTAGTTATATAATAGATTACTTAGATTAGGGAAACATTGTTGATAATTAAATACTAATTAATAATATATGTATTGTCTTATATGGAAGAATAGGGAAGCGGCGCTTCCCCCGCTTCCATGGACCGCACGCCTCTGCTTTAGAGACATTTACATTAACAGCAAGAGAAGTACAACTGAAAGTTTCTGAGAGAAAAATTATGAGATAAATCTTCTTCTTGATGTGCCTGTACGTGACTTTTAACCAGGACGTTCTTCTCCGTTAAGAGATAATCTTCGATATGAGATAAATATTGGGACCAATGGGAAAAAAGATGAAGATGCAAGACAATTAGACCCTTAGCTAAACCTCTGGCGTTCTTGTTTAATATGTCGATTGAACAGGAATATTTCCCAGATATCTTAAAAATGGCAACAATTTCTCCAATACATAAAAAAGATAAAAAAAAACGACATCCAAAACTGTAGGCCTATCAGCCTGTTAAATAGTATTGCTAAGATTTTTGAAGGAATTCTTTATGAGGATACTAGTCCAGGGTAATAAGGTTTTTTCCATGACACTCGAGCAGCCAGGGTACTGAAGCGCTTTTTCGACAGGTAATACCTATGAGAACAAATTGTAACTATTTCCTGCGTAGGATCTGGCGGCCATTTTTATTTATAAACAATTAAGTGTCAAAAAATGGCATGTTTCCCCTTTTTTTCAAATCAATGAAAAACAGTGAAACTTATGGTTTTTTTAGTACAAATTTCTTTGAGATTATGGAAAAAGCTTTAAAATGACATATTACAAAGTTTGATATACTCATTTATTGTTAATATAATTGCGAAAAAAGGTCGTAATTGCAAAAAAAAATAATTTCGCAATATCTATTGTAAAAGTTAGTGTACAGCTTTGAAATTTTTGGCATATAAGGTCTCTTTGGTGCTTAATATGTGATAAAAATTTCAAAGCGATTGATTCAATTGTTTAAATTTTATTCAAATTGTTTATTCCAGAGAGCATTTTTTTTGCAATAACATAAGTCAGAAAAAAATGACGTTAGAACCATTCCACAGGTTTCAAATGGATGAGCATGAGCTATATTTTCAACTTGGTTTTAAAAAAGCGAATAAAAAATGCATTTATTAGTAATAAATAATTATGCAAAAGTATCGTAAATCTTTCCTTATAAACTTTTTATTTTGTTATATAAGAAATTATATATATTTATTGCAATTTTTGATCAATTATGATATAAATAACATTACTTGGTAGTTGGGCACTTAAAACAGGGTAAAAAAGTTAATTTTTTTGGAATAATTTATTCAAAAAGTTTATAAGGAAAGATTTACGATACTTTTGCATAATTATTTACTATTAATAAATACATTTTTTATTCGCTTTTTTTAAACCAAGTTGAAAACATAGCTCATGCTCTTCCATTTGACACATGTGGAATGGTTCTAACGTCATTTTTTTCTGACTTATGTTATTGCAAAAAAAATGCTCTCTGAGATAAACAATTCGAATAAAATTTAAACAATTGAATGAATCGCTTTAAAATTTTTATCACATATTAAGCACCAAAGAACCTCCAATTGACAAAAATTTCAAACCTGTACACAAATTTTTACAAGTTATTACGAAAATATTTTTTTTTGCAATTCCGACCTTTTTTCGCAATTATATTAACAATTAATGAGTATATCAAACTTTGTAATATGTCATTTTAAAGCTTTTTCCATAATCTCAAATATATTTGTACTAAAAAAATCACAAGATTCAATGTTTTCTATTGATTTGAAAAAAAAAGGGATAAATGCCATTTTTTGACAGTTAATTGTTTATAAATAAAAATGGCCGCCAGATCCTACGCAGGAAATAGTTACAAATTGTTCCTATAGGTATTACTTGTAGAAATAACGCTTCTGTACCCTGGCTGCTCGAGTGTCACGAACAGGGTATATTTTTGTCTTATTACCCTGGCCTATACATACACTCATGTTAAGAGTAAAATTAGCAAATCCCAGCATGGTTTTGTAAGTGACAAAGCAACAGTAACAAATCTCTGTGTTTTTTCTGAACATATTACTAAGGCTATTGAGACAGGGGAGCAGTTGGACGTTCTCTATACTGATTGTGAAAAACCATTTGATAAGGTCAATCACTGTATTCTTTTAAATAAACTGGTAGAGTTTGGATTCTCAAGAAAAGCTTTTAATTTATTAAAATCTTATTTGTCAGATAGGAAGAACACAGTTAAAGTAGGTAATTGATTTTCCCACCAATTTGTGTCATCCTCGGGAGTTCCACAGGGGAGCAAACTTGGACCATTGCTCTTCATTTTATTTATTAATGACTTGCCAGACTGTATTAAATCTTGTAACAGCTTAATGTATGCCGATGATTTTAAACTTTTTAAAACCATCTCTAATAAGAAAGATGTAGTTAAATTGCAGGACGATTTAAGGTCAGTTACTCAATGGTTCAACAATTCGAAAATGACTCTTAACGTTAAAAAGTGCGCAGTAGTCTCATATACTCGAAAACTTAATAGTATTATTGAAGATTATTGAATTAATGGTGATCGAGTGGAGAGAGTGAGTGTTATGAAGGATCTTGGAGTTACATTTCAAACAAACATGAACTTCAATACACACTTTTGTGAAATAACTAACAGAGCCTATCGTGCCCTGGGTTTTGTTATTAGAAATAGCAATAACTTCAGAATAAACACAATTATAAAACTATATAATGCCCTGGTGAGACCACATATGGAATATGCTTCAAACATCTGGTCTCCAATTGAATTTTCAAACTCAGAAAGGATCGAAAAAGTTCAAAAACGATTTCTAAGATTTTTATACCTAAGGAAAAACAAGGAATATCCATATATGGTCTCTTACAGGGTAATGTTGGATTCGTTTCAGTTGCAGTCACTTGCCACTAGGAGAAACAGTCAGGCCATTATGTTTATATACCTAATTGTTAATAGTATTAAATACACAGACTGTGATCTAATTGAGTTTGTTTACCTAAGAGTACCTAAGAATAGGTTAAGGATAACCAACCCAGATCTATTTTATACAAGTTCTTATAGAAATATGTCACCAGTGAATAATATGTTAAAAATATGTAATGAAGTATTCAATGGATTAACTGATATAGACATATTTAATGTAAAAATCAGGGACCTTAGGACATTGCTTGCACATCAGCGCTAGGTTTAAGGGATTTCATAAAACACAAATACTCCCTTCCTTTTTCATTTACTTAGCTTATTAGTTTTAGGTTTATATTCTTAGTTAGTACTTCACTTTACATGTAACTACTATTAGTTTATAGTGTTTGTAAAGTTTTAAATAAATAAAAAATAAAATAAATAATTCTCAATCTTTTTGAGTCATGAAACACGAAACAATGGATGTGTCACGAAATACAAGAATGGATGGGTTAAGTGAACATAGTTAGAGCAATAAAAGCACACAGAATTAGATGGTATGGACACATAATGAGCAGGGAGAAGAGCAATCCATTAAGAGTTATTACGAAATGGATCCCAACAGGTAAAAGAACCAAAGGCAGACCTAAACTGAGATGGAGACAACAACTGGGAGAAGACTTAAGTCCTTTGAAAATTAGAAATATAGGAAAGATAATCAAAGAGAGACGAATGGAGAAAAGTAGTGGAAACAGCGAAGTTACACCAGAAAATGTAAAACCAAACCCAGAATGGGATAATCCTCCGCACGCAATGCGAGGCAGTGTAATCATGTCTAGATGGAAGCAAGTCTTCGAAGGTTTGGAAATTCACACGAAATCTAACCATAAAAAATGAAAGTGTCTAAGCTTGTCTTCGACAATGCTTCAAATATTCGGAGAATTTGCTATCAACTTTCTGAACACAACAAACCATTTAAGTCAAAGCTCTCAATCCTAATCCAAAATAGTCGCAAACCCGTGAAAAATACTATAGTATGTTTTGTCACATTCGACATTCGTGATTTTGTCAACATTCGTGAAAGAACAAAGAACAAAGATTACTAATGTCGCAGAACGTATAGCAAGGCTCAAGTGACAATGGGTCGGACATGTCGCCCGAGATAATCCCGAGAATGGACACAGAGATGAACAAACGGAAGACCAAGAGAGAACAGTCGAGGAGTAGGCAGACCGCAGAAGAGGTGGGCAGATGATATCAAACAAGTCGCGGGTAAGCAGTGGATTAGAATAGCCAAGAGTAGAAATCGATGGAAGCAAATGGAAGAGGCCTATGTCCATCAGTGGATGAACACAGGCTGAAGAAGAAGAAGAAGATGTTTTGTCAATCGATTTTTTTCACTTTTCACTTCATGAACTCCGTACATATCCAATTAATGATTTAAATGTTGAATTTCCCATGGCTTGTTGTCCGTAACACTACGCGTGATATAATCACGTCTCGCCCAAAAGCAAGTCCGTTGTTCAAGATGCATCTTTATGACACAATCTTAGTGAATTTTCCAGCAGTAATTGTCGACTTCTGACCCCGCTAACTGTGGGATAGAGAAGATTCCACACTCTTAAAACAGGTCCATTTTTAGTTACTTTTTGAATAATGTGCTCGCTTCGTTGTTTCTATGAAGACAAACACGTTTAGGACTTGTTGGTAAATTATGAAGATTTCTCTCCCAGTGTAACATGGTACGTTTTTAATGACAACACGGATTTTATTGCACCGTTTCAAGAAACTAAAAGACTGCCGTGATCTTGTTTTAAATACAGTGGTGTAGCTTAAAAAAATTTAAATTTACACTTATTTAATTTATATAACAAACTTTATTTGAATCGATTAGTAAAAGAACAATATAAACGCCAATAACGACATTTTGAACTGAGACAGCCAAAATACGTTTAATAGGTTAATACATCACTGGGCAAAAGAATAGTATAAACACAACTCTCTGCGATTCAATATCGACAGGGCAATTTGGTAGATGAGTGAAAGAACCGTATACGTGCAACTCTTATACTGTTCTTTGGCTGCTTATACTGTTCTTTCACTCAATGGCATTACGTCGTCGCGCGCCACTTGTAATCAGGATTCATTCAGTGATTGACAGTCAAAGGTTAACAATATTGCATTCCATGCATTGTTAATAAATATTTCTAAACAAAACCAATAAATGTAGTTTCAGAATTGTGTTTTTTTTAATTGAGTGAAAGAACAGTACATGTACACGATACATTTTTGCAAATATCTTTTTTTGGACTTTGTTTTTATAAATTTTATTTGGCCATTTAATAAATAAGCACAAAAGCTACAACTTTACAATGTATGAAAATATCAAAAAACCACTAGATTTTTGTTTAAATGTTTTTTTTTCAATTTTCTTAAAATGACAGTTTTTTTGGAGATGTACTGTTCTTTCACTCACCGATTCATTTATAGGCCTGGATCCCGCGTACCAAAAAAAGTTGATTAATAGCAAGCTGAAAATTTGTTAATAGCTTAACAGTGTCTACCCGGACAAACTTTGATGTATGAAAACACTGGAACAGGGGAAGTTTTAATTGTGGAACGTGATTTTAATTGTGGAACTTGTCATCCTGACAAGTTTATAATTGTGAAAACTAGCAGGTTGTTTTTAAGTTCATTCAATAGCAATATATGGAAAAATGTTTGTTCGACAAATATGTTGGGCATTTTAATAAGTCCGACACGTAGAACATGTCAAATGACAGGAATTATATTGGTGGTAAATATTAGTCTGATTTTTGCATGAGAGTTTAATGAAACGGTAACAAATCAATTGGTAGTTCGTAGTTCTGTCAGACGAAATACATGGGACGTTTTCGTAGTCTGACGTTAGAAACCTGTAACCTATTCCACAATTAAAACTTCCCCTGTTCCAGTGTTCCCTTACATCAAAGTTTGTCCGACTCGACACCTAAAGCTATTAACAAATTTTCAGCTGGCTATTAATAAACTTTTTTTTGGTACGCGAGATGGCCATCATATTGTGATTGTAGATTGTATTGAACAAGAATACCATAAAAAATTGCTAACCGAAAACTGCACCCTGTTTAAATAAACAGAAATAGACAGAATAGCAAGCTATACACATGATGAAACCGAATTAAGCCTAGATAAAGTAAAAAGAACGACCAAACCACAAGAACAAAAAAGCTTAAGGCCTCGGCGGAATACCAAATAAATTAATAAAAAATGAAACGGAAAAGCTATTTGCTTTTGGACTCAAGCGCATCGCATATGACATCAATGTATAAAAAAATATAGAAAAAACTACGAAAACTATCGAGGAATATGCAATATATCGTTTATGGGCAGACTGTACGGAAAGACCATAAAAGAAAAATTAGAAATAGGTATAAAGCAGAAAATCGGAGAAGACCAAGCAGGGACCAAAGAAAACGAATGATCAAAAATATGTGGCGACACGTTTCAATTACTATTTTGCTAATTTTAATTAATTTTTAATAATTTTTTCAAAATGAAATAATACGTCCCATTTAAAATTCACATTTAATATACAACCATATGCATAGAAGGGCCTGTTAAGTTTTAAGAAACGAAATATATCCCTATTCAGGTAAAATTCCTGCGCAGTTTTTAAAACACCAGATCTAATAAATTGTCGCCTGTCTGGCCATATGGTAGAACCACATAATGACATATTAGTGTTTGTGATCTGGTTCAGTAGAGTCAGAGCAGGCACCCGTGCGGTCACACCCTCGCTAAAATAACAAACTCTCTTTCGAGACATTTTCACGTTCTTTTTACCGATTGAAATAAATATATTATTGACAGACAGTTTTAGAGTTGCACAAGTTTGACTTGAATGTTTGAACTTGACTTGAGTTTGACTTAATTTCAAGTCAAACTCAAGTCAATCCTTCCGACAAATAATTCAAGTCAAATCAAACTGGTCAATCGTACAGGTTTGAAAATTCAAACTGTTTGTCAAACTAGTTTGAAAGAGTTTGAAAAATAATTTATTTAGTAGATATACTTTTTTCTCGAGATAATATGTTAGTTGCCAATTAAGATAAGAAAATTAATAATACAATGAGTGCCATATAAAAGTAACTAAGTACATTTTATTTCAAATACACTAATGTATTTTGTATTTGAGACACCAGAGGCGAAAGTATTTTGTATTTCAAATTCTCGAAATAGTATTTTGAAAATACTTTGATTGCAAAATACATACACCTTTTGAAGTCTTGTAATACTTATCTGTTCGGATGAATCACCTCTTTGCGGCGGTTACCTGGAGATAGAATTAGGGGAGTAGGGCTCGTAAACCTGATCCCAGCAATTTACTTTATGGCTGTGTTTGTGGCAATTCAATTTTGATTATTTTATTCTTGTCTCTATAAAATACCAAATGTGTATTTACACCAAAGAATATTTTACACCACACGTTGCGCACAACTAGTCTAACAATAGTTAGATATTTCCTGAAGCAATAAAGCTATAAATCACAGCACTAACTAATAGTCCTATTATTCACTTCTTGCATTTTCGTCGTCAAGAAACATGTCGCTGGCCAGATGATTCGTCCCGCCCGGCACTACGAAAGAAAAAATTACAGTAACAGTAACCGCATGCTTAAAATATGGCTTTTTGTCTAAAAAAAACTAAGAAGATTGAAAAATCAATTGAAATTTACATTTCGGAATATAATGAACCTAAGATTAAAAAAAAATTTAATCATTTTCGATAAAAAGTCGACGGCGATCAATGTGTTAGAATGTATGTGTAATGTATGTGTAATGTATGTGTAATGTATGTGTAATGTATGTGTAATGTATGTAATTTAAAATAACATTTTATTCAAACAAATAAGTTTTTTATTTTCGGTTTTTTGTTTTTGAAAAAAAAAATTTAGGTTAACCTCCAAAAAAGTCTTAATAAAGAACACCAGATTGTAACCTCTTTGCAATAGCGACGGATCTACGGGGAGGGAAAAAGGGCAAATTTCCCCCTAACAAGGTTCAAAATTAAAGAAAAATAATGGTTGAAACATACAAAAATATATTATCTGACTGAAACTTAAACCACAGACAGACAAAGTCAACCCAATAAACACGCTAGTTAGAAAAATTGAGGGAACTTAATACATATAAGTTATTATTTATGTCTTTTATGTAGTTTGGGTTTATCTTTCTTATGTCTTTTGGTTGGTGTTTCATTGGAAGTTCCCCCCCACCCCTAAAGCAAATTTCCTTTCCCAAGGCAAAATCGATCGGAGCAAAGTATTTTGTATTTCAAATACAAGCGCAAGAGTATTTTTGTATTTTGTATTTCAAATACTCATATATGTATACAGCATTTTGCCCAACTCTGTGCCAATTTTCATTGTTTTGAAAACACCTGCCGCACCATCAAATAAATCAGTATATTTATTTTTCTTAATTAATTCTGCTTCGACTAAAGATTTTTTTCTTTTAATTTTTGCAGTGGGAATACCTTCAAAATCAGACTTAATTTGTTCTGGTACTTATTCTGTGTCGAAAAATATTCAGGTTGAGATATTATGTTTTCACAAAGTACACACTTTAAAACGAACGTAATAAACAAGCCAAGCATAGACTTCTTAATATGAACTACAAACTAATGTGCGGAGTAGCAGAATACAGATTCAGACCTACCCAAATAAGTCAAAACAAAAGTCGGTACGCTCTTAATTAGAATTGGAAATATACACGTTGCGCAACATGATATTCAAACTTCCAACTGTTTGAAGAAGTTTGATTTCAAGTCAAACCTAAAGATATCAAATTCAAGTCAAGTCAAACTTTCTTGCAAAAAAAGATTGGTTTTCAAGTCAAGTCAAGTTTGTTCAGTAAAATCAAACTAGTTTGACTTGATATATCTATAGACAGTTTGTTGTTTTTACATTTATTTTATTTTCATTTAATTGTTTTCGTGGACAATAAGGTTATCACACACGCAACTCAACAACCACCGCGGAACACATAGATCGTCCATCTGGTTTTTGTAGATTTTAGGAAGGACTATTACTCGATACCTATATAGAGCCAAGCTATGGGAAGCAATGGAAAACATCGAAGTTCCACGAATATTAATAAAAGCAGTAAGAGCACTCTACAAGAATAACAAAGTAGCTATCAAAACGGGCAATAGAATAGGCAGTCCATTTAAGACGACACACGGACTGCTACAGGGCTGCTCCACATCCCCTACCCTGTTCAAAATATTCCTTGAAAAACCCTGAAACCATGGAAATGAAAGTCTGAAGGAGGAATGAGCGTACTAGTAAGCTACAAAGACCTGTATACCCTAAGTTTTGCTGACGACCAAATAGTGATCGCACAAGATGAAGATAACCTCAGTTTTATGATGAGAAAACTGGAACAGGAATATACAAAGAATGGAATGGAAATAAACCTAAAGAAAACTGAATACCTAACAACGGAGAATAGACAAATAAAACAGCTGGAAATGGACTAGGTCTGGATCCCGCGTATGAAAAAAAAAGTTGATTAATAGCAAGCTGAAAATTTGTTAATAGCTTAAGGGTGTCTAGTCGGATAAACTTTAATAAATGGGAACACTGTAACAGGGGCAGTTTTAATTGTGGAACAGGTTAAAAATTTGGAACGGTCAGACCACGAAAACGGCACATTTTTTTTTGTTCGACAGAACAGACTTAAACTCTCCGAACAGAGATTAAACTCTCATGCAAAAATCAGACTGCTATTTATCACCTGTCATAATTCCTGTCATTTGACATATTCTACATGTTCCACTCACTAAAACGCCCATTTGGTGATAAATGGCAGTCTGATTTTTGCATGAGAGTTTAATCTCTGTTCGGAGAGTTTAAGTCTGTTCTATCGGGCAAAATACATGTGCCGTTTTCGTGGTGTGACCGTTCCAAATTTTTAACCTGTTCCACAATTAAAACTTCCCCTGTTAAAGTGTTCCCATATATCAAAGTTTGTCCGACTAGACACCCTTAAGCTATTAACAAATTTTCAGCTTGCTATTAATCAACTTTTTATTCATACGCGGGATCCAGACCTAGACGAAGGTAAACAAATCAAAGGAACAGACAAGTACAAGTACATACAGTGGACTCTCTCTATAACGAACACGGTTACACATTACGAAGTTTCGCTTACGATTAACGAGGTACATTAGGTGTCCCATGAAATTCCTATTGAACTGTAACCCTCTATAACGAGGTATATTTGGTTATAACGAGCAAAACCAAACCGAAGAATATGTTTTTTACCTGTTCTAATATTGACCGATATTGAATATTGTAGGACATTTACAATTTACGATGGCGAAGTTTCCCCTTATTCAGGTCGACCATCGACACTTAATAAACTACGTAAGAGGCATCAACTCGTTTCAATATTATTGTTGTCTGATATAACGTGATTCCTTATGGGGTCCGGACATATAATTCCCGGACAAATAATCCCGGACAAAAAATCCCCACACATTACCCCTGGACAAAAAATCCCCGGACAAAAAATCCCCGGACAAATAATCCCCGGACAAAAAATCCCAGGACAAATAATCCCCGGACAAAAAATCCCCATAAATTATTTTGGACAAAATACCCTCACAAAAAATCCCGGACAAAAAATCCCCAAGAAATATTTGCTGCAGAATAGTTATCTAAAAGTTTTCCCGCAATTTTAACAAATTTCGAATTCCAATTCCATGCTGAAAACTTCAAATTTTACATGACAAAATGGAGTGTGAGTTTTTTCAAAAATCGTGGAAGATATGGGGAATGAGCTAAGGCCCCGTTTTCATGACAGGCGCTTAATGCGCGTTTTGATAACGCGCGATTACAACTACATACATTTTACTGCAGACCGTTCACATAGTAACTTGCGTTTTAGGTCATTAAGACGTGCGTTGGCATGTGAACGGTCTCAAGTAAAATGTATGTAGTTAGACCGGGCAGTATCGTCGCACCCGCTAGCGCAATTATTCCGATTCGATTTTTTTGCACAAACTTACTCAAACAGAGGTCCTTATAACATATCCACAGGGTGCCGGGCGGTACCGTGGTCGAAAAATTTTTTAAACAATTTTTTTTTAAACAAATTCACAAAAATAAGTTTTTTATTTCCAATAATTTTTTTTAGATAATTTGGGTCACTCTGAGCAAAAAAGGTCTCTTGTCATTTTTCTCTAAAATTGACTATTGTCGAGTTATACGCGATTAAAAATTTGAAAAATGCGAAAATGGCCATTTTCAAGGCTTCATAACTCGATCAAAAATGATTATTATGAAATCCAAAAACTGACAAAATCAAGATTCAAATACCTTCTTCAACTTCTTGAAGAGATTTTTGGCATTATTTTATTACAAAGCTGTTACTTTTAGTTATTAACAATTAGCGCTATAGTCTAACTGTATCGTCGCCCCCGTTAGCGGAACAATTTCGATCAGATTTTTTTGCACAAACTTACTCAAAAAGGGGTCCTCATAACATATCCACAGGGTGCCTTGCGGTGCCGTGGTCGAAAAATTTTTTAAACAATTTTTTTTTAAACAAATTCACAAAAATAATTTTTTCATTTCCAACAATTTTTTTAGATAACTTGGGTCATTCTGAGCAAAAAAGGTCTCTTATAATTTTTCTCTAAAATCGATTTTTGTCGAGTTATATGCGATTAAAAATTTGAAAAATGCGAAAATGGCCATTTCAAGGCTTCATAACTCGATTAAAAATGATTATTATGAAATTCAAAAAGTGACAAAATCAAGATTGAAATACCTTCTTCAGCGTCCTGAAGAGATTTTTGTCATTATTTTATTACAAAGCTGTTATTTTTAGTTATTAGCAATTAGCGGTATAGTCCAACTGTATCGTCGCCCCCGTTAGCGGAACTATTTCGATTAGATTTTTTGCACAAACTTACTCAAAAATAGGTCCTTATAACATATCCACAGAGTGCCGGCCGGTGGTCGAAAAATTGTTTAAACAATTTTTAGACCACGGCACCGGCCGGCACCCTGTGGATATGTTATAAGGACCTCTTTTTGAGTAAGTTTGTGCAAAAAAAATCTAATCGAAATACTTCCGCTAACGGGGGTGACGATACAGTTGGACTATAGCGCTAATTGTTAATAACTAAAAGTAACAGCTTTGTAATAAAATAATGCCAAAAATCTCTTCAAGACGTTGAAGAAGATGTTTTAATCTTGATTTTGTCACTTTTTGAATTTCATAATAATCATTTTTAATCGAGTTATGAAGCCTTGAAAATGGCCATTTTCGCATTTTTTAAATTTTTAATCGCGTATAACTCGACAACAGTCAATTTTAGGGAAAAATGACAAGAGACCTTTTTTGCTCAGAATGACCCAAATTATCTAAAAAAAAATTGTTGGAAATAAAAAAATTATTTTTGTGAATTTGTTTAAAAAAATTGTTTAAAAAATTTTTCGACCACGGCACCGCCCGGCACCCTGTGGATATGTTATAAGGACCTCTTTTTGAGTAAGTTTGTGCAAAAAAATCGAATCGGAATAATTGCGCTAGCGGGGGCAACGATACTGCCCGGTCTAAGTTGTAATCGCGCGTTATCAAAATGCGCGTTAAGCGCCTGTCATGGAAACGGGGCCTTAGCTCATTCCCCATATTGTCCACGATTTTTGAAAAAACTCACACTTTTTTGTCATGTATGAACAAATAAAGTTAACAAAAATATAACACAAATAAAGTTTTCAGCATGGAATTGGAATTCGAAATTTGTTAAAATTTCGGGAAAACTTTTAGATAACTATGCGACAGGAAATATTTCTTGGGGATTTTTTGTCCGGGATTTTTTGTGGGGATATTTTGTCCAAAAAAATTTGTGGGGATTATTTGTCCGGGATTTTTTGTGGGGATATTTTGTCCAAAAAAATTTGTGGGGATTATTTGTCCGGGATTTTTTGTGGGGATATTTTATCCAAAAAAATTTGTGGGGATTATTTGTCCGGGGCTTTTTTGTCCAGGGAAATTTTGTGGGGATTTTTTGTCCGCGATTATTTGTGCGGGGATTATTTGTCTTCTCTTTAAGTTCTTTGGTTATTTCTTGCTCTCTTGTAGTTAGTGATTCTACCTTCCACGTACCCATTCGAAGAATATTTTTCGTTTTCCTGTTCCGAAGCATAATCCGGTCTCTATGAGCAAAGAGACAGGAGAATCGTGTTTTCTCAATCAAACACGATTACAATGCATTAAATTCAAGAATCTAGTGATATTTTTATTAATTTTTTAGGTGTAAATCAATCTTTAAAAATTGCTAACTTTAGTTTAAAAAAAAAACACTAAACTAACATCATTAAAATTTTATTCTTTTTATAATCTAGTCAAATAATTTATGATACACCTCTGGCTTGTTTAAGTTGACATTCGTCATTCGTTCCAAATAATGTTTTTATTAACATCCTTCTAAATAACTAGCCATTTTACAAATTAAATTTTGGCAAGTAGGTACTACTCACCATTATTCTTTGTAATGTTTCTTCTTTTAACGGTATGTACGGTATTCAAAAACTAATTTAATTTTTGATGGGTATGATTTTTTGATGTATAGGTACTATCAAATCTGCTAATAAAAACATTTTGGCTGAATCAGTTTCCAATACAATCGTTTGTAGAAACAATACAAATATATTATACTAGCAGCTAATTTATACAAGATTCATCTGGAAGATTTTTTTTTTATTGTTACAAACGCCATCTGTTTATTTCAATCTATAAACACTAAGCATTTTTGTTGAACAGAATTTGAAACATTAAGAGTGATCGCCCAGTGGCTATAACTCTATTGGTTGAATGTTTCTGGATATACATTGGTATGACTTATATCTTATATCTATTTACTTCACTACTTAATCTAAACTTATTCTAAACTTTTACTTGTTGTCTATTTTCTATAGGGTAAATCCAGTGGACTACGAATATTTAGTCTGCTGTTTTGTACACTGTTGTCAAGGAGACCGATTACAAGATTGTTGGAGTGCACTTCAAGACGCCTTAGATATTTATCACTATACTGCGCGATCACTTGTTTCACTGTAGGAATTTTTAGATCACTGTAGATGACCTGGTTTGAGATAAACCAAGGGGCAGTCGCTATAGTTCTTAATGTCTTTGACTGGAATCGTTCTAGGATCGCAATGTTGCTGTCAGATGATGTACCCTAGAGTTGTACGCCGTATGTCCAGATAGGCTTTATGATGGAACTGTAGATCAGGAGTTTATTTTTTAATGATAGAGGTGAGTTACTTCCAAGTAGCCAGTAGTGTTTTTTAAGTACAATTCCTAGTTGCTTACGTTTATTCCAGATATGTGTTTTCCAAGTTAGCCTTGTGTCTGTTAGCCGTTTTTCTAAATATAAGAGTTACTGTACCTACCTATAAAAAACTAATTAGAAAACGCCATCTTCAAAGAGCTCCAGCTCCCTTAGGAAGCATTTTCGGACTAGGTGATTAAGGATAAACCTTAATATTTTGAACCCAGGAAACTACAGTTATAATATTTCCAATTATTATTGAAACGCCCTGTATACAACGATTCCTTTTCTTTGGCCCAAGCTCCTTTTAAACATATTTAAAAAATTGTATGTATCTACATACATAACCCAACAAAACAGCGAGGGTCGTTTAACGGTCGAAATATTCAATCAGAGAGAATAAAAATTAGTTCACATGCTCTATCCGTTTACCTGAGCCCACCAAACTATCCTTTGGCCATTTTCTCATGAGTGGTCATCAAGGAGTAAAGTAAGAATTTAATGCCGATCGTCCCGGACATAATGCAATATTCAAAGGACCTCTACCTGCCTACACTGCCCACCCTTTGACCTCTTGCAATATGATCTAATTTAAATATGCCCTGGATTACTTAAAAAGAGGTAGAAAACCCTTCCTAGGTAGCAGACCTTTGTCCACTGTTCTATTTTTTAAGGACTAGGGACCACTGGTCAAATTGTAATGGACCAGAGCATTTTAAATTAGGTTAACTGATTGTGGAAGTAAGGTTTGGTATTTGTAGTAAGGTTTGCGTATATAACTTAGTGTGTTTTTATAGCAGAGTGTATCAAAATTGGTGCTCGACAGTCTAGCTTGTAATATTGATATACAAAATATAACCGTCAACGAAAGTCGTTACCAAACACTTCTCCCAATGTTTTTCTAGTTAATGTATGCTGTATATCCTGCAGGGCCGGACTGGCTCATGAAAAAGGCGCCAACCCAAATTCTAAAAAAGGCGCCAACCTAATATCTAAACAAAGGCGCCAGACCCCCCTCCTAAGATTTTACATCAAACTTTTTATGCAAAGTAAATCAATATTACTCGTGAATTTTTTTAAGTTTAATTTTAATTTAACTCCATGAAGTAATTTACTATTTTTATTGGGAATAGTAAATTATATTAAGATGCCACAAAAATATAGCTTCAGTATCCCTTTTAGTCCGGAGACATTGGAGTGAGTTATCAGTGGTGGTGCAGCTGGAACAAACTATGGATGAATGAGATGATATGGAACATCATCAGCTACATCAACATCAGTAGTGAAGGAAACAAAAGGCAAGTAGGAAAATAAGAAGGAGGATACTATAATCTTCGGAAGAAGAGGGTCTTCGGTTAGAAGATATTCGGTCAGGGGTAGGGACCTGACCAAGACGGATGTTCCAGGGGAGGCAACCTTGCAAAGGAGCTCCTCACTTGGGGAAAAAGATCTAGAGAGAAGGAGGAGAACTCCGACATAAGACTATGGAGAAACGAGAGTTACAAATAATTTAGTGAGACTAATGTCTGACCATACAAACACGAAGGTCGAGATCAAGAATGATCTATAAACCTTAACAGTGTCACCGAAGACATGGAGAGCACTTTCAGACAAGTCACCCTCGGTAGCATTGAGAAACGAGATAGAAAGTGGAGAAAACCGGAGAGGAAGGAAGGACTAAGGAGACGGCAAGTGTGTCCACACCGATGGACTTCGAAGTTGCCAAACCGGGAAGAGGGAATAAATCTGCAGACGACTTAGTAGTGGTCATGAAACAACGACTTTCCGGTGAGGGGAAAAGGTACCATGACCTAATAAGGGAAAAACCGGTAGTATGTGCAGGAGGTACATACAGCCCAGGAGAGGTTAAGTACCTTTAACTTAATACTATGACCACAATTACAAGAAAGGGTCAGGAGGAAGAGAACAGGGGAAATCGTCAGACTATTTTCATGGTTCCTGTAGAGAAATGGGTGACAGGGATAAGAGACTACTGGCAATTCTATTGAAATTGAGGGAAGACATGGAGACACTGGATATCAGAGTAATTATATTATCATAGCCCCCCATTACTATTAATAATGGGGGGCTATAGAAGTAGGAACATCAGGGAAATCCTGAAAGTAATCTTCATGGGTATGGACATCCACCTCTCACTGAGGAGTACGAACGCGGGGACGCAGAAGTTAATTGTAAAGGGAGCTGGAAAATCCTACGCCGAGTTGCTAATTAAGGGTAGCGCAGACACGAGGAAGGAGGGGATTAGCGTAAAAAACGCTAAGAAGACTAGGGGCGGGGACCTCAACCTCGAAGTGGCAGAAAAAGAACAAGCCGAGCATCTGAAGAAGACTATCGTGGCCCGCACGGAGGGAAACACAGTAGAAGATGTCCGGAGCTATCAGGACCAGGTGAAAATATTTGATATAGACGGAGATGTCACAAAGGAAGAAATACTGAAGATGGTTTGGAGGTATTCCGGCAGCAGGCAGCCTAACGACGTCTCTATGGGAAAATGGAGAAGGCAATACAACCGTTACAGTCCGAATCGTAGCAGCCAAAAAGGCGCTGGAAAGAGAACATATACCCATTGGCCGGAAGTCGTGCAAGATACGAGAGAGTCTGCATGTGCCTCAGCGGTGCCTCAGATGCCTGCAATTCGGACATAGTAAAACCGACTGCAAGGGAAAAAACAAATCGGACTCCTGCTACCGACAAAGCAAGGGGGCACTAGGCACGAGATTAAAGTAGTGAGGCGACTTTCTGCCTTACGTGTAAAGTCCGGTCACAGAGCCGACAGCTTACAATTCTCGGAGTATAAAAAACTGATCCTGGAAAAGCGGGGCCTCAAGAGAGACCCTGCCACAAGGGACGAAGAAAGGGTGGATGAAAGCACCTAGGACCAGGAATCAGACAAAAACCATCTAATACGAAGTTCCTTCAAATAAATGTGGGAAGGGCGAGGACCGCTCACGATGTTGCAGAAACACTTCCACGAAGAGAAAGTTGTGACGTGATCCTCTTTCAGGAGTTCAATGTAAAGTTGGTCTCTCGACAAAGAATCATTAAGCATAGGAGATCTGATGGGACAGGGAAAAACCTATCAGAATGGATCCACGCCACAGGGATTACTTTGCTAAATGACGGTAAGGCACCTACGTTTGTGAGAGATAATAGTGAATCCTTTCTGAACATCTCACTGGTTTCAACGTCACCTTTAAGCAGGGTCATAAGCTAGACTGTTTTGGAAGAAGCATCGCTCAGCTTACATAAATATGTGAGTTTTGAAATAACGAACAAAAGGAAGAAACAGGAAGATAGATATCGATCGAAAGAGACTTTTAAATGAGGAGGTTTTTATGGATGCTTTTGGCTTGATTGGTCCGAGATGCGAGGATGTAAGTAAGTTGATCGAGGGTCTAAATGCGACATCACAGTTGGCTTATGTGAAGTCAAATGGGAGGTATGAAAGGAAACAACCATACTGGTGGAATGAGCGGCATAAATATATGAGGACAAATTGTATTAGAGTAAGAAGGGTACAACAAAATTCAACTCGTATTAGGTATCAGATAAGCTTTAAAGGTAGCAGATTAGATAAAGAATGCCTGATATGAGTTGAACGAGTTGAATTTTGTTGTACCCACTGGCCTTATTATGTAGCACTCTAGGGCGCAACAATCTTATATGTATAATGTAGAAGTAAAAATTGTCTTCGAGGGCGCCGCTAGTTGCATCTAAGCTATTTATTAAAATAGAATCAGCGGGGATTGATACATACGAAAGGCGCCTGAATCGCAAAAATGGTCTTCGAGGGCGGCGCGCATCGCATCTAAGCTATTTGATTATCTGATACCTGATACATGTTGACAAGTTGTATTTTGTTCATTGTCTGGCTTCATTATTTAGGATTCTGGGGCGCAACAATCCAGTATGTGTACCGTAGTTATGGAGCGCAGAAAAATACACCTGTATAATTTCGGCCAATTGTGGGATGTAACATGTAACACTCATTATATTAGATATCAGATAATCAAATAGCTTAGATGCGAGGCGTAGTGCGCTCGAAGACCATTTTTACAATTTGGGCGCTTTTCGTAGGTATAAATATCCGTTATTTCTATTATATTAGAAACAGCCGAAAATGATACATATTATGTCTTCGAGGGCGTCGATAAAACATTTTTTTGAAGGCGCCGCTCGTTGCATCCTAGCTATTTATTAAAATAGAATCAGCGGAGATTGATAGCTACCAAAGGCGCCTGAATCGAAAAAATTGTCTTCGAGGGCGCCGCTCGTTGCATCCAAGCTATTTATTATAAAAAAACAGCGGATATTGATACCTACGAAAGGTGCCCGAATTGTAACAAATCGTCTTCGAGGGCGCCGCGTCTAAGCTTTTTATTATAATGGAAACAGCGGAAATTGATATCTACGAAAGGCGCCCGAATCGTAAAAATTGTCTTCGAGGGCGCCGCTCGTTGCATCCAAGCTATTTATTATAAAAAAAAACAGCGGATATTGATACCTACGAAAGGTGCCCGAATTGTAAAAAATCGTCTTCGAGGGCGCTGCGTCTAAGCTATTTATTATAATACACACAGCGGAAATTACCTACGAAAGGCGCCCGAATCGTAAAAATTGTCTTCGAAGGCGCCGGTAGTTGCATCCAATCTATTATAAAAGAAACAGCGGATATTGATACATATGAAAGGCGCCCGAATCGTAAAAATGGTCTTCGAGGGCGCCGTCCGTCGTAGCTAAGCTATTTGATTCTCTGATGCCTGATACAAGTTGTCTTTTGTTGTACCGACTGGCTTCATTATGTAGGATTCTGATTACTGAGGCATGTAAAAACATTTTTTAGGGGAATGGTAACTGCATCATCTTTGTGTAAAGGTTCAAAAAACATTTTTTCCAGTTTAATTTTTTTATGGACAGATATAGGTACTAACGAAGGCAAAAGGCGCACCGGCCCGAGGGCCGGTGGGCCGGCGGGCCAGTCCGGGCCTGATATCCTGTCATTCTACAATGCATAGTTTCTTCCGAAATAATAGTAAAATTCAATTTTTTTATGTAAAATTTTAACTACTTAATCGATTTTTCTGGAATTTGTACGCGTTTTCCAGGAGGTGAAAATAGCACAATTTTTATTATTTTATCGAGCTACCGCAATTTAAAAAAGAAATCAAGCTTCCACGTACCATATAAACCGAGATATTGCAAATTTTTTCAGGGCGCTCCAATTTCATGTTCCATTTAAAAAAAGTCACTGTTTGGGCTTTGGGCAAGTACAGTTGTTTAAATAACAGCTCCCCAAAATTAACAAACTAAGTAGTAGATCGATGTGAGAGCTTTGAGCTCTGCTGAAAAACTCCAACTACTAGTAAACAAAACAAACAGTTTCTGTGAAAAATCATCATCATTCTCTTTGCCTTATCCCTATGCGGGGTCGGCTTCCCTAATTGCATTTCTCCACACAATTCTATCTTGGGTCATATCAATGTCAATCACCTTAACCAACATGTCCTGCCTTATCGTCTCCACCCAGGTCTTCTTTGGTCTTCCTCTCCTACTCCTTCCAGGAATCTGCACTTTAGCTATTCTTCGTATTGGGTGATTAAAGTCTCGACGTTGAACATGACCAAACCATCTTAACCTATGCTCTCTCATTTTGGCATCAATTGGTGCCACACCTAGACTTCCCCTAATATACTCATTTCTAATTTTATCCTTCTTTGTCACCCCACTCATCCATCTAAGCATTCTCATTTCCGCCACATGCATTCGTTGTTCCTCTTTCTTCTTCACTGCCCAACATTTAGTTCCGTACATCATAGCCGGTCTTATGGCTGTTTTATAGAATTTTCCCTTCAGCTTCATTTGAACTTTTCTGTCACACAACACACCACTCGCTTCTTTCCACTTTATCCATCCAGCCCTAATTCTACTGCATGCATCTCCATCCATTTCTCCATTACTCTGTAATACCGATCCCAGGTACACTCAAAAAAATTTAGTTCGTAATATTGATTAACAGTGATTATTGAATAGTATTTCGTTCTCACAACAATTTAATTTGTTGTGTCAACGAACTTTTAGACATTGACGAATGTACTTGGTTATTGTCACAATGATTGAATAATAATTGTGAGAATAACTGGAGTACATTAATCAATAACACTCAATTTATTCAGCCAATAACTTAGTTTCGTATATTTAATAAATACTGTTAATTGTGGCAGCAACTCACGTTCTTGATTTCGTAGATGAGAAGCAATTACCTTGGTTTATCGTGACAACGTACAGATTTCATTAAAACAATGTACAAATGTTGTTAATATAGAGTAATATATGATTATTGAATAGATGTATACTGATTGTTGTGCCAACGAATGCATTAATTAATCTACTACTGCCTTTAATTCCCACAATCAATGCGTTAATTGTGACAATAATCGTGGTTGTTGAGACAATAAATGTTTTGCTTGACCATTTGAAATGTAACGGCTTTTCCTTGAAAGTGCCGAATAATAATTGCATTTTGTTTCCAAGTGTAGTCCGTAGTAGAAGGAAGATAAGGATAAGATATTACTTATTTTTTATATTTGAATAAAAGTAAGTTTTTTCTGATAAGGTAAATACGGGAGAACATTCTAATTAAAAATAAACTTGTCAGTGTCTTATGTTTGTAAGTGTTTACTTTTAATATTGTCTTGTGATGTTATTTATAAGATGAACTGAAAATGAATTTTCGAATCCTGAATGAAAAAAAAAATAATTAGTATTTTTGAAAATTTAAACGCAGAATAAAATATTACAGTATTATCGAGGGTCTGACGTCCCTGAGAACTTCTATAATGATTATTTTAATAAGTCACAGGGGTGAAAAATAGAAAATTTAGTATGATTTTTTTATTTCAAATATACTATTCAAAAGAAACTTTTTGTTTATTCTAAGGGACTTTCAGCCCTCAGTAATAATGTAGTCTTTTATTCTGTGGTTAAATTTTTCAAAAATACTTATTAGTTTTCTCAGGATTCCAAAAAAATGAATGCGTTTAAAAATAATTCGATCGAAATTTTGCCCCTGCGCTCTCAAAAATGATTAAAGTGTTATACATTTTTGAAATCACCATTTCAAACACTTTTAAATGAGCTGTCACATGATGTACTTTCCCATTAAAAAAAATCAAAGTTACGCCTGTCACCTGAAGAGGGATCGTGTAAAGTTCGAAACATTGATGTTATAATATACTTAGATAATTTTAAAAATCGACCCGTCTGAGCGTTTTGCTTATGTACTAAAAATAAATAAGTTAATAAGGGAGGGGAGTGTAACACTTATTCCAGTGCACTGTATAAGCGATATAATAATTATGAGAAATCACACAGTGTAAAGTCCTAAAGGTTAAGGACAAAAAAGGGGATTTAAAAAATTATTATTAATCAATTAATATGATACATTGGGCTAATGCATTCAGTAATTATTAATATAAAATACGTTCATAGTAGGAATGAACGAAACTGATTGTAAGAATGAATAGAATTGCTTGTAAGAATAACCGTATTTATTGTGCCAATGAACGGAATTAATTGTAACAATAAACGGAATTAATTGTAACAATAAACGGAAATAATTGTAGAAATAAACGAAATACGTTAGGAGAAATAACACTGTTATTGGCACAACGAATGGTCTTCGTCGGTCAATTAACGACGTTGTTGTTTCAATAAACAGTGTTCGTTGACTCAATGAACTGAGTTCGTAATATCAATAAAGTGATATTATGGTATACATAATGAATATTCGTCCATTCAATAAACGTAATACATTGGCTCAAGTAACGAAAATAATGAATTGATGAACATCGCTTTGTTGTTCCAATAAATCCAAGAATTGGACAAATTTTAACAATTGCGTTTGTTGTCTGAATTAACATTTTTATTGATATTACGTACCTTTTTCGTTGAGTGTACTTAAAACTATTGCTTTTTACAATCAGTTCACCATCCAAAGATACCATTTTATTTGTAGTAACTTCATCTTTAAATGAACATTCCAAATACTCTGTTTTAGAGAAGGATACTTAGAATAGCACGGACACAGAAGAAATCGAACACGGAAGTATTGCGAGAAATGGGCAAGGAATACGAATAAAATATCTGGGACACTTATTAACGAGGAAACAGCGATATGAACTGCTAAGACTGGTAATACAGCCGAACATAAGAGGAGGAAGGAGTATCGAAAGAAGGGGAGTGTCATGGTTGAAAAATTAAAGGGGCTGGTTTAAATGCAGTTCCATAAAACTTTTTAGAGCAGCGGGAGATAGAGTAAAGATAGTGATGATGATATACAACCTCTGATTGGGAGATGGCACTTAAAGAACAATGTGAGACTTCGCACACTAGAATAACTCATTAATTGCCAAAATTTCAAGTACTTATGTTACATGTCATTTTGCAATTATCTCTGTCAATTGTTTATGTATTTTAATTTAGAAACTGGCAAATAAAGAACTTTTAAGATCTACAACTTTTATTTTTGAACTATTTATCTAAAATGTGTAAGAAATGTTTTATAGCAAAGATATTTTTCACTTATGTTCTCATATACCTTTTAGAATCTTCAAGAAACTGCATAAGTTTTTTTCAGCTTTTTTTCCTTTACTGACCTATTTCTATAATTGTTTTTCCTCCAGCATGTCTAGAATCTCGTCTGTCCCATCTATTTCTTCTTGTGTAGAATCTTGACTTTTATCCAATAACTACGATTTAAACAAGTTCATTTAATAAAAACATCATTAAATCAATTAGCTCAATCTAATAAACGATGATTTCTTGATATTAAAATGTGTGTCAAAAGCGTTTCTTCCTAACGAAATTATGCATTCAATTAATTTAAATGGTACTAATTACCCAATTAAAACAGGATTAAACGTATTACATCGATGGCAATTAAAGATGTCCTCGATCCAATTAGAGTTATCTCGTGAACCAACGCAGCAGTTTGCTAACTTATTTTTAACTGGTTGCTAACTTGCAATTAACTTAGAAAACGAGTTTATTTTCAATAAGGAAAACAAATATCTATAGGGTGTTCCATTCTTTTTACAAAATACTACTACTGCATATCGATTTATAATCGATTAATTATAATCTGCCCTTTTGCGATTTTCAATCGTCACTTCGTTCGGTTGTTTCATAGGTCCTCTTTGTCCTTTATGTTTCTTTCTCTTTGCTCCTTGTCTATTACTTAGCTCCAACTTGTTCTCGGCCTATCTCGTTTCCTTATTCCTGCCGATTGCCATTTTGCGTTTCCTTTGGTATTAGTTGTTCATTCATTCTTTGTATATACCCGAACCAGATAAGATCTTTTGTTGATAAGTATCTGTGATTGTTCGTTTGATTCTTTTTATTTTCGTAACGGGTTCGTTGGTAATCCTTTCTGTTCTAGATCTTACTGACCCGGTTCTCCAAAAATCCATTTCCGTTGTTCTCAGCGTTGCCAGTGTTCTTTCTTTCAGTGGCCATACATCACAGCTGTATAGAGTCGTTTCACGATATGTAGTCCTCTTTTTAGGTATTTTCTTTGGTAATGGACTAGTCCCACAAAATACTGTTTAACGTTGTGATGGCTTTTTTACCTGACGTATTCCTTTCTCTTATGGCTTTCTCTAATGTACCATCGTGCAAAATATTGATACTTATATATTTTGTAGTCGTAGCAGTAGTCGGTGGTGTGGGTGTGGGGGTTGTCGGAATTAATTAAAAATAAGTGTAACAACGAACAACGAACAGTAATATATGTATTTATTTATTTTGGGTAAACAAGCGTGGTGTTTTGCTTATATCTCGAAAGGGTATTGTTAGCGAGAGCGAGGGAGTGTCTGAATCGTTCGCATGCTGTGTAGAGACTGACTTGCCGGACCACCAACTATTATGTCAACTGGTTTGCGGTTTTGCGATAATGGCCAGAAGGGCCATAAATTACTGCATCTGCCTTTTAAAAGATGAGAACTTTTTGTATTTTAAGAGGTTGACATGAAGAGTGTGGCAATCTGGCATCGTAATCAACAGTGGCGTAACAAACTCCGTCGGCCCCCCCCCCCGCAGAATTGGAAATGAGGCCCCTTTTAAAAAATTACTAAATGCGACATGTGTAACAAATACCTATATGTATTACAGCCCAGTAAATGAACGTAAAATATGGCGATACCGTGTAATTTTCAGTGTCACCACCGAAGTGGTCAACTCAACACTTTTCGAGTTATTTATGAGTAAAAATGTTTATTGTTCAACAAAAAAATTACGTTTTTAGGCGGAGTTTTCGCAAATAGTTCAAAGAGTAAGTATTTGATCGAACAGAATATTGTTATATTATATTGTTATATTAGCAAAAATGTATCTAGCTTACAAAAAAATGAAACAAAAAGGAAGTCTATCGACCCATTTAAAGAAAAGTTGTAGCTCATGAAAAGTTTTTTTTATTCGTTAAATTCCAAATCGAATATTTCAACGTGAAATAACCAAAAAATTAAATACTTCTTGGGGAAACTTATTAGAACTCTTTTAAAGTGTTTAAAAGAAGCTTTATTTTTTACAAAAGTTTCTAGCATCAAAACTAAGCCAGTTACACTCAAAATACAGTTAATGCCATTTTTTGGTAAAAAAATTGTGAAAATCTCCCCCTATTTAGCACCCCAAATGAAACTAATCATTATCGCCTTACAAATTACTTAACTTTTTTATATAGCCTGTAAGTTTCACCGGTTCAAAGTGCTTTGTTTTAAAAGGGTTCTAGTTGAAAGGGTTTGAACGAGTCACTTGTCATAAGTAGGTATGTGCAAATTTTAAACAGCCATATCTTAACCAATATTTGTCTTACAGAAAAACAAAATAAAGTCAAATATTTATAAAAACGAGACCTACATTTCTTTACTCTTTGAAATTTTTCGTATTACTAATACTTAGGTACTTATTAAATTATTTCGAAAAAAGGCATTTTTTCAAAAATAAGAACTTTGAACCGGTCAAACTTACACATCATATAAAAAATAAATATTTAAAGTAAATGGTAAAGCGCTAACGATAAATTTTATTTGGGGTGCGAAATAGGGGCAGATTTCCACGATTTTTTACTCCAGTTTTATTAGAGCATAACTCGTTTAGTTTTGATGCTAGAAACTTTTATAAAAACAAAAAATAAAGTTTTTTTTGAACATTTAAAAAATAATGAGTTTTTCCAGAAAAGTGCTTCATTTTTCGGTTATTCCAGGTTAAAATATTCGATTTGGAATTGGACGAATAAGATTAATTTTTCATGAGTTTCAACTGTGTCGATAGACTTCATGAATAAGTACACCATTTTTTGTATCTTATAATTATAAGCTACATTTTTGCTACAAATATTTTTTCGATATGTAATATTTAATTCGATAAATACTTATTTTTGAGTTATTTGCGAAAAACCAGTCTGAAAACGTTGTTTTTTGTTAAAAAAAAATATTTTCATTCGCAAATGACTTGAAAAGTATTAACATAGATAAAGAAACTATAGAAAAAAAGTTGCTTATAATTAGTCAATTTATGCATTTCCTGACATATTTTAAACGTATGTTTTTCACCCCAGAGAGGTGTCACCCCCGAAGTAAAAGCAACCAACGGCATAAGTCCAACTTTGAAGTGGAGTGTAACTAGAACCTAAATCCAAATTGTCAAGCTAATACGTCCGTCGTGACGCTGATAATTTCACTCCAAAACTGTCATTTACTGAGCTATTCGTGTATTCATGCATTGTTTATGACGAATTACATTTTTCATCTTTATTGGTATAGAATAACATAGAACGAAAATTACTAAATGATGTTGAGATGAACAATTTTATTCGTGCACTATACGTACTATCAGCGAATATATCTACAATTTTATTAATTCGGATGGACAACTTCATTTTCAATACTGCACTGCCTAAAAAAGTATGTATGCAAATAATATAATTGGGCTCCCCGTAAGCTTCATGCTGTGAGGGCCTCTGTTACGCCTCTGGATAATTGTATCGAAATACTAAACGAAGGGAAAGATTAAAGAGAAAGCCCATTTCTAGATTTAGAAATATTGTTCTAAAATTCGGCAAATTGCAATTCTCAAATCTTTTAATAGTCACGTCCAAAGCATTATAGTTTATTGTTGTCACAATAAAACTTCGTGAGACCGGAAAGGATTAAGTTTCTAGATATGAGATAATTTACTTGCCGAATATGCCTATTTAGAAATTTACTTTTTTAAATTTAAACACACAAAGTAAAATCATATACCTGTAACAGATTTTTACATAATATCAGACGACAAGTTGGGGCCCCTGATCGATTGCCCCCCCCCCGCAAGCTTCACGCCGCGGGGGCCTCTGTTACGCCCCTGGTAATCAATTAGTGTTTCCTTGAAAAAAACATTAATTTTATACAATCTGTTTAGGGATACATTTTCGTTTCTCGAAATCACGGCCTTTGTTGGCATATGGTTTGTGCATTACATGTGAATTTTAAATGACTAATGTTGTTTCGTTTTGAGAAAAGTTATTAAAAATTAAGAAAATAAAATAAGCAAAAATAGTAATTAAAGCGTATCGCTATACGTCTAATATGAGATCTTTTTATTCTCCTCCAATACATAATTATACGGTTTTCTTTTTATTCACTTCTATACCCCATAATATATCATACTCTTAATTTTCGGGTCAGATATTTTAAATCGTCATAATCTTGAGCCATTATTACTTGATCGTGTGCAAAGTTGAGCGTATACAGTGCGTCCATAAAGTAACGCATAAATTCATTATTTCGTAAATCGGCGACTTTGGGGAAAAATCCCGAAACAGGTCGATTTTTATTTTCACATTCAGAGTTTTTGGCATATATATCATACTAGTGACGTCATCCATCTGGGTGTTATGACGTAATAGATGATTTTTTTAAATGAGAATAGGGGTCGTGTGATAGCTCATTTGATAGGGTATTCAATTCTCTATTCACTAATATAAATATTAACATAATTATTTATACAAGGTGTTCAAAAAACATTTTTATAATTAAAATAATCGAGACAAAAAGAAGAATGTATGTAATTTTTTTAATTCAAAATACGTGTTGCTGTTGTCATAAAACAAAAAAAAAATGTTTATTTGATAAATAAATATTCTTTTTCGCTTAAATTCAATGTTAAAGCTGCCACCCTCCTGCCTCTTGGCAGTTTGAACATTTCGTTTAAGCGAAAATCAATGTTTATTTGTCAAATAAAATGTTTTTGTATTTTCAGACAGTAGTAAAATGTATTTTGAATTAAATAAATTACATACATTCTTCTTTTTGTCTCAATTATTTTACTTATAAAAAGGTTTTTTGAACACCTTGTATACATAATTATGTTAATGTTTAGATTAGTGAATAGATAATTGAATACCCTTTCAAATGAGCTATCACACGACCCCTATTCTCATTTAAGAAAATCATCGATTACGTCATCACGCCCAGATGGATGACGTCACTAGTATGATATATATATGCCGAAAAATCGTAATTTAAAAATAAAAATTGACTATTTCGGGATTTTTCCGTAAAGTCGCCGGTTTACGAAATACCGAATTTATGCGTTACTTTATGGACGCACTGTATAGTATATATTACCATAGTGTTGGTGAGTGATAGCCCCAGTGTTCTACATTTTTGTTTTCATTTTTTAAATAACTTTCGAGGTATATTTTAAATAAAGTATGGGACAGACAACATCCTTATTTTAATCTTTTTGATGTTACAAATCCTGTTGTTATTTGTGTCTATGCTTTTATTTTTTATGGGTTGATTTAATAGTACTTTAGCGCCTTTTACTGCCACATCTTCTTCAGTGGAGCGCTATCGTAGGCTTTCTGTCTTCTTGTGCAGTGAAGAAGTTGTATTAAACACGAATGGAATAGAAGAACCAACAGGAAACAATAGCAACAAGAGAGAAAAAATACATATTTCTCACGAGCGCAGAAGTTTGTTGGCACGAGCCAGGCACGAGGCGAGGGTCACAAATCAAGCGAGGGAGAAATATGTCATTTTCTCATGTGTTGTACACGGTACTTTTTCTATGGATGTGTTTTTGTCAAGAGTTCAAATTTCAAAATTAAATAATTTAGGTGCTTTTAGGTTTATTATATGCCTTAATTGAAATAAAATACATATATACACATAGGTATTTAATATTCTTAATATTTATATACTTTATTTATTTAAAATTATAATTCACAGTTGAGTAGTCTTAAAAGGTAATTTTTGATAAGTTTTGACAAGTTTGAACATTTTATTTGACAAAAATAATTGTGTTTGTATTGTGCATGTTACCATGGAAATGGCGATGCTATGTATGTAAACCGGCGGTGAACCCGTGAGAAAAAATATTTCTCACTGTAATGGCCGACTTTTCACACTGCCTGAGAAATTGTTCGTTTTGAATGCATGTAAGTAGTGAGAGAAGTTGCACATTGCATAGCATCCATAGAAAAAGCTTATTTTTCACTCGCCCACGTGATCCGCTCCAAAAACACATACTGGAGGTAGAAAATCAAGGTCTACAAAACTATTATCAGACCAATAGTAAGTTATGGATGCAGAATACGAGACATGGGTGACGACAGAAAACACACAAAGAAAGCTGGAACGGAGTCGTATGGAGATCCAGGCACAATGATGAACTCTACCAACTGTTCAAAGTGACACCGATCTTAGAATTCGTTAAACTTGAGAGACATCAATGAGCTGGTCATATAGTGAAAATAGAGACAGAAAAGTTGCCTGGTGGTACTTGGTGGTAGTCAAATGAAGTACAAGGAAAAATAAAAGAGAAGGGAAAATTATATAAAAAGTAGCAAGAAACCAGATCGGACATAGATCTTCAAAACTATATGGTCGCCAAAAAGGAAGCGAAAGTAGCAGTAGTAAAAGCTTAAGCAGAAGCGTATTCAAACCTATACGATCAACTTGATACCAGGGAAGGCGAAGAAAATATATATAAAATAGCCAAACAGAGAGCAAAGAAAGCAAGAGATTTTAATCAGATTAGATGTATCCGAGATGAAAATAATAAAATACTATTTCACGAAAAAGATGTCAAAAAGAGATGGAGAAAGTATTTTGACAGTTTATTAAATGAAGAATTTGACAGACAGCCTGTGGAGTTAACGGAGACAGTAACAGCAATGGTTACCAGAATAACAAACGAGGAAGGGGCTCAAGCGCTTCAAAAAATAAAGAAATGAAAAGCAGTCGGACCAGATGATATTCCTGGGGAAGTATGGAGAGCATTTGGTAGAGACAGGAATAAGTTGGCTAGCAGGTCTATTTAATAGAATTATGCAAGTTGGACAAATGCCAGACGAATGGAGAAACAGTATATTAGTACCTGTCTACAAAAACAAGGGATACATACAACAATGTACAAACTACAGGGCTATAAAACTACTTAGCCACACCATGAAAATATGGGAGAGAGTAATCGATAGACGGATACGTGAAGAAACCGAAATATCCGATAATCAATTTGACTTTATGCAGGGCAGATCAACAACAGATGCAATTTTCATTGTAAGGCAACTGATGCAAAAATACAGGAATAAAGAGACCAACGCTCACATGGTATTCATTGATCTTGAGAAAGCATACGATAGAGTTCCTCGAGAGATTCTGTGGTGGGCACTCAATAAGAAAGGAGTCCCTGGCGAATATGTAAAGATTGTGGGAGATATGTATAAGGGAGTATCGACTAGTGTTAGGACAGGTGTGGGAGAGACGGATAAATTTCAGGTGAAAGTAGGATTGCACCAAGGCTCGGTGCTTAGTCCTTATTTATTCTCATTAGTTTTGGACCAGATAACAGCGAAACTACAGGGTAGTATTCCATGGTGCCTAATGTATGCTGATGATGTAGTGTTAATGAGAAATAGTGAAAGAGACTTGGAACAAAAACTGGAACAGTGGAGACAAGCTCTGTGGAGACAAGGACAAAAACAGAGTATTTGAAAAATACTCATTTAAAGATGGAGTTACTATAAATAAAATGGTATCTTTGGATGGTGAAATGATTGTGAAAAGCAATAGTTTTAAGTACCTAGGATCGGTATTACAGAGTAATGGAGAAATAAATGGAGATGCATGCAGTAGAATTAGGGCTGGATGGATGAAGTGGAAAGAAGCGAGTGGTGTGTTGTGTGACAGAAAAATTCCAATAAAGCTGAAGGGAAAATTCTATAAAACAGCCATAAGACCGGCTATGATGTACAGAACTGAATGTTGGGCAGTGAAAAAGAAAGAGTAACAACGAATGCATGTGGCGGAAATGAGAAAGCTTAGATGGATAAGTGGAGTGACAAAGAAGGATAAAATTAGAATGAGTATATTAGGGGAAGTCTAGGTGTGGCACCAATTGATGCCAAAATGAGAGAGCATAGGTTAAGATGCTTTGGTCATGTTCAATACGAAGAATAGCTGAAGTGCAGATTCTTGGAAGGAGTAGGAGAGGAAGGCCAAAGAAGACCTGGGGGGAGACGATAAGGCAGGACATGTTGGTAAAGGGGATTAACATTGATATGACCCAAGATAGAATTGTGTGGAGAAATGCAATTATTGAAGTCGGCCCCGCATAGGGATAAGGCAAAGAGAATGATGAGAGACAGAAAAGTTGCCTTTATAGTCAAATGCAGGTCGCAAGGCCAAAAGGAAGGCCACAAAAAAGGTGAAAAGATGAAATGGAGTAAATTGTTGCCATAAAGTCATCGACAGTTGCCATAAAGTCATCGAAATGTAAACTCAATTTTTTGCATCCCACATGTTGGAAATTTAAATACCTTACCTTAGGGTATTATTCCTGTTGCCTTTTGCCCATCACAAGGCATTTTAAGTAAATATGCATCTGTAAAGCATACATTTTATATTTGAAGGGTTATTACCCGTATATTTCTTTGGTGGCTCAGCTAGCATCCAGACTGTCTTACACTGATGATTATTTTGTAATAAAATCGAAAACGTTTTGTTCTGATGTAGCCCTTTAGGGATTTTAATAAATTTTATACCTTTTACAAAGGATTTATTCCAATTTTTTTTTAAATGGAGTAAAGTTTACTAGACTTCCCAAGTAGCAATTTTTCGACGCATTGGTTGTCAGTACAAACAAATGCACTGTATATAACGTTGCCACAGTGGACTTTCAGTTGTTTCGGCCAACGACCCCTAACCCGACTGACATTCCGATGTTACAACGTTAAGTAATATCTTTAGTTATATGGGCAACTAAGTTATTACTATTGTGACAACTACATATCACAGTTAAGTTTTTTCAACAATCGCAACTACTTAAAAACGTTATAATGCTAAACTAATTTACGCCCATGGGTTTTCTGGCCGACTAGGTAGTTGTCTCTCACGACCCCAGGGGCCTTTACGTGTAGTTCTATAGATGTGTGACACGTTTACGGCAACTTCAGGAGCAAAAAAAGAATTTACTTTATAACCTTACTTTTTTCTTATTATTTTATATTTTATTTTGCTGGAAATTTTCGATTTATTTAACAACCTGTTTATTTGTTTTTTATTAGCTGGTTTCTCCATTGTCCATTGTTTTATCAGTAGATTTGATAAGCTTAAATCTTTGTATCAGCTTTGCTAGACAGGGTTGCCAGGCCAGTTCTTACTCTTTCAGTACTATATCCGTTGCAAGATAATTTGGCTGAAACTCCGACAAAATATGTACTTTTTGTACATATTTTGTCTGAATTCCATCCGAATTATCTTGCAGCGGATAGTAGTTTTGCTTTCAAAAAATCAATAGAAATCAGTAGATTCTTTTTAGGCCCTGTAAATACAGTAAAATCTGTGTTAACGGTTACCTGTCAAAATCGCCCGGTTTCATAATCAACTTAAAGTAAACAAGTAAAGTTCACTTTAAAGTTGACATTTACCCATATATGAATTGTGATAAAGGTAGGTACCAACTTACTTAAAATTTAAAAAACTGATTATGAAACCGAGCGTTTCATTTTGAAAATTCTCCAAACCAATTATATGAAGATTTCCTTATTTAGATCTGGTATTTACCAGTTTCATTTCTCTGTCCATCTATTATCATCATCTACGTCCTGAATCTTATTTTCGGTAATGACATTGGGAAATTGTAACAAAATGTCTGAAAATTAATTTCGAAATGGGGTGAATACTATTAAAAAGCAAATTTTATTTTAGTGATAACAAAATATTGAAATATACCAAACATCTAATAAAAAACATTGCCTACTAGAATTTTTTAAATAATGTCAAAAATATACCAAAACAGTAGATATCTACTAAATGTGGCAACGCTGTTAAGGAGAATGATGCACTTCATTGCACTGGTCACATGACCTCTGTCACCCAATAAGAGGGTGCGTTCTAAAGTGGTTGGGATAGTCGGTCCAGGCCGTGTTTGGTCGGCGATTGGACTTCTCGGTTGTCTCATCCGTCTATGGTTGGTAATAAGGTATATTTTAAGTAATATTGGTAATGTTGTTTAATGCACCATTTTGGTTTTTTTGGGATGTAAAGAAAATAAAAACACAAAATATAAAAAATGCAGGCATTTTCTAATACCTTTAAAAGCACCATCAATACATTAAATTTATACAAAACATCTTTAACACAAATTCTGGCTTTTATATTAAAATTAGATTTTTTAAATTTACATATTTTTTGTTAAAAAGGTGATAAAAAATGAGCGCGTGTATTTTTTAAAGGTGGAATATCCATATTTGACGGTAATCTGAGATGCGTTTATAAATTTCACATCAGGTAATTTTGTTTAAGTCCTTATTTATGTATTTATATAAATTTAAATACCTGATATGATGTCAAAATAGTTTACTTTTTATATAGGTAAAAAAACATAACCAGTCCGACTCTTTGAGCAACCATTGCACGCAGGCACTTTTTATAGTCGCCTCAGTTGTCTTATGCAACGCTTAAGGTTGCCTAGGCAACGTCAAGACAACTCAAAAATCGTCCACCAAATTAGTGCAGAATTGGGTCGTCTTCTAGGCAATAACAACGTTGTAACAAAACGTTGCCACGCGGTAGACAACGTTGTCGCGTCGATAAATTGCTACTTGGGTTGAGAACTTGGAGAAAATCGGCGTAGGACCAGCAACGTTGGAGGCATACTTTATAGGATTACCTATTTCTATTTCCCATTTAGAATAGCTAATTATAAAAAATGCCACAAGGAAATAGCTTCAAAACAACATATACTTTATAGGAGGCTCATGTATAGATGTGTGCTCGATTTGGGCTGCAATGGCATTGGAGATGGATAATAATTATTATTGATCTAAACTACAGCATATCGCTGCGCTTGTAATTGGCGAAAACATAGGTAGGTACATTGTTAATTTCAACTGTTTTCTTTTGTGAATAAATTTTTTGGACACCGTGTATAAGGAAGCGTGCATAGTGCATCCGATATATAGATATTTATTAACTCGTGGATTAGTTTAAAAAACAAGTTGTGGTAAACTTTATCACCTATGCTCTAAAAATAGAAGTACCTAGATACTAATGTGAAGGCGTTGAGAGGGGAGGTTTGAAGGTTGTAGCACTCATCTATAATTTCAAATTCCGAATTGAACTAGTTGCAATCATAATAGCCGCAAATTATAGTCAGGGATCCCAGGCCTATTTTCACCATTTACTACTAACAAGCTAATTTTTCGTGAGTAGCTTTATTTTGACGAGACGCACAACTTTTTTCCTTACAACAATTTCCGTATGTGGTAGATAACAAAGATAGCAGGGATAGTCCAGTTGGGTTAGACTTAGACGAAAAACAGGCCTAACCTTGCATGCTGAGCTGCTCCAAATTTTATTTTTCCAATCTTTAGAGAGGGTCAATAGTAGTGTAAAAAATCTCGACTGAATTCCGCCGTTGCGTTAGCCGTCATTTTGATTTTTGCTCAATATATCCGCCATTTTAACTTCTCGACAAAAAGTATAAGAACTAAAATTGGTGAAAATATGATTTTCTATAATTTTCTCTAAGGGCAGCTCGGTATGCAAGGTCAAATGCTATCCCGACTGGGCAAGGACGAAAAATTGTTGTCTCACATTGTCCTACAAATTGTGTGGTACGTTGTCCTGGTCCCACTTTCAAAAGTTGTTAATACCACAAGAAAACTTTTTTATTAGTAACAGTAGGACAAACGTATCACTTGATAGACTAGTGTATTTTTCATCCAAATAAAACAATGTCCTACAAAAAACAGGTATGTATCGCTAGTCCGACAAGAATCAATAATAAACGAAATAATTCAATAATTATGCTTTAACTGTCATTATTTTCCCCTATAACTCTGAAAATATCGACCGCACGAAAAAAATGTAATAAAAGAAATTATAGAAAATCACATTTTCAACAATTTTAGTTCTTATACTTTTTGTTGAGAAGTTGAAAATTGAAAATGACGGAGATATTGAGCAAAAACAGTTCCCGTTTAAAATCAAATTACACTACTATTGATATTGATCCTCCTTAAAGATTAGAAAAATTAAATTTGGAGCAGCTCAGCATGCAAGGTTGGGCCTGTTATTCGTCTAACCCGACTGGACTATCCCTGCTATCTTTGTTATCTACCACATACGGAAATTGTTGTAAGGAAAAAATCTCATCAAAATGAAGCTACTCACGAAAAATTAGTAAATGGTGTAAGTAGTAAATGGTGAAAATAGGCCTCGGATCCCTGACTATTAGTATTTCTATGTAGAAACCAAAAACATGTAAATTCTAATAACCAGAAGATAATACCCATTAGAAAGAATCTAGTAATATCATTGTTAGTCTTTGCCTTGTTGTCTAGTCGTTAGGGAAATTAGGTATTATAGCAATTTGAATATATTTACGTAAATAATGGGCAGATAAACTAGATTTTACGAATTTGCTAATGTTTTGGATTATCGCTAGAAACTCGACAGTTCTCTACTGTACATTATAAGAATTATTACGAAAGTAAATCACTCTTGAAATCAATATTTCAAGCACATTTTTTTTGAAAGTACAGTGGAACCTCGATAACTCGGATTAATCGGGACCGCGGCCGATCCGGGTTATCGAAAATCCGGGTTAGCCGGAGAGCATGGTAAAAATTAATAAAATACGGTATACTTATAGATAAAGTCCCTTATAAGCAAAATAATATAAAATATATATGCACAGTTACCTATGGTTGTATAGAGTTTAGTATAGATAATATAGAGTATTATTAATTTCTAGGTAAAAAAACTCAGTCAGTTTGGTTGTGTCAATAATTTCGTCTGGTCTGCTTATGTAATTTAAGAACAGTGACTCTTTCATTGTTTAAAAGACCATTGTTTAAAAAACAATTTTTTAAAAGACAGTTGAAAATAAATAAAGGAATAACAGGTGCCTGTTGTTTGCGATAATGAATGTCGCTCTGCCGCCACCGTGTGCATGAGTCATTTTTACTATCATATAGTTCAAATTACACAGATACCCATTATCTGTCAAATATTATATTATGATTGAAGGGAAGTTTTATCAATGAAATTCGATATTTTTAAGACATTCCAGAAGCGGCTGCAGATAAAATGTTTTAACATAATACATACATTTTTATTGTTGAAATGTTTGTCCGATGAAAATCGGTCTGGGTTAGCCGGACTTCCGGGTTATCGGGGGCCGACTTATCGAGGTTCCACTGTATGGTAAAAATATTTTATTTTTAAATTAAATGGGCATATTCAGTACAACTCATAGATTATTCAACAACAAATTCAAGGAAAAATATTGAAAAATAAGCCAACAGCCAACGGTAGCAAATTTTTGAGGTGACACCTCAAAATATAATGAATTTTGCGGTGGACATCAGAACTCATCATTGGATCAAAGTAAACAAAAAATTCAAAAAGATTTTATTAACTTCGAGTTTTTCGAGGTAACGCTGTCCAGTTCTTTTAGTTTCATCGACTTTTGACTTTTTGATATCACTCAGAAGTCAAAACAACGATTTTTTTTTGCAAAAAAGTGTGAAAATCAACATATTTATTATTGTCAAACAAAAAATATCTCGACAGAATTCAAGGAATGTCTAAAGAAAATATATTACAAAATTCCAGGTGGGTCGGTGGTCGGTCAAGTAGTTTTAGAGTTACAATATGATATACAGCCTTTGAAAAAAGCAGTTTTGAGGACAAAGTGTTGTCAACTTTTATTTCTTTTTTGTCTGTCAAATCGTAGAGTGATGAGCAACGGAATATGTTTTTATTTGTAATTTTATTTTTATATGTATGTAATTTTGAATTTACAAAAGAAAATGAGAACAGCGGTT
Organism: Diabrotica virgifera virgifera; assembly: GCF_917563875.1. Taxonomy (NCBI): domain Eukaryota; kingdom Metazoa; phylum Arthropoda; class Insecta; order Coleoptera; family Chrysomelidae; genus Diabrotica; species Diabrotica virgifera. The sequence continues at coordinate 220,191,310 of NC_065448.1, read as the reverse complement.
GACTCTTTTCTCACTACGCTCAAGCACACTGGCGCTAACTTGCTGCAAAGCGAGTCGAAGGTAGGGACAATAGGGAGGTAGGGAGATAGTGTTGAATATCCCTACCTGCGACTCGCTTTGCGACAGGATCGCACCAGCACGCTTGAACGTAGTGAACCACGGTCAACAGCTATTCTCATTTTCTTTTGTAAATTACTCTGCGATTCAAAAAGATATTCCGGTGTGCATCATTTTACCATTTAACAGAAAAAAAGAAATTGAAAATAAAAGTTGACAATACTTTAAACACTTTGTCCTCAAAGCTGCCTTTTTCAAAGGCTGTAGACATTGTAACTCAAAAACTACTTGACCGACCCACTTGGAATTTTGTATATATTTTCTTTAGACATTCCTTGTGGTAACGCGTTCGAGATATTTCTTGTTTTATGCTTATTTTTTGTTTAACAATAATAGATATGTTGATTTTCACCCTTTTTTAAAAAAAAAATTCGTTGTTTTGACTTCAGAGTGATATCAAAAAGTCGATCAAACTAAAAAAACTGGACAGCGTTACCTCGAAAAACTCGAAAAACTAAAAAGTTAATAAAATCTTTTTGAATTTTTTGTTTACTATGATCCAATGATGAGTTCTGATGTCCACCGCAAAATTCATTATATTTTGAGGTGTCACCTCAAAAATTTGCCACCGTTGGCTTATTTTTCAATATTTTTCCTTGAATTTTTTGTTGAATAATCTATGAGTTGTACTGAATATGCTTATTTAATTTAAAAATAAAATATTTCTACCATACTTTAAAAAAATGTGCTTCAAATATTGATTTCAACCCCTACGGCCCCCCCTTAAGGATAGCTATGACACGATTTTGATAGGCAACCCATGCTAAAAATATTTGTCCAAGTATGTTTAATAAAAACAATGTTTCGTCCGGCAAGCAGATGGGTACAGATCGACCTGTCGACCTATATTGGGATCTTGACTATAATGTCAGTTTTGAAAAACACAAAAAGTGTACAGTTGAGTCCACGACTCTTTACCCGTGCGTCATCATTTAAAGCATACGAAATAAGTCGATGATAAGTCGGAAATTGAAATTTACTAAACGCAACAGCAAGTGACAGTAAGTAGCTACTGCTCCTATTACGGGTTAAAATTTGAGTTATCAAATATGTGTTTTATCTCGCCAGGTATTAATGACGCACGGGGCACGGGTAAAGACTCGTGGACTCAACTGTAAATATAGATACGTATAGTGAAATAGAAGTTTAAAATCTGCTCTCTTGTGGCATGTTTAATTTGAGTATTATGTTAATTAAATTTTTAATTTGTTGAAATGGATCATGTTGGATCACCCCATATTAAATAAGATAACAGGAACACTACAGGGCAATATTATATTTAGTAAAGATAAACGATGGAGCTAGTACTTACTTATCTGTGGCTCTATACAGCCGTTTACCACATCCCAATCGCCATTTATTCTTGTTGAAACTTTTTGAAACCTTTTATGTCATTTGCAACCAAAAGAGGCTTCAATTGTCTACATGTTTATTAAATACCTGGATCAAATCTGTGATATTACCTATTTACCTATAATTTGATAAGCTCATCGTCTTCTTGTTTCCTCGTGAAACAGTATGAGTGGTTGTGGTTGCTTTTGATTATCGAGATAATTTCTTCTAGTACGACCCCTGTGATAATAAAATAAAGATGAGTGTGCATGATAAATGGGACGCGTGTATGGGAATCTACCCCTTCTGTATAAAAAAACAAGTATATTTAAAACGGTTGTTTGACTGCCAGGTGCAATATTGTCGGAAGTGATTCTTCATTTAGGCAGATTAAGATATTTAAAGAATACGACCTTCGTAAGGATTAAAGTATTTAACGAATCAGTACGCTTTTTATGACTAATTTTGCAAACTAAATTTGCAGAAGGAATAAGAAAAGGTGCATCTTTTAGTGGAAAAACTAATGGAATTGACACAAATCGAAGCTATTAAAGAAGTTGTTAAATTCAGTATGGTGAGAAGAAATCGTAACTTTGGGAACAAAAACTAAAAGGCAAAAACAACAGATTAGAAGTGAATCGGTGGGAAAATCATCAAGACTAATTAGAAGTGAATATGCGGGAAAATCATCAAGCTCTAGCTAAACCAAGTGCTGAAAGAAGTACTGAATACTAACAGCTATAAAGGCAATATTAGAAATAGAAAGTATAACACCCTAACTAAAGCCTAAAATACTTAGGAGATTGTATTTTAAAATAAAATGAAAATAAACGGTTTCGTTTTGATTCAAAACGGGTCTCTTGCCATCCCCTGTCACGTGTTTCTAGGTTTACCCGTTATCAACGAGGCTTTGCAAGAAGACCGATCTGAATCAAAACGTACCGACTGCTCGGTATAAATAATGAAATATTTATACCGAAACATATGAAATATTTAAATCGACACTCATTTCATGATTATATTTTATATTCTTAGATGCTGTGTAAATTTAGAGTTCAAGTTTTTTCTTTTTGAGAGGGTTTACTAATTTTGAGTCATTGTTGCAACTCATAACTGTCATAACTTATTACTCTCATAACTTGTCATAACTTTTTGACCGGAAATGACATCAAAACCGGAACTAAATATTCGAGCTTGACTTTTCAATAGGGCTTTTCATCGATTGTCATTTGTTTCGAGCTTCTGTCATATGTTGTATAATGTGTGTATAATATTAATTATTATACACAGATACACTGTGTATATGTTATAGTCAAAGCCCGAATTCCAGGCACTCCTAGGTTTGACTAGGCAATCCTCAGGACTGACGGACGGTCTTAGTCAAAGCCCGAAATAAATTTCATTTTCGGCCTTTGACTAGTCAAACCTAGGAGAGACTAAGTTGATTAGGCAAAGGTCAAAATTTAATTTTATGAAATCGGGGTTTGCCTAGTCAAACCCCGATCAGCTATTAAAATGTCGTAATTTGTTAGATTAGGGGCCGGTTGTTCGAACGCTAATCAACAATGATCATTATCAAATATTAAATTACTGTCACCAACTGTCAATGTCAACTTTGTTTGGGTTGCTGAAAACATAATTAATTACAATAATTATGAGATTTATTAATCGATTATGTTAATAATTATTATGTTAATTGATTAACTAGTCTCATAATTGTAATCAATTATGTTTTCAGCAACCCAAACAAAGTTGACATTGACAGTTGGTGACAGTAATTAAATATTTGATAATAATCATTGTTGATTAGCGTTCGAGCAACCGGCCCTAAGTTTAATAAAACGTCATTTTTTAATTTTAATGTTTATTATTTTTATATTGTCGTAATTAAAATAAAAAAAATAGTGTTTAATATCGCATGTTTAGGCATTATGGCATTTAGAGTTGCACAATACATTAGACCTTTTACACTTTCATAATTTTGAAGAGCATTTCTTATTGCAGTAGCATTTTATAAAGCCTTGTCTTCCAAATTTAGGGTCTTTTGTAATAATTTCTCTTAGAGACAGCTTAACGTCTGGAACATCTTCGAAATTAAAAAAATTCTCTTTGCATTCTCTTATTTGATTTCTTAAAAAAAAGTTGTTTATTGTTCCGTATTTTGTACCAACTCTATATATATATACCGTCAATAGTTTTATCTTGTATGATACCCAAAGTATTTCTAGCATCTCCTTTGGCTCTATCAAAGCTGGAGATAGGTATTGTTACAGTTTTTTTAATTATAATTTATTCACACCATAACAAATGAGAAAATTATTTAACATTAAACATTTAAAAATATTATTAAATTTTTTATACAGAATAAAAATATTTTGAGGAAATAGATTCCACACAATTGTATAAGTTTAGTATACACTCCCAATATTTCCAATAGTTCTTTTTTTTTAATGAAACTTCATTAAAATTTAAGCTGTTAATATTGTGAGGTACGAAATTTTGTGTTGTACGTTTCATATTCTGAATCTGCCAAAATGCGTCTGAGTTGAGCGAACGGAGTTTGATTATTATTTGCACGTAATTTGGTTTTATATGAATTTTATTTTAGCATAAACGGATGGAATCGGAATGTCATCGTCAACTGTGAAAGATGTATTGCAATCGTAGAAAAATCTAAGGATGACCATAATACTAACAAAGCCCCTGGACCGTCGTCACTAGGAAAGGAAGAAAATTGTCAAACAATTCAGATTACTTCTTCAGAAGTGGTTTGTTGTATTTGCCAAAAAGAGAGCTCTGACGCACATACGTGCATAATTTGTAATCAGGTGGTACATGTTGTGTGCACTGACAGTAGGTACACTTGGCGCATACTATGAAGGTTTTGAAATAAAAGTTACATGACATTCGTTTTCACAGACAGAAAAGATTAAAATAAATAAAGGAAAAAAGGAGAGACTAATGCTATGAAACAATTTAGTGAAAAAAAAATGTCCTCCAATTTCGTTCAGAGAAACTATAGCAATACCTATCCCCAACTTTGATAGAGCCAAAGGACATGCGGACATGCTCTAAATATTTTGGGTGTCGTACAAGATAAAACAGTTGACGGTTTATATAGAGTTGGTACGGAACAATAAACACACTTTTTTCGCGAAATCAACTAAGAGAATGCTAAGGGAATTTTCTTAATTCCGAAGATGTTCCAGACGTTAAGCTGTTTTTAAGAGACATTAGTACAAAAGGTTCTAAATTTGGAGGACAAGACGTTTTATTTAACCTAATCTAACAAATTACGACATTTTAATAGCTGATCGGGGTTTGACTAGTCAAAACCCGATTTCATAAAATTAAATTTCGACCTTTGCCTAACCAACTTAGTCTCTCCTAGGTTTGACTAGTCAAAGGCCGAAATTATAATTTATTTCGGGCTTTGACTAAGACTATCAGTCAGAGCTGAGGATTGCCTAGTCAAACCTAGGAGCGCCTGAAATTCGAGCTTTGACTATAACATATACACTGTGTATATATTATTATTATACACAGATTATACAACATATGACAGAAGCTCGAAACAAATGACTGTGAATGAAAAGCCCTATACACAATGATTGATATCACATGTACTACTTCTGCAACTATAATGTGGCACTTCTACTTCCGGTTACACCTTTTACATGGAAGTGATATGAAAACCGGAACTTTGAGGCAAGTGAGTAATATGTCGTTTCTATTATTTTGGAGACTTAAAGAAACTGTACTTTCGGTTGCAACTCTGGAACTGGAAGGATTTTTGACCTTGAATACCATTCTTGAATTAAGCTCTCACTCGACGCCTCACTTGTCATTCTATCAGTTCTAATACCATAGGAGTTACAGTGGAACCTCGATAAGTCGGATGAATCGGGACCGCGGCCAATCCGGGTTATCGAAAATCCGGGTTAACCGAAGAATATGATAAAAATTAATAAAATACATATAAATAATAAACAAATACACATTATAATGAAATACATATGCACAATACATCTAAATTACGTACAGTTGTATACAGCATTGTTTATTTCTTGGTAAAAACTCAGTCGAAGTGAAAAAATGTTTGTTTTGTCTGATGAAAATCGGTCCGAATTAGCTGGACTTCCGGGTTATCGGAGGCCGACTTATCGGGGTTCCACTGTATATTTGCGGACAGTCAGACGAACCGAAAAACAGATATTAAACCGGAAATATACAGAGAAGGGCTAAATTATGGAATAAATTAATTTTCTCTAAAATGGACGACTTTGGAGAAAAATCCCGAAACAGGTCGATTTTGATTTTTAAATTACAATTTTTTGGCATATATTTCATAATAGTGACGTCATTCATCTGGGCGTGATGACGTACTCGATGATTTTTTTAAATGAGAATAGGTGCCGTGTGGCACCTCATTTGAAAGGGTGTTCAATTCTCTATTCAATAATATAAACATTAATATCATTATTTATACAGGGTGGCCAAAAAACAAATTTTTGAATTAAATTAATTGACGAAAAAAGAAGAATGTATGCAATTTATTTAACTAAAAATACATTCTATCACTGTCAGAAAATAGGAAATAATGTTTATTTGGCAAATAAACATTGCTCTTCGCTTAAATTAAATGTTCAAACTGCCAAGTGGTAGGTGGGAGGCTGTTTGTGATTTAATTTAAGCGAAAAGAAATGTTTATTTGTGAAATAAGCATTTTTTTTCTATTTACTGACAGCAATACAATGTATTTTTAGTTAAATAAATGACATACATTCTTCTTTTTGCGTCAATTAATTTAATTCAAAAATTATTTTTTTGGTCACCCTGTATAAATAATGATATTATTATTTATATTACTGAATAGAGAATTGAACACCGTTTCAAATGAAGTGCCACACGACCCCTATTCCTATTTAAAAAAATCATTGATTACGTCATCACGCCCAGATGGATGACGTCACTAGTATGAAATATATGCCAAAAAATTGTAATTTAAAAATAAAAATCGACCTGTTTCGCGATTTTTCTCCAAACTCGTCCATTTTAGATAAAATTAATTTATTCCATAATTTAGCCCCTCTCTGTATATTTGTTTTCGTCTTGCTAAGGCTCGTCGAATAATATATCGCTTGTAATATTTCAGCGGTTTTAAAACAGTCCTTCCGGTTGCAACTCTAAAACCGGAAGTCTGAGGTCAAACTTATCATCATCTATATTTGAGTGTCATATGCAGCAGCTTAACTTAACTTATAGTCTAAGAGCTAGTGAACCTTTTGACTAACGGTCGTCCTGTAAGGCTAGAAATTTGTAGAGTGATAATTCATAGCACACCAAAGCTAAAAACCATGACCTGGCAGGCCTCAGCGGTGCACGTGTATCTACCAGGTGAATCGAAAAGTGCAAATTTAGGGGGTAAAATAAAGTTTCTCCTGTAAGGTTTAAATTTAAGTATGTGTTTGAGTAAGTCATTTAAAAGAAATGTGTAAAATGACAGGCGATTCTGAAGAGCATAAGACCTTGCCAGGCGAGGGGAAAGATTAGGGGTTTTTCCTAAATTTATTTTTTTTGCATCGAACAAATTTTTTTTAAGTTTTTTGAATCATTCCAAACAGAAAAGGTCTTTGGTGATTTTTCTCTTAAGTTAATAGTTTTTGTTATATAAGCGATTGAAAATTTTGAAAATTGCGAAATCGACCATTTTTAACCCCAAATCGGATATTTATCTAAAAATCTCAAAGTTGCCAAGGTAGGTAGATATTCTTTAAACATTGATTGATGAAATCCCAAAGAGTTTTTTGCAATACAATATCGGAAACCCCTTTGTTTTTTAATTGCTAATCAAGCGGACGCTTCACTGTAGTATAAGTGAGGACGTTTGAGTTGGCATAAATTCATTATCTCGAGAATTGGCAAGTTTCAAGAGCAATCTTCAGACAGGTCGATTTTTATTTTTAAATTAGGACTTTTTGGCATATATATATAATACTAGTGACGTCATCCATCTGAGCGTGATGACGTAATCGATGATTTTTTTAAATGAGAGTAGGGGTTGTGTGATAGCTCATTTGAAAGGTTATTTAATTCTCTATTCACTAATATAAACAATAACATAATTATTTATACAGGGTGTACAAAAAAATTTTTTTTATTAAATTAACTTTGATTAAATTTGACAAATAGAAGAAAAAATTTTTTTTGTACACCCTGTATAAATAATTATGTTAATGTTTATATTACTGAATAGAGAATTAAATAACCTTTCAAATGAGCTATCACACAACACCTACTCTTATTTAAAAAAAATAATCGATTACGTCATCACGCCCAGATGGATGACGTCACTAGTATTATATATATACCAAAAAGTCCTAATTCAAAAATAAAAATCGACCTGTCTGAGGATTTCTCTTCAAATTTGCCCATTCTCGGGATAATGAATTTATGCAAGCTCAAACGTCCTCAATTATACTACAGTGTAGCGCCCGCTTGATTAGCAATTAAAAAAACAAAGCGGTTTTCGTTATTTTATTGCAAAAAACTCTTCGGGATTTCATCAATCAATGTTTAAGGAATATCTGCGTACCTTGCCAATATTGAAATTTTTAGATAAATGTCCGATTTGGGTTAAAAATGGCCGATTTCGCAATTTTCAAAATTTTCAATCGCTTATATAACAAAAACTATTAACTTAAGAGAAAAATAACTAAGGACCTTTTCTATTTGGAATGATTCAAAAAGCCTAAAAAAAATTTGTTCGATGCAAAAAGAATAATTTTAATAAAAACCCCTAATCTTTCCCCTCGCCTGGCAAGGTCTTATGCTCTTCAGAATCGCCTGTCATTGTACACATTTCTTCTAAATGACTTACTCAAACACATACTTAAATTTAAACCTTACAGGAGAAAGTTTATTTTACCCCCTAAATTTGCACTTTTCGATTCACCTGGTAGATACACGTGCACCGCTGAGGCCTGCCAGGTCATGGTTTTTAGCTTTGGTGTGCTATGAATTATCACTCTACAAATTTTTAGCTTTACAGGACGACCGTTAGTCAAAAGGTTCACTAGCTCTTAGACTATTATTAAATTTGTTAAGGTAGATTATGCAATTTGCAATTTTTTTTAAATTTTACAATAGATTGTTACTGTTTTTTGTTTCACTTCATTATATTTTATTTATATTGACAATTTATATCATTTTAGTAAATTGTATTTGTTATTGTTCTTATTTATGATTCTTGTAAGCTTGGTCTATAAAATTGTTAATTTTTCATGACTATAAGGCATATTTCTATTCTATCAGTTTTAATACTATCTTGGGTTATAAGATTTCATTCGACACCTCATTTGTCATTCTACCTGGTCTAATGATAGAGGAGTAATTAATTAGTGTTTAAAAACGGACAGACAGACATGTAATTCTAGGTTTTCACATTGTTTTCAAAATGAGTCTACACAATTGGTAGCTGAGGTTGCTTTTTTATATATTATATATTTGGTTTCATCTTAAAATACACTATACCTACCTTTATTTATACCTCTTTATTTATACGTCCATGATACCTACCTAATATTAAACACACTGTATAAACTCGTAATGCATTTGTCTGCGCCATAAGAGACAGAAACATTGTAACACTATCTCTAACTACCTGTCATCAGCATCCTGACAACCAAAACATTCTCGCTATCAATGAAAAATAAGTAGTGAGCAGACAGATAAAGACAACAAAAAACTTACCTTTAAAGAGCATCATAATCTTTTCTCGATATCGCCGGAATTCCATTGCTTCAGCCACGTGGCTCGCGACAAACGAGAAGAATCACTAACACGTCGCGCGACGTCAAATAAGACTTAAACACGAAACTAAAACTACTATAGGTACAAAAAAAAACTTAAACTTAAAAAAAACTTAAAATTACGTATTAAACAATTTCCCTTATCTTAAAAATTAACGAGTTACATCACGGAGAACTATCACAATCAGTTGCAGGAGCTTTTGGAGCCACGTTATCTCTTTGATTGTCTGAGACAGACTAATTCCAGTATCTTCAGGGAAGCTGGATGCGGCAACCCCTCGGCTAATTACCATTCAAAGGGCGGTTGTGAAGCTACGGGACTTCGGGTGGGAAAATCAGGGATAGGGTTGATGTGAACGAGAGCTGGAAGTAGAGCAATCGGCTGTAAAGGGTTAAAGATGGTAGGGAGAGCTCGGTTTTGATTGGAGGTTATTGTACGGTTTTTGTATTTGCATTAACATTTTTAAACGTTTATAAAAGTTCGTTGGTGTTATTAATTACAATGATTTATTGTATTAAACACAAGGTTTTATTTAATAAATGCAATTAAAGAAAGTAAAATAACTGCAAATATGATTAATATAAATATATCAATGAGAAAGGTAAACACTGGATAAAATTTGCGAGAATACATGATTTTTAAAATTAAGAATCTTCGGCATAATTAATCAACGACTATCATTGTCATTATCATCATTATAACCTTGGTGATCAGCTTCTACTTCTTCTTTAAGTGCCATCTCCCAATCGGAGGTTGGATATCACCATCACTATCTTTACTCTAACTACCGCTGCCCTAAAAATGCCTATTGAAATATCCATTGTCATAATCACGGTGTCATCTGAATATCTTATGTTGTTAATAGTTTTTTCTGCAATTGTTATTATTCCTTAACTTAAGGGATACATAACTGCTTAACTCCTTTCCTGATTTCAATTTCTGAACTGGGTTCGTTATCTATTATGTACAATTTGTCCTCTTTGATTCAAGTAACAGCTTGTTATTATTCTTAAGTCCCTTTAGTCTATGTTTTTTGTCTTCACAATTTATACTAATTTTTCATGTCTTACTTGGTCAAATGCTTTTTCAAAAACAACGTATAGTCCAGGGCGCATCTGTTTTGAGACGGACGTTGAGAGGCGACTCATCTTTTTTGCAGAAATTGCTTGGAATTAACTCATATAATAATAATTAAGTTATCCTCCTACTCAAAAAGGTCCGTAACATTGTTTAAATAATCAAAATGTCAAAAAATTAAGGAAAAAATCGATTTTTTTCTTCGTTTTTTGACTATAACTTTAAAAGTATTCACTTCCGAGAAAAGTTGTACTAAGATAAAAGTTGCGTAATTAAATTTCCTACACTAGGATTGGTTAAAAATTTTAAAAGTTGTCACCCTTGTCGTAAAATAGCAATAATTGCGAAAAAACATAAAAAAAGAAGCATTTTTCAATCATTTTTGCTACACTTAGGACCTTCATATTTTACCCAGAAAAACTTTATGATATAGTAAAATAATACTGTAAATTTAATTAAAATCGGTTCAATAGATTTTGCAAAATAAATTTTGCAATCCAGTTTTCGCAAAAAAATTTATTTTTCCGCAAATCGCCAGGAAATTTTGACATTCCTGTCAAAATTTCTTGAAGAAAAAGTCAGGACTTCCTTACTGTAAGGAAATGTCATTTCCTTACTGTAAGGAAATGATATTTCCGTACAGTTGTTAGTGTTCTACATAAATGATAGAAAATTATTAATAATCCATAAAACGTCTGTATGCATTTTCGTACTTTTCTCTTGATTTCTTTGGCAATAATTCTAATGAAGCAGTATTCACTGCCTCAACCAGCTCTGGAGGAGTCCCAGGAATGGAAATTTCATCATCACTTATCATTTTACTTTCGAGAACACCAGCAATTAAATTTATAAGCGTCAAGTTTGACAATTCAACCTCAATACGTTTCCATAGTAACCCAAGTAATTTTATTAGGAATTTCAAAGCACCATTTATTTGGGAATAAAATTATCGCGTTTTTTTTTAAATCAATATATATCTGTCGAATTTTAAACGATTTGCGGAAAAATAGTATGTTTACCTCGTAGGAAAAGCCACATTCCTGGACTCTGTGTTGCTAAGTCTCGGCTTGCGCCTCGACTTAGCAATCTTCACAGTCGTCCATGAATGTTAAGCTTTTCCTACCCGGTAAACAATGTACTATTTTCAAAATTTTGCAGGACTAAAAATAAAATAAGATAGCAAGTTAAATTTTTTTTACATATAGAAAAATACTGTACCTTTCATTTGCAATTTGCAAAATTAAAATCGGTCAACTACCAAGGCGTCAGGATTTTTTTTTAAATAAACAATAATTTTTGGTGCTACGCGCAGGACAGCGTATTCACACAAGTTGATTTCCACCAAAATTTCTTCCAATCATTATCTAATATATTATTTTCTTACTCTATATTTTGTTGTAAGTATTATAATATTTTAATTTCACAAACATCAAACTAATTTGATTATTGTTTGTGAAAAAAAAGCTTTTATGTCACTAAGCTATTTAATTATTAATAAGTAATTACTTTCCTATAATTTTAATTATATGAAAGAAAATTATGATTAAAATAAATTAAGATTATGATGAAAATTAAAGATTTGGTTGGGAAAACCCGGATTTTCCAATGAAAAATTTCGTCGAAGGAAATCGGAAAAAAATATCTGTGCAGAATTAAATTACGGTGAATTTTTATTCAGGCGTTTTTAGTTTGCTAAAGCTAAGCTAAGCGTTAGAAGCTAATTTGTTTATAAATAAAATAGCACACTTTCTGTGGACTTTGTATACCTATATTACTAATATATTATGCAAGATTCGATTACAGCAATAAAATACTAGATCTAGGTAAATGACTTTTCTTTGTTTTGCCTACTTTGCCCAGAGTAAAAAAATATCTTGCAATACATCACTTAATGTTTCATCAAAAATAGTGAAAATTAAAATTATTTTTTGAAAAAACAACATTGTATAAGTAGAAATAAGATTTTATGCTACGACACAATAGCAATACACACTGTGCATTCCGTTACATTTTTTAAAGCTGTCATTTTAACGGTTTTGAGCCGACCTGTATATACAACGATTTCTTTTCTTTGGCCCAAGCTCCTTTTAAAGACATTTAAATAATTACATCTACATAACCCGCCAAGACAGCGAGGGTCATTTAACGGTCGAAATATTCAATCAGTGCGAATAAAAATTAGTTCACATGCTCTATCCGTTTACCTGAGCCGACCAAACTATCCCTTGGCCATTTTCTCATGAGTGGTCATCAAGAAGTAAAGTAAGAATTTAATGTCGATCGTCCCGGACATAATGCAATATTCAAAAGGCCTCTACCTGCCTACACTGCCCACCCTTTGACCTCTTGCAATATGATCTAATTTAAATATGCCCTGGATTACTTAAAAAGAGGTAGAAAACCCTTCCTAGGTAGCAGGCCTTTGTCCACTGTTCTATTTTTTAGGGACTAGGGACCACTGGTCAAATTGAAATGGACCAGAGCATTTTAAATTAGGTTAACGGATTATAGAAGTAAGGTTTGGTATTTATAGTCACGTATGTGTATATATTTATAGCAGAGGAAATCAAAATTAGTGTCCGACAGTCTAGAAATTTCTTGTAATACATATTGATATAAAAAAATATAACCGTCAACGAAAGTCGTTAGCAAACACTTTTCACAATGTTTTTCTAGTTGGTATATCCTGTCATTCTACAATGCATAGTTCTTGAAGCTATAAATATGAGCCTTTTATATAGAGCTCTTTACTTGATATACCTATCTACATTTGAAAGGGAACTTTATTCTTTAAAACTACCCGCGAAAAGATAGGTTTATTTTATGTCAAATCAAAACTAGAACAGTTTTACTAAACATTTAAAAACACCATATTTTAACGTTTTTGGTTAGCTTTGAAAAACGTGAAAAGACTTATTAAAATTATTAAATTAGAATATTATTATTAAATAATAAGAATTATTAAAATTAAATATATTTTGTTTATTTTATATTTAATTTATAATTAAAATAAAATTCAATTTAATAGAATACAACAAAATCATTTCAAATTTTAAAACTTATTGTTTTTTTTAACCGCAACAACAACCCCTAGGGTAATTAGCGGGGTGGTTTATTTTTATTTTAGAAAAAGTTTTTTACTCATATTTACATGGCAGTTTTGAAAAATACAAACAATTTGAGAAAACTTACAGTTTGTTATATCTATAGTTTACAATTCCTGAGAAAGTTAATTGTTTTACTAATATCTTCTATTAGAACTTATTCCAGATATTTCAGTTGTGTATAAGAATTTGACAGTTAGTCCAGAAAGCCACTGCGCATCCGCTAGGAAAAATATTCTAATTCGGATTCTTTGCACAATCTTACTCAAAAAGGACTCCTTTTAACAAATTTGCGTGTTGCCAGGACCAAAAAGTGGTCAAAAATTTTTTAACGTTTTTTTTTGTTTTTTTCCTAAAATTATTTTTTTTTGCACGGAAAAAAGTTTTTTTAGGTTTTTTGGATCATTCCAAAGAGAAAAGGTCATAGTGACTTTTCTCTAAAAATGATAGTTTTTGACATATAAGCGATTAAAAATTGAAAAATTGCGAAATCAGCCATTTTTAACCCTCAAAAACTATGTGAAAAGCTGAAAATTTGAATGTTGCCAAGGTAGGTAGATATTCTTTAAACATCGATTGATGAAACCCGAAGAGTTTTTTGCAATACAATATTTAAAACTCCTTTGTTTTTTTAATTGCTTAATGCTAATCAAGCGTGCACGACACTATTTTCCACCGACAGTATGGTGCAAATGAAAGGAATAAATTCGTTATTTCGTAAACCGGCGACTTTAAGGAAAAATCCCGAAACAGGTCGATTTTTATTTTTAAGTTATGATATTGTGGCATATATGGTATACTAGTGACGTCATCCATCTGGACGTGATGACGTAATCGATGATTTTTTTAAATGAGAATACCGGTCGTGTGCTAGCTCATTTGAAAGTTTCTTCAATTCTCTATTCAGTAATATAAACATTTACATAATTATTTATACAGGGTGTCCAAAAAATTCTTATTAAATTAAATTATTGACAAAAAAAGAAGTAGAAGGACACCCTGTATAAAAAATTATGTAAATGTTTACATTACTTGATAGAGAATTGAAGAACCTTTCAAACGAGCTACCACACGACCCCCATTCTCATTTAAAAAAAAAATCATCGATTACGTCATCACGCCCAGACGGATGACGTCACTAGTATACCATATATGCCACAATATCATAACTTAAAAATAAAAATCGACCTGTTTCGGGATTTTTCCTTAAAGTCGCCGATTTTCGAAATAACGAATTTATTCCTTTCATTTGCACCATACTGTCGGTGGAAAATAGTGTCGCGCACGCTTGATTCGCAATTAAAAAACAAAGGAGTTTTGAATATTGTATTGCAAAAAACTCTTCGGGATTTCATCAATCGATGTTTAAAGAATATCTCTACCTACCTTGCCAACATTCAAATTTTCAGTTTTTCACATAGTGTTTGAGGGTTAAAAATGGCCGATTTCGAAACTTTTCAATTTTTAATCGCTTATATGTCAAAAACTATCATTTTTAGAAAAAAGTCACTAAAGACCTTTTCTGTTTGGAATGATCCAAAAAACCTAAAAAAAACTTTTTTCCATGCAATAAAAATAATTTTAGGAAAAAAACAAAAAAAAAAACGTTTAAAAAATTTTTGACCACCTTTTGGTCCTGGCAACATGGAAATTTGTTAAAAGGAGTCCTTTTTGAGTAAGATTGTGCAAAAAATCCGAATTAGAATATTTTTCCTAGCGGATGCGCAGTGGCTTTCTGGACTAAGTTGTGGAAATCGGTTGGGGATCCTTGCAAATGATGTATCCATGTGTAAATTTTTATGACTTAGCCTCTATCTAAAGGACTACTTGAACATGTCTTTGAGCTTTGAATAGTAGTAAATCAGAAGTAACATATTTTGATAATTTTTAATTTTTCTTATCTGTGGCTCCATTTTTCTTGCCAGGTTTTCAGATGGCGCTAATAAATAGTGTTTTCCGATTATAGTGCCATCAATCCATAATTCGAAAATTTTTTCGAATAAATGTTACTTATTTTTACATAAGGAATCCAAATCTGCAATAAAAAAATGGGGGCTCCTATTTAAGATTTTAAAGTTACCCCCCACCCCACCTCCAGGGGGTGGAGTAGAGAGTCGTGTTTGATGGTATTCGATAGGTTCTTGAAACATATTAAACACGTATTTTTTGGTTTTTTATTTGGAAGTGTATTTCTCGAGATATTAGACCGTTTCTATAATTTACCTATGGTATCAAGATAAATGTTTTTTTCCGATTATAGCGCAATGTATCCACAATCCGAAAAAATCTCATGAATAAAAGTTGCTTATTTTTACGCAAGCAATCCAAATCTGCAATAACAAATGGGGGTTTCCTTTTAAGATTTTAAGGTTACCCCCACCCCACCTCCAGAGGGTGTAGTAAGAAGGTCGTATTTAGTGTCATTCGATATATTTTTGAAAAATATTAAACACACTTTTTGCAGTTTTTTGATCCAATCTTCATTTCGCGAATTATTCGATCGTCCCGAGAATTTTTCGATTGCCCCAGGCCAGGCGATGAGTTCCATATCCTGGGGACCAGGTACCTCGGAGACCATCGCCGTCATGAAATTCGTGTTCAGTTACCTCCAAAACCTCCAAGTATAAAAATTAAACTCATTTCCGTCAATATTTCCTGAGTTCTAAATTTTTCATTTTCCATCTCTTCGAGTTGCACTTTGAAAATGCATTTTCTCATGCACAAAAATGTTTGCCGGAGATCAATTTAGTTCACAAAATTGCCTGACACTCAGAGCCTATTTTACTTCAAATCAGGCCCGAGGCACTACATAATTTTCGGGCCCCTAATAAAAATTTAATAGTAATAATAATAATAATAATATCTTTTTTAAATGTATTAATAAATATGTAATAGAAATATAGTTGCACCGGGTATTTAAATTTTGAGTAAAAATAAATAAAATTTATATTGAAATAATTAAACATTGTTGCAAAAACTACCGTGGAATTTCTCTACTATGTACAGCATATAAAGTCCTCACGTAAGTACATATTACAAAACGACGGCTCCAACCACAAGCAGAAAATATTATTGGAGAGCTTGGACAATGGATAAAATATTTACAGTCAAGCAGGTCTTGAGCAAATCATGGGAACACGACATTAATGTTCGCAACGTGTTTGTAGACTTCAAAGAGACATATGACCGAGTCCAAAGGAAGAGACTATACTATATATTGGCTGAATTGGCAATACCACACAAGTTAATTAGACTCATTAAAGCCACAAATGATGAAACTCAGGCATGTGCATGAGTACAAAACCACCAGACAAACTTTTTCAAAATCTCGCAGGGATTGAAGCAGAGAGATGGGCTGGCCCCAACATTGATTAATCTGACACTGGAGAATGCGGTTAGGCAAATGCAAACTGGACGAGTAAACCTACTGACCAATAGAACCGTTCAACTCAGCGGCGGCTCGTGGGTCAATCTTCAGGGGGGTCATTTTGGTTTGAAAACTTCAAACTGTTGATTTTTTAAAGTATTTAAAAGATCTTTTAGCATTTATATTTTAGATAAAAAATACAGACTTAGATAAAACTCAATACTATTTACCCTAGTTTTCCGAAAATTAAATTTGTCTTTTTTTAGAGTAAATCTTTTAAAAAATATAGGAAAAATGGTATGAACAGGTTATTGACTGATATATAGATAGGAATATTTATAGTATAATAAATTGTAAATTTATTAAAACGAAACTTACTTTAAATATTTTTATATTTTAAGTCAATTCTTCTATCCTTTAGTTCTGCAAAATAGTCTATGACCTTCTCATTGAAATTTGGAATGCTCTTGACAAGCGTTTTCTCGATGCTCAGCATAGACAAGGCACTAAGTCTAGGTTGTCCCATCGTATTACGCAGGAATGTTTTTACTCTTTTTAAAGTAGAAAAACATCTCTCACTTTCCACGGTTGTCATAGGGAGTGTGCACAAAATATTTAATAACTTCACTGCTTCAGAAAATGTTTCAGACAAATTCATGTTAATAAAAAGCTGAAGTATGGCTACTGCACCAGCACTATTGCGAAAATCCTCACGACAATATAAGACTTCAAGTTCCGATTTTAGTTTGGAAATATTCACTGTGGGATAATTAGCCGTCACCATTTTTAAAATATTTTGCGGAAAGTTGGTAGTGTATGCTTCAAATTTCTCTATGTAGAATAACTGTGAAATCATGAGATGATCATTGAAACTAAACCTGTGATTTATTTCAGATATAATAATATCACAAATTTCAAGTGCAGTTCGTCGCTTTGGATCCTCTGCAGTAGTTTTTCTTTTTTTTGCTGTTGATGTGCTTGGTACTTCTGATTCCAAAATAGTATTTCTAATTATTTGGATATTGTTGTTAAAAGACAGGATACAATTTTTGACAGATATAACATCAATGTCTCGCATTTGCAATTGTTTAAACAATATATCAACATGGGGCATTATTTTATGGAAAAAATTTAACCAAAATAAAAAATGCTCATCTTCCAAATGTCTTTTTAAACCAGTTGCTTGATTTATATTGTTACCATCTTGCTCCTCATCAATAATTTCCTCTAAGCAAGATTTTAAATCATCTTTATAAGTGTATACAATTTCAACACATTTTGTATTGAAAGCCCATCGAGTAGGCGCAGCTTTAGGTAGCCTTACTTTAACCACTCTATCCAGAACCATCGTACGTTTTGGAGATCGGCCGAAAAAGGACGAAAATCCGTGTAAATTTGCAAAAAATATTTTTATCGGTTTGTGTTGACTCGCCGCTTTTTGGAGGATAAGATTAAATTGATGGGCATAGCAGTGAATGAAGTGTGCATTTGGGTATATTTCTTTAATTTTTGTTTGTACTCCTCCCAGTTTACCGCTCATGACTGATGCACCATCGTAACTTTGGGCAATCAATTTTTCAGGTGCTTCATTAATTTTTAATAATTGAAGTTCTTCCAATATTACATTAGTTAAATGTTGTGCTGTAGTACCTAGGGGGTTAACAAATTTCCAAAATCTTTCATGTACAATACCAGTTAATACATATCGCAATATGATAATCATCTGCGTTTTATTGGAGCTGTCTGTGGTCTCATCTACTTGAATGGCCACAAAATTTGTCTGGCCAATCTCCTTCATGATATGAGTATGCACAATGGCTAACATTGATTCTAAAATATCGTTCTGAATTGTTTTCGATGTTCCTTTAAATACTGTACTTTTTTCAATGTGTTCTTTAAACATTAAATCCAGTTCAGAAACAAAATCGATAAGGCCCAGAAAAATTCCACGATTATTGGAGCTGTCACTTTCGTCATGACCGCGCAATGCAATTTCGAAAACTCCACAAAATTTTACACAGTCGATTAGTTTGTTTAAAATATACCTATTTTTAGATACCAATTCATTAAAGTCATGCACAGATTTACGATATACACTATCAAGTTGCTGTCTTATGTTAACACGTCCTAAACTTGCGTAACTCATTGATGAATTTATATGAGTAGTTGAAGAGGCATGTTTTGTAATTTTCACTTTTAAATGCTTAATGTCAGTTACTCCATTTTTCGCCCATACAGCGTCATTCGAAAACAGTAAACACGGATAGCAAAAAAATGCATTTCTCACACTGCAGCCACAAATCCAATCAGCAGACGGTAACTAACTAAACGTGAGGCCGTCGACTCTACTAGAGGTATACGACGGAAAGGTCACTCCCACTCTCGCCCACGAAATTGCTATCTGCCGTCTCTTTTCTATTTTACATGCATTTGTCCATAAGCCATAAGAACTGTATATAGACAATTTAAAATACGGCCCAGCCACGGGCTTGTGTATAGCGCGAGGCGCGACGTTATTATATCTATTATATTTGTTTTGCCAATGCAGATTGCTGAGAGAGAATTTTATATTTCAGAGTGAAGTTTTAGATAAAAGATATTTTTAATAAAATTGGTATTTTTATGAGATTATTTTAGGGGGGTCATTGACCAATTGACCCTAAGGAGGAGCCGCGCTTGGTTCAACTGGCCGCTTATGCCGATGATATGTATTAATATTATGAGTAGAACATCAACAGGAGCACAGGAAACACACGCAGAGTTAAAAATGCAATCGAAAAGGCTAGGTCTGGAAATTAACACAGAAAAAACAAAAATAATGATAGAGACGAGAAGAAATATAGTCCTACAAAACATTACACATGAAGATGGCATTGAAACGGTTGGAAAGTTTACATGCCTGGGAGTAGTAATATATGCTGACGGATCAGAAGATAGAGAAATACGGAAGAGAATAACGTAGACAAACAGAGCTTATTTGGCCCTCTCCCATATATTTCGGTACAGAAGTGTCCACCGAAAAAAGTGTCCAAATACAACTCACTATAAAACCTTAATTCGAAAAATAGCATGCTATGGCAGTGTAGCACGAGTCCTGAAAGCAACATCCAAAAACAAACTCGACACATTCGAAAGGAAAGTACTTAGGAGAATACTAGGACCTGTGAGGGAAAATGGAATCTTCAGAATTCGATACAACGAGCTTTATAAACTTTATAAGGAAACACCCTTGTCAGACTTCATTAGATTAGAATACAAAGATTGCAATGAGCCGGACATGTGATAAGAATGGGAGAGGATAGGCTACCAAAAAGAGAAATGAACGCTGGATGCAGGTAAAGAGACCGGTTGGAAAGCCAAGAAAGTGCTGGGAAGACAGAGTAAGCAGCGATGCACAAGCATTTTTAGGAGTCCGTGTATGGAGAAGAGCAGCCACAGATAAACAAGGGTGGAGGGAAAAAATAAAGGAGGCCAAGGCTCAATTTGAGCTGCAGTGCCGTAGAAGAAGCAGAAAATAGGATGGGAGTACGAACTTCCTTTTTCTGCACTGTTTTGAGGTGTGAAATATGATCATGTTGCATCTTTTTGTGCCTGCCGTTCCTGTTCTCTTAATTTTTGCTTTTTTCTTGTAACTCATGATAATAACGAAACGATTACTTAGTTAAGAAGAATAAGTGTTTAAAGAAATTTAATAAAACGACTAATGATTAATGAATAAATTAGTGGAACTAACTTAAAACACAGGACTGAAAACCAATACAAGCAAGCAATACCTTATCTTTGTAGAAAACGGCATCAAACCAAATATTACATTTAAATGTGCATTTTGAATAAATATTATGACAATACGTGACACTACCTCTTGTTAATCCTACCCCTTGTTAATCCTACCTTTTGTTAATCCTTCGGAGTGGTGTCTAAATTTTGCTTATTGGTATTGATGCCGACAAGGTAGTCTACCTACTCTTATTGCAGTTTTATAATAAGAACAGTCTATGGTTTATGAATATAACTCTAACCTAATTTGTTATCATTTATCATGTCCTGTTCGTAAAATGAAATAATAATTTTGAAAATTTATTTTGTTTTTCAATAAAAATTTTCCTTTAGTGATCTTTTCGGTTCCCATTAAAATGCGGGCCCGAGGCAGGGGCCTCATGGGCCTAGTGGTAAAATAGGCCCTGCTGACACTTTCTTAAATCCAATGCAAAAAGTTGCATGACATGAAGATTCATCTTACTGCACAAAATTCCTAGGTTTTGGGCTTTTTAGTGCTTCGTTGCTTCGCCTATTATAATATTATCTTGACTGAAAAATATCGAATCGCGCAGTAGGTACTTGCTATCAAGAGTGTACTAAAATTACCTCCGGAGAACTATTACAACTATCCTAGATAAATGCGACATGTTTTCTCGGATAATTAACTGATAAGAAGCGACTCGTTTTTCCCATAACTTCCTTTCTTTATCAGAAAATATGCAAAAATATGAAAAGGGAACTCACTCGCTGATAAAACTCAACTGACGGATAATGAAATGACATGCTTTAAATTTAAAACGAATTTTTACACGTGTATCGCAGCCTGAGAGATAATGTTCGATCGTTAGTGCTCTTAGTATTTGCGCTGTTATTTTTTTTATTGCTCATGCTCGGAATAAAATTTACTTCATTTTCCATGGGCTCGATAGATATGCATTTGTGTCAAGAAGTCTGGCGATTAACCGAGTGCGCTTCAATATCTTAAGCAATTCGTAACTCGGAGAGGTTAAAGACTTCTGCTATATAGCATTCAATATTTACAACGCATATTACCAGATTTGCCTATTTTTATACAGGAAACTATATATTCCTGGTTTTATCACCATTTATTTCTATTCTTCTTCTTCACGTGCTTTGTCCGTTCCGAACGTTGAGTTGAGAATTAACATAGCTATTCTGACTTTGTTTAAGCCGGCCACTCACGGTACTGCGGTGTCATTCGACAAAATCGTCGATGATATCAATTATTTTGCAGTACTGCAGCAGACAAGTCAGTTTCTCTGTTGTCAAATTGTTTTGGAGCCACGACACCCTTCTGCTGTCTATTTTCCCTTGGATAAAGTTAGCTGAAGTACCTACCCTATATTTTCTGTGCCTGATAACGTGACTTAAGTATTCCAACTTTATGTTCTTTATATTTATTCTTACGCGTCTCTCTCCTTACCTATCCGGCGTAGGATAATCTTTCTATACCGGGTGGTGAATTGGAAGACAGGCCATAGGAAACTCAATGTAAAATTCTAAACTGTTGAATTCCTGCTTCCCTAATTATTTTACATCAAAAGACATTAGAAACTATTTGTAGAGGATTGAAATCTGTATTGAAAACAACTGTTAAAATTGTTCTACGAATTAAGCATATTCCATAAAAATGTAATACATTTTTCAGTTTTTCAGCCCAAAATTAGGCCACACACAGTGCAATAATGTGTCATAATGAAGTTATTATTTTCGCATTTTTGAACTGTCAATATTTTTATTTTATCATTTATTTTATTGTTTAAAAACAATACAGTTGATAAGATAGCCTCAGTTGAGGAGAAAGTATTAATAATAAATAAAATTTAACGTGAAGTAAAACACTCCCTGGTGTAGTTGGTATATTTTAATAAAAATTTAATTTTTTTTTTAAATCCAAAAGGATTACGTTCAAAATCGTTTTCGGACTTAAAATGTCGGACCTTTTGGATTAAAAAAAAATAAATTTTTATTAAAATATTCCAACTACACCAGGGAGTGTTTTACTTCACGTTAAATTTGTTAAAAGATGTTTTATTCAGTCAATGGTGTGTGGTGTGAGCACTGTCAGTTAAATAGTGGCCTAACTTTTACACACATACCTACAGTGGCAAATGTATTATATTTTTCAAAATTTTGGAATGCGTTTAAATCGTAGAACAATTTTAACTTTTGATTTTAATACAGAGTTCAATTCTCTACAAATATTCTTTCATGACTTTTGATATAAAATAATTAGGGAAGCAGGAATTCAACAGTTTAGAATTTTACGTTGAGTTTCCTATGGCCCGTTTTACGATTCACCACCCGGTAAATTGTTTCTATTACATATGCTTATATAGGGAGCCCTAGTTCTTCTTCTTCTTCTAGTATTCTAGTTCCATGACCGCTATGAATCGTTAGATATCGTGTCGGGTACCATATTCGCTATAGTGACTTTATTGACAGCAGCTCTGAATAATGATATACAGTATTTTTACTACAAAAGCAAGATTACGTAGGTCAAAATTATTGACGTATGATTACTGTCAAAACATTAGAATGTGACTTTTCATCATTGCCACGTTTATGTCATTACTTGTCAGAGATATTTTTCTTTGTTTTTGTTTACTATAAAAATAATATCTATAATTATTTATTCTAATTAATGATGTGGTTTTCATTAATTGCCGAAATATATTAATTAGCAACAACATTATTATAGTGTAGGTATAATCATTAAAAAAGATTATTTCACAGCTCACAGCATAATAGGGCTTTTCATCGATTGTCATTTGTTTCGAGCTTCTGTCATGTGTCACATAATATTAATCTATCTACGTCATACGTCTTCGGTTTGTATCATTGGTAATACCAATAACGTACGACGTAGATATATTAATACTATGTGACATGTGACACATGACAGAAGCTCGAAACAAATGACTGTGAATGAAAAGCCCTATTGACCGCAACCAGCAACACTGAACTGTCATTTGCGTTTGAATGTATGAGTAGTGTACGAATGTCTAAAATATTTAACTAAAATTATTATTTTTTGGAATATTGAACTTAAATAATTGTTTTAGAAAATTTATATTATTGATAATAATAAATGTTTTTGGTTATTTAATTAATATATTTCTAAAATTCTCAATGTAATCGCGATTACGTTTTTTTTTTATTAAAATACCATATGGACGCTTATAAATACAAGATCGGGCAGTTCCTTGTTGGTGTCGTATTTTAGCTGTGCTACACAAATTTCAATTCTAGAGTTGATGTTATGGAATATCATTATTTTCGTTAACATTAACAAATATTTTGGCATATGATTAAGGTGATACAGTAGCAATCAACAGGTAGCAAAAACGCGTTCCAAGATTGCGGCTGTAATTTTGAATATTTTTTCGAGATATTTGGCACACGTATTCGTAATATAATAAAGAATGGCGGTACAGAGCCCAATTTGAAAAATATATTAATATGTGGAAATTACTCTGTAATGAACTCGATGAAAAGTACCAGAAAAATAAAAAAGACTGGAAAAGAGAAGAATCAATAAAACTATAGACAAAACAATATATACCAATATACAGAGAGATATACAAAAGAAGATCAGGGAATCAAAGGAACATTTGTTAAATGAGAAATGAGAAATGCTGTGAAATGGAAAATCTGCGAGAATTACACGACTCGTTTAAGTACATAATAAGATTAGAGAAATCACAGGAAGCACAGACGGTAGAGAGCCAGCCAGGGGTGTAAGTACGATGTTGGGGGCCCCGGGGCAAACGTGATCTGGGGCCTCTACCGGCGGGTCTAGGGGGTTTACCCCCAGCGGAAGGGGAGGGGGTCCGGAAAAATGTTTGATATTTAACCCCTTGAAAACGCATTTTAATGCATTCAATGACTGAAGTTTCTTGTATAGTCTGTTCGCTAAACTCAGACACATAGCCCAGTAAATGGACGGGAAATTCGGCGATACCGTGTAATTTTCAGGGGCCACTCCGAATTGCATGAAAATTTGGATTTAGGTTCTACTTACTCTCCACTTCAAAGTTGAAATTGTGCCGTTGGTTGCTTTTACTTGGGGGGGGGGGACAGTCACCCCTTCTCGGGGGTGAATAAACATATGTTCAAGATAAGACCGGAAATGGATAAATTGACTGATTTTAAGCAACTTTTGTTCTATAGAGTTTTTTACGTAAGTCAATACTTTTCGAGTTATTTGCCATTGAAAATGTTGATTTTTCGACAAGAAAACTACGTTTTCAGGCGGTTTTTCGACAATTAACTCAAAAAGTAAATATTTTATCGAAAAAAATATTCTTAGCAAAAGTGTAGCTTATAAAAATCCCAAAAAAATGGTGTATCAGTAAAGTCTATCAATCAAATTAAAACAAAGTTGTAGCTCATGAAAAATGCGTTCCTATTCGTCTAATTCCAAATCGAATATTTCAAGGTGAAATCACCGAAAAATTAAGCACTTTTCGGGAAAAATCCATTTAAACTTTTTTAAAGCGTTTATAAAAAGCTTTGTTTTAATTGTTAACAAAAGTATTACCATTAAAAATAAGCGAGTTACGCTCAAAAGAAAGTTGACCTTCTTTTTTTTTGTAAAAAATCATGAAAATCTCGCCGTGTTTAGCTCCCCAAATGAAATTAATTGCTATAGCTTTACAAACATTTTACTTACCTGTCTATTTTTTATATGATCTGTCAGTCTCACCGGTTTAAAGTGTTTATTTTTGAAAGGGTTATAATTGAGAAAGCTTGAATGGGTCACTAATCACGAGTGTATGTAAATTTTGAACAGCCATATCTTAACCAATTTTTGTCTTACGGAGAAACAAAATAAACTAGCATATTTATAATAGCAAAACCTACATTTTTTACTCTTTAATATTTCTCTTATCACTAATACTTTTTAATTTTTTTACTCTTTAAGATTTTTCTTATCACTAATACTTTTTAAGTTATTTTGAAAAAATTAAATTTTTCAAAAATTTTTAGAAATTTTTTTTTACTATAAAACCAAATGTTTTCAAAACTAAGCACTTCAAACCAATCAAACTTACAGTTCATATAAACAATACACATACAGTTAAAATAGATGGTAAAGTCAAACGATTAATTTCATTTAGGGTGCTAAATAGAGGGAGGTTTTGACGATTTTTTTACCAAAAAAGGGGCCAACTTTTTTTTTCCAGTGTAACTCGTTTATTTTTGATGCTGTAAACTTTTGTAAAAACAAATAATAAGCTTTTTTCGATACTTTAATAATGTTAATAAGGTTTTCCCGACAAGCGCTTCTTTCTTCGGTGATTTCGTGTTGAATTATTCGATTTGGAATTAGACGAATAAGAACGTATTTTTCTTGAGCTACAACTTTGCTTCTACTTAATTTGTAGATTTTACTGGTACACCATTTTTTTCGTTTTTTTTATAGGCTACACTTTTGCTAAAAATATTTTTTTCGATAAAATATTTACTTTTTGAGTTATTTGGGAAAAACGGTCTGAAAACGTAGTTTTTTTGTCGAAAAATCAACATTTTATATCGCGAATAACTCGAAAAGTATTGACTTACGTAAAAAACTTTATAGAACAAAAGGTGCTTAAATTAAGTCAATTTATCAATTTCCGGCCTTATTTTAAACACGCGTTTGCCACCCCCGAGAAGGGGCGTAAATGTCACCCCCCCCCCAAGTAAAAGCAACCAACGGCACACATTCAACTTTGAAGTGGAGGATAAGTAGAACCTAAATCCAAATTTTCATGCAATTCGGAGTTGCCCCTGGAAATTACACTCCAAAACGGTCATTTATCGGGCTAACAACTGGCTAGTGATTTTAGTCGGTAATGTTTTTGTTTTTGGCCAATTTTGCTAAAATTGGCAAAATTACTAACTATTTAGTAATTATTAATTATTTATTCATTATTTTTTTTTACTTACAAAATTACTTACTAAAATCACTAGCCAGTTGTGTCTGAGTTTAGCGAACCGACGACTATACCTACATTTTGAACACAAAAAAATTGAAATCACCTTATTTTAAGCTAAATAATCTTGTATGTAGATACCATCAATATAACATCTTTTCTGTTTTCATAAAAAAATATACTATAATGTTAATTAGATTGTTCGGCTACAATGTAGGTTTGTAATTGCGTTATATTGCCTATAGGTACTATAACGCGATTTCAAACGCATTATGTGGCCTGGTATAAAGCGATTATAAACCTACAGTGTAGCCGTACAATATAAAAGGCAATTTGCCTATTTACAAATATGTTGTTATTATCAAAAATTTCTATGATTAAATGTAATTTTAGTTTACAATTTTAATTTTATTAGTTTGAAATCTCTTGGGACACATAGTTTACATACACTCTACATACCACTTATTACATTTCGAAGCTTTATTCAGTATGTTTAGAAGTATTCTTAAATTATTAGAGTACAAAATGAGGAATAATTAGACGCAAAAATCGGAGATGTAGCTTCTTTTATTTTGACAATTAGAGTTACTACAATTTCCCGATTAAAACTCCTTCCTTCTTACTTTCATCGTAGAAAACTCTTCAATGGCGTTGTCTATGTTGATCCTATTGGCCCGTTAATTTTCAATAGAAAGTAGAGCTAAGCTGCTAAGTTTTATTTCGCCAAAATAACTAATTTCCTCAGTAATAATTTATATATTTACGAAAGGTCTCGGGGGCCCCAGCTTAGCCCGGGCCCCCTCTTCCAATGGCATTTTAGGTTTTATTTTGCCGAAATAACTAATTTCCTAAATGATAATTTAAATTTGTTTTTTTAAGGTCTCGGGGCCCCAACTTAGCTCAGGCCTCAGGGGCCCCTGTTTTGTTCCAATTGCATATTAGTCAAAAAGACTAATTTCCCCAGTGAAAAATTAAAACTTTATGTTGAAGTCAAGGATGCCCCTGTAAAGTCTTTTTAAAATGGTGTCATTTGAAAATATTTCGGGATCGGCTTTTAAAATCCATATTTTTATTTTCCTCGTAAAAATCTATGCACGGCCAACAAACCGGGGGCCCCTTTTGGCTGCGGGCCCCGGGGCGCTGCCCCGGTTGCTCCAATGGTAGTTACGGCCCTGGAGCCAGCCTCCCTGACTCAAGCAACGATGAGAAAAGTGGAAGTTTTCAAGTGTGTCTTTACAGAAGAACAAAATACGAGCAGAATATGATGCAGCGAAAGATTTTAGGAAAGTGCAATCTCAGGGAGTGGTAGATTTCTCGTCTAGCCAGATTTTTAGAGTAGCTGTAAGCAGAATACAATTAGTCATGAAGATCAATCTTTGAGAGAAGACAGCACATTAAGAAGAAGAAGCTTAGACAACGACAAAATTTTTCAACAATACGATAACTTTGTTCTGTATTGTTAAAGATTTAAATGATTTTAAATTAAAGATAAAACTTCTGAATCAAGCATATTTAATTTTTTCCGTGACTCATTACCTACGCCATAGATACTAATGAATTTATGAATCTACAAATATTTAAGATATCTAGAACATATTCTGTAAATCGACTGTTCCATGTCACATGTCAGAAATATTTTACCTTGGAGGATTCTCAGAGATGTTTTTGTTTATTGCTGGCATTGTTCTACATTTAGCCATCGCATAATTTGCGTGTTTGGTTCATGAAATAATTTTCTGTGACGTTTACAGAATGTTATCTAGTAAATGTGTCTCATTAGTTTTTATCTGTAAGCCCGTTTTTCTGCTATTTCTGTTAAAAGCCACCTACCTTTTATTAATATATATGTCGGTGCTCCGCAATTAGCTACTTATACTTTAAATAAGTCTAATAATGCTCATTTGCAGATAAGATGCACTTTGTATGGGAAAAATTGTGCAAATGCATTGGCTATATTCATCATTCTCTCTACTGAGTGAAATTTAAGTATGAAACAAGTGAATTTAAGAATGAAACGCCTCTATTATTATTATATACAAAACAGCGTTACAAGGCCTTTAGAGGCCATTGGTTTCGATAGTCTTAACTAGATTTTTTAATTTTTTTCGGTTCTTTACTTGTTTTCTTTAAATCCATTGTTCCCATTTCTTTCATGTCAATCCGGATGGCATCAAACCACTTCCTTTCAACTCCAACTCCAGAGGGGGCGTTCAAGTATTACGTAACGCAGCTTGGGGGGAGGGGGTCTTGTAAAACGTTACGGCGCGTTACATGGGGGAGAGGGGGTTCAAACAGCGCGTTAACATTCTTTTTTAACTTAAATGAAAAAAAACTACGGAATTTCATTTATGTTTTACATAGACCCCTGAATTGTATATGTTGCACACTCACGCTTCTTTCATGTTCCGACAACAGGACAATAGTACCTATTCAAGTAAAAAAATCTTAAAATTTGTAACACAGATGAAGCACAGTAACATGTGTTTGCAATAATTAGCTGGACCTTTCTCCAGAACAAAAGATATAAAGATACAGATGGGATTTAAGAGGTTGCAGAGGGAACTACATGTTCATAAATCATGTATGTTTTCTGAAATCGTTTTCTGCAGTAGGTATTCATTAATGTTTTAAATACGCAAATTTTCAAATTATTTAAAAATGTCTTTAAATAAAAAGCATTAAATACAAAACCCACTATATTGATACCTACTTAGTTTAGAAAATTGATACGATATTTAAAAAAAATAATACCCTTATTTAAAGTGTGATTCCTGAATTATTAATTTCAAAGTTTTATGCGATTAATATCTTGACGAAAATTATACAATTATACATAATTTCAAAATTTCACCTTGCATTATTTATTTCATTTATTTATTAATTTCACCTTGCATTATACATAATTTCAAAATTTCACCTTGCATTATTCATAATAGACCCTACATAAGTCACATTTTTGAGATGAGGTTGTTAAGCAGCTTCTAAAAACAAAAATATACAGGGTGTTTAATTAAAATTAAAGATAATGGACTATACAAGACTTGAGTAAATCACTCTGTATATTCAAATTTATGTTTAAATAGTCCATAGTTGAATCTAAAAGTTGACGTATCCTACCTAGCGTTTTTATAATTTTCTAAAATAATGACACATGACAAAAACAATTTTATTCCATAAGTGGTTTCCATACATTATAATTTTAAATGATCACCCTGTATTATTCATAAAGACCATGAAATCAGATTGTTAAG
Organism: Diabrotica virgifera virgifera; assembly: GCF_917563875.1. Lineage (NCBI taxonomy): Eukaryota > Metazoa > Arthropoda > Insecta > Coleoptera > Chrysomelidae > Diabrotica > Diabrotica virgifera. Next base: position 220,161,549 of record NC_065448.1, on the reverse strand, counting down.
CAGCTTTTAAAAATATAAAAATATACAGGGTGTTAAAAAAATAAAGCTTATGGACTACGGTAGGCTTGCATGAATCACCCTGTACATTTACGTTATATGTTTATATTACTGAATAGAGAATTGACAAATGAGCTAGCACACGACCCCTATTACCTATTTAAAAATAAGGGGTAGGGGAGGTGAAAAGGAGGGGGTTGACAAATGACAGATGTATGTACCGTAAAAATGTGTCTCCCTTAGATCAAAAATCGACCTGTTTCGTCATTTCCTTAAAATCTAATAAATACTGCCAAATATCGGGGTGGACTGTTCTCTTTGGCCCACTCTGTATAGAGGCGTTATTTGCTTTTAAGGCCATCGGTCCATAATTCGCAAATATTTTACGGCTATCCCTACTTTTTCTGCCTTTACACGGCAAATTATGTGTAGTAAAATTCACACTGGTATGGATATGTAAACATTACTAGAATGTCATTCTACTTGACAATGTCATCATTAACTTTAAAGAGATGGCTTTTGAATGTTCTTGGATAACTGTTATTTGTATAATAATTGCAAATTATTAATTCAGTTAATAAATGTGATAATTTTTTCACTAACTATGTAGCTATCCAGTGATTGTAATAATTTGTATGTACAACAAAAACTAATACTCAATCGAGAAAAGAGGAAAAGTGGTAAAGTGATATTTTAATAATATATTGTTACTATGGAACGCTTACAATTATTTTGAACATCTTTAACAACAAAATATTTGAATCACAGAATATAATCCTTAGGGGAGTGCATATAGATTTTCACTTTGGAAAAAATCAAACAAGATAGAACTTTTTGTAATTTCATTAAGAAATGTTTAATAAACAACATATCAAAAAGTTCTACTCGAGAAGTGGGTGCTTCATTTTTTATTAAACAAATGAACTACGAAGTTTGATTTTTTTTTAATAACTCCGAAAATATAAATTTTAGAACAAAACTGACTTGAACATTGAAAAATTCAGAAAATTTTACAAAAAAAACCTTACATAAAGAATTTTCTAAAATTAAATCTGTATCTTCTATAATTTTTTATTTATAACGTTAAAGTCACCCTTCTCACAAACATTGGCGCACTGTAAACTAGCGTACGGCGAAGTGCACGGTTGAGTTATTTTAATGTAATTCTTTAACTAATGGATCAAATGAAATTTTACAAATTGAAACTAAAAGAAGAATAACTAATCTATCTTATGGGTATAATGAAAAGAAATAAACTATATGGGCATAAGTACGATGGGGGCGGAAAGTGAGCCTTACATGAATTTTGTTTAAAAATGATTTAAAAATGTGTAACTAATACAATTTTTCTTATCAAACCCTCAATTTTGCACAACTTACCTATCAAGTATCGTACTAAATAATGTTTTATTTAAAAAAAATCTCAAAAATTTAATTCAAATGATATGACGTCTTAAAAAATGTAATTTTTGAAATCTTCGTAGTTTTATAGAATTACCACCATTTTAAGACGGTATTACTCAAGTTTAAACAGATCTATTACAGTCTTATAAGTGCCTTTTTAAAGCTTAGGATGTAATCTTTAAAATGCACTAAATCATTTTACTTTAGATATGAAATAGACTATTTCTTTTTGAGAAAATTAAGAAAGATAACAAAAATGTAATACAAAAACCGATTATTACCAGCTAAAAAAATGTTTATATAAAGTTATCAAAACTTTTTTCTGTAAAACTTACCTAAAATACATTTAATAATAAACTTCAGCAATAATAAATGTTCAGCAAAAAAAATTTTTTTTAGCTCTTATAGAGTATGTCTGCGTAACTTTGAACCTATTGATAACTTTTTATTTTCAGTTTTACGAAAAAAGTTATTCTTTATAAAATACTCTGCATCGTATATAATCTAAGAGGCAATCATCAAATATCTTTAATGAATTTTATACGAGGTATGTCAAAAAATATGAATTTCACTCAAGAGTAAAGTATCGTTAAATTTCACAATATCGAAAATCTTTATTAAAAAAAGTTGTTTGGAATTAAAAAATTTGTTTTATATTAGTCTTCAATTACATCCTTCTAATTAAAATATTGTGAATAATAAAGGCACGTAACTCTTAAGAAAAATTTATATTTTTTACATACCTCGTATAAAATTAAAAAAGTTTAATATCTGATGGTTGTACCTTAGATTTTAGACCAGGGAGAGCATTTTATGAAGAATAACTTTTTTTCGTAAAAGTGATAATAAAATAGTTATCATAATTGTAATAAAATGATGATGAATATCCGTAATTTGAGAAAAAATTGAAAAAAAATTTTCGATTAGAATAATGTAATTGTATATTTAAACATATTTTTTTAATTTCAAACAACTTTTCATAATAGCATTTTTTGATATTCTGAAATATAAAGGTACTTTACTCTTTACTCTGTATGCAGTAACGAAATTCATATTTTTGACATAACTCGTATAAAATTGATAAAATTTGATATCTGATGGTTGAGTTTTAGATTTTTGACTATCCAGAGCATTTTATAAAGAATAGCTTTTTTTCGTAAAATTGATAATAAAAAAGTTTTCCATGTGGTTCCTAGCTACGCAGACATACTGTATAAGAGCTTCTGTATATAGACAATACAGCCACTAGACAATATAGAAATTTACAGCCGCAATCTTGAAACGCGTTTTTGCTACCTGTTGATCGCTACTGTTTCATCTTAACGAAAAATAGAAACCTAGTAAAAGACGTATCGGTATTACATCAGTTTGACCTAGGAAGCGACCATAGAGTAATAAGAACAAAACTAGTATAAACAAAAAAGAATACATGAAAAAAGATACGAATGGACATTTGAAGAAATAAAAATTAGTGAATTTAATAAAAAGATAATGCATGCATTAAATCAAGTTAACATGCAGCAGATAAACTCCAATGATATTGATGATTTGAATAACCTTATAACCGAAACAGTGAACAAAAGCATGCTGCAACTGAAAAAACCAAAAACAACGCACAATGAATTAGACAAAGAAATATTACAACAAATAGAAAAAAGAAAGATCTTAAATAAATCTAACAAAAAGGGAACCGAAGAATATAGAGAACTTAATAGCAGATTAGAAAATGAATCAGAAAACAAAAAAGAAAAGAAGAAGAAAAATTAATAACAACAACTATTGAAAAAAATAAGAGTATGAAATGCCTCAGACCGACACTAGGACGACGTCAGAAAATATCATTAATGGGAAAAGACGAAAATGAAATCACAACCAGAGAAAACATACTGAAGCGAATCGAAGAATTTTACACGGAACTCTACAGAACACATCAACAAGACGATAAAATGAGACCAGCACGGAAATTAATAAAAAATGTTGGATCGGAAATAATGCCAAAAGCAACAATTTCAGAGGTAACTACAGCATTGGAAAACATGAAGAGAAATAAAGCTGCAGGAGAAGATATAATTACCACAGATATGATATTAGAAGGAGGTAAGGAACTTATTGCAATTATAACTAAGCTTATAGACAGTTGTTTACACCAGGTCAAAGTCTCTAAGAGCTGGAACTAGTGATGAGCAAAACAAGAACAAGACCAAGACCAGGCTAGTCTTGGTCTTAGTCTTGTTCTTGCAAGCTTGGTCTTGGTCTTGCAGCTAAAAGGCAGTCTTGGTCTTGGTCTTGGTCTTGCACTAGCCGGTCTTGTTCTTGGTCTTGGTCTTGCTGCAAGAGTCTTGCTGGTCTTGCTTTTTTGGTAGTAATAATTTGAACCAAACAATTTTGAATAAAATGTACATTGAAATAAATAAAGATGTGAAGAATGAAACTATATTATTTGCTTTAAAATTTTAACAGAATGTAGAATGTAGTTTCAAACGGATACCAATTTTAACATTATACATTCACCTAATGACCTAATTATTTCTCTCTATATAAAGAGATTAGAGTATATTTTTATAATGAAAATGTTTATCAGTAGGAAAAACCTGCATTTACAACCCTTGTTATTGCCGGCCTTCGGTTGTGTCACGTTGTGTTTTGCATGCTGTCGATACCTGCCGCCTGCCTTCAGACCACGTCTTGAGTCTGGATTATTCTTTATTGCCCCTGTATTTTAATAAAATTTTAAAGAAAAAGAGCTTCTTAAAGGTGCCACAAATGGTCGGGGACCTTTAATTCACGGATTTTACGAAAAAGGATAAACGGTTTATAGTTGATAACAGATAATGATTAGCTCCTTTCACTCGAACACTGTAGTATTTATACTACGAGGGTCAAATTTAAGAACATAAATTAAATTATTTTAAGAGAACACAAAAATCAAATATTTTTTACTCTATTTAATCATTATTTAATATAATTAACTTTTTTTATAAACTAACTAAAACATACTTTTTAGTAAATACGTTCATATTTACCATACCTATTTATAGACCTAATACTATAACATAATAACTATACCTAATGGGGAGTTATAAACGCTTAGGGGAGTTATAAACGCTTAATTCTGTAATTTTTTATCTTGCAGTTCTTTAATTTTATTTAAACTACATTGCTCTCGTAACACGAGTTATTCGCACTTTTTATTTTCACATATTTTTGGATTGAATACCCATTATTACATTTAAAAAGTTGAAAATATTCGGATGTGGGTAGTAAAAACTAGAATTTAAAACACACTGAAATGATGCGCATGCATTTCAAGTGCGCACATACTATTTGTAGTACTGGCCCTTTCTGGGGAAAACCTAGATTCTTCCAAATAGTTTTCAACTATGAAATCAGTAAACTTCTTTACGCGTTTGTCATCCGGGATTTTCACAAATAATTCAATTTCCAACTTTTGTTGATTGTAAAATATTAATCTAAAAAATAATTTTAAAAATTCCCCAGTATCGGAATTTTTGTCATTATATTCAGAAACTGAACCTAAGCTTTGGATTTTGCGATACCAAGCTTGACACATTACAATCGACAACCAGTTATTTTTTATTCAGGCCACAATGCTTTCACAGCATTGTGAATCCCTTTTCAAAATTTATTATGATATTTTTTGTATTAATTTTAAATTTAACGACCTACATTTTTCCTCGATTATGCGAAAAGAATTGAAATAAGTGTCAGTATTTTTATTAGACAAAAAAGCGAAAACTACTGGTACATAAAAACCATTGTTTCTTACAATGTCAGTATATATTATTGAACTAAAAAATAAAGTTAAATAATAAAAACCAATTTTTCTCAAAAAAGTGCAAGAGTCTTGCAGGTTGGTCTTGGTCTTGCGTGGTCTTGCAAGGTTCGGTCTTGGTCTTGGTCTTGTTCTTGCAAGTTTGGTCTTGGTCTTGGTCTTGCAACCAAAAGGCGGTCTTGGTCTTGGTCTTGCTGCAAGACCAAGACCAAGACCGCAAGACCAAGACCAGTCTCGCTCATCACTAGCTGGAACAAGTCTAAAGTAATCTTATTACACAAGAAAGGTGATAATCGAAAGTTGGAAAACTACAGGCCCATCAGTCTACTGTCACACCTTTTTAAAATACTCAGCAAAGTCATAACTACCCGACTAACAAGGAAAATAGATGAATACCAACCATATGAACAGGCAGGTTTTAGAAAAGGCTAATCAACTTCCGACCACCTGTTAACCACAAAAATATTAATAGAAAAATGTAACGAATAAAAGTTTCCAGTTTTTATAGCATTTGTAGACTACGACAAAGCTTTCCACACTATAGAACACACGGCCGTAATAAACGCAATGCAAAATTGTAGAATAGATAGTTGTAGACAGCAGATATATTAACTTAATAAAAGAAACTATGAACCAAGCTACAGATACATACTACCTAAATGAAAATGAATACACGAACCCTGTACCATTAAACAGGGGAGTCAAACAGGGAGACACTCTATCACCCAAACTGTTTACCTTAGTTTTGGAGGACGTGTTTAAAAATCTAAATTGGAAATATAAGGGAATAAACATCAATGGCCGCTACCTCAGTAATCTACGATTTGCGGATGACATAATCCTGATATCTACTGACCTGCAAGAACTGCAAACCATGCTTTCAGAACTACACACAGAATCTTCTAAAATAGGACTGAAAATGAATTTAAACAAAACAAAAGTCATGCACTCCGAAGAAACCGTGACAATAATAAACGACAACGACAAAGTTATAGAAAAAGTTGAAGAGTATATCCTACTTAGGACAAAAAATAATACTAAATAGGGAAATTCAAACGGAAGAAATAAAAAGAAGAAGAAAGTTAGCATGGGCAGCATTCGGCAAACTGAACTAAATTTATATACTCAGAAATCAGCAAATTCAACTACATCTTAGATCTAAAGTTTTTGATGCATGCATTATTCCGATATTAACACATGGGGCACAAACATGGACAATCACAAAAAAGAATATGAACATACTCAGAGTTACTCAACACGCGATGGAAAGAGCAATGCTTGGCATATCACTTAAGGACAGGAAAACAAACACATGGATAAGACAGAAAACCAAAGTCACCGATATGGTACAAATCTTAAAAATTGAAATGGGAATACGCTGGACTGGACATGTAGCTAGGAGCGATCTAAACAAATGGCACAGAATAATTCTAACATGGAGATCATACCTATACAAAAGACCCAGAGGCAGACCTCCTATGAGATGGACAGATGATCTGAAACGAACTGCCGGGAAAAATTGGCTACAAGTAGCGTACAACAAAAAACAATGGAAAGGAAGACTTGAAGAGGCTTGTGTTCAGATGTGGACGTGAATGGCTAGTCGAAGAAGAAGAAGAAGAAGAAGAAGAAGAAGAAGTAGAAATAAATGATAAGTAGAAATGATCTTTTGCATATTTTGTTGATTACACATTGTAATAACCAAATTTAGCAAAAGCAATTTTATATACCTGCATTAAAGAGTGTATTGAGAAAATCGTTATTTCCCTGGTCTATAACAAATTCGGTAAATTTTCCAAACAGACAAATTAGCATTTAGTTTACACATCCGAAAGCCACAACTCGACTCAGTTTCTTACCTGAATAATCGCTATGTCCAATAACAAAAATAAGTTACAATTCACGATAAGCCGTCATCTCCTATAAATATGCAACAGAGTCTGTTTCTCTTGCATTTCGTTAAAAACTGGATAATAAACTTGATGACAAACAGTATCTCATTAACAACTCCATTGTTTCCCCGTCGTTTCCTAATTAAAAATTAAAATGAAAACCATATCTTATTGAATATAAACAATCCTAGCCGGCTTGTATACCTGATCTTTAATCTTTTGACCTGAGATGTTCATCTTTAAATAATGGAGCGGGATAAAGAATGTGACGAAAATTACACACAAAGATTTTTTACGTTTCCTTTGTTTTCGCTATTTGAATATGGATGTCTTTTTATTAATAGTGTCGGAATGGTTTTTAAAGTGGCTCTTAGTTCCTGTGCGATGACAAGGTTAGGGATAGGAGCGGAAAGACATAAAAAGCATTTGAAAGGTTCGAACACGTTTTTGGTGGCACTCTTTTCAAAATTAATATGCTAATTTTATTATCTATATACTTTTATTCAGTTTATTTGTATACAATGGTTGGTTTTGAGGATATAGAGGAGTGGATTCAGATAAAAAGTAGAGATAAATTACGGAATATAGGTAAATTCACTTTAATCATCCGTCTACCTTACTTACTTTATCGTATCCGGACATGTCATTCATATAATTTCTGCTCAGTATCGGGCTACATAGGTTCCGTCTTTGTTGGACTCCCCAAAGCTTCAAGTTTACACCAATGAGAGTTTTTGAAGTAAAAAGGAGATGTTCCATATTATGTATTTCTCCACAGTCACAGTTCTCATCATCTAAATCATCTTGGTCTATTTTCCTCCATTTTACCATGTTTGATTTTACTGGAGCGACCATTCTTATCCTATTCATAGTTTTCCATTTTAAAGTCTAGGGATTGGCCGGTCCATTGAACCTGGGAACGAGAAAAATACTAGGGCAGTTCATCCCGTACTGTTCCAAGGAATCTTTTCTTGGATTTTAGTCGCTTTCGTGGTGTTCGAGCTTTGTATAGGGCATGCCGCTCGTCTGCGATCTATTTAATATTCTCTATCTGCCTGCAATATGAACAATAGGGTTTTCGTACTGGAAGATCGTGTACAGAAGCAATATTCGTCATAAAGCAAATTACTAAGATATTACTAATATAAGTATAGCATAGTATAATTTACCAGCATTTCTGTGCCTGATTGATTTGGAGAAAGCATTTGACAGAGTTAGACTCAAAGATGCAATCCATCTACTCTACTATATAATAGAGAAGTTCCCTTAGATATCATAAAAATTATTGAAAACATGTACCAAAACAAAAAAATTTAAGTCAGAATAGATGGACCTATAAGACATAGGCAGTAGTGATGTTGATTATAGTTACTTTCGAGTATTCGTTACAAATCGTTACTTTTGTATAAAGTAATCATTCACAGTATTCGCTACTTTGATTACTATGAAAACTTTTGTTACTTCTATATTTGAGTACCGGTAATCATATCGAGAATCGTATTTCTCAGTAGGTAGGTATTTTCTACAAAGTAATCATTTTTACAGTATTCGTTACTTTGATTACTATTTACTATTATTACTTTTGTATTTGAGTACCGGTAATCATATCGAGAATCGTATTTCTTAGTAGGTAGGTATTTTGTGTAGGTATTCTGATATAACAATGACCTTCACCGATCTGTTTAAGGGATAAACATGATTTGATTACTATGACTACTTTTGTTACTTTTGTATTTGAGTACCGGTAATCATATCGAGAATCGTATTTCTCAGTAGGTAGGTTTGTATGGGTATTCCGATATAACAACGACCTTCACCAATCTCTTTAAACAATAAAAATGATTTGATTACTATGATTACTTTTGTTACTTTTGCATTTGAGTAGCAATAATCATATCGAGAATCGTATTTCTCAGTAGGTAGGTATTTTGTATAGGTATTCCGATATAATAACGACCTTCACGAAGTAATCAGAGTAATAAAAGTAATCAAAGTAGATACAATAGTCGTTACTCGCTCTGTTAGGATTAATACGAAGTAACGAAATAATCAGAGTAATCAAAGTAGATACAATAGTCGTTACTCGCTCTAATACGATTGGTATGAAGTAACGAAGTAATCAAAGTAATCCACGTAGATACAATAGTCGTTACTCGCTCTGTTACGATTGGTACGAAGTAATCAGAGTAATCAAATTAATCAAAGTAGAATATAATAGTCGTTACTCGCTCTGATACGATTGGTACGAAGTAACGAAATAATCAGAGTAATCAAAGTAGATACAATAGTCGTTACTCGCTCTAATACGATTCGTATGAAGTAACGAAGTAATCAAAGTAATCAACGTAGATACAATAGTCGTTACTCGCTCTGTTACGATTGGTACGAAGTAATCAGAGTAATCAAAGTAATCAAAGTAGAATATAATAGTCGTTACTCGCTCTGATACGACTGGTACGAAGTAACGAAATAATCAGAGTAATCAAAGTAGATACAATAGTCGTTACTCGCTCTAATACGATTCGTATGAAGTAACGAAGTAATCAAAGTAATCAACGTAGATACAATAGTCGTTACTAGCTCTGATACGATTGGTACGAAGTAACGAAGTAATCAGAGTAATCAAAGTAACGATTTGCCTCTCTGCATAGTAATCGTTACTTTCGGTATTCGTAAGTAACGAGTACTTTGTAACGAATAGTTACTTTTTCAACATCACTACTGCAATACCTCTGCGAGTTGAGGGTTCTAAAAAATCCGCTGCTTTATATAGATTTGAGGGTGGCGTCGGTTTCATACACCCCGTTATTATCCTGCCTGTCTTATTTAACGCAGTATCAACTTGTTTGGTGTGGGCAGATCTGTCCCTAACGGGGCAGTATGCGTATACAGCAGTTGAAAAATGGAGTGCCTGATGTGATGTGCCGTTGTTCTTAAGACGCCAGGACATGCACCCCATTAACTTTCCGTTAGCTTTCTGAGTATACTATTCTTAGTTATTACTTTCCCTTTCGTTTTTATTCATTGTTGTCTGTAGGTGATGGACTGTATTACAATTGTGATAATGTACTACAATTCCATGCAATTTGTAGTTTTCGTTTTTCTTCTTTTGCGCGAAGGTGGAAGGCGCATACTTGGGTTTTAGAAGGATTGGGTCTTAGGGAATTCTGCAGATAGTACGCCATCATTATTTTTAAGGCAATTTCGAGATTCTCCTACCTCTTCAAAATCTTTTCCTTGAGCACATATTGCCAGATCGTCAGCATCATCATCATCATCAACCCGTACTCGTCCACTGCTGGACATAGGTCTCCCTCAGCATTTCCATCTTTCTCTGTTTTGTGCGGCTTGCATCCAGTTGCCGACAATACTCTTCAGATCGTCAGCCCATCTGGTTGGTGGTCGTCCTCTGCTCCGTAGTGCTTCTTCTCGTGACCTCCACTCGACAATACGTTTTGTTCAGCGTCAGCATAAAAGAAATACTTGATTTCAGTCGACGTGGGTTGGTCGTTTGTATTTGTATATATATTGAAAAGCATTAATGCTAAAACACTTCCCTGTGGAATACCTGGTTGAATGAACGAATATATAAACTAAATTTTTGGGAACACACTCTTGGGACCAATTTTTTTGGGTCTTTAATAATTTTTGTTTGCGCTATTAGAATCTGGATGTCTTTTTATTAATAATGTCGGAATGGTTTTTAAAGTGGCTCTCAGTTCCTGTGCGATGACAACGTTAGGGATAGGAGCGGAAAGACATAAAAAGCATTTGAAAAGTTCGAACAAACTTTTGGTGGCACTCTTTTCAAAATTAATATGCTAATTTCATTTTCTATATACTTTTAGTCAGTTTATTTGTACACAATGGTTGAATTTGAGGATATAGAGGAGCGGTCAGATCTGCCTGAAGCGGGCCATGCATTCAGCATTTGAAAAATGCATATGCCGTAGTTCTTAAGACACCAGGACATGCACCCAATTTTCTTCCCGTTAGCTTTCTAAGTATGCTGTTCCTACTTGTTACTAGAGTTGCGTTTGCCTTGAATGTTTGAACTTGACTTGAGTTTGACTTAATTTCAAGTCAAACTCAAGTCAATCCTTCTGAAAAATATTTCAAGTCAAGTCAAACTGGTCAATTGTACAGGTGTGAAAATTCAAACTGTTTGTCAAACTAGTTTGAAAGAGTTTGAAAAATAATTTATTTAGTAGATACATATACTTTTTTGTCGAGATTGACATGTTAGTTGCCAATTAAGATAAGAAAATTAATATTACAATGAGTGTCACATAAAAGTAACTTAATACAGGAAGATTATATTCAAAATAGGCTCGTAAATTTGAATTTCTTGAAAATGATTCCTGAATGCTTAGAACTGCTTGCTGGCAAGTTTCGTTTTATCCATATAACTTTTTTATATTTGAGTGCTATTTACTAAATTAAAACAAAGAATTCGTTGGATAGTTTTTTTATCATACAAAGTGTAATTTAATCTACTTTGGGAGCGTTCAAGTATTACGTAACGCAAATGGGGGGGGGGGGGTCATGTAAAACGTTACGGCGCGTTACACGGGGAGGGGGTAGGATGGTTCGAACAGCGCATTACGTAACATTGTTTTTTTAACTTAAATAAAAGAAACTACCGAATTACAATCTTCCACCTTTTCAACTTACGTTTATATTTTACATAGAACCCCTGGATTGTATTATGTTGCCCCCTCGCGCTCCGCTCATGTTACAATAGGACAAAATAGTATTCAAGTGAAAAAATCTTAAAATTTGTATTTAGCAGATCAAGCACAGTAACATGTGTCTCAATGGACAGCTCAAAATAAAATGATTTGGAATTTTTATGACTTTCTTTTATTAAAAAAGGCATTTATTTATCTTACGGCCAGTTCTCTAAAAATCATCTGGTACTAAGCTGCTAGTTCACTCGAAAATACAATACAAAAGTATTGCTGTATATATTCGTTGGTATTTCTTTAAAATTCAACACTAACCATTGGGCTGTTAGACCTGGATCCTGCGTACCAAAAAAAGTTGATTAATAGCAAGCTGAAAATTTGTTAATAGCTTAACGGTGTCTAGTCGGACAAACTTAGATGTACGGTAACACTGGAATGGTGGAAGTTTTAATTATGGAACAGTTTAAAAATTTGGAACGTCAGATTACGAAAACGTCTCATGTATTTTGTCGGACATAACATCCAATTGATTTGTTACCCTTTCATTACACTCTCATGCAAAAATCAGACTGCTATTACTAACCAACATAATTCCTGTCATTTGACATGTTCTTCATGTTCCACTCATTAAAATGTCCAGTTGGTGATAAACACCAGTCTGATTTTTGAATGAGAGTTTAATGAAATGGTAACAAATCAATTGGAAGTTCTGTCCGACAAAATACATGGAACGTTTACGTAGTCTGACGTTCCAAATTTTTAACCTGTTCCACAATTAAAACTTCTCTTGTTCCAGCGTTCCCATACATCAAAGTTTGTCTGATTAAACACCGTTAAGCTATTAACAAATTTTCAGCTTGCTATTAATCAACTTTTTTTGGTACGCGGGATCCAGGTCTATATGGTTTTATATCTACAATTTAAATTTCTTTCGGATATAGGCTACAAATGTTGGGTTTAAATTTTTAAAAAATTGATGTATAAATATGCATTAATAGTATGGTATAACTAGACCCAAAACCAGACATCCAAAGTGAAAGTTATCCTCCAACACCAAAATTGTTCTATATGATCCACATAATCATAATGTTAAGAAAAAAGTCACACCATTTTGAGCGTCGGGTTTAAGGGTTGGGGGGGAGAGGGGGAAGAAATCGGTAAATTCGGAGTTTTTTACGTTTTTCGTCAATATTTCTAAAACTATGCGGTTTCTAAAGGATTCTACATAGAATTTAAAAAAAGGTCCTATTATTATAAAATCAACGGTACCAGAGTTACGGAGGGTGAAAAGTGGAAGTTTTCAATACTTTTTATATTGTTTGGGCAATTTATAATATTATTACTGATGAAAGAAATTTTCTTTAACAGGATTGTGTATTGTAAATAAAATTTGTTATTTCAGTGCCATGTTAGTGATAAGCCCTTGAAGAAACGTCAACCTCACCACCCAAAACCATCATCAATTGCCCAAAAAATATAAAAAATATCGAAAACCTCCACATTTCACTCTCCGTAACTCTGGAAGCGTTGATTTTATAACAATTATATATAGGACCTTTTTTGTTTTAAATTTTATGTAGAACAATTTTGTATAGAACATTGTTTACGCTAAAGTATAGTTTTAGAAATATTGACGAAAAACGTAAAAAAACTACTAATTTACCGATTTCTCCCCAATTTCCCCTCCAAACCGGACGCTCAAAATGGTGTAACTTTTTAATGAACAATATGTGGACCATATATACAACAATTTGGTGTTTGAGGAAGACTCTTACTTTGGATGTTTGGGTTAGGCCTTTTTTTAACCAGTTATGCTATACTACCTCCGTAACTTTGGAACCGTTCATTTTGGAAGGATTATGCATTGGGCCTTTTTTATTTCAAATTGAATGTAGAACATTTTTGTATAAAAGGTTGTTCATGCTAAACCGCATAGTTTTAAAAATATTGACGAAAAACGTAAAAAACTACGAATTTACAGATTTCTCCCCTCTCTCCCCTTCAAAGCCGACGCTCAAAATGGTGTGACTTTTTGAGGATATAACTTCGTTTTTCAATACCATTTATACCAGCGGACAACTACCTAATGGTTGGTCTAATTCACTGGTTATAGCTCTACCTAAGACGACAACAGCAAAAACCTGTGCTGATTATAGAATCATCAGTTTGTTAAACCACTTATTGAAAATTTTTCTGAAGATATGGTCGTATCTACAATAAATGCGAGGAATACCTGGATGACACACAGTTTGGTCTCCGTAACGGGTTTGGAACGAGAGAGCCACTGTTTGGAATGAACGTACTTGCTCAAAGATGTCGAGATATATCTGTAGACATATACTGTTGTTTTATTGACTTCCAAAAGGCGTTTGATCGTGTTTAGTACTCTATATTGATCGAAGCTCTAAAAGACATTGGCTTGGACGGCAGAGATGTTCGAATAATTGCAAATTTATATTGGAATCAAACAACATCAGTTTAAGTAGATGGTGTGGAATCACAGGCTCTTAATATTAAAAGAGGAGTACGGCAGGGATGCCTCTTGTCACCCCTGCATTTCAACGTTTACTCCGAAAAAATTTTCAGAAAAGCACTTTCTGAAAAACAAGAAGGAATACTTGTGAACGGTGAAGTCATCAATAATTTGCGATATGCGAACGATACAGTACTCCTAGCTTCTAGTCAAGAAGATCTGCAAACACTACTTGATAGTGTCGTTGAGAGTTGTAGGGAGGCAGGCCTGGATCTGAACATACGGAAAACTCGTAATAAGTAAACAACAGCATATAAATCGATCTAAATCGTCTTGAGGCTTTCGAAATGTGGTGCTATAGAAGAATTCTAAAAGTTTCCTGGGTGGAGAAGATTCGAAACTCCACAATACTAGAACGTCTCAGCAAGACTACTGAGATCATAAAAAGCATCAAGCAGAGAAAGCTGGAGTATTTCGGACATGTAATGAGAGGTCCCAAATATAGGTTGCTACAAAATATCATGCAAAGAAAAATAGCAGGCAAACGCAGTCCAGGACGAAGAAGAACCTCATGGTTGAAAAACTTGCGAGATTGGTATGGTGTTGATACAAGCATGCTATTTAGGTCATGAAGACATGGTACATGAAGAAGAAAATATTCATCCCTTAGTTACAACCCCTAACTTTATTTTTTTAATAGCACCCTGTATATTTTTTTATAGTTTTGGATGTGGTCTTCTATCGTCTATTCAACAGATTTTTTAAAAATAAAATCGGTTCGTAAATATTCAAGAAAATAGCAGTTTCTTTTTTTAATTTTTGTTATATGTCCCATACTAATTTTTCCAGGCTATATTTCTTAAACGAATAGAGATTTTCGAATAGGAGAAAAACTGATCTATCCCATTTGTAACACACTTTAATATGGCGTAGAAAAAAGTATTCCCTAAATATTCGTCCCTTAGTTACAACCCCTAACTTTATTTTTTTAATAGCACCCTGTACATTTTTAATAATTTTGGATGTGGTCTTCTATCGTCTATTCAACAGATTTTTTAAAAATAAAATTGGTTCGTAAGTAATCAAGAAAATATCAGTGTATTTTTATTTAAATAATAAATTAATTTTAATACCTAAAATAATACCAAAAATTAAAAATAACGTTAATACGTAATTTTTTATGAATTGTAGCCTTTCCGCAAGTGCTTTTCCCTATTCGTTTAAGAGATATAGCCTGGATAAATTAGTCTGGGACACCCTGTATAGGTTAGTCTGTGTGTTCTAATGTATTACGATTCCACACAATTTGGAGTTTTTGTTATGGTTGAAGGGGCAGACATGGATTTAGAAGGATTGGGCGTTAGTAAATTCTGCAGGTAGTACGCAGATATTTTAAGAAAGAAAGAAGAAAGAATAAAGAAAGTTAAGAAATTAATAAATTCAATAGAAATTGGAATAAAAAAATTATTTAAATATAAATTAATAAACATGTGACATTTATGAAGTTACAAACATTTTTTTTAGTTAAAATCGATTTAATTTGCCTGGTCTATATCGGATGTTTAATGCATCATTAAATAATTTAAATAACTCAATTTCTCGAAACAATTCAGCATCATTATATTAATTTAAAAACATCATAACAAAGTGATAATTATTATTTGCACTATTATCTTTTCAAGACAATAGGTTAGCGTGTGCTATAATTGACACTCGCAGAGATTCTTTCAATGATAATTGTTCTCTTAAAACAAAGGTATGTTGGAACAAAATTATTACTGATTAAAACTGGCAACACGAATTAGTTTTGAACTGCATAAAATAGATAAAGATATGTCTCATAATTTGTTTTTTTACTGTAAAGTGCGTGTCTTTATAAACTTCAAGTTAGCAAGATTAAAGGCTGATTTATGTTGGAACGGGCCATGTACGAAACGGCTGTCTTGCGGGCACGTTGAACAGTCGTATGGTATAAAAGAAATTGGGAAGTTTATAGTACAACGGGACGGGGCGACGGCGGAGACAAGCACCGTCCTGTGTTCCACGGCCCGTGTCGTATACGCCCCGTCCTAGCATAAATCCGGCTTAATAGTGTTAGAAATGTTTCAAATGAGTTTAACAAAGTGCTAGACAAGAAACTAAGAAGCAACCAAGCAGGCTTTCGCGCTAAACGCTCCACATCGACTACATATAATATGATCTCTCAGAATTGAAGACCTAAGTGGAAAAAGGGGGTATGTTACAAAGCCTACCTTTTGAGATATGGGCAGTTAAAGTTTTTATTCCTTTTATCATGAAAATATTGTTTGTTTTATTTGGCTTTATTTATATTGCTATAAGCATTCCTTTACATATAATGTTGATAATTTGTTTTGATTTTTATTATTTTTTTTTAGAAATAAATAAAAACTGTACAATTCGCCTTCTTCCATTAATTTTAGTTTGTGTAACTATCCTTTATCTGAATGGATGAAGGAGGTATGTTGCATGAAATAATACTCTATAATCAGTTTTAGAGAAATTTATGTAATTGAACACAAGACAAGTTCTTCTTCATGTGCCGTGCTCGATTATCGAGCGTTGACTATCAAATTGGCTATAGTAATTTTGTTGATGGCATTTCGGAAAAGGGATGCAGGGGATCTGTTAAACCATTCTCACAGGTTTTTAAGCCATGGCGGTCTTCTTCGACCTGCCCCTTCTTCTTCCGTCTACCTTGCCTTGCATTATTAAGGGGAACGGAGCAAAATGCAAAATTCTGACACATTTGCAAAATTTTCCCTGTGTTTTAAATGTACCTATTCATATTTTTCGAATCCTGTGAAAGCTAATAAGTATTTTTGAAAAATTTAAACGCAGAATGAAAGACTACTTTATTACCGAGGGCCGAAAGTCTCTTAGAATAAATAAAAAGTTTCTTTTGAATGAAATATTTGCAATTAAAAATTACACTAAATTTTCTCTTTTATTTTTACACTTGTAATTTATTAAAATAAACATTATAGAAGTTTTCAGGGATTTTCGGCCCTCGGTAATAATGTAATCTTTCATTCTGCGTTTAAATTTTTCAAAAGTATTTATTAGTCTTCTCATGATTCGAAAAAAATGAATATATTTAAAACACATTCAAACAAAATTTTGCATTTTGCTCCGTTCCCCTAAATGAAGTATATTATACAGAGTGAGTTTTATATATGGAAAGCCTCAATTATCTCGGAAAGGGCTTGCACAATTTTTTATGGATTTTGGTGAGTAAGGGTTTTCTCATGCGGACGATATTATAGTGGTAATTACATTGTTGTCAGATCTTCCGTTTTTCTGGAAATCTAATGAACTTTCTTATTTTAAATAGAAAGCCCCGTATATTTTTTGCGTTTTGAAGCCCTTAAGATGATTAAAGCCCATAAATGAAGCCCATAATTTCGGAGTTATTGCTACATTAAAAAGAAACAAATTATAAAAATCAGTTTTTTTGGCAAGAGTAGACATTATTTTAGGTTCTGTTGATCATTGGAAACAAAAAATCCCCTCTACTCGCGTTGGTCGACTATTCGCTGATAGTTTCTGACTGGTTTTCTTCAAAACAAACTTCAAAATTACAGAACAAACCTAGCACTAACTGCTACAGTTGTGAAAAGATATATTGGGAACTGGGGCAATACAGGTTTACAGACATGGTTTGACCGCTAGTTGGAACAAACCTATAGACAGACTAAATCTATGGACTACCGATGACATACATTAACCTGATCAGATTATTCTACAAGGGATATAGAACCAGACTGGAACATGAAGTAGAAATGGTAGAAGATATATCTATACAAAGCGTAGTTAAACAACGATGCGTAAGTTCTGTCCCGACACTATTCTTATTCGAAAAGGGTTTTGATATTATAAACATGGACTACATCTATGGACTACCGATGAAATACATCAACCTGATCAGATTGTTCTACAAGTGATATAGAGCCAGACTGGAACATGTAAGAGAAATGATAGAAGATATAATAATATAATATATCTTCTCCGCTTTGTATAGATATTATCTATCCAAACGGTGTTAAACAAAAAGTGATAAAAATGCAGCTATTAGGTGAAACTTGCACAACCAGTTGGCGGATTTGTGAGTTCGCAGATGACATTTTTGTCCTAATGGGACATGCAACCATATACATAAGAAGATTGCCAAGCTTGCAAAATACTCCAATGTAATGGGCTATAAAGTAAAATACACAAAAAACCAAACTCTTAAAAAACAACAACCAAGTAACTAAAATTAAAATAAATGGAAGACAACTAGAAGTAGATAACTTTACGTGTATCTGGGATCAATCATAATAGTAGGGGAGCAAAGTATGCTAAATGTGCAGCCACTCGAGCGTTATGGGGACCTATTGGGTTGTGAAGAGTAGGTCCTAAAAATGCTGTCGAGATAGTTTTTGTTTTATGCTTATTTTTTGTTTAACAATAATAAATATGTTGATTTTCACCCTTTTTTGCAAAAAATAGTTGTTTTGACTTCTGAGTGATACCAAAGTCAAAATTCGATAAAACCAAAAAAAGTTAAGTAAACTTTTCCATTTTAATGATACTTGCCATTTTTTAATTTAATTTTCCATTTCCAACAATCGTTTATTCCGATTATAACGCCATTTCTATCAAAAGTTACTTATTTTTACGTAGGGAATCTGAATTAAAAAATGGGGGCTACTATTTAAGATTTTAAAGTAACCCCTCACCCCACCTCCGTGGGGGGTCGTGTTTGGTGCCATTCGAAAGATTTTTCAAAAATATTGAATAAGTGTATTTTACAGTTTTTTGGATCTGATGTTCATTTCGCGAAATATCGCGGGATTCGTATTTAAAATATTAAATTTACCCCACACCCCTCTCCGTGGGACGTCGTGTCTAGTATCATTCGATAGATTTTTAAAAAATATTGAGCACATCTTTTTAGTTTTTCGATTTGTCATTTCGCGAAATATTCGCTTTTTTCCTGTGAAATTTTGGGACTCAATCATTTCCTTACGCCCGGCTCAAATCGTCAGATTTTTGAAATATATACTCTTTTGCATGTACCTACTTAACTTACCTTATCTTAATCTGACAATTTCGAGTTTTTTTAGATATAGATTTTTTTTTTCGGGCCCCCTTAACGAACTCCCCTGTGTTAAGAGCCAATATATGGTAGAGGTACATCTGCAGGGTACCAGGTTTCTCCCCATATGATAATCTGACGCGCTCGAGTAACTGCAAAAATTCCCGCTTGGGCTTCCCTGCCATAAAAAAAGGTAGTATATTAGATGTAGCAAAAAGAATACTAATGGCACAATATGCATAATTATAACTCCTTAAAGAAAATCTGGGACACACGCAATATATCAGAATTAACCAAAATTAAAATATTTAACAGTTGTATATTAAGATTATATTATTATGGCGCAGAAGCTTAAATGCAGAAAAAACATATACCAAAAAATTACAATTTTTATAAATAAATGGTTGAAAAAAATATAAAAATATACTAGTCTGATAGATAAAATAACAAACGCAGAAATATGGAGAAGAACAAAACAAGAGAAAACAACAATTAAGAAGAAAATGAAAATTGATTGAACATAAACTAAGGAAATACCAAAATAATATAACCAGAAAGGCACTCAAATACCAACCAGACGGAAGAAAAAGATAAAGATCGAGTAATATCTGGAGAAGAATATCTGTAACAAGAGATCATGAACATGAAAGAATTGGCCTAAGATGGAGAGAGGTCAAACAGAGAACGAGAAGTAAAGAGGAGTGGAAAAGACTTGTGGAGGAAATTTCGAAGAATTAAAACAGTAGAGAATGCGCTGATTCAGCCAATGAGCCAACTTCAGTAATTGCCAACTAGGTGACAACTTCGGTAATTATAACTGACTTATGCTTATTCTCAAATCTGCCCGGAAATTTCAAAAAATATCGATTTTGTTTTATTTTCATTGCTTATAACTTTAAAACGATTCATTTTGGAACAAAGTCGTAGGAAAAGAAAATAAAGATACCTAATTGAATTTTGTATAATATACGACTGGTTTAAAATGCCTTATAGATCTGGATCCCGCGTATGAAAAAAAGTTGATTAATAGCAAGCTGAAAATTTGTTAATAGCTTAAGGGTGTCTAGTCGGATAAACTTTGATATATGGGAACACTGTAACAGGGGCAGCTTTAATTGTGGAACATGTAAAAAATTTGGAACGGTCAGAACACGAAAATGGCACATCTATTTTGTCCTACAGAACAGACATAAACTCTCCGAACAGAGATTAAACTCTCATGCAAAAATCAGACCTGTCATAATTCCTGTCATTTGACATATTCTACATGTTCCACTCATTAAAACGCCAATTTGGTGATAAATAGCAGTCTGATTTTTGCATGAGAGTTTAATCCCTGTTCGGAGAGTTTAAGTCTGTTCTGTCGGACAAAATACATGTGCCGTTTTCGTGGTCTGACCGTTCCAAATTTTTAACCTGTTCCACAGTTAAAACTTCCCCTGTTCCAGTGTTCCCATATATCAATGTTTGTCCGACTAGACACCCTTAAGCTAATACCAAATTTTCAGCTTGCTATTAATCAACTTTTTTTTCATACGCGGGATCCAGACCTATTAAATTATTACGCTTTCTGCAAAATAGCAATAAATACAAAATAAGGGGGCAAAAAAGACTGTTTTATTAAATGTTTTTCAACCACTTTGGTTGCACTTAGAACCTTCATAATTCGCTTAGAAAATTCTTACAATATACTTAAACCGTTAGTGAAATTTCATTAAAATCGACTTAATAGATTTTGCAATCTAATTTTTTTTTAAAGTTCAAATTTTTTAAAAACTTTCTGAACAAAAAGCAGGCCATTTAGAAGGTTGCTAATTTTTTACATATAAAGAGGTTTTCTACCTATCTAATACACTTTACAGAATTAAAATCGGATTATTAAAGCGGCCTCAGCACTCTTTTAAAGTTATAAACAACTTTTTGGCTTATAAACAAATACGTTGAGGACGTCTGAGTTGGAATAAGTCATTTTCTTGAGAATGGGCGACTCTGGGGATAAATCCCGAAACAGATTGATTTTTATTTGTAAATTATAATTTTTTGGCATGAATATCATACTAGTGACGTCATCCATCTGGGTTTGATGACGTAATCTAAATATTGGAATTAATTTAATTAAAATTTTTTTTTAATTCAAACCCTGTATAAATAATTATGTTAATGTTTATATTAGTGAATACAAAATTGAATAGCTTTTCGATTGAGCTATCACACGCCACCCATTCTCATTTAAAAAATCATCGATTACGTCATCACGCCCAGATGGATGATGTCACTAGTATGATATATATATACCAAAAAATTAGACTTTAAAAATAAAAATCGACCTGTTTCATGATTTATTTCCAGAGACGCCTATTCTCGAGAAAATGAATTTATGCCAACTCAAACGTCCTCACTGTATTTGTTTATAAGCCAAAAAATTGTTTATAACTTTAAAACAGTGGTGATGCCGCTTAAATAATCCGATTTTAATTCTGTAAAGTGTATTAGATAGGTAGAGAACCTCTTTATATGTAAAAAAATTAGCAAACTTCTAACTGGTCTGCATTTTCTACAGAAAGTTTTTAAAAAATTTGAACTTATTTTATAAAAATTTAGATTGTAAAATTATTCTGCAAAATCTATCAGGTCGATTTTAATGAAATTGGGTGAACGATTTAAGTATGTTGTAAGAATTTTCTAAGCGAATTACGAAAGTTCTAAGTGCAACCAAAGTGGTTGAAATACATTGAATAAAAACAGGCTTATTTTGCCCCCTTATTTTCTATTTATTGCTATTTTGCAGAAAGAGTAATAATTTAAGAAATTTTTAACCAGTCGTTTAGAAAGGTCGTAGAAAAAAAATCGATGTTTTTCGAAATGTTTAAATATTTTAATTTTTTTGTTATTGTTCCGGGCATATTTGAGAAGTAGCATAAGTCAATTATTATTATTGAAGTTGTCAGCTAATAACTTTATCTGCAAAAATCCGAATGCCACCTCGCACATCCAAAAATAGACGTTTTTTCAAAGATCCGCCCTGGTCTAAAAAGCAACTGTCGGGTTTGAACACGACAAAATAGAAAAGTTTTATAGCCCTTAAAGTGTTACCTCGACCTGGCTATAAAAAAATGCTTAAAAGTATGCTAATTCACGTCAAACATAATATAAATGTACAAGCAACTGCGAGGTGCAAAATATTTGAATTTTTAAGTTGTCGCGATGCAGGTGTTGATAGGATTATGATGAAGTCATTGATTATGTTTAAATGTGTTTTCGACTAAATAAAGGATGCTTTTTTAACTGATTGCGAAAACAAATGGACAACTTTATAGTTGGGAGCTTCTTTAAATGGTAGCCTGCTGTGTGGTAAATAACCATAATGTTGTCAGAAGCAAACAACGAATAGACCATTCAATTAAAAAAATATTGAAAGACTATGCAAATTTAAGATTTGTGTTATTTTTTTCTTTTTATAGTTTATATATTATTCACGAAGGCCTTAAATAAATATAGCTTCTCAGTGTCAGTATGGACATATTATAGTATGGCATACCTAGATCCAAACCCAGACATCCAAAGTGAAAGTTGTTATCCTCCAACACCAAATTGTTCAGAAAAAAGTCACACCATTTTGAGCGTCGGGTTGGGGGGGGGGGGGGGGGTGGGAGAAATCGGTAAATTCGTAGTTTTTTAAGTTTTTCGTCAATATTTCTTTTCTAAAACTATGCGGTTTAGCATGAACAACCTTCTATACAAAGATGTTCTACATTAAATTTGAAACAAAAAAGGTCCTATGCATAATCCTTCTAAAATGAACGGTTCCAAAGTTACGGAGTATTGTATTGTATAATTGGTCCAAAAAAGGCCTAACCCAGACATTAAAAGTAAAAGTTTCTCCAACGCCAAATTGTTCTATATGGTTCAGATATTGTTCAGTAAAAAGGAGATGTGGGATAAATCGGTAAATTAGTAGTTTTCTATGTTTTTCGTCAATATTTCTAAAAATATGCTTTAGCGTAAACAATGTTCTATACAAAAATGTTCTACATCAAATTTAAAATAAAAAAGGTGTTGTACATAATTGTTATAAAATCAATGATTCCAGAGTTACGGAGGGTGAAAAGTGGAGGTTTTCGATACTTTTTATATTTTTTGGGCAATTTATAATATTTTTACTGATTGAAAGAAATTTTCTTTAACAGGATTTGCTATTTCAGTGACCGATGGTATGTTAGTGATAAGCCCTTGAAGAAACGTCAACCTCACCACCCAAAATCATCATCAATTGCCCAAAAAATATAAAAAGTATCGAAAACCTCCACATTTCCCTCTCCGTAACTCTGGAACCGTTGATTTTATAACAATTATGGATAGGACCATTTTAAACACAGGAAAATGTCTTATCTGGGACATATAGTTAGGGGAAATCGATATAGAATATTACAAGGTTATAGAATATATTACAAGTAAATATATCAAAAACTAAATTTATGGTTATCAGCAAAAATAAAATAAGAGACGCCCAACTGCTCATCAAGAGTACACCAGTGGACCGAGTGAAACAGTATACCCATCTTGGAACAATAGTAAACGAACAATGGGATCACTCACAAGAAATACAATCTAGAGTAGGGAAGGCTAGGAGTGCATTCAATAACATGGCCAAACTCTTTAAAAGCCACAACTTTAATCTGGAAATAAAACTATGTTATATCTTTTCAATATTATACTACGAAGTTGAATCCTGGACACTCACTGAAGCGATAGATAAAAAACTTGAAGCCTTCGAGATGTGGTTATACAGGCGAATCCTAAGGATATCATGAACGGACAAGATAACCAACGAGACCGCATTACGAAGAATGAGGAAAGAAAGAGAGGTGATGACGGTGATGTATACTATTAAAAGGAGAAAGTTAGAATATCTATTACACATAATGAGAAACGGCACTAATTACAGATTACTGAAGGTAATACTTCAAGGCAAAGTATTCGGAAAGCGAGGAATTGGGAGAAGAAGAATATCATGGTTAAAGAACCTGAGGAAATGGTTCTCCACAACAACTAATCTATTTAAAGCATCAGTTAATAAACTAATTATAGCCAGAATGATCGCCAATATTCCAAACGAATAGGCACCAAAAGAAGAAGAAGATAGCATATTACAAGGATCCTTAAAGGTAAGAAAACAAGTTTCTTGGTTAAAAAACACGTGTGAATGGACTCAAATATCAAATGCAGAACAATTATTCCATATTGCAGAAGATCGAAAGGCCTTCGCAATGGTGATCGCCAATGGTGGTCGGGTAATTCTGATGTGACACGTGAAGAAGAAGATGAAAGGCAAAACTCGAAGAAAGCGAAATGTGGGAAGACGAAGAATATCCTGGTTTAAAAACTTTAGAAAATGGTTTGAAAATAAGTCATTGATTATGTTTAAATGTGTTTTCGACTAAATAAAGGAAGCTTTTTTAACTGATTGCGAAAACAAATGGATAACGCTTCTTTAAATGGTAGCCTGCTCTGTGGTAAATAACCGTAAGGTTGTCAGAATTAAATAACGAATAGACCATTCAATTAAAAAAAATACCGAATGAATATGGAAATTTTCGATTTGTGTTCTTTTTTTCTGTATACACTGCGTGTTATGATGTACCGGGTGTCCCAATAAGAATGGCTCTCGGCTATATCTCAGGAACCGTTTATAGTAGAGCTTTGAAATAAAAAATTTTATAACAAAAGTTGCCTCAGGAAAAGCCTGGAAATTATTTTCATAATTGTGGGACCACCGCTAGAGGGCGTAATTGAATATCAAAAATTAAAAAATCTAAATTTTACAAAATTTTCCTAATGAAGGGGCACTGGAAATCCGATCGTCGTATTCTTCATAAAATTCTACGCATACTTGATTTGACAAGTTTAGGTCTACCTTTGGAAATAAGAGGTGGGGGTGAGTGGGAACCTTGTTATGAAAAACTGGCTGTGAGTCCGGTTCTGCTTAATCAAATTTTGCAAACTTGGTCTTGTTGAAGATAGATCTTTTTCATCAATGTAAAAGTTATGATTTAGAACCAACTTACTGAGTAATATGCCAGCTAGAAGGCGTTATTTAATTTTTTTCAGAAATCTAGTGTTCCTTGGAAAATATTAAATACAAACATGCATTTTTAATACCATATTACAAAATTAGACAAAATTAGCAACAGAATAGCGAATACCGCATGTTAATACCTTTTTTCTACCTCGAGATATCTTACAAAACGTGTAAATTTAAAAACATAACTGTTACTGTCACCGGTAAACGAAATAATTCATTAAAAGTAGTGTGCTATGGAAACAACAAAGAAACATTTTCCAGCTCTCAACGTATATTAGGTCTTTTCAACGCTTCTCATTTGTTTCGAGCCTCGTTCATATCTCGTATATTAATATTATACACGGATTATACGGCATATGACAGAGGCTCGAAACAAATGAGAAGCGTTGAAAAGCCCTATTACAAAGAAATAAAAACAACTATTTAGTGATGACATAAACATTCAAATTTTTGCCCATCATTTTCGTTGCAAACATTTACTCTTTCAAGAGTAGATTGAACAGCAGTCTCAATTTCTGCTCTCGATATGCTTTGAATGGCGTTTAGTATTCTCTGGATAATGTATTCTAGAGTAGTGTATGATGGGCAACAATTTGAATATTTAGGTCGTCACTAAGTAGTTCTTTTTGTTCTGTGTTTTATTTAATTTTAATAGTATTGCTTCTCTTTATATTGTTGTTTTAATTAATTATATTTTTATACGTTGACATCTGGAAAATGTTATTTTGTTTTTTTCCACAGCACACTACTTTTCATTAACTTAGTTTACCGGTGATAGTAACAGTTATGTATAAAATTTACACGTTTCTCGAGATATCTTGAGATAGAAAAAAGGTATCGACATGCGGTTTTCGCTATTCTATTTCTAATTTAATCTAATTTTATAAAGTATGATTAAAAATGCATACTTGTATTTAATATTTTCCAAAGAAAACTAGATTTCTGAAAAAAATTAAATTACGCCTCCCAGCTGGCTTATTACTTATTAGGATGGTTCAAAATTATCACGCTTACATTTAAGAAAAAGATCTGTCTTCAACAAGACCCAGTTTTCAAAATTTGATTTAGCAGAACCGGACTTACAGCCATTTTTTCATAACAAGGTTCCCACTCACCCCCACCTCTTATTTGCAAAGGTAGAGTTAAACTTGTTAAATCAAATATGCGCAGAATTTGATGAGGAATACAATAATCGGATTTCCAATGCCCCTTTATTAGGAAAATTTTGTAAAATTTAGATTTTTTTATTTTTGATATTCAATTACGCCCTCTAGCGGTGGACCCACAATTATGAAAATAATTTCCAGGCTTTTCCTGAGGCAACTTTTGTTATAAAATTTTTTATTTCAAAGCTCTACTATAAACGGTTCCTGAGATATGGCCGAGAGCCATTCTTATTGGGACACCCGGTACATTAGATGTTTGTGTAATGTTTAAGACTATAAAAAAAACCAATACAGAAGTAAAAACTTCGAGATGTATTCTGGTATAAAATCGTTTATTTAAAAACTATAAAATGTCATCGATTGCAGAACGTTTTCGTTCTAAACAGAACATCTTCAGTGCATCCTGCCGAGTATTTTGAAACTAGCACACCGTAAATAGTGTTAACATCATCATATATGGTTTACATAATGTAATATGTTAAAATGTTATGACTACAAGTCGATGTTAATGGATAAAGTGGAACTCATGCTAAAAGGGTGCCATGGTTCATAGACTATGTTCTAAAGCAGTATGCAACGTATTTGGGAACTGTCATAACGGACCAACTAGATCCAGACATAGAAATAAAACGCAGAAAAGCAAAGACTAAAACTACTTTTATGAAAATGAAGTCATTCCTTTGCAGCAATTATCTCAGTTTAGAACTAAGACAAAGAATGGTTAAGTACTATCTTTGGTCTCTACTTTTGTATGGTGCAGAATCGTCACTAAAAGTATCGATCATGAACAGAATTGAATCATTGGTGAAAACGTGGATTCGTAGACGGATCCTAAAGATACCATGGACATCAAGAAAAACTAATGACGAAGTACTAAGGAGGCTCAACAAAGATAGAGAACTACTAAAGACTGATAAACACCGGAAAATGTAATATCTGGGACATATAGGTATCTAATGAGAGGAAATCAATATAGAATTTTACAACTGATCCTTAAAGGGAAGAAAGCAAGTTCCTTGGTTAACAAACATGCGTGAATGGACTCAGATATCAAATGCTGAATAATTATTCCATATTGCAGAAGATCGAGAAGCCTTCGCAATGGTAATCACTAACGTCGGATAATTCCTGATATGGCACGTGAAGAAGAAGATGAAAGGCAAATCTCGAGGAAAACGAAATGTGGAAAGACGAAGAATATGCTGGCTTAAAGACTTGAGGGAATGGTTTGAATTCAGTATCTAGTGCAGAACTATTTCGAGTGGCAGTCAATATGGTCCACATGGCCATGTTGCTTTCCAACCTTCGATAGAAGATGGAACTTAAAAAAGAAAAAGACTATATGTCTGTCTACTCTCCCTGCTATTAAGTTGATGGATTATTATCTGTAGAAATTATACGCTTCTGCTTCTGCTTTAGCTTTTGTTATTGATCCTTTCAATTTCCTTTGGGGCCTTGTAGTTTTGAAGATCTAATAGAACCAGATCGGTGTTTACTTCCAAAATTATCTTCTCCTTATGTAGTGCTGGCTCCGTTGGTGGAGATTAGCAACGACACTGGCAAATATGTCTCTGTTCAATGCGGCTCTAAACACAGTTGTTGAATCAAGGCCGGTCTAGTCTCTGATACCTATTTATAAGCCATGATATCTGGCGCCTAATGCGATTCCGTTTTCCTTCAATCTTTCCCTGGATGATCTGTTGCGCGAGGTGGTACTTTTCGTTTCTCATTATGTGTCCTAAGTATTAGCTAACTTTTCTAATTTGGTAATCTTTAGCAGCTTACAAACAAAGACCTTCAGTTGCCTCTCAGATTGAGGACTCTAAGATGCTACATATTTTGTATATTGCTATACGGAATGGAAGCTTGGACATTGAAGAGACAACACATAGAAGAATAGAAGCGTTCGAAATGTGGTGTTACAGAAGAATATTGAAAATTCAGTGGGTTCAAAGGATTACCAATGTTAAAGTGCTACGACGTTTAAATAAGGAGTTAGAAATTATGAAAAGTATAAAAACTAGAAAACTGGAATATTTGGGTCACATTACCAGAGGAGAAAAATATGAGTTGCTGAGAATTATTATGCAAGGAAGGATCCAAGGAAGAAGAAGCATAGGAAGAAGACGCATCTCCTGGCTGAGGAACCTTAGAGAATGGTTTAACTGTAGTTCATTACAACTATTCAGAGCAGCAGCAAACAAAGTGACCATAGCCATTATGATATCCAACCTCCGATAGGAGAGGGAACTTTAAGAAGAAGAAGCAGCTCCCTATCTGTACCTGTTCTCCTCAGAACATTTTCGTTGGCGGTGAAGGTTGTCCAAGGTATTTTCAAGATCCTTCTTTAAACCTATTGTTCAAAGACTTCTAACTTGTTCATCAGCGTTATGTTGAGCGTGCAGGCCTCCGTTCCATTGACCATACATTCTTCTTCTTTTAGTGCCTATTCGTTTCGAATATTGGCGATCATTCTGGCTATAATTATTTTATTAACTGATGCTTTAAATAGATTAGTTGTTGTTGTGGAGAACCATTTCCTCAGGTTCTCTAACCATGATATGCTTCTTCTCCCAATTCCTCGCTTTCCGAATACTTTACCTTGAAGGATTGCCTTCGGTAATATGTATTTAGTGCTATACCATACATAGCCATGCAGAAAATCTAAAATTGGTATTGGAAGGGGTAATTTTTTGTTCTGATATTTTCATAACTTTGGTTTTCGCAGTATTGATCTTCATTCCCAGTTTTTCAGAACTCAGTGACTCGATTTAACAGTATCTGGAGACTATGGTCATTAGTCATTAAAACAGTGTCATCTGCATAGCGGATGTTATTTACTGTTTGTTCGTTTATCCTGATACCTTCTCAAGAGTACCTCTGAGGTAAATATTACCTCTGAGTAGACATTAAACAATATCGGTGATAGTACACAACCCTGTCTGACACCTCGTTGTATTTCAATTGGCCTTGATGTGTTACCATTGGTCTTTATGATTGCTGTCTGATTCCAATAGACACCTTGCATAATTTGAGAATATCTTTTGTCGATTCCGATGTCGTTTAATCTTTCTATCTAAAATTATAAATGAAGAAAACAGACAACTATTACGCTATAAAAAAATAAGATGAAGAAAGAAAAGGCTTACTTTTTATAAACTACATTTTTTTCTTGTTTTCTATTATATCTATCGCTCTCATAAACTGATCAGTCAGTCAGAGAGGTCGGAGGGGTCAAGCTGTTAATATTTATAATGAGCATACCGCCAAAACCAACAGTCACTTCAGTAGTCTTTCCGTGCAGGTGACATTCAAGATAATGAAAGTCATGCGGGTAGGGGAGTGATAAGTCAGAGCACCTACAATTCTCCTCTTTTTTGTGTTTTTTAATCGAAAAACTGAATAGTGAAACAGGATGTCCTTCCTTTTGAGATAACTGAGAGATATTTGACCATTAAATATACCCGCAATCGATAATTTACCTGCGAGACTGTGAGAATATCAATGAAAAACAAACTGTAATCTGTAGTTTTTTTAAATCGCAGTTAAAAATATTTTTTTCCTTCTTATTCTTCCTTCTGTTGTATAGACATTAGACATGACTGTCTGTTTTTTCAATGTGCCTCCAGAGAGTTGTTGTTCCATCGTTTTCGTGGTCTTCCCACTGATCGTCTTAATATTGGGGAACCGTCTCTCGCCCTTTATACTATTCTATTTGTTGTCATTCGACTTATGTGATCTTTCCATTCTACTCTTATGTTTCTTACCCAGAAATGAACCTCACATATTGAGAGTTGACATTCAACTCTCAATATGTGAGGTTCATCCCTTTTACATTACATCCACGTGGGTTAGAGTCCTGTGTTTCCCTGCGTAATATCCAGGAATATTTGCAACATCCATTAATTTTATTTACAATATGTAGTATCATTTAAGATCTTGTAATATTTAAAGGGTTTTTACCCATAACTTTTTGGTGGCTCACGCATGCATGCTGTTGGCTTTTAAACAATGATGATTGATTATTTGTTAATCCGAAAACGTTTTGTTTATGTGATGTAACCCTTAAATAACTTATATGCATGAATTTCCCTTAATTTTCCTAACTAGCGTGTTTATTGGGTTGAATTTGTCTGTCTGTGGTTTAAGTTTCATGTCAGCTAATCTATTTTTATAGTTCAACCAGTTTCGTCTTTAATTTTGGACCTTTTTAGAGGAGAGGGGGGCAATTTCCCAATTTTCCCTCCCACTGGCCACTGGATGACATACATTTATGTAGCAAACTGTCATTATTTTTTCATGTAGAATTCCTCCCTGTCTCACTTATTTACTAACACACTGTATATATGTTCCACAGTGGTATTTATGTATTTTCTAGTTCTAGTATGTATAAATGATTCTTCTGAGTAAGTTTAAGTTTCAGCATGAAAGTCTTGTACACAACAAATCATTTTTATATCAAAGAGAAAAAGCCTTCTTAATAGAAAACGTCATCTTAAATTATAAGAAAACAGTTGGTAATAAAGTCACAGGAGTGTAGAGAGTGAGCGCGTGCCGTCTGCCTCAAAAAACATCGAAAACATCTGCCAGTGCTCGCCTACCTTGATCGTAGCCGTGGATTCATCTCGATCAGCTGTTCTTGTACTTACGAACATATGTTGCAACTTGGCATTGTTGTATGTACTTACTTCAATACTTTATTTCATGAAAAACGGTCCCGATCTTACCAGAAAATCTTATTAATGAATTTCCAAAAATGTAATTGTTTGCGGTGATTCATTAATACGTTTTGGCGAATTGTAAAAATTACCATAATTACTACAATAAAATTCATCTATAATTATGTAGGTTATAGGTTACACCGACGGTTAAACAGAAGAAGACTTAAACTTAATAGGTCTCTCTGACTTACACTTCTTTTCACCAATTTAGGTTCTATGTGTTTGGATATATTTCTTTGTATGTACAGTGGAACCTCGATAAGACGGCTTAATCGGGACCGCGGCCGATCCGGGTTATCGAAAATCCGGGATAGCCGAAGAATATGGTAAAAATTACGATAAACTACCGTTTACTAACAGATAAACTTTATTATAATTACAAGAACATAAAATACATATGCACAGTACATCTAAATTACGTACAGTTGCATACAGTATTTTTAATTTCTGGGTAAAAAACTTAGTCAAACCGAAAAAATGTTTGTTTTGTCTGATGAAAATCGGTCCGGGATAGCCGGACTTCCGGGTTATCGGAGGCCGACTTATCGGGGTTTCACTGTATATGAACTGTAGCAAACTGAAAGAACAAAGATAAATGCAGCGAGATTAACCACGAGATCATGAAGATGATAAACCAGGCAAAAGAAAAAGACTTTGAAGAGAAATGCTACATGAAAAAGTTAAAGAAATGGCATGACTAAGAAAACAAAATCTCCCTGGTACCCTTCTAGATAGACACGGGATTACTATATCAAAGATGGATGAGAAAGTACAACGATGGGCAGAATATTTCGACGAACTTCTCAATGATAAAAGAGGGGCCCTGAAACACATAGAACTTCTTCTTCTTCGTCTAGCCATTCACGTCCACATCTGAACATAAGCCCCTTCAATTCTTCCTTTCCATTGTTTTTTGTTGTACGCTACTTGTTGCCAATTTTTCCCAGCAGTTCGTTTCAGATCATCTGTCTATCTCATAGGAGGTCTGCCTCTGGGTCTTTTGTGTTGGTATGGTCTCCAGGTTAGAATTTTTCTGTGCCATTTGTTTAGATCGCTCCTAGCTACATGTCCAGCGTATTCTCATTTCAATTTTAATGATTTTTGTACCACATCGGTGACTTTGGTTTTCTGTCTTAAACATATGTTTGTTTTCCTGTCCTTACGTGATATGCCAAGCATTGCTCTTCCCATCGCATGTTGAGTGACTCTGAGTATGTTCATATTCTTTTTTGTGATTGTCCATGTTTGTGCCCCATATGTTAATATCGGAATAATGCATGCATCAAAAAATTTAGATCTAAGATGTAGTTGAATTTGCTGATTTCTGAGTATATAGTTCAGTTTTCCGAATGCTGCCCATGGTAACTTTCTTCTTCATTTTATTTTTTTTTTTTTAATTGAACTTACTTCAGAAGAAATAGGTCCAGATATTACAAAAGAAAATATCATAAGCACATTAAAAACAACGAAGAGCGGGAAAAGCCCTGGATCCATGGCACCCATATAAAAATTTTTAGGGGGGGCAGACATGAAGATGTTGCACATTACATGTTGTATACTTTGGATTACAATATATGGTTTAAAGCACCCGAAAAGCTAAGGGGGCTACGCCCGTCCCCCTTGCCCACGGGTATCGGTGCCTACTCTGACATGCCTCCTATCGAATTAATAAAGATTATTGATGTGCAGCACGATGCTTTAGTCTTTAGTTACACTTTTGAACCAAATGTATAGCTCAGAAATACTATCCAAAGACTGGTTAACGTTGATCTTTATTTTTCTCCTCAAAAAGAAAAACCCATAATGTCCTATTTGTTTAAGCTACTAACTGCTAAAAGTTATACAAAACCGAATATAATCGTAAACTGGACATAGACATCAATGATACACAGTTTTGGTTTCCCAAGAGCATAAGAACGCGTTTTTCACTTAATGTACTGATACGAAGGTGCCTGGATGTCAATTTAAGATGCTTCTTTTTTTACTACAAAAATACGCTTATGTCATTCAAGATTTCCTACGTCAGATCCCCATAGCTTAGCCAAAAGCCAAAAAAATAGAATAGTAAATAGGTGTGACGTATTTTCAAATGTTAACTTGACATTAGCTGTCATCTTATCCGAAAATGTTGAAGATCTCTAGAAGATCTTTTGGTGACCAAAATAGCGGAGTATGGAAAAGAAAAGTTTTACAATGAAGCATAATACAAAGAATAAAAAGACAAAAATTATGAGAACACATATCTAAAACTCAAGGACATATTAATGAGAATCTTCTAATAAACGGAACCAATATCGAACTAGTGGAAAAATATGCATATCTTCGAAAAATGATTAACTCCACACATGATTACTATCAGGAAATTGAAATCAGAATAGAAAAGGCTAGAGCAAATTTCAACAACGTGGGAAGAGTGGTCTACACACAAGATTTAAGGTTAATGCTAAAAGTTAAGTTGGCGAGGTGCTACATTTTCTTCACTTTGTTTTATGGAATGGAAGTTGGGACCGTCAATGCGATGTCAATGAAAAAACTCAAAAGAATTCTGAAAATATCGTGGACAGAACACTTCACAAACAAGGAGGTTCTGACAAGGATGAATAAAGAAATGGAAACTTAAATACAATCAAAATGAGAAAATTGGAATATCTCGGAGATATTAAACAAGGAGAGAGATACAGCTTACTCTAGCTTATTATGCAGGAAAAGATCGAAGTAAACAGTGGAGGATCCAGAAATTTTTTGTTGGGGGGAGGGGTCATGGATCTTGAGGCTGATTTAATTATTTTTCTCTGATGCAAGGTCACTTAGACTTACCACCCCAAGGATAAGTGGGTTTTCAATTATTTCTCGGATGGGTCTAAAGTTTTTTGTTTGACAGCGCTCGGTTGTTCTATTTTTAGGATTATTGAATTGATATTTATTTTTGTTTGGGGGGGCATGAGCCTGTGAATCCCCTCTGGATCCGCCACGGAGTAAACAGGAGCAGATGGAGACGTATAATGTCATGGCTGCATAACCTGAGAAAATGGTACAAATGTACATCAAGTGGAGTTTTCACAGCAGCCGTTTCTGAAGTTTGAATAGCTATGATGACTGCCAACCTCCGTCGCGCAGATGGTACTTAAAGAAGAAGACGGTCCTTTTTAATCGCCATTTTTTAAATTTTTTAGTCATTCATCACAAATAGTGGTCTTCAGGTGTAATGTAAAATCCAAAATAATTATATATTAACTCGAGTAATATGTTTTTCAAACTGGAACATGAAGTAAAACCACTTCTATGTAAAAGTTATATTTACTAAAATTTTTAAAAATCCCAATGGATTGAATAAAATGTGTTCATCAGAACGTTTTCGAACCTGTCGGTCCATCATCAGTGAATATGAATACTTGCAAAATGGCCCCAGAACCAAACAATGGTTGTGATTATAAATCAATCTACTGTGTTATAATAATATTGTAAAGGCTGAACGCCGATGTTCATGGATATAACCTCTGGGAACATGGTGATACAAGACTTGGTAGTCATCGTTGAGCTAAGATGGTTGATTGGGTCCTCGGGTAGAGTATCACCATGTTCCCAGAGGTTATATCCATGAACATCGGCGTTTAGCCTTTACAATATTATTATAACACAAAGTAGATTGATTTATAATCACACCCATTGTTTTGGTAGGGGAGCAAAGTATGCTAAATGTGCAGTCACTCGAGCGCTTTGGAGACCTATTGGGTTATGAATAGTAGGTCCTAAAACCAAAAAAAGTTAAGTAACATTTTCCATTTTAGTGGGCGCTTGCCATTTTTTAATTTATTTTCCATTTCCAACAATCGTTTTTTCCGATTATAACGCCATCTATGCATAATTCGAAAAAATGTTTCGAATAAAAGTTACTTATTTTTTCGTAAGGAATCCAAATCTGCAATAAAAAATGGGGGTTCCTATTTAAGATTTTAAAGTAACCCCCCACCCCACCTCCGTGGGGGGGCGTGTTTGGTGCCATGCGATAGATTTTTTAAAAATATTAAATAAGTATATTTTACAGTTTTTCGATTTGATGTTCATTTCGCGAAATATCGCGGGATTCGTATTTAAAATATTAAATTTACCCCCCACCCCTCTCCGTGGGAAGTCGTGTTTGGTATCATTCGATAGATTTTTAAAAAATATTGAGCACATATTTCTTAGTTTTTCGATCTGTCATTCATTTCGCGAAATATTCGCTTTTTCTTGTGAAACTTTGGGACTCGCCCATTTCCTTACGCCCGGCTCAAATCGTCAGATTTTTGAAATATACACTATTTTGCATGTACTTAACTTACCTTATCTTAATCTGACAATTTCGAGTTTTTTTAAGGATAGATTTTTTTTTCGGCCCCCCTTAACGAACTCCCCTGTGTTAAGAGCCAATATATGGTAGAGGTACATCTGCAGGGTACCAGGTTTCTCCCCATATGATAATCTGACGCGCTCGAGTAACTGCAAAAATCCCCGCTTGGGCTCCCCTACCATTTGGTTCTGGGGCTATTTTGCAAGTATTCATATTCACTGATGATGGACCGATAGGTTCGAAAACGTTCTGATGAACACATTTTATTCAATCCATTGGGATTTTTAAAAATTTTAGTAAATATACCTTTTACATAGAAGTGGTTTTACTTCATGTTCCAGTTTGTTTAACTATAAGGTATACAGCCAACCCAGGGAACTACCCCTTTTAGTTAATATGTTTTTGTAACCCTGTAAGTGAGTTATAATTTAATAAGTCAGTCTTCGACAGTATCTAAGAGCTCGGTACATTTTTATCGAGGAAAGTCATGCAAATTCCCTCCACAAAGTAAAAAAAAACAACCGCAAGCACTTTTAATTTTATTTTGCGTCCCAAAAAACGCACCCCATTGTCTCCTCCGTCCCCGGTGGCATGATCACGAATGTGATAAAAAGTGAAAATAGAAGCAGAGGTGGACAAAATTCGCAAATAAAAGGATTTTATCGATCAACGTTATCGCCCCATTTCCTGTTCACGAAAGCCATTTTCCATTTTCATTCCATTCCGAGAAGCAGAGACTAATTCTACTGAGAAAACAGATCGATTCTACTTTCCGTTGCTCTCCCAGATCATGTGAGGGAAGTTGATGGGGGTTGGAAGTGTTGTGTTCGGTTGGTTCGGTCGAAGCGAGGGTCTGGAGATTAATAATGCATCGAGTACGGGAAAGGTGGATTGTGCACCTTGTTTTATAATAACTAGATGCTTCCCTTAATTAGTTTATTTATTTTTTGGCGCTTTTTAAGATTTTATTTTAATTTAGATTACATTTGAAAAGAAATCATAAGCCTTGTACAATTAAGGCATGTACAACATATATGAAATTATTAATATAATTTCAGAGTTGTGTGGACTGTATGTTTTTTGGTTGCTGTGCTTTAAGGTACATTACAGAGGGTTATGATGTACAGACAATATTATAAATTTATAAAAAAATCTTACCCAAGTCACTGTTTGGTCACTGTTCACCCGCGCCTCGATCGAACACTCATGTCGGTTTCACACGCGGTTACTTCTCATGCGAGGTTTAATTGCTTTTAACGGATTAGAGGTTTGTCTGTATTAGTGTTTTATACTCTTGCGTGGAGAGAACAAGCGTTTGTTCAGCGATAATTGCACCCAGAGAACGGCTCGTGACAATATTTGGACCCAGAGAAAGGTTCCAGTTAACAGTTGAACCCAGAGAATGATTCGTGTTAACACTAGAGAGTTAGAATGTTCGTTTGCAGTTCAAAACAATGTCTCAGCAAATTGTCTGTATTGGGTAGAGATGAAACTAGGTAGGGATGAACTCGATACTAACTGTTAGTCAAGGTTGGCTTAAGAATTAATTAAAACTAAATGTTGTTCTGAAGCTATTTCCTTGTGGCATTTTTATGATTAACTATTTATATGGGAAATAAGCCACAATTAAATTGAAAAAATTATTTTATTAACGTTTCGACGCTCAAATCGGGTGTCGTTGTCAAAATACAAAATACTACTGAATTAAACAAAAATGTTGTTGCTAAGTAAAATATTCTTCTAATAATTTTTTTAACCTGACTCATTTATATTGGCAATTCAGACATATATTATACATTTTAAAGTAGAAAACTGTAAAATGATATTGCCAATATTTATGAGTTGCGTTCCTGGGACAACTTTACTGAAAGATAGTTCATTAGATTACATGAAATCAACCCCAACTCAAGAATATTCGTCACAAAAAATCATAGCATGTGATCTGTCTTTAAAAAGACAACCAAATGCAACGATGGCAGTAAAATTCTCGCGTTAGAGATTCCATAGTAAATTACGAGGGAAAACCAGGAAAAAACCTCGTGGTACTATCCCGTCATCATAAGTATTTGGTCTTACATTTAATTTACTTTCAAAAAACTAATACCAAATTCTGACTTTAATATGTTTAAATTATAAATAATATTAATAATACATAAATACACAATAAGTAATAGTAAAATATAAAATTTGTACTAACTCGATATGTTATTGACTTACTAATCGTGGCATTTTCTTTCTATTGACTTCCTCTTTCAGTATGGGTAACCCAGTGATGTGGGAGGGAGGGGATGCGGCATACGGTGAAGTAGATGGGCTCGGTTTCACTCGCAAAAACGCTCCATCCATATGGCGGAACAACTCTTTGGTAGTATATTCTGGTCTATATAAAATATATAACTATAAAATTATATTATATTATATAAATATATAAATCATTAATAACTTTAATAACTAATTAATAACATATTCCATATATAACGTATAAAAACCTGCCCGTCGCCATATTGGATGTAGCACAAAAGTGTCAAATCAAGTGGTCCCATCTAGTAAATACAAAATCATCCCTTATGTCGTATCCCTTCTCTTTCACATCACTGGGGTAACCACATCCTACTGCATTCTACAGAGAAATTTGCGACACAATTGGTTTCAATTAGCATAATTAGAATAGCTTTTTTGATTTTTACTATCTGTTTCTTTCAGGACTATACTTAAATCTCTCCACTGAACTCTATGTTCATTATCCCATGCGTGTTGATATATTTGAGATCTATCAAATTCTCTATTTTTAATATAAGACTGATGTTCACTTATTCTAACGTTTAATGGTCTTGACGTTTCCCCTAAATAAAATTGTTCGCATTCACAATTAAAACTAAAGATTGTAATTGTGGGGTTAACACAGTAAAAAATAAAATATTTTTTGCATGTGGAAAATTGAATATACTGGGGGCGAGGAGAAGAGTTACGCCACTGAGCCAGTACATCATTAAAATAAAAGTAAAATAATTGAAATTAAAGACATTGTTGTGACAACAAGATAACTAAGGAATACTTAAATTTTGGTGCAACTAAAATCTAAACATGTTTCACATTTGGCAGAAAGCGTTACTATTGATTAAAGGGTAACTTAATTATTTAAAAAAAAAATGAATAACCATTTTCAATTTCGTTGCAAAACGAAAACACAGCCGAACCATATTCTAGTCCAATCAGAGAGTGCCGCAAGCACCCCTACCGGTTTCGAAACTTATTAGTCTCTCATCAGGAGGCACATATGCTGCTCTCCCCGATCCAACCAAAACAAACCCCAGCGTGCAGTCCCGGATTGCAACGAACGAAATGGCATAGATGCCCTAGCGGCAACTGCTAGCAAAAAGACTAAGTTTTCACTCTAATGGCATATAAAACAACATAATGCTATTCTACACCCCACCAGAATGAAAACAATGGGAACCTTCTCTGGTTACACCTCCTAGGCTTCTACAATTTGCAAGCCATACGGATGCTGAGACTAAGGAAGATGAGGGAATTCTACAATTTACAATTCACGTCCCATCTGCTCAGCGCGGTAAAGTTCCAACGAGAATGGTTCCCTTCATACTTCACACAGGGTAAATGTAAATCAAAAATGAATAACCATTTTCAATTTCGTTGCAAAACGAAAACACAGCCGAACCATATTCTAGTCCAATCAGAGAGTGCCGCAAGCACCCCTACCGGTTTCGGAACTTATTAGTCTCTCATCAGGAGGCACATATGCTGCTCTCCCCGATCCAACCAAAACAAACCCCAGCGTGCAGTCCCGGATTGCAACGAACGAAATGGCATAGATGCCCTAGCGGCAACTGCTAGCAAAAAGACTAAGTTTTCACTCTAATGGCATATAAAACAACATAATGCTATTCTACACCCCACCAGAATGAAACTTAATTATTTATTAACTTAATTATTTTCTTTATTGACCTAAACTAGTGGCCCAATTTTTTTAGTAGCACTACCAAATTTTACACTAAACTGAAAATTATAGCGTAAAAATTTGTTTGATCCTTAGCCTGGTTTGGGTATTGCAGCTATAAAATACTTAAGTAGTAGGTACTTATATCTGGAAACTTTTATTATATTCCGCCTTGGGTTGGGCACTAAAGGGAATAGGTATACGTGACTTGAAGATATACCCAAATAACTGGATCATCAAGAACTTCTCATTATAAGCAGGTGACTTAAAAGAGAAATAGTCTTGATCAGGTGACCATATGACATCGGATTATGGCGTAGGCGCTATAATTTTGAGCTTCTTCTTCTTCTTCTTCTTCTTCTTCTTCTTCTTCTTTTTATGTAGACATGACTCTGTCTGTTTTTCAATGTGCCTCCAGTAAGTTGTCATTCCATCTTTTTCGTGCTCTTCCCACTGATCCTCTTCCTATTGGGGAACAGTCTCTCGCCGTCCTTACTACTCTATTTGTTGTAATTCGGCTTATGTGGCCATTCTATTCTACTCTTCTGTTTCTTACCCAGTTATTAATGTTGTCCACCTTGCATCTCCGTCGTATATCTGCACTTCTAGCTCTATCCCACAGTGTCTTGCCATCGATTTTCGCAGTGTTTTCATCTCTGCTGTTTCTAGCATTCTTTTTGTCCTTTCTATATCAGGTCGTGTTTCTGCCGAGTATATCATTATTGGCCTGACGACTGTTTTGTAAATTCTGCCTTTCACTTCTTTTCCGATGTTTTTGTTTCTCCATGTTGTTTCATTGAGGTAACCTGCGGCTCTGTTTGCTTTATTCACCTGATCTTCCACTTCTGTTTCGAGCTTTACGTAGCTAGATAGTGTGATGCCTAGATATTCAAACTCCATGACTTGTTCTATTATTTAATCCTCCAGCTCTAATTTACACCTTATTAGATCTGCTGTTATAACCATGCATTTAGTCTTTTTTGGGGAAATTAACGTTAAATTTTCTAGCGGTTATATTAAATTCGTGCAGCGTACGTTGTAAAGAATCTTCACTTTGAGAGATTAGAATTGCGTCGTCTGCATAGCAGATTATTTTAAGTTGTTTTTCTCCCATTTGGTATCCTTTTTTTGTTCTTACTTTTTTTATTTTTTCGTCCATGATCAGGTTGAACAATAGAGGACTCAGGGAATCTTCCTGTCTTATCGCATTGCCAGCTTCAATTGGGTCAGTTAGTTCTTCATCTACTTTTACTTTTATTGTGTTGTTCTGGTAGATATTTTCGATCGTTTTAATTATTCCTAGAGGTACCGCTCTTGCGTACAATAAATGGATAACGTCCTTTAATTAACCCTGTCAAGTGCCTTCTTAAGGTCCACGAAACATAAGTACGCTTCTTCTTCTTAAGGTGCCGAGACCGCTTGTCGATCGTTGGCTCTCATGTTGCCCAGCATATTAACAATCATTGTCTTATTTACAGCCGCACGAAATAGTTCAGTGCTAGTTTTCCCAAACCATTGGCGTAGGTTTTTAAGCCAAGAAGTTGTACGGCGGCCCACACTTCTTTTTCCCATTATTTTACCTTGCATGACAAGGTGAAGTATGTCATATTTTTCTGGGTGACGCATTATATGACCAAAGTATTCCAATTTGCGCCTTTTAACCGTGTTCACTACTTCGCAACTTTTATTCAAACGTTGCAAAACCCTTTCGTTTGTGACTCTTTCTACCCAACTGATCTTCAGAATACGGCGGTAGACCCACATTTCAAATACTTCTAGGTTTTTTAAAAGCGATTCTGTCAGTGTCCATGCTTCGACCCCGTAAAGTAGTACTGGGAATATATAACAATAAGTATGCCGGTTTGTTGTATTCTAATGCTTTTTCTTGAACCTGCCTCATATAGCGTCGGTGCATGATCTTCCCCACCTAAAACCTCTAATTTTGAGCTTTATCGCCCTTATAGTGAACCTAGTATTGGTTGGTCCATCAAAATAAAGAGGTTGAGTTGGATAGACCACTTAGAGAGAATGAAAGAGATGGAGTTGACGAGACATATCTATAACTAAAGACCGGATGGAGTTAGGAGAAGAACAGGCCCAGAGCACGGTTTAAGGACCAGATGGAAGATGACTTATGAGTGTTAAGAGTACGAAATTGGCAAACCAAGATGAAGGATAAGAACAAATGGAGCTAATGATAAGAGGTATCTCGTTAAAAAATAAATAAATAAGTGACAACGGAAAAACACCAAAAATATTGTTTAACTGGGACATATTCAATGTTAAAAAATTACGAACTACGTCGAATATAAGTAGGTACAAATTTCTAGAGAGTCAAGTGAGTAAACAATACTAAATATTCATTAAGATCTTCATTAAGTTTGTTAAATTTTCCCAACTACGAATTATGTACAGCCCTGTATAAAGCAATCTTCGTCCACCTGAAGAGATATTTTCGGAGTATACAAACAAATCGAAAATGGGCAGTAATGTGTCGAATCCAGCAAAATCGATTTCCTTCCTGTGTCCATCACCGTATAGTTTGCCCGTCGCTATGGCTACCAGGCGTCTCCGTCGAGACGCTATCTCATTGGATACACACATTCATTTGGTTCAAGGGTTGAGGCCGCGGCAGATTTTTCGGGAGGGAGGGGGAATTTTTGTTTAACGGTCAGAAGAATAAAAAATAATGACACATTATTAATGATACATTATGTAGAGTAATACCTGTTAATAACGGCCTCTAAAAATGAAAGAACTGGTCGTTCCATAAAGGTGGTCGCTATTGTCAGGTTTTGCAGACTAGGGGCAAGGTAAAGTTACAAGTGACAATATTGAGCTTAGTTAGAGCCCACTCTCCTATTTCTTTACTATTATCGTGGAAGCCAATGGCCAGAGGTCGTCAGCATAAGTGAATTTTCTCGATTTTGTTTCAGGTATACCTACGGTGACCATATGTACTTATTTAAGTAGGACAGTACTTATTTTTAAATATTGTCCTAATGTACTTTAAAACCTTTCTAAGGACACGCGAATGTACTTATTTTTTTCTAAAAAATGAATATTTTTATGTTTTACTACTTTTAAACAAATTTCTTTGTATACTGTTCCAGGTATTGCAGCTTTTGTGTCTTGATGGTTTCCAATATTTCCATTCTTTTGTTGACTCTTCTCATGACTTCGTTGTTTGTTACAGGCTCGGTCCATGCTATCTTCAAGTACCTTCACCCACAGTTCAAATGCTTCCACCTTTTTAGTAGTTTTCGCGTTAATTGACCATGCTTCTATCCCGTAAAGCAGAGTCGAGAAAATATAACACCTGGCCAGACTAACTCTCAAATCTTAATTATTTCAGTTCTCTTGCACAAACTACCTTTCTCATTTTATTGAAGTTGGTTCTTGCCTTCTCTATTCGAACTTTGATTTCTTTGGAGTGATTAATTATTGTGCCAAGATAGTTGTAGTTTTCAACTTGTTCTAAAGTGTTACCTTTAATTGTCAGGCTTTTATCATTATTTTGGGTTTTTGATATCCTCATAAATTTAGTTTTCTTGATGTTGACTGATAATCCATATTCTCCATACTCAACTATCTTGTTCATTAGCTTTTGGAGGTCTTGGAGGTTGTCCGCTATTATGATAGTGTCGTCAGCATATATAATGTTGTTAATTAGTGTTCCATTTAGGTACATTTATTCCTGCTGTTTCTCCCTCAAGAACTTTTTTCATAATTTCTTCAGAGTATGCATTTAATAGTAGTAGTGACAATACACATCCCCTGTCGCACTTCTCTTTTAATTTCGAACTCTCTGATGCGTGTTCGTTGATGCGTATGTGTTCCTGCTGTTTATAATATAGATTTGTTATAATTCAAAGGTCATTGTATTGTAATTGTTTTGCTTTGAGGACGTCCATCAGCTCTTTGTGGCGGACTTTATCGAAAGCCTTGTTGTAATCTATGAAACAGACGTACATATCCTGGTTCACATCCAAGCATCTCTGG
This sequence comes from Diabrotica virgifera virgifera, assembly GCF_917563875.1. NCBI lineage: Eukaryota > Metazoa > Arthropoda > Insecta > Coleoptera > Chrysomelidae > Diabrotica > Diabrotica virgifera. The sequence goes on along the minus strand of NC_065448.1, from coordinate 220,117,945 downwards.
ATTAGTAGTGTAAATCCAAAGTGGGTTTCTTAAATATCCATATCAAGTGTTTGGTAAATGCGTTTATGAATGATTAGATCTTTAAAAACATTTTAAGTGTGTGAGACATCAGGCTTATGGTGCGGTGGTCGTACACAAAACTTCACTGCACAAGTGAAACATTTTTACACAAAATGTGTAACCTACCTAGAAAACTAGAGTACAAATTTTCATGAATTTAAACTATTCAAAAGTATAGATCTAAAGCGGGCTCCACACTCTCGGCGAAGTTACTTCGCCAAAGTTGACCGAAGTCCGAAGTACCGTCACTCCACACTCGTTCTACTGCGCGAGGAAGTGCGATACCGACAAAGATCCCTTTGACCAGACCGACAGAGAATGGAAGTAGAACGAAGTGAGGCAAAGTTGCACAAGGTGGTCGTCTACACTCTCGTGCTTGTTGAACCTCGATCGACTTCGGCGAGAATGTGGAGCCCGCATAAGAAGTGAAATAACATGGAACGATGTTTGTTATTCTCTCGAAGCTTTTAAATTGTATATCAAGGCAACCATGTTAAACGAAGATCAACTCTTTGACGAACTGGGAATTTTGAAAGACGTGGCTACAAGTGAAAAAATTGCTGAGTGGAACAGAGAAGAAAAAAATAGTCAGGATCGATGGCTTAAAGTTTTTAAGTGTGTAGATCAATTCAAACTGAAAAACTTACAAATATTATGCGAATTTATTTTTTGTCTTCCGGGTACTAGTGCGGCTATCGAGCGTTTATTTTCTGTAATAAATAATTATTATTGGACATCGGAAAAGTCACAAATGTCCATATCCACTCTCAAGGCAGCGATGCTGGTGTACGCAAATTTTGATGAGATTTGTATGAAATGTTTTATTTACTTCAGTCGAAGCCGGACCTTCTTAAATTAATCTTAAGTTCAGAAAAATATGAATGATGCAAAAAACCGGAAGAAGATGAGGCTATTCCAGGTCCCTCATATAAAAACTATTAATTACAGGCTTGTAACTTTTTCAAAGTTAATGTTGGTTAATGCGTTGTCCCTACATGCTGAGCGAACGCGGCTTTAGTCCCATAGCAACGCTGAATACAAACAAAAACCTTGGCCGACGCGGTGTAAATGGATTTGATTGTCATAATTTTCTTCGCTTGATTAAAACGGCAAAATATTTAGCCATCCTTTTAATTCTACCCCAAACGAGCAGATACCTACACCGAATAGTGGATTCTAGGTCTGCTCACCGTGGCTGTTCCAACCGATTAGAAATACAGTCCGCTCTCAACCCCAAGAAATTAGAAGAGAACAGCCCGTTTCAAATGTAATGTGTTATGTTTAGTTTAATTGATATAATTTTTTATGTTTAGCTACATAGTTTATTTATTTTTAATGCCAAAAAGTTAGATTTGTCCAATAACAAGATACATTTTGCGTTTTTAATACATTTTTGTTTTTTGTACTTTTTTTTCTTTAAAAAGATATGGTCACCGTAGGTATACCTGACATAATATAAAGGTTAAATAATAATGGAGCTGAACCTTGAGATAAGCTGTTGTTAAGTTTTCTAACGTTACTCCGTGCATCATTCATATATACCTGAAACAGTCTGTTATTTAGTAGATTGTTTATCAGCTGACAAGTTTTGATGAAGATATGATTTTCATCAACTTATAAATAAGGCCCTCTCTCCACGCAGTGTCATAGGCAGCCGTGAGATCTATGAATACTATGACAGATTTTTCACGCCTTTCAATGCCAGCTTCGATAAATGTAGTTAGGGATAGGGACACGCGCCAACTCGTAACTTTTAATGACAAAAATTTTCAAATTAAAATGTGCACCGGCCAATTCGTAACTTTTCTATTACCTTTTTAACTATTTAGAATGGGAAATAAGCCACAATATTATTAAAAAATGATTTTTATTAACGTTTCGACGCCAAAATCGGGTGCCGTTGTCAAAATACAAAATACTATTAATATAAACAAAAATGTTGTTGCTTAGTAAAAAAATTCTTCTAATAATTTATTTAATTTGACTCATTTATATCGGCAATTCAGATACATATGATACATTTTAAAGTAGAAGACTTTAAAATGATATTGCCAATATTTATGAGTTGCGTTCCTGGGACGACTTTACTGAAAGATAGTTCATTCGATTACATGAAATCAAATAAAGTCGTCCCAGGAACGCAACTCATAAATATTGGCAATATCATTTTAAAGTCTTCTACTTTAAAATGTATCATATGTATCTGAATTGCCGATATAAATGAGTCAAATTAAATAAATTATTAGAAGAATTTTTTTACTAAGCAACAACATTTTTGTTTATATTAATAGTATTTTGTATTTTGACAACGGCACCCGATTTGGGCGTCGAAACGTTAATAAAAATCATTTTTTAATAATATTGTGGCTTATTTCCCATTCTAAATAGTTAAAATTGTAAAAATGCCACAAGAAAATAGCTTCAGAACAACATTTTCTATTACCTGACCTGATAACTCAAAACTTTCTTCAGGTGAATTCGAAACCATTGATTAAATCTAATACCTTAAATCTAAACCGAATGTTTCTTGGTTTGCTTAAAAACGTTATATTTGTATTATATTATGTACCTATAAAAAATAGCAAAAATTGAAATATCTTAATAAAATAATTGAAACAATATTATAGTGATTCATTAACACGTGTTATAAATATTATTTCCATCAAGTATAGCTCTACACGAGCTTGGTTTTTATCAAGTAATTGTAAATTCAATATTTAGATGTTTAACAATGATAAATTATTTAAATCCATCTGATAATTTAAAAGCAAAGAGATTTTCCATATCATTTATTTCAAGTCTAAAAGATTATACATTTATTTAGTTACGAATTCACCGGTAGTTGATTGGTTAAAGAAAAATTACCTGAGGGCCAGAGTTACCAATTGGCCTGTAATTAGGATGGGAGATTAAGATAGTTACGAATTCACCGGGACCCAGGGATAGCACTTGGTCACAACAGCTTCATCCTCTTCTAAAACCAGATTGCTCAAGTGGTATAGCAACCTCAATAGTTTTACTTATTCTGTCATAATATAATGGTCGTTCTAGTAATTTATAACAATAACTGAGTAAGGCAATAGACAGATAAATTTCTGACAGCTTGTTGTCTTTGCCAGGCTTCTGGATTGCGATAATTTTGGTTCTTCTGAATTCTGGGGGTAGTATAATAAGTTGTAGTTACAATATCGCTAAAGAATTTTTGAGCTACTGCCGTATTTTTCTACCGGTGTGAACTATAAACTCAGGATACATTTCGTCGAAGCCAGCTGCTTTTTCTGTTTTGGTTTGGTTAAACGCTTCGTTTATTTCATCCAATGAGAAGGCACGTGATTATTATGATGTTGGTGGAGTATTTGCTTTGCGTTGTTTACGAGCTATTCTTGCTGTCGATGTATACGTTTTCTCAGATGGAGCTCGGGAGTTCCCAATTATTCTATTGGTTATTAGGGATGAACTCGAGCCGAGCCGAGCTTTTGACGAGCTTGAGCTCGGCTCGAAATTTTGAGCCGAGATCGAGATAGAAGCTCGGCTTAAACTACGAGCTGCAGGTTGAGTGCAGGTTGAGGGTTGCAGATTGGATATTAAATATCCAATTTATTCCATACTTTACGGCACATATATTTCTAGTCAGAACTACTTATTCTCAAACAAAAGTATTAGTCGTAGCAGAAATAAATGAATAGGAAAAATAATTAGAGTATTAGCTAAAATATTGACAAGCTCATTAACGAAGGCTCGGCTCCGCTTGAAAAAAAATTGACTCGGGTCGAAGCTCGGCTCGCAAGAAACAAATCGGCTTGAACTCGAACATCGGCTCGTCAAACGAGCCGAGCCGAGCTAAGCTCGAGCTTGTAACCATCCCTATTGGCTATCTTATTTCCAGTCTTGACATACGGAGCAGAAACACTTACCCTAACTAAAGTCTCAGCTCCCAAACTAAGAGTGACACAGAGGACAATGGAGCGATCTATGTCGGGAATAACTCTGCGAGACAAAATCAAAAACGAAGAGATCAGAAGAAGAATAAAAGTAACTGACGTCATCGAAAGGATTGCCAGACTATAATAAAACGGAGATGGACAGGACACATAGCCAGAATTAAAAATGGGCGATGGACAATAAGGTTATCGGAATGGAGACCAAGAGAAGACAAGAGGAGCCTATGTTCAGCAGTGGACTTTTGAGACTGGATTATCATGATGATCTTATTATCTGGCTCAATTGTTGATTTGTTTGAGTGTTGTGGTCTGCTTGCTTTGTCGTTTGCGGATCAGTCCCCCCGCCTTCCGACTGGAACGGAAAAAATCAATATGTTGTACGGTAGACTTCTATTTATTAAGAAGAGTCCAGTGACTTCAGTAGGTTGTCACCAATTTCGGGATCTTCTGATTTCAAAAAGTCGTCATACAGTTTTTGTCTCTCTTCCTCCAGCCTGGGATGTACCTACTCGTTTCGGAATAAACAAATGCAGGTGTCCAGATCTTTGCTATATTCGGAATATTTAGCTTATGAAAAAGAAAGAGAGAGGGCGCAAACTATTTTTTGAAGAAAAAATAGTAAAAAGAAACAGAAGGTTAACAAATTAACAAATTCAAAAGAAATTGGAATAAAATAATTATTTAAATATAAATTAATAAAAATCTGTCGTTTATAATAACATTACAGTTTATTATTCATCCGATATAAATCATTAGATCGACGTTTTCTAAACATCCCATATAGTCTTCACCTACCTTTGAGACGATGACCTCTAACCGTCGATGTGTATTGTGGTGCCGGAACCACCTTACGAAGCTGAATCAAATAAAGAGCTAAGGTGTTGTGGGCACATGCTAAGCTTAGCCTAACTTTGAGAGACAGAATACGAAATGATGAGATACGGAGAAGAACTTGAGTGAAAGACGTCATAAAACGCATTACGAAGTTGAAGTGGAAATGGTCAGGACACGTCGCAAGACAGAGAGACAACAGATGGACAAAGAAGATTTTAGAGTGGCGGCAAAGGGCAGACAAGCGAAGTCGTGGAACACCACCTACCAGATGGACCGACGACATTAAAAGAGTAGCGACAAACTGGATTGCAGCTACGCAGAAAAGAGAAGGGTGGAGACATCTTGAGGAGGCCTATGTCCGACAGTGGATAAATTTGGTTGTGTGATGATGAGGAGGGGATGTGGAGCAAAGGTAATGGTTCCAAAATTACCATCCTATTGTTTATAACTTCGTTAAAAATATTTGAATTGTTAAATTATTCATTTTATATTAATACACTTCCTTGTTGCAATGTGTTATGGCTTCTTCTTCTTCTTCCTTCTTATATGTAGGCTTTAAAGCCTGTTTCTTCTTCAATATTAGCCTCCTAAATTGTTTAAGTTATCGCACCATCTTTTTCTTGGGCTGCCAATACTTCTTCGTCCATTTGGTGACTTATTTCGTGCTATTCGTACTATCCTATCCTCTGCCATTCTACTGATGTGTTCGTTCCACTCCTGTTTCCGTTTTGTCACCCATCCATTTATGTCTTTTACATTGCATGATCTTCTTATGTTTTCGCTTCTCTCCCTATCTAACAGACTTTTCCCTGATATTCGTCGGAGTATTTTCATCTCTGTTGTTTCTAGTAGTCGTCTCGTGTTAGATGTGTCAGGTCTTGTCTCCGCCGTATATGTCAATATAGGTCTAATTGCTGCTTTATAGATTCTTGCTTTTGTGTCTTGTGTTAGGTGTTTGTTCTTCCAGGTTGTGTCATTAAGAGATCCCGCCGCTTTACTTGCTTTTAAGCTTTGTTGTCGTACTTCCTCTTCAACATCTCCGTAACTGGTTATATATATTCCCAGATATCTAAACCTTGCTTCCGGGTTTATTATTTTCCCATAAATTTCGATTTTACATCGTAGTGGGTATTTAGATGTTGTCATACATCAAACATTTGGTTTTTTCTGCTGATATTATCATATTGTATTTCTTGGCTGTTGTATTGAAGATGTGTGTTAATCTTTGGAGATCGTCTTCTATCTCGGCGATTATTGTGGCGTCGTCTGCATAACATAATATTTGGATTTCTTTGTTCCCCATTCTGTAACCATGACCTTTACGTACTGCTTCTGTTATTTTGTCCATTATTATATTAAAGAGCAGTGGGCTTAACGAGTCACCTTGTCTGACTCCGCTTTGTACCGGTATAAACTGCGTTAGTTTTCCATTTATCTTTGCCTGTATTCGATTATGAAAGTAGATGTTTTCGATGGTTTGTATAATACCTATTGATTGGTATGTTATGGCCACGGTGTTTTGGCCACTGGTCTATTTAACAAATAGATCTGAAATCTGAAAGCGACATGCGTCAAAAAACGTTACACAAAAGTTTTATTTTGTTTCATTTACAAACGCCGCTATTTTATATCTGCGAAAAGAAACGCATACATAAAAACGGCCTTATCATCCGATATAAATCATTAGAGCGACTTTTTCTAAACAACCCACATAGTCTTTGACTACCTTCCAGACGATGACCCCTAACCGTCGATGTGTGTTGTGGTGCCGGGACCACCTTACGAAGATGAATCAAATAAAGAGCTAAGGTGTTGTGATTGTGGGCACATACACAGTCGATATAAAATCGATAACGAAACCGTCGTGTCGGCCACGGCCAGGCCAGCAGACGGCAGATGCGAAAAGATAAAAGTCTAATTGGGCACGTGCCTTCTGTACCATCATCCGTCGCGTTCATGCAGCTTCCTCTGTTATGAGCATTTTATTAGTACAGGCGATAATGTATTATAATATATTGGAAATTGTGTATATTATCATTTTTTTTTTCTTCTTTTTCTTCCTTTTGTGTAGAATATGACTCTGTCTGTTGTTTCAATGTGCCTCCAGTAAGTTGTTGTTCCATCGTTTTCTAGTTCTTCCCACTGACCATGGACCGTCTCTCGCCATTCTTACTAATTTATTTCTTATCATTCGGCTTATGTGGTCAATCCATTCTACTCTGGTGTTCCTTACCCAGTTATTCATGTTGTATGAACACCTTGCATCTCCGTCGTATATCTCTACATGTCTAGCTCTGTCCCATAGTGTCTTACTATCGATTTTTTGAAGGGTTTTTATCTCTGTAATTTCTAGCATTATTTTTGTCCTCTCTGTATCGGGTCATGTTTCTGCCACGTACGTCATTATTGGTCTGATGATTGTTCTGTGTAAATTCTGTCTTTCATTTCAATGAAAAACAAAGAAATCAAAGAAAAATATGAAAAGACACCGAATTTGATAAAATAACGGAGGAAAAACAGAGGAGGACAATGGAAGAAAAATGGAAAGCTTTCAAATAAATTATACTGAAGACAGCGGAAAAGGCATGTGGAAAAATAGTAATAAATAAACATAGGAAAATAACAGAATGGTGGAACTCTAATGTAAAAGAAAAGATCAAAGAAAAGAAAGCATGGAAAAAATATCATAAAGAGAAATGTAGCGAAAGCAGTGGTGAAAGAAGCGAAAAATGAATGTTGGATAAAATTTGTAGAAGATATAAATGAAAAATACATAGTAAACAATAAATCGTTTTGGACTAGGATAAGAAAATTACGAACTAGTAAGAAAAAAGAAGTAGTAAGAGATAAACAAAATATATTAAGGACAGATACGCTGGAAATTTTGGAAACATGAAGGGAAAACTATGAAGAATAATTTGCAAGTACACCGCAAGAAAGGCTGGGAGAAACAAATGACATGGGGAACAATTAAGAGAGATTTCAAGAGAATAACTGGTAGAAGCTATACGAAAATTGAAGATAGGTAAAGCTCCAAAGGAGGATGAAATTGCACCAGAAATGAACAAATACTTAGCAGAGGAAGGGAAAGACTGGCTGTGGACAATATGCAAAGATGCATGGAAGGAGAAAAGGATCCCAAAAGATTGGGAAAACAATTTAAAACTACCAATATATAAGAAGGGCGAGGAAACTCTTTGTGACAACTATAGAGCAATATGTCTAGCTCAAGTTCAAGTAACATAAAATATACAAAAAAATATTGGAAAATAGACTTAGAGAATATGTAGAACTAAATCTGGAAGAAGAACAAGGAGCATTCAGACCTGGAAGACAGACTAATAACAACATATTCAATTTAAGAAGACTGATAGAGAGAAAAATAGAAGAAGGAGAAGAGTTGTCCCTAAGATTCATAGACTTGAAAGCTGCCTTCGATTCAATAGATAGAAAGAAAATCTGGAAATGCTTAAAGGACTTGGAAGTAAATACCCACAGAATTAATAGTGAAAGCTACAGTACAAATTGGACGTTAGCGGCCAGAAGAGTTTCTAATGGACAAATGACTAAAACAAGAATTTAACATGTTAAATGTTCTGACGGTTATATTAAATTGGGGCAGAATAAGTTGTAAATCATCTTTACTTCGAGAGCTTAGTATTGCATCGTCTGAATAATAGATTATATTAAGTTGTGTTTATCCTTTTTTATTTCTTACTTCTTTTATTATTTCATCCATGATCAGGTTGAACAATAGAGAACTCAGGGAATCCCCCTATCTTATCTAATTGCCATTTTTAATTGGGTCAGTTAGTTCTTCTTCTACTTTTACTTTTAATAGTTATTCTGGTAGATATTTTCGATCGTTTTAATTATTCCTAGATGTGTTTGTCTCCCTTGCGCACAATAAATGGTTAACGTCCTTGAATTTTACCACGCCAAATACCATCTTAAGGTCCACAAAATATAAATATGCGGGTTTGTTATATTGTAATGATTTCTCTTGAACTTACCTCATTATAAATATTGCGTCGATGCATGATCTTTCCGACCTAAAATCTTGTTCTTATGTCCAATTTCTCTCCCTTCTGAGAAGAGGTATTATAGTGCTTGATCTCCATTCTTGTGGTATTCTATTTTGTCAAAATATTTTTTGGATTATTTTTAATAGTTGTTTGGCTAGATCTTGTCCTCCGTACTTTAGGAGTTGATTCAATATTCTGTCCTCTACTGGTGATTTTCTATTTTTTAATTTCCTTAATGCTTCCTTTACCTCTGCTTCTTTAATCTTTATTTCCTAGTTTGTCGTCACTTCAGGTATTGGTAGTTCATTATCGTCACCTTTAGCAAATATAGATTGAAAGTAGTCTTATGTTATTCGTGCAGTAGTTTATAATCAGATCTCCGTTTTCATTTGTAACATCACCATTGTGTTTTTTCTTAATTCCGGGCATTACTTGTTGCCTATTAGACCGGTAAAATCCCCCAGTATTACCTATCATCTTCCTTTTAACTTGAACTGCTTCTTGTTGCAATTCCTAATAAAATATTTCCCTTGTTGTTTGTTACTTGTTATTTTCTGGGCCGTATACTCCGATGATGTTCAGGTCTTCTATCTCCAGTGTTATTTTTGCTATTACAATCCTTTCTGATACGTATTGACACTTTTTGATGTAATTTTGTTATCTTTGTTATCTACTCGACGGTTTTGTAAATTAGCATATTAAACAATTGTTATTGTGTTTTTGCTTTCCTTTCTGTTTCTTGTAAAGCGCAAATATCTATTTGCTTCTCTTTCAGCACTTGGGTTATTTGTGGTCTGTAGTGTACCATTTAATGATTTAAACTACAAAATTGAATAAAATTATACAAAACTGAGCAAGCGAACAACGCAACGTGAAACTTATTAAAAATGTTGTCCTCGTAGCCTAATAAAATAAAAAAAAGTCAAAATGTAAATTCGTACAGGTTAAAACAAATTTTATAACAAAGTTTAGGTGGGTAAAAAAAATATTTTCAAGAAAGTATCCAAATCATACAAGGGGATCATTGTTTAAAAAATTAAAAAGGGGTCATTTTTGCAAAAAATATACTTTTTTAACTGCTGAGGTAATTCACTTATTAATGAAGATCTATGGTATTTTTTTCTGCAAAGTTGAAGGGTAAATCTTTCACATTAGACTTACTAAATTAAATTTGACCCCCTATTTATTTAAATAATTGTATATAAAACTTTAAAAACAAATTTGCAAAAAAATATTTTTAGCGTTTTAAATAAGCACTATAAAATATTTTATTTTACAGACTAAGTTGCACTATGTTATCAGTATTAAGCAAAAAAAAATTGGTCCAAAAATATTTAATATTTTTTGAGATATTGAATTTGTTTATTAAATGTTACTATATTTTAAATTGCAAAAACGCGGTTGTTGCCAAAGAAATATTCACCTGCTTAAGATGCCATTACTTTTATTTTTATATATATTTTCGATAAATGTATTGATTAATTCAAATTTCAATTAAACTCCCCCCTAAAATTGCATTTGAAAATTATTCAAATTTGTTTAAAATTTGTTTTTTTAATAACGTCGCGGGGATTAAGTATTTAGAAATGTCGTTTCGATAATTGGGTTCCTGGGAATTTTTTACTAATTAACAAAATTTTTTGTCGTTTTTTTTTCTTCTTTTTTTTTCTTGGAGTTACATTACTACGGGCCCTTTTAGGGTTAAATTTTATTAAGAATATCGAATCTCTGAGTTGTAGATTCTAGACCTAAAAATATTAAGATTTAACTAAAATCTCTTAAATAAAATGTGGCTACTTACTGAGTTACAGGGTGTAAATTTAAAAATTATTGTTACCAAGTACTTTAAAACTATTTGACGTATCCTTATCATACTTGGCAGAAAGTGTGGCTATTATACACCCTACTAAATTGTGATTAATAAACGTTTCTAGCTAGTGCCAGAGGCGTACAACAGGGGATAGTGAGTGATTGACCCTTCCCAAATTCTACGCCACTGAGTGAATTACTATTTTAGCGAAATTTTTTGATTCTCCAATACTTTGTATGTCAATAATTTTATTGGTATTGATAAAGCCATCAGTTTGAGAGATATTGGAAGTTTAAAATGAATGAATGAATGAATCAAAATAACTATGCCGTTTCATTTTTAACGTCCAATATCTCGAAAAGTAGTGACTTAATCGTTACCAGTAAAGAGTATATTATTTACATAGAAAGTATTGGAGAATCGAAAAATTTCGCTAAAATAGTAATTCCCTCAGTGACGTAGAATTTGGGAAGGATCAACCATTAACTATCCCCTGTCGTACGCCTCTGGTAGTAGCTAGAAACTTTTACTTATCACAGTTTAGTAGACTGTATAGTACATACACTTTCTGCCAAGTATGATAAGGATATGTCAAATAGTTTGAAAGTAATTGGTAAAAATAATTTTTAAATTTTGAAATAAAACACCCTGTAACTCAGTAAGTAGCCACATTTTATTTAAGTGATTTTAGACCAATCTTAATATTTTTATGTCTAGAATCTACAACTTAGAGTTTCGACAGTCTTAATGAAGCTTAACCCTAAAAGGGCCCGTAATAATACAATTCCAACAAAAAAAAAGAAGAGGAAAAAAAGGCAAAAAAATTTGTTAATTAGTGAAAAATTCCCAGGAACCCAATTATCGAAACGGCATTTCAAAATATTTAATCGCCGCGACGTTATTAAAAAAACAAATTATAAATAAATTTGAATAATTTTCAAATGCCATTTTAGGGGGAAGTTTAATTGAAATTTGAATTTATCAATACATTTATCAAAAACATACATAAAAATAAAAATAATAAGATTTAATACAGGTGAATATTTCTTTGGCAACAACCGCGTTTTTGCAATAGAAAATAGAGTAAAATTTAATAAACAAATTCAATATCTCAAAAAATATTAAATATTTTTGGACCAATTTTTTTTTTGCTTAATACTGATAACATAGCGGAATTTAGTCTGTGAAATAAGATATTTTATAGTGCTTATTTAAAACGCCAAAAATAATTTTTTGCAAATTTGTTTTTAAAGTTTTATATACAATTATTTAAATAAATAGGGGGTCAAATTTAATTTAGTAAGACTTATATGAAAGACTTACCCTTCAACTTTGCAGAAAAAAATCCCATAGACCTTCATCGGTAATTTGATGACCTCAGCAGTAAAAAAAGTAATTTTTTTGCAAAAATGACCCCTTTTTAATTATTTAAACAATGATCCCCTTGTATGATTTGGATACTTTCTTGAAAATATCTTTTGTACCCACCTAAACTTTGATATAAAATTTGTTTCAACCTGTACGAATTTACATTTTGATTTACATGTAGTGTAATTTTATTTTACTAGACTATAGGGCACAGTTAAAAATACACTAAGCATCAAAATTAACGTACCACCTTGATGTCTTGTGTTTCCTAAACCTGTTGTCCGATTTTAGTGATTTTTTTAATATGTTATATAGCTTTATTCTTCAAGAATATCGATATAATATTATTGCTAAACAGGTAAGTGTCATTGTATACCGGGTGTAACAATGATAGTGTGTTTTTTCCTCAAAGTTTGGAACACCCTGTCGAATATTCTGGCTTATATAAAATATTGAAATTAAAACTCAACTATAGGCTTAGGCTTTCTTAACATTATGCTTTTTGATTAATTCGCTTATGTTGGATAATAAAAAAGTTAGGTACTTTAACAACTAGCAACGTTCTTCATCAATACAGGGTGTTTCTAAGTAAGTGCGACAAACTTTAAGAAGTAATTCTGCATGAAAAATAATGACCGCGTTTGCTTTATAAACATATGTCCGCAAATGCTTCGTTTCCGAGATACGGGATGTTGAATTTTTTCTTACAAACTGACGATTTATTTATTGCTCTAAAGCCGGTTGAGATATGCAAATGAAATTTGGTAGGTTTTAAGAGATAGTAATTGCGCATTTTTTGGCATACAATTAAGAATTTTATATTTACCATTGGCGTGCATACGGGTAATATGACCTGGTAATATGACCCGTATGCACGCCAATGGTCATGGTGAATATAAAATTCTTAATTGTATGTCAAAAAATGCGCAATAACTACCTCTTAAAACGTGCTAAATTTTGTTTGCATATCTCAACCGGTTTTAGAGCAATAAATAAATCGTCAGTTTGTAAGAAAAAATTCAACATCCCGTATCTCGGAAACGAAGCATTTGCGGACATATATTTATAAAGCAAATGGTCATTATTTTTTCATGCAGAATTACACTTAAAGTTTGTCGCACTTATTTAGAAACACCCTGTATTGATGAGTAACATGGCTAGTTGTTAAAGTACCTAACTTTTTTATTATCCCACATAAGCGAATGAATCGAAAAGCAAAATGTTAAGAAAGCCTAAGGCTACAGTTGAGTTTTAATTTCAATATTTTATATACGCTAGAATATTCCACAGGGTGTTCCAAACTTTGAGGAAAAAACACACTATCATTTTTACACCCGGTATACAATGCGACTTACCTGTTTAGCAATAATATTATTACATCGATATTCTTGAAGAATAAAGCTATAATATACTAAAAAAATCACTCAAATCGGACAACAGGTTTAGGAAATACGAGACATCAAAAATGTCCCATTTTTAAGGTGGTGCGTTAATTTTGATGCTTTATGTATATTATAATCGTCAGTCCCTGAAAAAATTTTTGTCGCTCAACTTCCTCGACTAAAACAAAAGTACCAGTGCGTGTATGTGTGATCTGAAAAAACGCCGTAACAGCTGGCGGTTGGGGCCTCTTCTTTCTTCATCACCGTCATATCAGCCGCCCGCTGGTGATGGTGTTGCCGATCCCAGTAATTGGTTATTGCCGATCGGTTCCTTTGCCTCTGGCCAGATTTAAGAGATTCAATATATAGGGTTTTATTGTTTTAGTATTGTTTGCCAAAAAAGTGGAAAAGTATATTGCAAGAAAGTCGGTATTACCACATACTCTGTGATAAATCTTCTTAAATATGAAAACAGAGAAAAAACAAAGAGTAAAGAAAGAGTAAAAGAAACAGTATAACCAAAAAACAGTAAAGAACCAACTCACGAAATCAAAACTGGTAAGGAACTGCAAAGATTTCCTCAACTTCCTATCGAATGTTGTCTTTTGGGTGCCGGGTAAATATGGGTGCAAGAAGGGGCGCTTTATCCATTAGGCAATACAGAGTGCGCCAAAGAAAACAGTCCACCTCGATATTTGGCAGTATTTATTAGATTTTAAGAAAATGAAGAAACAGGTAGATTTTTGATATGAACGGGAGACATTTTTACGGTACATACATTTGTCATTTGTCAACCCCCTTCCTTCCATTTCCCCCACCCCTTATTTTTAAAAAAGGAATAGGGGTCGTGTGATATATATACCTCAATGACTTGAAAGTGTATTCAATTCTCTATTCAGTAATATTAACATTCTTGGCATAATTATTTATACAGGGTGTCCAAGAAAAATTATTTTGAATTAAATTAATTGATACAAAAAGAAGAATGTATGCAATTTATTTAACTCAAAATACATTCTACTACTGAGAGAAAACAGAGAAAAATGTTTATTTGACAAATAAATATTGTTTTTCGCTTAAATTCAATATTCAACCTACCAAGAGGCGGATGGGTGGCAGCTTGAACATTGAAATTAAGCGAAAAGCAATGTTTATTTATCTAAAAAATCAATGTTTATTTATCAAAAAACATTTTTTTCTGTTTTGTGACAGCTGTATAATTTATGTTCAATTAAATAAATTACATACATTCTTCTTTTTGTGTCAATTAATTTAATTAAAATATTTTTTTCTTGGACACCCTGTATAAACAATTATGTTAATAAAAAAAGATAAAGTTTTTCAATCCTAATAGCAACATTAATAATATTGAAAAATATTAAAAATATTTAAAATATTTTTAAATTGTAAACTTATTGGTACAGTTCCCTGGTGACACCTCCAAGGCTTCTACAATTTGCAAGCCAAATGGATGCTGCAGTGAAGACAAAAGGAAAGGAATTCTACACTATGCAATTCACAACCCCCGTCTGCAGCTTGGTAAAGTTCCAACGGAAAATGCACCTAGTTACTCCACGGAGTAATACTATTATAAAATAAAAATTCGGTCAGGCCATGGAGTTGGGGTGTTTACATTGTAAAATGGCGTGCACCCTATCCTCCATGCTATGGCATGCTGGACGAGCCATACAGCCTGTAGTCAACACCCCGAAGTATGAGCGGGAATACAAAGTGTACTAATACTCATACGCTTATGAAACGCACCTGGCGGATCATAAGGGCCTTCACATTTTACTCTTTTTCAACTAGTCTTGAGTAAAATGTCTTTAATCTTTCCTATCGGCCTCTCTTGGCTACCTCTTGTTCTTCCGACCCCGAATGGCTATTAGGTTTCCGAGGGCAGACGGGTCACTATATTTCTTTCTACTACATACCTACTCTTCACCGAATGATTGCCGGTATAAGCAATCCCCCCACTTACTGACCAACGGCTTCGGCCGGATGAGTTGGTAAGTGGCAGGGCACTCTTTTGTCCTGAGACTGAGAAATCGGTCTCGAAGGCGGATGAACCCTACAGAATGGTCAACGGTATAAGGATGCAGAAGGCAACGGGAAACCACTGCATTAAAGACTCATGGAGTATCCCTAGAAATCGTCATGGCTCACAGAAATGACAACCAACAACCTACTAATCATGGTTCTCGGATGCCAAGATTCGGCAGGGGAAGAAACAACAGTAACGACAGGGCTTCCCAGGCCGTTAGTCAGCGAAATCCCTGTTCACTAAATATATACAAATCCACCTACAAAATCGCTACATGGAATGTAAGAAGTATGTATGAACCTGGGAAACTGAAGAATATACAGCAAGAGATGATGCGACTAGATATCGATATATTAGGAATAAGCGATACAAGATGGGTCAGCTCTGGCGAACTCAATACAGACAATGGACGAATCTATTACTCTGGAAGCAGCGACACCCAACACAGATATGGAGTTGCTATGATCCTCAGCGAAAAAGTAACGAGATCAGTAACAGGCTTCGTTCCGATGTCCGAAAGAATAATAATGTTGCAGTTATTGACAACTCATGGAAAAATGAACCTAATCCAAATTTATGCGCCAACTGCTGACAAAAATGAAGAAGAAATAGAAAACTTTTATAGCGAACTCCAGAAAACATTACATCTCACAGCATCTAGAGACATAACAGTGATCATGGGTGATTTCAACGCAAAAATTGGCGAAGGAAAATGCTACCCTAATGTAGGATCATATGGGCTTGGCGAACGAAACGACAGAGGAGATCGCCTAATAGAATTTTGCCAGGAGCATAATGTTATAGCCGCAAATACATTCTTTAAATTACCTAAGCGACGCCTGTATACATGGAAATCACCAGCTGACAAAGAGCACAAAATTGTCAGAAATCAAATTGACTACATCCTAATAAAGCACAGATATCGAAACTCAATTCAGGCAGTAAAGGCATATCCAGGAGCAGACGTATCCTCTGATCACAGTCTTCTTATTGCTAGGTTTCAACTTCAACTAAAAAAGACGCAAAAAAGCCGCAACAACAATAAACTTAACATACAGAAACTAAAGTCAGAAGAAACAAAAGAAAATCTGAAACACGAAATCAACACAAATCTAGACAGAAACCCAGGAAATAATTGCAACGTAGAACAGCAGTGGCAATTCTTCAAAACCTCTATATTAGAACCAAGTAAGAAAGTACTTACTACAACCAAATGTAAGAAAGAAGAATGGATGACGGAGGAAATTCTAGACTTGATGAATGAAAGAAGAAAAAACAAAACCATTAATAAGACCCGCTATAAACAGCTTCAAAACCAAATAAGAAGAAAAATTAGGGAGGCTAAAGAAATCTACTTCTCTGAAAAATGTAAAGAAATAGAAGAACTGCAAAACACATATGACAACTTCAACCTACATAAAAAAGTCAAAGAACTAGCCGGAATAGGAAATAGAAGAACCTCAAATATATTGCTCGACAAAAATGGAAATATTATAATGGAGACAAAACGAAAACTACGACGATGGAAAGAGTATATCGAGGAACTATTTCATGACCAGAGAGAAGCTAGTACATCCGTAGATAGCCAAACGGGAGATGTAGGCCCAGAGATAACCAAATCAGAGGTTAGTCAGGCAATAAACTCTATGAAAACCAATAAATCTGCTGGTCCAGATGAATTGCCTAGCGAGCTGATAAAGTTGGTCAACGAGAAAAACCTGGACATAATAGTAGAACTGTTCAACGCTATCTATACTACTGGAATCATCCCTAGAGAAATGTTGACATCAGCCTTTGTGTGTTTGCCAAAGAAGGTGAATGCAAAAGAATGCAGTGACTACCGAACCATAAGCTTAATGTCACATACCTTGAAAATTCTATTGAAAATTATCCACGCCAGAATACACTCTAAACTGGAGCTGGATATTAGTGACACTCAATATGGGTTCCGCAATGGTATGGGTACCAGAGAGGCATTATTCTCCTTCAACGTGCTGACACAGAGATGTTTGGATGTTAACCATCCTCTTTACGTCTGTTTTATAGACTACAATAAGGCGTTTGATAAAGTAAAACATGATCGACTCATGGAAATCCTAAAAAATAAAAACCTAGATGAAAGAGATTTAAGACTAATAACACACCTCTATTACAATCAGCGAGCAATAGTAAGAATTGAAAAAGAAACATCTGAAGAAATGGAAATAAAGAGAGGAGTCAGGCAAGGCTGCATACTATCACCTCTATTATTTAACGCTTATTCTGAAGAGGTAATGCGAGAAACTCTGGAAGATGAAACAGTCGGCATAAGAGTAAATGGAGTCTTAGTTAACAACATCAGATATGCAGATGATACAGTAATAATAGCCGATAGTTTACAAGACCTGCAAAGACTCATGAGTAAAATAGTAAGGTGTAGTAGGGAGTACGGACTCTCTCTCAATATCAAAAAGACGAAGTTTATGAAAATTAGTAAAAACAACCATAATACTAACGAAATCTTGATAGTAGAGGGCCAGCAGATCGAAAGAGTAAAAAAGTAGGTACACTTACCTAGGAACACTTATAACTGAAAATAATGACTACACTGCAGAAATAAAAGTCAAAATCGAAAAAGCACGTTCTAATTTTATAAAAATGAAAAATGTCCTATGTAGCAAAGATTTAACATTAGCTCTTAAAGTACGCCTAACAAAATGTTACGTCTACAGTGTTCTATACTATGGAGTGGAATCATGGACGTTAAATGTAGAGACAATGAGACGACTTAACGCCTTTGAAATGTGGACCTATAGAAAAATTATGAGGGTTTCCTGGGTAGATAGAGTTACAAACAATGAAGTACTGAGAAGAATAGGTAAAGAAAAGGAAGTTGAACTTACAATTAAAGAAAAGAAGCTACAGTATCTCGGACATGTGATGCGGGGCGAGAAGTATGGTATCCTACGACTCATAATGCAGGGAAAGATAGATGGCAGAAGAAGCATCGGAAGAAGACGAATTTCATGGTTGAAGAACCTGAGAGAGTGGTTTGGATGCAGCTCGAAACAACTATTTAGAGCTACTGCCTCAAAAATTAAAATAGCTATGATGATTGCCAACCTCCGTAGCGGAGATGGCACCTGAAGAAGAAAAATAAAAATGTATACCATTTTTATTCAGTTGCAATGCGAGGCCAAAAAGTCTTAATCTTTACTTAGATTAGAGAGCGCAACCAGCACTCTTATCGACGATTTCACCTCTTGTTAGAGGTTGAATGCATAGGTTGCTTTTCTCTTGCTTTTCAGAGAAAAGCAACCTATGAATTCTCTGAAGAGCCTCTAACAAGAGGTGAAATCGTCGATAAGAGTGCTGGTTGCGCTCTCTAATCTAAGTAAAGATTAAGACATTTTTGGCCTCGCATTGCAACTGAATAAAAATGGTATACATTTTTAAATTATGTTAATGTTTATATCACTGAATAGATAATTGAATAATATTTTAAATGAGCTATCACACGACCCTGATTCCCTATTTAAAAATAAGGGTGGGGGAAATGGAGGAAGGGGCTTGACAAATGACAAATGTACTCGTATGTACCGTAAAAATATGTCCCGCTTAGATTAAAAATCAACCTGTTTAATACCTGTTTAATAAATACTGCATATCAAGGTGCACTGTTTTCTTTGGCCAACTCTGTATAGGCAGTTGCCTAGGACGGCAAATTATGAGAGGGCGTCAAAAATACTGTAGAAAAAAATATTTATATACATATTTATATGTTTGAAAAGCGGCTACTAGAGAATTGCCTAGGGCGTCAATTGACCTAAATGCGGCCCTTGGTGTAGGGTCATGAAGGAAGGTATGTTGACAAAACAAGCCTCGAGAGAAACCTTTGAAGGCCCAGAACTGTAGCATCACTTCTGTGGAATTACCAAAGATGCTACGAAAAACGAGATTCAGAAATCACTGATAAAGAATTACCAAAAGAAATGAAGAGCCACACTCTGCAAAAAATAATCAAGAATATTGATAAAAAAACCTCGAATAATTTGATGAATCTCAATAAACGAGAAATCAAAACGATCGCTGAAATGGTGATTGGACATTGCCGTTTAAGAAAACCACCTATACAAACTAGGTTAGAAAAAATTGTCATAAATATTTGAGAAAAAGTAAACAAAACTTAGAACAATAAAAAACAGAAAGCAATAAACAATATATGGAACTATAAGGATCTACTATATTGGAAGCACCTAAGGAAATATGTGGATCAAATAAAAAGACTCACCAAAGAAACAGACAGCGTGGTGGTCCAAAAAATAAAAAAGCAAGAAAAGGGAAACATTATCTGAAAAATAAAGCAAACGAGAACTACAGTAACTATAAAAATGAAAGAAAAAAGGAAAAAATATTAGTAACAGCAGCAAAGAGAGATAATTGCGCAACATGCAGCGATAAAATGCAAGAAAGTATATATAGCAAAAGTAACCAAAATTTACTAAAAAGGGGTAGTTCCCTAGGTTGGCTGAATACCATATAGTTAAAAATACTCAAACATTAAATAAAAACCACTTCTATGTAATTGGTATATTTATTAAAAATTTTAAAAATCCCAATGGATTGAAAAATGTACCCAATTCAGAACGTTTTCGGACCTATCAGTCCATCATCAGTGAATTCGAATACTTGCTAGATAGCCCCAGAACCAAACAATGGTTGATATTATAATTCAATCTACATTATGTTGTTGGTTCTGGGGCTAATTAGCAAGTATTCGAATTCACTGATGATGGACTGATAGGTCCGAAAACGTTCTGAATTGGACACATTTTTCAATCCATTGGGATTTTTAAAATTTTTAATAAATATAGGTACCAATTACATAGAAGTGGTTTTTACTTCATGTTTAAGTTTTTTTTAACCAAAATTTATTCTACAAAACCCTAAAGACGATAAGAACACAAAAAACATGGAATATACAGCATTAAAGATAAAAAAGGAGAATTAATAACAGAAATTAAACAAATAGTTAAAAGATGGAAACTATCCTTTGAAGAAATGTTAACGGGTATAAACAGAGACGACATAATGAAGAACAAAATAATATATTGGAAGATAACACACAAAACTCAATAAACGATGAAGTACTAAAAGAAGTTTTTAA
Organism: Diabrotica virgifera virgifera; assembly: GCF_917563875.1. NCBI lineage: Eukaryota > Metazoa > Arthropoda > Insecta > Coleoptera > Chrysomelidae > Diabrotica > Diabrotica virgifera. The sequence continues at coordinate 220,097,335 of NC_065448.1, read as the reverse complement.
TAAAAACGTTGAAGTATGGAAAAAATACCCTGGAATGGATAGAATAACAACAGAAATTATAAAAAACATGGAAAAACATTGAGAACAAATATGTATTATTAAGAATAATGAATAAAATATGCAAAAATGAAGATATCACGAAAGATTGGAAAGTGTGCTTAATAGTACACATATACAAAAAAGGATATACAACAGGATTGTATACAGGGTGATTGATTAGTGGGGTAAAGCTCAATAGATCCGCTGTAGTAATAGATAGCAATAAAAGGTAATAACAAAAATTGTAGCCAATTTTGAGCTTCACATTATAAAATTAGTTAGAATGTTACAGGGTGTTCGATAACACAGTGGCAGACCAAACTTATGTTTTTTTTAAATGGAACACCCTATATTTTATTTTATATTCGAAATCTTGTTAACTTCTCCATCACAAAAATATAAAGGTTTGTTATGTTATACTTACAAGGTATTTACAAAGTTATAACCAATTTTATATGAAAATCGTAACAAGTTCAACTCCCTGTATAAATAAGAATACACAAAACAGGAATGGTTTATTGATGCCATATATGTATTTTTATTTATTGTCAAAATTTTAAAAAATGATTGATATTGCTAATTTTTTTTATATCAAATACAGGGTGAGTCAAAACGCCAGTACATTCTTTTCTCAGTAATTTTAAATGGAACACCCTGTATTTTATATCACTATTGAAAAGTACCATTAACGTACTTTAATTTCTAGATAACATTACCTATGTCTAAATTTATTAGTTTTCGAGATATTTTCATTTTGCTATGGACACCCAGTGGTGTTTGTGTGGACACCCAGATCACCTGAATTGAATAAACTGTACTGATTTTTTTGGGGTTACGTTAATAATGAAGTTTATAAAATACCTCCAACAACAAGGGATGAGATGAAAAATAGAATACAAAGTGTATTTCGATGTGTTAATTTACAAATGATTCGTAGTGTAAGTTGCTCGTTCAATGATAGTTTTTAGGCGTGCATAAATGTGTTAGGAGGTAATTTTGAACACCTTATGTAATTAAATATTAAAAACATTTTATTAAAAGTAGCTTTTAATTTTTTCAAATATGTTTTTTTGCAAAATGTATTACTGATAAATTATTTTTCGTTCTTTATTTGTTAGATTGTTACATTTACATACAAAAGTAGTGTTTAATTGTCTTCACAAAATGTTGTATTTTGTCTTTGTGTGTTTTTGTAAAATTTATTTCCAATAAATTATTTCTCTTTCTTTATTTCTTACATTTACATCCAAAAGAAGTTTTCAATTGTTTAAAAATGTTGCATGTTGTTGTTGTGTTTTTTTTGTAAAATGTATTACTAGTACATTATTTTTCTTTCTTTATTTGCTACATTGTTACATTAATTACCGGATTGATAATTAATCAGTAATCGTCAATTCAGTCATGGCTTACTTAAAATTTGGAAAAATTTAGACACCTAAAATAATTTGCTATGAAAAATGAAAATATCTCGAAAACTAATAAATTTGGACACAGGAAATGTTATATAAAAATTAAAGTACGGCACTGGTACTTTCCAATAGTGATATAAAATACAGGGGGTTCCATTTAAAATTACAGAGAAAATAATGTACCTACTTGAGTTTTGACTCACCCTGTATTTGATATAAAGAAAATTAGCAATATCAACAATTTTACAAAATTTTGACAATAAATAAAAAATATGGCATTAATAAACCGTTGCTGTTGTGCTTATTTTTATTTATACAGGGAGTTGAACTTGTTACGATTTTCATATAAAAATGGTTATAACTTTGTAAATACCTTATATAACATAACAAACCTTTATATTTTTGTGATGAAGAAGTTAACAGGATTTCGAATATAAAATAAAATATAAGGTGTTCCATTTAAAAAAAACATAAGTTTGGTCTGCCACTGTGTTATCGAACACCCTGTATAATTCTAACTAATTTTGTAATATAAAGCTCAAAGTTGGCTACAATTTTTGTTATTAACTTTTATTGCTACCTATTACTATAACGGACCTATTGAGCTTTACCCCACTAATCAATCACCCTGTAGGTACACAACAGTAGTAGTATTTACCCCAAAATCGGTTCCTGACCACGTTTGTAACACTACCAAGGTCAGTACATGCGACAGATTCTCCCAGTACAGGACAATTTCTTTAATAAGCCACACACTTAAGATATTCCTCAAGATAATACATGGAAGACTATACAAAAAAATAGAAGAAGATATAGATGACACCCAGTTTGGATTCAGAGGAGGACTACGAACGAGAGAAGCTCTGTTCGCTTTTAACATTCTCGCGCAAAGACGACTAGATATGAACCAGGATCTCTATGACCCGTGTTGAGCTGCCCCCCCCCCCCCACTTGCAAAAATTAAAAAACAAATAGCCCTGATTTATGAGCTATTTATGAGCTTTCATATTCCGCAAACTAAAAATTTTGAGCTCGTTCCACTGAGCAGGAATTTAATAGCCCCCCCCCCCCTCTACTTAAAAATAGGAATATTGAATCGGTTTTTGCGGCAGAATTACGAGCTATTTATGAGCTCTTGAAATTATATAGTTTCGATTTTTGAGCTCATCCCCTTCACCGCCAAAACAACCCTTTAATTGATTTAACTTAAGAGAAAAATGCTGAGAAAATTTAAAATATATCGTATTGCGGATATAATTCCTATAGCTTATATACTCTAAGAATAAACTGTTAAATTACGTGCATTTCGATTATTAAGCTACAACCCCTTCGCAAGAAAACCACCCTATCTTCCCGGCTTAAGAGAAAGTGGTACTTAAATGCATTAAATTAATTATTTGGCGACTACATATCATTTAATAATTTATAAGCTTCCAAATTACGCGCATTTAGATCAGTAAATTGCAATTTATTTTGTATAGTGCAGTCACTGAAGGTAAAAATCAACGATTACCTTCAATTTCGGTGAACCTTCATCGATTTTCACGAAAAGTGGCCAGTGGTTAGAGGATACGTCAAGAAACAAAGGTGACATGCTACCACCTTGCGCCTTTACCCTCAGGGTGGATACCGCCCCTTCTCGGGGGTGAAAACTATTTTATAAAAAATAACTGCACAAATCAATAAAAGAACAAATTAAAAGCAAAATTTATTATATAAAGTTATTAAAATAAGTCAATACTTTTTAAGTTATTAAAGATCAAAAATTTTAATTGTTCGTGAAAAAAATGCATGTTTTGAAGCGGTTTTTCGTAAATCACTGAAAAACTGTAAGTTTTTACAAAAAAGTTAATAGTAGTTTAATTCGTATAGCTTATATTCTAAGAATAAACTCTTAAATCACGCGCCTTTCGATTATTGAGCTACAACCCCTTCGCAACAAAACCATCCCATATTCCCGGCTTAAGAGAGAGTTGCACTTAAAATAATTTAAATTAATTATTTGGCGACTAGATATCGTTTAATAATTTATGAGCTACCAAAATATATACGCATCTCAATTATTGAATTGCCAGTTTATTTCTATAGTGCAGTCACTGAAGGTAAAAATCAACTATGACCTTCAATTTCGGTAAATCTCCATTTATTTTCACGAAAATTGGTGAGCGGATTTTGATGCTATCAACTTTTTCTGGAGCTCATTTTTGATAGGTATTTCTAAGTACTTTGACAAGTATTTAGTACCTAAGTGTTATAAAATGCATCTCTTTCCCGTTATTTAAGCTTGAATCCTTAGATTTGAACAGTCGCAGAAAAAAATATACATTTAATTACCAATAAATTACTTTAAATTAACATTAAAGGGTTTTTCAAGTAAGCAATTTATTATATTTTTTATTAGCTTCAATTTTAGTAATGAAAACTTTTCTGCAAAAACTTACAGTTTTTGAGTTATTTATGAAAAATCGCTTTAAAGCATGTATTTTCTTTCAGAAAAATTAAAATATTTGATCTTTAATAACTCAAAAAGTATTGATTTATAATAACATTATATAACAAATTTTGCTTACAATTTGTCCCTCTCTCGATTTGTGGGGTTATTTTTAATAAAGTAATTTTCACCCCCGAGAAGGGGTGACATATACCCCAGGCTAAAACCGCAAGTTGTTATTGTCAATTCGTGAAAATGAATGGAGATTTACCGAAATCGAAGGTCATAATTGATTTTTACCTTCAGTGACTGCACTATAGGAAGAAAATGGCAATTCAATAATTGAAATGCGTATATTTTGCGGGCTCATAAATTATTAAACGATATCTAGTCGCCAAATAATTAATTTAAATTATTTTAAGTGCAACTCTCTCTTAAGCCGGGAATATGGGATGGTTTTGTTGCGAAGGGGTTGTAGCTCAATAATCGAAAAGCGCGTGATTTAAGAGTTTATTCTTAGAATATAAGCTATACGAATTAAACTACTATTAACTTTTTTGTAAAAACTTACAGTTTTTCAGTGATTTACGAAAAACCGCTTCAAAACATGCATTTTTTTCACGAATATTTAAAATCTTTGATCTTTAATAACTTAAAAAGTATTGACTTATTTTAATAACTTTATATAATAAATTTTGCTTTTCATTTGTTCTTTTATTGATTTGTACAGTTATTTTTTCTAAAATAATTTTCACCCCGAGAAGGGGCGGTATCCACCTTGAGGGTAAAGGCGCAAGGTAGTACCATGTCACCTTTGTTTCTTGACGTATCCTCTAACCACCGACCAATTTTCGTGAAAATCGATGAAGGTTCACCGAAATTGAAGGTAATCGTTGATTTTTACCTTCAGTGACTGCACTATACAAAATAAATTGCAATTTACTGATCTAAATGCGCGTAATTTGGAAGCTTATAAATTATTAAATGATATGTAGTCGCCAAATAATTAATTTAATGCATTTTAAGTACAACTTTCTCTTAAGCCGGGAAGATAGGGTGGTTTTCTTGCGAAGGGGTTGTAGCTCAATAATGGAAATGCACGTGATTTAACAGTTTATTCTTAGAGTATATAAGCTATAGGAATTATATCCGCAATACGATATATTTTAAGTTTTCTCAGCATTTTTCTCTTAAGTTAAATCAGTTAAAGGGTTGTTTGGGGGTGAAGGGGATGAGCTCAAAAATCGAAACTATATAATTTCAAGAGCTCATAAATAGCTCGTAATTCTGCCGCAAAAATCGATTCAATATTCCTATTTTTAAGTAGTGGTGGGGGGGCTGACTCAGCCCCCCCCCCCACTAAAGTATTAAATTCCTGCTCAGTGGAACGAGCTCAAAATTTTTAATTTGCGGAATATGAAAGCTCATAAATAGCTCATAAATCAGGGCTATTTGTTTTTTCATTTTTGCAAGTGGGGGGGGGGGGGCAGCTCAACACGGGTATCTCTATGTCTGCTTTATAGATTATCAAAAGACTTTTGATAGAGTACGACATCAGAAACTCATAGAACTTTTAAAAGAAAAAAATGTTGACAGTCAAGATATACAGGTTATTGTCAATCTGTACTGGGATCAAAAAGCAAAGGTCGAATCGAAATCGAAAGCTAAAATCAAAAATGCCATAAACAGAAACCATAGAAATCAAAAGAGGTGTTAGACAGGGTTACGTGTTGTCTCCATTGTTATTCAATAGGGCTTTTCATTCCCAGTCATTTGTTTCGAGCTTGTGTCAAATGTCGTATAATCCGTGTATATTAATAGATATTATACACAGATTATACAACATATGACAGAAGCTCGAAACAAATGACAATCGATGAAAAGCCCTATGTGTACAGCGAAGCTATTTTTAAGGAAGCAAATTCAGAGAAAGAACAGGGCATATCAATAAACGGAAAAATCTTTAACAACGTACTTAAGATTCGCAGACGACACCGCTAGCTTTGCAGACAGTCTAGAAGCATTGCAAAGATTAATAAATAGATTACATCAAGTCAGTATGGACTATAAATTAATAATGAACGTAGAGAAAACCAATTTCAGGATTATTTCTAACCAACATACAGTAGGAAGGCTTAATATCGAGAGAAAACAAGTAGAAAGAGTAAGTAACTACAAATATCTGGGAAGATGGGTAAATGAAAACACTGACCAAGGTAGAGAAATCAGGACACACATTGACAATGCGTGTCAGCAGACAATATAAAAATGTTGGAAGCATCTGAGATGTGGGGCTATAGAAGAATTTTGAAAATATCATGGATCCATCGATTTACAAATACATAAGTGTTAAGAAGGCTACAAAAGGATTGCGAGGTGATGAACATTAAATCAAGAAAGCTAGAATATTTAGGCCACATTATCAGAGGTGCGAAATATGAGATATTAAGGCTCATAATGCAAGGTAAAACTAAGGGTAAAAGATCCATAGGTAGAAGAAGAATTTCCTGGCTGAGAAACATAAGAGAGTGGTATAGTTACAGCTCAGTAGACTTTTTCAGAACAGCCGCCAATAAGGTACGGATAGCTGTGATGATAGCCAACCTGCGATAGGAGAAGGAACTACAAGAAGAAGAAGACAAAAAAGGAGATAGGAGATAATGTAATAAATACCGAGGATTGACATTGCTATCTATGTACATGTATGAAACTTAGAAAAAATTATTTGTTTCCTGTTTTATTTTAGTGTTAATAATACAATTTACTATCTAATAAAAAATACTAATGTAATCATTGCGTAACCTATACGAATAGTACTGATGATGGTACACAAATGCTGATTTTCCCGGTATTTTAACTAAAATCAATTAATTGCAATCTTTGTGGCAGACCTGAGGTCAAAAACTTTAGCAGCATTGAATTTCACTGGTATCTTCAGTTTCGAGTGATATTGAAATAGTAATCAGTTTTACGTCTATCATGAGTTTCCGGTAGATCTTATTTTTATCGCTAACTTTAGTTTTTAAAAAGTTCAACGTAACTGAAATCATTAATAAGTAAATCAGTAATTCTGAGATTAAGTGGATTATTTCTTTGAAAAGGCAAAGTGAGATTTCTTGGAAAAAATGTATAGAAAGGTCGTGTTATTTGTTATTTTGTGATATACAGAGTGGCCCAAAAGTCTGGAAACGGCCAATTATCTCGTAAATTGCTAGTCATAATTGTACAAAATTTGAGGTACACCTATTTTGGGATACGGAGATCCATATTATTTGATATTTGCAATGTTGCCAGATTTGCCGTTTTTCTTATATTATTAGTAACATTGGTTTTTCAAATTCATCACCCTGTATATTCAGTCATTATTGGAATCTCCTATTCAATACGAGTTCAACCATATGTAACACTTATGATTTTATGTAGTCTGGAAGGTCTTAAATACATAAAACAGAAATCTGGCAACGCCTAATTGTCTCAATAAATTTTTTAGTACTATTTTCTACTACATTAAAACGAAAAAATTGATAGATTACAATATTTTCTAAGGTCTTAAATACATACATAAAACAGAAGTCTGGCAACGCCTAACTGTCTCAATAAATTTTTAATACTACATAACTATTTTCAACTACATTAAAACGTAACAATTGATAGATTACAACATTTTTTAACATAATGGTTACTTTATCAAGTGTTCAAAATGTGCTCCATTTGTGAGTTGACAGTACCCTAATCGATGGTAGAATGCGTCTACCACATTTCTCCATGATTGTCTAGAAATTATTCGAGATTCATCGATAATTCGTTGCCTTAGCTCTGCAAGACTTGCTGGTTTAGTTTTGTAAACTGAATTTTTCATGTATCCCCAATAAAAATAATCTTTAGGATTGAAATCAGGTGAACGTGGAGGCCATTCAATTCTACCTCGTCTACCAATCCATCGTCCGGGAAATATCTCATCTAAATATCGCCGAACATTTACACCAAAATGAGCTGGAGCTCCATCTTGCTGAAACCATATCTGATTAAAATTGGCCCCAACCAAGTTTCTCGGTGTAGGTACAATTTCATTTCTATGTAACATTTCGTAACTATCTGACGTTAAATTTCCTTCGATAAAAAATGGCCCAATTAACTGAGTACCTACTATACCTGACCATACATTTAATTTTTGTGGTTTTGAGTATGGTTTTCACGCATCCAGTGTGGATTTACGTCGTTCCAGTACCTTAAATTGTGTCGATTTACACTTCCACACAGTGTAAAGGTTGCTTCATCGGAAAAACATATTCTGTTAACGAAATTTTCATCATTTTCAATTTTATCCATCATTACCTGTATTGTAAACCATAGTAAACTGTAATCTACGATCGAAGTCATCTTCACTTAATTCTTGCAATAAGTTAATTTTGTATGGTTTAAATTTATTCTTACGTAATACACGTAAGACTGAAGAACGACCTACATCATGTACTTGTGCAACCCTGCGTGAGGATGTATGTGGATCTTCAACAAAACTTTGCATTATGTCTAAAGTTTTGTTGTCATTCATAACTCTTTTCGGTCTACCTGATCGGTATCTATCTTTTACTTCTCCAGATTCCTCAAATCGCTTTACAGATTTTTGTACCGTCGCCTTATGAATAGAAGAACGGTTTGGGAAAGTATCATTGAACAAGTTCTACTTCACAATATTTCTGTCACCGTACCCTCTCATCATTAGAATAGTAATTCGTTTTTTTTTCGTTAAGAGCCATTTTAGAGAAGCATTTTATCTTGCAGAACTTTTCAAAACACAACTAACTACTGTCAGTTTTAGTTAATAATGTCAATGGTGAACAAATGTCAAAATCACAGCATTCTACATTTAAATATTTAAATTTATTAAAATCTACATATTTTGCACTGTTTTATGTATTTAAGACCTTCCAGACTACATAAAATCATAAGTGTTACATATGGTTGAACTCGTATTGAATAGGAGATTTCAATAATGGCTGAATATACAGGGTGATGAATTTGAAAAACCAAAGTTACTAATAATATAAGAGAAACGGCAAATCTGGCAACATTGCGAATATCAAATATGGAATCTCCGTATCCGAAAATAGGTGTACCTCAAATGTTGTACAATTATGACTAGCAATTTACGAGATAATTGGCCGATTCCAGACTTCTGGGCCACTCTGTATACTATGTAATATAAAATTTTGACACTTTTGGCAAATTGGGCTGCTTTTAGGATTTATTTTTTACTTTTAATTCTGTTTTACACAAAATTGTTTTGCTTCAATTCCTTGCAGCTGTTTTAATTACTTTACTATTTCTTGTTCATAAATAGGTATCCAATATTTCTAGAGATACATCAAAAGCCACATTCTGTCTTCCTGTAATATATACGATCTGTATTTTTCCATTCGCTGTACATGCCCTTACCAATTGAGCTGCTTTTGTTGCATATTATCTATTATTTTACCATCTACATATTATTTCCGTGCGTTCCCTTACATCTTCATTTCTTATTCTTTCTCTTCTTGAAATCCTATAGCCTTCGCCTTATTATATGCATTTTCATGGTTTCTATCTTTCTTCGATTTATCTCTACTTTATGCCACTCTCCACTTTATCTCCATTTACTTATGATACCCATTCCTCATCCACTTTCTTATAATGTATTCCATATCTTCCTTCCCGTTTGCTATGACGGTAGATATATCTAGTTAAACTCTATGATGCCAATACTTCTGATAAAGTTAATTAGATTCCTATGTGACTTGTTTTCTATGTCAGAGGGCACTAGACTAGCCTCTTCTAGGAATTTTAGTCGTTTGCAGAACAGTGTTATGCAGTTGCATAGTAAATGTTCTGTCGTTTGTTTTTCATTGTCGCAAAAACAACAGTTTTCACTATCTGATTTGCCCATTTTGTGAGATGATATCTCAAAGGGCAGTGACCAGTGAGAAGACCATTGGCCATTTTGATATCTTCTTTACTCAATTCAAGAAGGCTGTTTGTTGCAGTAGGCGACAATTTTATCGAGTCTTTTTGCTTGTCTGTTCTGGTGTGTTGGATCATACATACATAGATAATCGATTGCCTCTTTTACCATTAGGTGTCTAGGATTCCTCCTTTATATAATACTCTCTGCAAATTTACGCCACTTCTTCCTATCTGCTGCTAAAACTTTTGCTTCTTGCCACGATGTTCCTCTTTTCTTAAGTATTTCGTTTACACTAGTGTTCCAGCTTTTCCGTGGTCTGCCTCTCGTGCTTTTACCCAATGCTTTGGACTCACATGTCATTTTCACTTGTCTGTCACCACTCATTCTTATCATGTGTCCAGCCCATTTTAACTTCTTTTCTTCAACTTTTTCGTTGAGCGATTTTACCTGTAATTCATGTCTTATATCTTCGTTTCTTCTTTTGTCTAATCTTCTTACTCCCACCACTTTTCTTAAGTATCTCATTTCTGTAGCTTGTAATCTTTTTCTTTGTCTGTCATTAAGTACCCAGTTTTCTGTTCCATATACATTGTTATTGGCATACATATATACGGTTTTATATACTGTCATTTTGGTTTTTCTCGATATTTCTTTTTTGTTTAGGAAATTTTTATACAGTGAATAATAAGTTCTCGTTGCCAATTTTATTCTGTTTCCAATTTCATCTCCTTGTGTACCTTTGTTGTTTAACATTATGTATTCCCAAATACTTAAAGAGGTCTACTTGCTCGATTTTTTGCCCTTCGATTTCAATATTTACAGTTGCTTCTTTGTTGGCTATTGTCATTACTTTAGTTTTCTCCATATTTATTATTAAGTTGTAGTTTTTTAGTTCTTCAGCCCAGATTCTTATGTTATCTGCGAGAGCCTTTTCAGTTCTTGCAACTAATACAATGTCATCAGCAAATGCACAGGCTTCAATTTTTATTTGCTGCAAATTTCTATACCCTATAGCGCATTTTTTAGTTTTTTTCCAGCACTTTTTAATAACTTCATCCATAACAGAAATCAATAAGAGTGGGCTCAGCACTCCACCTTGTCTAACCCCGTCGTTGTTAGAAAATTCGCCTGAAGTTACTTGTCCTGATCTGGTTTTTTGTGTTGACATACAAACATTTTATTACACTTACAAGTTCTTCATCTACTTCCTTGTTTATCAGGCTTTGCCATATTCCTTCTCTATTGACCATGTCAAACGCCTTTTTCATATCTAAAAACGCCAGATACAGTATATCGTTTTTTAACAGTGTTTTTTCAGATTTGCCCATTTTTTGAGATGATATCTCAAAGGGCAGTGACCAGTGAGAAGACCATTGGCCATTTTGATATCTTCTTTACTCAATTCAAGAAGGCCGTTTGTTGCAGTAGACAACACTTTTATCGAGTCTTTTTGCTTGTCTGTTCTGGTGTGGTGGATCAATGTAATCGTAGTTGATCGAGTTTCCAGGTCTGGAGTTCTTCTCTGGTGTGGCTTTTCGATAGTCCATAGAAGAGTTCTGGACCCTGGAATGTGGTATTAGCCCCTTCTTTTTGGCGGCTGTCAGCTTACTCATTTCCTGCAATTCTCTTATGACCTGGCATCCATATTAAAGTTATTTTGTTGCGTTCCGACAACTCTTGAGGAATTGTTTACAGTCCCAAACCAACTTTAACTCACAAGTAAATGACTTTAGAGCCCTTAAGGCGGCTTGGTTGTCTGATAAAATAATTGATGATTTTGCCCTAAGAGTGTCTCTATTGAGACATTCTTGGGTACTAATCTCTATAGGATGTATTTGTGCCTCGAAGGTAGTTGAGGCGTTTCCAAGAGATTTGGATAGCCTGAAATTGGGCACAGTAACTCCCACTCCTATGCTTTCATCTATCTTAGATCCATACGTATAATATACGAGTGAACCTTTTCCAGTTTCATTGTTTCGAAGTCGAATTTGACTAGCATGGCATCTATAGGTCTGTCCTTAGAATCAAATGGAATGTCTTCCAAGATCTTTAGGTGGCCAACTATGCCTCCAAGTTTCATTATTTGTGTCTGTTGCATTTTTGAATAGCTAGTTACTGCCTCCCTTCTTATGCAGAACTGCAACGCAGGAAGGTTCAGCATCGCCTCTCGAGCTGAAGTGGAGTATGTTGACATTGACCCTGTGATTCCTAGACAAACTAGCCGCTGCACTTTTTGCATCTTGACATTAGCTGTTGTTTGTTGTGCTTTTGGCTACCATACGAGTGATCCGTAGCATGGTCTTAATAATACATGGGCTTAATAATCGTTTTATATGACCAAGGGTTCTCTTTCGGCTTTAGGCCCCCTAATTATTTCGAACTGTCTTCTGACAGGTCCAATTTGCCACCAAGGCTCTGAATAAGATTCTCTAATATGACTATTCCAGGTGAGTTTTTGATCTAGTGTTACCCCCAGATATTTTATTTCTTTGGAATAATCTAATGTGATGCCATTTATAATTATTGGAGCCTGTAAATTGTATTTACATCTCCTTGTGAATGGTATCAAAGTCGTTTTGCTGGTCATCTGCTGTCACAGTCTCTTCCCTAATATTAGTATTGATGATTCTGGTTTTTAGCACTGAATGAATCCATTGTATTAGTGAGGTTTCAATACGCCTCTTTACTATTAGTGCTCTTTTTATGGATTCAAATAAGGTATTATCGAATGCTCCCTTTACGTTAATGAAAGCGCAAAAAGCTATTTCTTTTGCCACTCTTGTCTTTTCAATACTTCCGACTAGGAAGTTCAGAGCATTTATAGTGGATTCAGTGGCGTACACAGGGGGGAGTTTGGGGATTAAAGCCCCAGGGCATATCAAAAATATATAAAGAATAGTAGGAAAATGTAACTTGTAACTAGGAAAAAGTACCTAAGCCAACCCACCCCCCAAGAGGAAAGTTCTTGGTGCGCCTGGATTTGCTTGTCTGGCAGGCAAATTGATTTCTGTAAAGCGATTTCATTGTTAGAGTTTCGTTTCTCATGTGATATATTACTAGGTTCTTGATTGTTTTAGGATAAAGGAGGTGAAGCATATGGGGCGATAAGAGCTCGGTTCGTCCGTAGAACGTTTCCCCTTCTTTGGTAGCTATAACTTCCACCTTTGCGTCCCTCCAAAATAAAAATGCTACAAATTATAAGTGAAGTACAAACTGCTTGGTTAAATGCTCTTAATGATATTATAATTTTTCCTTCATCTGCCTAAATTTTTTTGGGACACACTGTACATATTATTTAGATGAGACATAGTGCCAAACTGATTTGCTCTATGTCTGATATTATACAGAAATTGCAAAACTCTGATTAGATGTGTTATCTTCTGTGGACATTAACAATATAATTTACATATTATTAAGTGGACGTATCATGTTCTCTTTAACACAAAAGCACCTCTTGTGGGAACTAATTCGATAAGATAAGTAGTTTTTTGAGTTAATTCTTCTAAATTATACGATGATGATCAAGCACGAATAAGCAAGCCGTATCAAGTAATAACTGGTAAATGGTAAAGTAGTAAAGGGGCATTGTCGTCGAGCGGATGTAAAGTGGGTGTCCGTTTCGATGCCGAGGAAGGAAGTGTGAGAGTGCCTGATCATGTTCTTCGGCCGCCTGCACGGAGAGGAGAGGACGAGGTGAAGATGTTCCATCGAAAGCTTGACTGAGCTAATTACTTTGTTCCTTATATTTACCTCTTTTGACGATTCCTCTAGTTCGTTATTTATTTGACAACACAGTAGCGGATCAAGTATTTTATTACTTAATGGATCCGACAACAATAACTAAACTTACTTGGTTTTAGTTTTGTTTAACTGCCAATTTGTGTTAGGCTGTAGGCTCTACAACAAAATACTCTTTACTCTATATAGGCTATTGATTATGTGCAAAATAAGAGAGCTAAAAAGAACTACAACGTTAACGGGATTTTATTGTCTCATATGATTAATGGACCTCTAAATATAAAAAAACCGCGGAGTGCTACCATTTAAATGGGTACGTTTTTGAGAAAGGGGTGAATTAGTATCTAGGCACAGAGTTCTATGCATTTTTGGTACCAACAAGTCTACAGGAAAATTGTTCCAGGTTAAATTTACTATCGAAATATCACATTTAAAAAGTCAAAAATATTTTTTTTAGAAAAATATATTCCAAAGATTAATAAGACAAAATTAATAAGACTAACTAGAATGACAATGAAAGACTCAACAGCAAAAGTTAAAACAAATGAGGGAGATACAAACGACATCAAAATAGAACTTGGGGTAAGACAAGGAGACAGTCTGTCAACGACACTATTAAATATCGCTCTAGAAGGAGTAATTAGGGACACAGGCCTGAAAAAGACAATTATTCAAAGCTCAACACAGATCATAGGATATGCGGATGACCTAGGACTGGTAGCAAGAGATAAAAAAGACTAGAAGAGGCACTTTTAACCCTTGTAAGAGAAGCAAAGACGAGAGGGTTAATAATCAATCAGAATAAAACAAAATACCTTATAAGCACAAGAGACGATGTAAACAGAATAACAGAAATAAAGATAGGTGAAAATACATTCCAGAGAGTAGATTGCTTCAAATACATACCTGGGGGTGATGGTGGACGGCAAAAACGGAAGGAGTATAGAGATAAACGAAAGAATTAAATCAGGTAATAGAGTATATTGGAAATATTACCGACTACTCAAAGAAAAAAACCTGAGCAAAAAAAACAAAATCAAAAATATATACAGCAGCAATTAGACCAGTGATAGCCTATGGAGCAGAAGTAATGTGCCTTACGAAAAAAGACGAAGAAAAGTTAAAAATAATTGAGAGAAAAATTTTGAGAAGAATACATGGCCCAGTGAAGACAAAAACAGGGGAATATAGAAAGCTGATGAACCATGAAATAATAAATATAACTGAAGGAGAAGATATAGTAAAATTCATTAAAGCACAAACACTCAGATGGTTTGGGCACACACAAACAAGAGGAGTAGAAGAAGTGATCAGGAAGATAATTAACTGGAGACCAGTAACAAATAGACTAAGAGGAAGACCAAAAAATAAGATGGGAAGATCAACTGCTAGACGATATATCAAAGTTGGAAATTGCAAACTGGAGAGAAAAGATTCAGGACCGGAGTGAGTGGAAGAAGATAGTAGAGAAAGCAAAAAAACATTACAACCTATGAACGATGACCTAAAGGAAACTGCGGACTAATCCACCGCGTGAAATGGATTAAAAGAGCTCATGCTCATAGTATTTGAGCGGCCTATACTCTAGCAAGAGTGAACGGTCCATATAATAATATTCAAAAGAAAAGCAAGAAAAAGACACAAAAGAAAGCAATTTTATTTTTTGACCCATAACTTTTTCCACAGGGATATAGGTATAGGCATTGCTTAAGCGAAAAATAACTTCCATCCTTCCTCTTTAAAATGAAGTTTCGTAAAAGCCTCTAGGCTTTATAGTTTCCGAAATAGGATTTTTCAAGTTCGCCGCTCACAGCATTTTTGGGCCATTTTCACCATTTTTTTTGGCATTGTTCTGTAACTTTTTTCTACGCATTTCTAGATATGTAATGGTCATTCACTAGAAAGGGAAGTCAATTACCTTTAAAATGGTTTATTATATGAGGTTATACGGCTCTTTTTGAGTAAGTTATGCTTTTTCAAGGATATTTTTGATGATTATTTTTTAAATTTCTCTTTTTTGACTTTTTTTCTTGTACATGTAGGTATATACATTGTGGAATAAATAAAAGCGTTTTTTCTTTACTTTAAAATGGTGTTTTGCAAAAAATTCTAAAACTATTTTATCCGTATCCGTAGGATATCCAAAAGTATCCGTAATTTTAGAAAAAATTTATTTTTTTTATTTTTTTTTTTTCAATTAGAATAATATAATTGCATATTAGAACATAATTTTTAATTCCAAATAACTTTTCTGAATAACACTTTTCGATATTGTGAAATATAAAGGTACTTTATTCTGGAGCGAAATTCATACTTTTTTTAACATACTTTGTACACTTTTGATAACATTTTATATCTGTGCATGTGTATATGTCACATTTTGAAAAAGCATATCTTGTTTAAAAATAGTCCTAGAATTTTTTACAATGCACCATTTTAAAGTAAAGAGTAAAGCAAATAAGCTTTCTTTTTTTATTGTACAATATAATATATACCTACCTAAATATACAATAAAAAAAAATATAATGATAAATTTAAAAATAATCGTAAAATACATCAAAAATCATTAAAAGTATAAATGAAACAAAAATTCAAAAACTTTGAACAACCATAATATCTTGCTTAATAATAGTCATACAGCCTTCTACAATAGGACGTTTTAAGGGTAATTGACTTTTCTTCCTATTAAACGAAACATTACATATACTTGAAGCTACGTAGAAAAAAGTTACAGAACAATGTTTGAGAAGTAAAAAGGAAAATGGGCCAAAATCGCTGTAAGTGGCCAACTTCGAAAAAAATCATATTTTGGAAACTATAAATCATAGAGACTTCTACCAAACGTCACTTTAAAGATAAAGGATGGAAGTTTTTTTACTGTGAAGACATGCATATACCTATTATATCCCCGTGGAGAAAAGTTATGGGGCAAAAAACAAAATTGCTATCTTTCGTGTTTTTTTCTTGCTTTTCTTTTTTATATATTTTGTAAAAAAAATATTTTTGACTTTAAAATGTGATGTTTCGATAGTAAATTCAACCTGGAACAATTTTACTGTAGACGTGTTTGTACCAAAAGTGCATAGAACTCACCGTAATTGGCCCTGTGCCTAGGGACTAATTCACCTCTTTCGCAAAAACGCACCACTTTAAATGGTAGCACTCAGCGGGTTTTTCATATTTAGAGGTCCATTGACTATATGAAAGAATAAAACCCCGTTAACGTTGTAGTTCCTTTCTAAAATACACAATCAATAGCCTACTAGGCCCTTGAAATATATCGTCAAAAAAGTTTGAAACTGAAATGCTTGAAGTTTGTGTAATTTTTTCCTTAGGTGCGTTCCAATAGCCGATTTTCCCCTACTACTAAATTCATTACTTCATTAATACGTAATTCATTATTTTTATTACTTTACCATCATTTTTGAGAAGCCATTAAGATAATGAAGAAATGAAGGCACTGTATTTTTGAACTTTTCATATCTACTTTGGTAAGAAAATACTAAGACGATCATACCATATGCTTGATAATTTTTTGTCAACAAATTTTCTTTAAGGAGACGTCATTTAATCTGTTATTTTTCAATGAATTGGGGTAGGTACAACATGCTTTTAAGTAACATTGTATTCAAACAAGATGACAGCATAATTTTATGAGTTCCTCACGAGGACAGTCCTACTCGTCAACTTGCATGTTTTTGTCATATGTCGTTAAAGAATCCAATCAGTCACAAATTAAATGATATACATTAAAACGACGAACTACCAACATTAGGTGCACCAATTGAACTGTCAAAAAATGTTCTTAAATGATCTGCAACAGCAGATGTATTGGGTTTTAAGAAAATTTCATGTATGAAATTATTCCTATCTTCGGGGCAGGCGTATCGACATAGGTGTTTCGACCAGATTTTAAAAAGGCACGATTAACAAATATGGAGATTTACTTTAGCTGAATTTGATTTAAACAAACAATTAGATTGTTTCTTTTAAACGCTTTATTGTTTTCCAACCTATTATTTCTCATAGCTGGCTCATTTCTTCTTTTTCTTTCTTCTTTTTTTGTATAGACATGACACTGTCTGTTTTTTAATAGGGCTCCAGTAAGTTGTTGTTCCATCGTTTTCGTGGTCTTCCCACTGATCGTCTTCTTATTGGAGAACCATTTCCCGCCGTCCTTACTCCTTACTACTCTCTTCGTTATCATTCGACTTATGTGGTCATTCCATTCTACTCTTCTGTCAATACTCACAATCTTTATTATTGGTGTTAAATAAGGCGACCGGCTTCGAAGCTTACAATTTATGCCTCATCCTCCGGCCCAGTGTAAGGGTTTTTATAAACCTTAAGGCTTATTGCATCCCTGCAATAAGCCTTTTCGGGTTTTAATTTCTTTGGAGTATTTATTGCTGGTTTTAACTCTTACCCTGTTGTTGTAAAGGTTTTTTACGGCTTCTATTAACCTCTGAGTTATTCTGATTTCCTTCATCGTGTTCCATAGTTGTTTTCTGAGAGCCGTGTCATATGCCTTTTTTAATCGATGTAGAGATGCATCAAGTCAAACTACAGTGGAACCTCGATAACTCGGATTAATCGGGACCGCGACCGATCCGGGTTATCGAAAATCCGAGATAGCCGGAGAATATGTTAAAAATTAATAAAATACGGTATACTTACAGATAAACTCCGTTAGAATTGAAATAACATGAAATATATTTATAAATATGCACAGTACCTACTCATTAAAATTACTAAAAAAAACACCAAACCCAAACGTAAGCAAATGGAAGCGAACAATACAAGACACACAATACTAAAGACCATTGTTTATAAAAGAATTTTTTAAATAGTCTTTCCTAAACAATGCTGACAGTTTGAAATAAAAAGGAATAGATACTACAGACAGGTGGCTGTTGTTTCTGCGGCGTGTGCTATGAGTCATTTTTAATATCGTATAGTTCAAATTACACACATAAGTACACATTATCTCTCAAATATTATATTACATACATTTTTATTGTTGAAAGGTTTGTCTGATAATTAACTATTTTGATTGGAAATAAGCCATAATTAAATTGAAAAATACAAAATATTAAAAATCAAAATGTTTATCTGATGAAAATCGGTCCGGGTTAGCCGGACTTCCGGGTTATCGGGGGCCGACTTATCGGGGTTCCACTGTAGTTTGATTTTACTCATTAAACTTGACTTGACTTGAAAATCAAACTTTTTGTATAAAAAAGTTTGACTTGACTTGATTTCGATATCTTTAGGTTTGACTTGAATTCAAACATCTTCAAACAGTTTGAAAAGTTTGAATATTACGCAACGATTTGATCACTGGCGGATCAACGGGGGGTGGGGGTGGGGGTGGGGGAAATTCCCCCCCCCCCCACCCTCCCAACAAGGTCCAAAAAAATTTTTTTGACAAATTTCAATAAACAGAAATGTATTGGCTGATACGATATTTAAACCGCAGAAAGACAAATAAAACCCAATAAACGCGCCAGTTAGGATAATTATTAAGAAAGTTTAATGCATATTTATATATTAATTTTTTTTAAATTTAAACCCAACATTTGTAGTCTGTATCCGAAAAAAATTTAAATTGTAGATATAAAACCATATAGACCTGGATCCCGCGTACCAAAAAAAAGTTGATTAATAGCAAGCTGAAAATTCGTTAATAGCTTAACGGTGTCTAGTCAGACAAACTTTGATGTATGGGAACAGTGGAACAGGAGAAGTTTTAATTGTGGAAAAGGTTAAAAATTTGGAACGTCAGACTACGTAAACGTTCCATGTATTTTGTTGGACAGAACTTCCAATTGATTTGTTACCATTTCATTAAACTCTCATGCAAAAATCAGACTGGTGTTTATCCCCAACTGGGCATTTTAAACTTCCCCTGTTCCAGTGTTCCAGTACATCAAAGTTTGTCCGACTAGACACCGTTAACCTATTAACAAATTTTCAGCTTGCTATTAATCAACTTTTTTTTTGTTACGCGGGATCCAGGTCTAATAACTATGGTTAGTTTTGAATTTTAAAGAAATACCAACGAATATACAGCAATACCAGAGATCAACGACCACTGTTCTCTGGCAATACTAACTTTTGTATTGTGGTAAGTACATATTTTCGAGTGAACTAGCAGCTTGGTACCACATGTTTTTTCGAACTGGCCCTGATAAATAAATGCCTTTTTTAATAAAAGAAAGTTATAAAAATTCCAAATAAGTTTATTTTGAGCTGTCCATTGGAAAACCCAATAGTCTTATTTTATTGTAACCCTTAAGGGCATAGGCGTAACATGTCGCTTATCAAAATGTTCAATGTGTTTTAAATGTATTAATTTTTACAAATCCTGAGAAAACTAATAAGAATTTAAAAAAAAATTAAACGCAGCATGAAAGATTACATTATTTCTGAGGGACGAACATCCCTGAAATCTTCTATAATGTTTATTTTAATAAGTTACAGGGGTGAACATAAAAAGGAACATTTAGTGTTGTTATTAATTGCAAATATTTCATTCAAACCAAACTTTTTATTTATTCTAAGAGACTTTCGGCCCTCGGTAATAACGCAATATTGCATTCTGCGTTTAAATTTTTCAAAAATACATATTAGTTTTCTCAGGATTCGAAAAAAATAAATATCTACATTTAAAAGTTTTAAATTAAAACACAGTGAAAATTTTGACTTTTATGTGGCACTCATTGTATTATTAATTTTCTTATCTTAATTGGCAACTAACATGTCTATCTCAACAAAAAAGTATATCTACTAAATAAATTATTATTCAAACTCTTTCAAACTAGTTTGACAAACAGTTTTATTTTTTCAAACCTGTACGATTGACCAGTTTGACTTGACTTGAAATATTTGTCAAAAGGATTGACTTGAGTTTGACTTGAAATTAAGTCAAACTCAAGTCAAGTTCAAATATTCAAATCAAACTTGTGCAACTCTAAATCGATGAATGCCATGTGTGCTGGTCTATATGTGCTTTGGACCATTCACCTGGTATTTCGTTCAGGTTTATAGCGTTACTGAATATTTCGTGTATAATTCTGTGTAGTTTGTCTACACAGAACTATATACACTAAACGTCAAAATTAACGCACCACCTTAAAAGTGGGACATTTTTGATGACTCATATTTCCTAAACCTGTTGTCCTATTTGAGTGATTTTTTTAGTATAATTAAGGCTTTTTCTTCAATAATATCGATTTAATAATATTATTGCTAAAGAGGTAAGTGTCATTGTATACCGGGTGTAAAAATAATAGTGTGTTTTTCCTCAAAGTTTGGAACACCCTGTGGAATATTCTATAAAATATTGAAATTAAAACTCAACTGTAGCCTTAGGCTTTTTTAACGTTTTGCTTTTTGATTCATTCGCTTATGTGGGATAATAAAAAAGTTAGGTACTTTAACAACTAGCAATG
The DNA here is from genome assembly GCF_917563875.1 of Diabrotica virgifera virgifera. Lineage (NCBI taxonomy): Eukaryota > Metazoa > Arthropoda > Insecta > Coleoptera > Chrysomelidae > Diabrotica > Diabrotica virgifera. The sequence continues at coordinate 220,076,323 of NC_065448.1, read as the reverse complement.
TTATTTATCAATACAGAGTGTTTCTAAATAAGTGCGACAAACTTTAAGAGGTAATTCTGCATGAAAATAATGACCGTTTGCTTTATAAACATATGTCCGCAAATGCTTTGTTTCCGAGATACGGGATTATGAATTTTTTCTTACAAACTATACAAACTGACGATTTATTTATTGCTCTAAAACCCGTTGAGATATGCAAATGAAATTAGGTAGTTTTTAAGAAGCAATTGTTGCGCATTTTTGACATACAATTAAGGATTTTATATTCCCCATTGGCGTGCATACGGGATGTATCTAAAATGTTTATAACCGTGTACACGCTAATGGTGAATATAAAATTCTTAATTGTATGTCAAAAAATGCGCAATAACTACCTCTTAAAACCTACCAAATTTCATTTGCATATCTCAACCAGTTTGAGAGCAATAAATAAATCGTCAGTTTATAAGAAAAAATTCAACATCCCGTACTTCGGAAACAAAGCATTTGCGGACATATGTTTGTAAATCAAACGGTCATTATTTTTTCATGTAGAATTACCCCTTAAAGTTTGTCGCACTTATTTAGAAACACCCTGTATTGATGAATAACATTGCTAATTGTTAAAGTTACTAACTTTTTTATTATACAACATAAGCGAATGAGTCAGAAAGCAAAATGTTAAAAAAGTCCAAGGCTGAATTTGAGTTGAGTTTTAATTTCAATATTTGATATACACTAGAATTTTCCACAGGGTGTTCCAAACTTTAAGGAAAAAACACATTGTTACATCCGGTATACAATAACACTTACCTCTTTAGCAATAATATTATTACATCGATATTCTTGAAAAACAAAGCTATAATATACTAAAAAAGTCACTCAAATCGGACAACAGGTTTAGGAAATACGAGACATCAAAAATGTCCCATTTTTAAGGTGGTGCGTTAATTTTGATGCTTAATGTATTATATTATACTATCTTAATTATGTGCCTTAATTCCCAGAGTCAAGCAATTTTATAGTTATGTGAAATATATGTGAAGAAAATGGAATCATTAGATATGTGAGGAAACTGGAAGAAAAAAGATTCATTTTCTCAAGATACCTACACTAGTGGTCATAAAATTTACTTAGTGTAACTTGTTTTTACATATTGTAAATAAATTGGGAGGTTAAATAAAAATAGTCCAGAAAGTCACTGCGCATCCGCTATGAAAAATATTCTAATTCGGATTTTTTGCACAATCTTACTCAAAAAGGACCCCTTTTAACAATTTGCATGTTGCCAGGACCAAAAGTTGGTCAAAAATTTTTTAAACGTTTTTTTTTTGTTTTTTTCCTAAAATTATTTTTTTTTGCACGGAACAAAATTTTTTTAGGTTTTTTGGATCATTCCAAATAGAAAAGGTCTGTAGTGACTTTTCTCTAAAGTTGATAGTTTTTGACATATAAGCGATTAAAAATTGAAAAATTGCGAAATCGGCCATTTTTAACCCTCAAAAACTATGTGAAAAACTGAAAATTTGAATGTTGCCAAGGTAGCTAGATATTCTTTAAACATCGGTCATCGATTGATGAAATCCCGAAGAGTTTTTTGCAATACAGTATCAAAAACCCCTTTGTTTTTTAATTGCCAATCAAGCGTGCGCGACACTATTTTCCACCGTTGCATGTGTATACAGTATGGTGAAATGAAAGGAATAAATTCGTTATTTCGTAAACCGGTGTCTTTAAGGAAAACTCCCAAGACAGGTCGTCGGTTTTTATTTTTAAATTATGATATTGTGACATATATAGTATATTAGTGACGTCATCCATCTGGGCGTGATGACGCAATCGATGATTTTTTTAAATGAGAATACGGGTCGTGTGCTGGCTCATTTGAAAGGTTCTTCAATTCTCTATTCAGTAATATAAAGATGTACATAATTATTTGTACAGGGTGTCCAAAAAATTCTTATTAAATTAAATCATTTGACAAATTGACAAAAAAATTAAATTATTGGACACCCTGTATAAATAATTATGTAAATGTATATATTACTGAATATAGAATTGAAGAACCTTTCAAATGAGCTAGCACACGACCCCCATTCTCATTTAAAAAAATCATCGATTACGTCATCACGCGCAGATGGATGATGTCACTAGTATACCATATATGTCACCATATCATAACTTAAAAATAAAAATCAACCTGTTTCGGGATTTTTCCTTAAAGTCGCCGGTTTACGAAATAACGAATTTATTCCTTTCATTTGCACCATACTGCATACACATGCAACGGTGGAAAATAGTGTCGCGCACGCTTTATTGGCAATTAGAAAACAAAGGGGTTTTTGATATTGTATTGCAAAAAACTCTTCGGTATTTCGTCAATCGGTGTTTAAAGAAGATCTACTTACCTTGGCAACATTCAAATTTTCAGTTTTTCACATAGTTTTTGAGGGTTAAAAATGGCCGATTTCGCAATTTTTCAATTTTTAATCGCTTATATGTCAAAAACTATCAACCTTAGAGAAAAGTCACTAAAGACCTTTTCTGTTTGGAATGATCCAAAAAAACCTAAAAAAATTTTGTTCCGTGCAAAAAAAAAATAATTTTAGGAAAAAAACAAAAAAAAAACGTTTAAAAAATTTTTGACCAACTTTTGGTCCTGGCAACATGCAAATTTGTTAAAAGGGGTCCTTTTTAAGTAAGATTGTGCAAAAAATCCGAATTAGAATATTTTTCCTAGCGGATGCACAGTGGCTTTCTGGACTAAAATAAATTAGGTGCGCTTGTGAATACGCAATTTCTTATACATTTATATTTGGTTCAACTCCAACATGTGCCGCGAATTTAAACAACAAAGCACAGCGAACAAAAGATGCTCGAGCATTCTGATGTAAATTTCGTCTGCATCTTTCTATTGAATTTCTTTAATAAAGGTATTAACATGGAGCAATTTTGGTTAAGTAATTTTGGTAATACTGGTAAAAGAATAGGAATTATTTTAGAATATTTGCGCGAGCTTTTAAGAAAAGGATGATAATCATTTGCATTATATTTGGAAAGTGGTTGAAAATTATAGGGATCCAAAATTTGTATAAATTCGCATTCAAACATAACAAGAGTGGCAATTTCGTAATTCTAGTGATGTGAAGATTTAATTATAAAATATTGTAATAAGTTGCTAAAAGGGAATTTTTGAGAATTGCCAATTCAAAGTTTTTTTTTGCTGCTAAATCGGCGGCTACAGGGAAGATGATAATATTGGGCGATTTTAACGCTTAAATAGGCAACCAAATAATCCCCGGAAGAACATAGGTATACATAACGAGAATGTTGAAAACGAAAATGGACACCTGATGATAATTTTCTGCACGAGTAACGAATTTTAGAATAAATAACACATTTTTGACAACAAAGACCAACACAAATATACATTCAATAACACCCGTGGAAAAGATATATGATAGATTATGTTGTAACCAGCAGATATATGCATCCATCAAAAATAATCGACGTAAGATGTCTCAACTCGGCAGATATTGTAGCGAGCATAGACTACTATTATGGAAAATAAGAATCATCATGAAATGTATCATGATGTACCCAAGAGAACGACACCAACTCCGAGAAAAATCAGAGTCGACAGATTTAATTACGGAATCCACGGAATATTTATACAGAAAAATAATCTCAGAGAAGATTGATAAGAATGAAATATTAGAAAACGATAACATCGAGGAAAGCTGGAAAAAACTCAAAGATGATATAATTATGTAACAGCAACAAAAGCACTTGGAGGCAGGAAAATAAAATAATACGCACTATATAAAAAAGAAACTTCCATGCTTTAGACTTTAGAGAGAAAATAAAGACAAAATCTGAAGAAAAACGAAAGCATTTTTAGTATGGTCGGTTCGCTAAACTCAGACACAATCGGCTAGTGACTTTAGTAAGTAATTTTGTCAATTTGGTAAAATTGACAAAAAAATAATTACCAAATAGTTAATAACTAGTAAATAGTTAGTAATTTTGCCAATTTTTTTAAAATTGGCCAAAAACAAAAAAATTGCCAACTAAAATCACTAGCCAGTTGTGTCTGAGTTTAGTGAACAGACTATACACAGAACATAACAAGCACAACAGGCATGCAACCACTATAAAAGAATAAAAAACGAAACGAATAATTTAGTCAGACAAATCAAAGCAGAACGCTGGCAGCAGAATTTCTCAAAAAAAATGGAACACGACTTCTACCTAAGGAACACAAAAAGAAATGTGGAGAATGATCAAAGGACAAAGAAAAGAGATGAACGAACTAATAAAAACGAGATACATCCAGAAGGAAATATAGGCAGAGTACTTTCGATCTCTATTTGCTAAAGGCAGAGCCTATTTTACCACTAGGCCAGTGAGGCACCTGCCTCGGGCCCGCATTTTAATGGGGCCCGGAAAAATCATCAAAAAATTTTTATTGGAATAAAACAAAATAAATTTTCAAATTTGTCAACTGTGGTCTTAGAACCACATGAGCCACAATTTGAAAATCTGTCTACGTATCATCCACAGTAGAATCAGAGATAAATGTGAAGAAGACCAGGATGAAACACAATTTGGCTTCAGAAATGGACTGGGAACCCGGGTCGCACTCTTTGCACTAAATGTATTATTGCAGAAATACCGAGATAAAAGGAAAGACGTATTTGCTGTATTTATTGACTATGAGAAGGCCTTTGATCGAGTACAACATCACAAAATTAAAATATTAAAGGATTAAGGAGTTGATAGTCAAGATGTACGAATCATAGAAAAATTATACGGGCGTCAAACAGCGACAGCTTGCATAAAAAGAAAATTAACAGAAATATGCAAAATACAAAGAGGTGTCAGACAGGGTTGTATACTGTCCCCACTGTTATTCAATTTATATTCAGATAGAATATTTAAAGAAGCGCTCCATATTTTGGAATGGGATGTGAAAGTTAATGGAATTCTGATAAATACAATCAGAAATGCAGACGATACAGTTATTTTAAGTGATGATATGAATACATTACAACACCTTTTAAATGCCATTGACACAGTGGGAAGAGAGTTTGGCCTAAACATAAACTGTTCAAAAACAAAATACCTACATGGTATTTAGCCGTTTGGCCCATCAAGATTCACAGTTATATGGTGATGGTCATATATTTCAAAGAGTCAATCAATCAATTAACTAGCCTATATTTGTCCACTGCTGAACGTAGGCCTCCCGTAAAAATTTCCACCTATTTCTATCTTGAGCTTCTTGCATCCAATTTGTCGTGATGCGCTTGATATCATCCGTCCATCTAGTCGGTGGTCGTCCTCTGCTTCGATATGCCTCCTGCCTTTTGCAGAATCTTTTTGGTCCATCTGTCATCCGTCAGTCTGGCAACATGTCCTGCCCAAGCCCATTTAGCCATGGCTATTCTTTCAACTGCCTCCGTGACTCCTGTTCTTCTTCTTATTTCTAGGTTCGGTACTTTATCTCTGATGGTAATACCTAACATTGATCTTTCCATAGCGCGTTGTGTAACTCTTATTTTATTTATTGTTCTTTTTGTCAGAGTTAGTGTTTCTGAACCATATGTAAGAACCGGCAAAACACACTGGTCAAAAACCTTTCTTTTTAAACAAACTGGAATATTAGACTTGAAAATGTTATTTAATCTACCGAAGGCAGCCCATGTGAGACCTATCCTTCTTTGTATTTCAGTTGTCTGGTTCTTCTTCTTCAGGTGCCATCTCCGCTACGGAGGTTGGCAATCATCATAGCTATTTTAATTTTTGAGACAGTAGCTCTAAATAGTTGTTTCGAGCTGCATCCAAACCACTCTCTCAGGTTCTTCAACCATGAAATTCGTCTTCTTCCGATGCTTCTTCTGCCATCTATCTTTCCCTGCATTATGAGTCGTAGGATGCCATACTTCTCGCCCCGCATCACATGTCCGAGATACTGTAGCTTCTTTTCTTTAATTGTAAGTTCAACTTCCTTTTCTTTACCTATTCTTCTCAGTACTTCATTGTTTGTAACTCTATCTACCCAGGAAACCCTCATAATTTTTCTATAGGTCCACATTTCAAAGGCGTTAAGTCGTCTCATTGTCTCTACATTTAACGTCCATGATTCCACTCCATAGTATAGAACACTGTAGACGTAACATTTTGTTAGGCGTACTTTAAGAGCTAATGTTAAATCTTTGCTACATAGGACCTTTTTCATTTTTATAAAATTAGACCGTGCTTTTTCGATTCTGACTTTTATTTCTGCAGTGTAGTCATTATTTTCTGTTATAAGTGTTCCTAGGTAAGTGTACTTTTTGACTCTTTCGATCTGCTGGCCCTCTACTATCAAGATTTCGTTAGTATTATGGTTGTTTTTACTAATTTTCAAAAACTTCGTCTTTTTGATATTGAGAGAGAGTCCGTACTCCCTACTACATCTTACTATTTTACTCATGAGTCTTTGCAGGTCTTGTAAACTATCGGCTATTATTACTGTATCATCTGCATATCTGATGTTGTTAACTAAGACCCCATTTACTCTTATGCCGACTGTTTCATCTTCCAGAGTTTCTCGCATTACCTCTTCAGAATAAGCGTTAAATAATAGAGGTGATAGTATGCAGCCTTGCCTGACTCCTCTCTTTATTTCCATTTCTTCAGATGTTTCTTTTTCAATTCTTACTATTGCTCGCTGATTGTAATAGAGGTTTGTTATTAGTCTTAAATCTCTTTCATCTAGATTTTTATTTTTTAGGATTTCCATGAGTCGATCATGTTTTACTTTATCAAACGCCTTATTGTAGTCTATAAAACAGACGTAAAGAGGATGGTTAACATCCAAACATCTCTGTGTCAGCACGTTGAAGGAGAATAATGCCTCTCTGGTACCCATGCCATTGCGGAACCCATATTGAGTGTCACTAATATCCAGCTCCAGTTTAGAGTGTATTCTGGCGTGGATAATTTTCAATAGAATTTTCAAGGTATGTGACATTAAGCTTATGGTTCGGTAGTCACTGCATTCTTTTGCATTCACCTTCTTTGGCAAACACACAAAGGCTGATGTCAACATTTCTCTAGGGATGATTCCTGTAGTATAGATAGCGTTGAACAGTTCTACTATTATGTCCAGGTTTTTCTCGTTGACCAACTTTATCAACTCGCTAGGCAATTCATCTGGACCAGCAGATTTATTGGTTTTCATAGAGTTTATTGCCTGACTAACCTCTGCTTTGGTTATCTCTGGGCCTACATCTCCCGTTTGGCTATCTACGGATGTACTAGCTTCTCTCTGGTCATGAAATAGTTCCTCGATATACTCTTTCCATCGTCGTAGTTTTTGTTTTGTCTCCATTATAATATTTCCATTTTTGTCGAGCAATATATTTGAGTTTCTTCTATTTCCTACTCCGGCTAGTTCTTTGACTTTTTTATGTAGGGTGAAGTTGTCATATGTGTTTTGCAGTTCTTCTATTTCTTTACATTTTTCAGAGAAGTAGGTTTCTTTAGCCTCCCTAATTTTTCCTCTTATTTGGTTTTGAAGCTGTTTATAGCGGGTCTTATTAATGGTTTTGTTTTTTCTTCTTTCATTCATCAACTCTAGAATTTCCTCCGTCATCCATTCTTCTTTCTTACATTTGGTTGTAGTAAGTACTTTCTTACTTGGTTCTAATATGGAGGTTTTGAAGAATTGCCACTGCTGTTCTACGTTGCAATTATTTCCTGGATTTCTGTCTAGATTTGTGTTGATTTCGTGTTTCAGATTTTCTTTTGTTTCTTCTGACTTTAGTTTCTGTATGTTAAGTTTATTGTTGTTGCGGCTTTTTTGCGTCTTTTTTAGTTGAAGTTGAAACCTAGCAATAAGAAGACTGTGATCAGAGGATACGTCTGCTCCTGGATATGCCTTTACTGCCTGAATTGAGTTTCGATATCTGTGCTTTATTAGGATGTAGTCAATTTGATTTCTGACAATTTTGTGTTCTTTGTCAGCTGGTGATTTCCATGTATACAGGCGTCGCTTAGGTAATTTAAAGAATGTATTTGCGGCTATAACATTATGCTCCTGGCAAAATTCTATTAGGCGATCTCCTCTGTCGTTTCGTTCGCCAAGCCCATATGATCCTACATTAGGGTAGCATTTTCCTTCGCCAATTTTTGCGTTGAAATCACCCATGATCACTGTTATGTCTCTAGATGCTGTGAGATGTAATGTTTTCTGGAGTTCGCTATAAAAGTTTTCTATTTCTTCTTCATTTTTGTCAGCAGTTGGCGCATAAATCTGAATTAGGTTGTTGTCTGGTTATCTCGGCCTAAGCGAATCTCATGCCCTAGATATTTGTAAGCTATTACTTGGTCGATGCTATGACTCTCAATCTGAATTTTATCGCTGACTACAAGGTTGGTCATAAATTTTGTCTTTGAGGTGTTCATTTTAAGACCAATTGTTTTTGACGCTTTATAGAGCGTGTGCAGCATTTTTGTAGCTTTATCAACTCTATCAGATATTAAAACGATGTCATCGGCAAATCTTAGGTGGTTCAGATCCTCCCCGTTTTAGGAATTCAAAGAGTACCCAGTTTTAAATATCTTGGTTGCCATACTGAACAATTAGATCCAGATAAAGAGATAAAATGTAGAATCAAGATAGCCCGCACGACATTTTAAAAAATGAGGTCATTCTTCTGTAATGATAACTTGCAACTTAAACTTCGAAAGCGCATGATTAAATGTTACATTTGGTCAGTCCTCGTGTATGGTGTCGAAGCATGGACATTAAAAATATCGACCATTAATTGTTTGGAGGCCTTTGAAATGTGGCTGCACAGACGTACACTGAAAATACCATGGACGGCTACTCTGACAAGTGTGGCAGTCCTTAAGAGAGCAAATGCTGCGCGCGAGCTGCTTGATAACATCAAATATAGAAAGATGGCCTATTTTGGACACGTAGTAAGGGGAGACCGGTGTAATATTCTTCAACTTATTATGATGGATATAATCGAAGGACGCAGAGGAATTGGTAGAAAGCCTCTTGGTTGAAGAAGGGAATAAAGAACGCAGAACAACTATTTAGAATAGGTCGAGACAGAGACAGTTTCGCCATGTTAATCGCCAACGTCAAGAGGACTTGACAGGGCACGTTAAGAAGAAGAAGGTCTTAGAACAATTAAAAAAATTTATATCAATATTAACTAATTAACTTAATTAATATTATTATTAAATTATATTTAGGGGCCCGAAAATTATGTAGTGCCTCGGGCCTGATTTTAAGTAAAATAGGTTCTGGCTAAAGGTTACGATAATGAACCACCAACACCTGAAGTGACGACAAACGAAGAAATGAACACTGAGGAGGGAGAGATAAAGGAAGTATTAAGGAAAATAAAAAATAGACAATCACCAGAGAGGACAGAATATCGAATGAACTCCTAAAGTGCGGAAGACAAGATCTGAGCCCTGATTCTAATTCAAATTTCGACTCAAAACAAGTCGCAATCAATATGGCGACGTTGAAATGCGACTGTGCGAGCCTTGTGGATTTTAGTTGAACTAACAAAATGACGTCACAAAATAGCGACTATCGACATAGCAACTCCAAAAAAGTGGTTGATATTATAATTTCGAGTCGAAATTATTGTGACACGGACATGGATGAATGGCCGAAAACGAGGTTAGGTTTAGTTTAGGAGATGTGTTTTGTTTGTTTCTTGCAAGGAAAACTAAAGCAAAAGATATTAATATGGCTGGGTTTTATGCAAATTTGCTGGTTTTGGAGGAATTAGATAGAATAGTATTAAATTAGAAATATAATAATTGAGAATGTCCACACGTGAATTATCAACTCAATGAAAGATGTAAGGTAATAATCTGGGAAAATTAGTATAAAACAAGGAAAATTAATTACCAGCTATTTTATTGCTGGACATGCTGAAACCAAATCTTAAGATTTCATATATTAGTAATATAGCTATGCAAAGTCCACAGAAAGTGTGATATTTTGTTTATAAACAAATTAGCGCTCCGAAATCTTTTTTTTTAATTATTGCTCTATAATTCAGAAAATTTTAACTTTAAACCAAAAACACTCACATAAAAATTTACTGTAATTTAATTCTGCACATTGACAATTTTTTCCGATTTCCGATTCTGCGTTTAAATTTTTCAAAAATACTTATTAGTTTTCTCCGGATTTTGGCATTTTTTAGATAATTTTCCCAGACTATCAACAAATGTTTCGCTGGTTGCGTAGCCAATAAATCCAATAAACCGGAGCGCCAACCCAAATTCTGAGCAGTCTCAATATGATAACGTTAATATCCCCAGTTGTAACTAATATCGAAATGAATAAGAATCGCTATAAATTGCGACCATCATGGAGGACTCGAAATTAAATTGCGACGTCGAAATGAATTAGAATCAGGCCCCTGACCAAACAACTATCAACTATTAAAACCAATCCAAAAAATAATAGAACAAAACAGAATACCACAAGAATGGCGATCAAGCATCCTAATACCTCTCTTCAAAAGGGGACACACATCGGGTGCAAAGAATTACAGAGGAATGAATTTATTAAACACAACATTAAAATTAACATCCAAAGTTATAACAAACAGACTGAAGGAAATTATAAGATTTGCAGAAGAACAATAAGGTTTTAGGTCGGGAAGTATAATGAGACAAGTTTAAGGGGAACCATTAGAATACAACATATCGGGATATTTATGTTTCGTAAGAAGGCATTTGACCGGGTCAAATTAACCAACTCACGAAATCCTTAAGCAACTACAAATAAAAATAAAAAATGTCAATTCCCACTTACATCCAAAAATCAGTAAGAATGGCATAAAAAGAGCACTCAAGGAGATGAAGAATAATAAATCACCAGGAAAAAATAACTGTAAAAATGTTAAAAAATGGTGGGAAAACAACTAGAGAAGTTTTGTACATACTTATGAATAAAATACTAAAGACACAACAAATACCCAATACTTGGAACGAAGGACTAACACTGTTACCTACTATGTAAGGTAAGAAAGGAGAAAGAATTACAGAGCCATAACTTTACTAAATGTAATGTAAAAACTATTAACTAAAATATTAACAAACAGGTTAACAACAGATGGATACCAGGCAAGAAAACAAGCCTCATTTAGAAAGAGCTTCAGTACAACTGACCACCTTTTAACGATGAAGATATCAATCGAAAAACTAACGAATATCATATCCCGCTATACATTGCAATTTTTGATTTTTAAAGGGCATTTGATAGTGTGGAATACTAAGCAGTAAAGAATTCCCTACAAAACAGCATAATAGACTACAGGTATGTATACCGACTTAATTAATTACAAAAATATATAACAAGGCAACAACAACTATTAAGCTAGTGAAACCAACCGAGCCTATTAAAATAAACCGAGGAGTAAGACAAGGAGATACCATCTCGCCCAAGCTATTCAACCAAGTGCTAGAAGATGTATTCAAACAACTACACTGGGATGGTCTGGGTATAAACATAAACGGGCAATATCTGGATATCTGAATGATTTACGATATGCTGATGATATTGTATTAATAACAGAAAACTAAAGAATTACAAAGAATGATGGAATGGAAAAACTAGATAGAGAATGGGCAAAGATAGGACTGAAGATTGATTACAGTAAAAAAATCATTACCAATCAACAAGAACTAATGATTACAGTGGCATAAACAAGACTAGAACATGTAAAAGAGTATATACATATATCTAGGACAAATCACCAGATTAAATAAAGAAAATCAGACCGAAGAAATATAAAGGGAAGAATAAGATTGGCCTGGGCATCATTCGAAAAATTGTCTTACATTCTAAAGAACAGAAAATACCCGCAATATTTAAAAACAAGAGTCTTCAATTAATGTATACCCCCTGTCCTCATATATGGCTCACAGATATGGACGTTTAACAAGGAAAATATGGAAAAAATAGCAGACAGAAAGATCCATGGAAAGACAAATGCTGAACATTAAACTATCAGGCAGGAAAAGAAACGAATGGATCCGTAACAAAACAAAAGTTAAAGATGTCTCAACCCAAGTAACAAAGCTTAAATGGAAGTTCGGACACACCCTAAGGTAGAAGGATGAAAGATGGACTAAGGCAATTATACATTGGAGACCGTGGAACCACAAACGAAAAAGGGGATGCGACGGTCACATGACCTGAAGAAACACGCCGCGCGCCGAGTCAAAATGGATGCAAGTTGCCCAAGATAGAGAGGCATGGAAGAAGGAAGAGGAGGCCTATATCCAAGGATGGATGTTTAGGGGTGATTAAATAGATATATATCCATTAATTGTACACAACGGTACCTCTAGGAATAATTATTAAAATGATCGAAAATATTATAATAACACCAAAAAATACAAGTAGAAAACGAACTAACTGACCCAATTGAAGCTGGCAATAGGATAAAACAGGGAGATTTCTACTCCTTACAAATGTAAATTTGAGTCAGCTGTTAACGATTTGAAACTTTTTTTTATTTAGCTTAATGCCTCGACAACTAATGGGCATTGGCATGGTACAGTTGATTTTTAAATCAGATACCTGGTGTAGTGTGTAGTGTGTGTGTGTGTTGAGTAAATGTCTTGTTACTTTGAAAAGTCGACTTCATGGTATTTACAAAGAGGCGCTAATTGTACCTATCCGAACGTCTGCGGTCCCTCGAAATTTTCACTTACTAATTTTTAATAAATGAAAAATTTCCTACCTCTTTTGTGATTCGAACTCACGAGCCCTGAATCCAAAGGTAGGCTCTCTTACCACTGCGCTACAAAGTGGAGTGGTTTGTAATGTAATGATTTAAAAATTATATTAAATTTACAATCAAGATGTAGTAGAAATAAACAAACCAAGTGTAAATTATGATTCGGGAGTGCTCCTAGTAGTATTTAACGTGTCTTGGTTTGTTTATCTCTACTGCATCTTGATTGTAAATTAGATAGAATGTTATAAAGCAGCGTCTTTTGTGGTGTTGTATCCACAAAACAATATATCATTAACTAATTATTAAATTTGAAATAAACCTCAGGCAATTATTTATTACTTGAAATTTGTAGTCCATGATGTCGTAATCACATATTATATCTGCTTGTAATTATAAATATAGTACCAAAATTCGCAATTCGCTATTTCGATGTTTACATTATCAGTGTCCTAGTTTTCTCATTATGAAATGTCTTAGATGAAATATTTGTTTGTAGAATCGCACAATCGATTGTTGGGAAATTTCACAATAGATTTTCTCGTATTCTGCCGCATCAGCAAACCACAGAATCAGGTATTGAACATTGATACACATATATCAGCAAATACAAGGTCGGCTCGGCTATTTTTTCAACAGGTACAAAAAAACACAAAACAAATACATAATAATATTGTACGTAACGAAACGGAGATTTTTTTTTTAATTGTCATAGACAAGTAGTGCTATACAATCAGTAAGAACATGCTAATATTCCCCAAACAACAGAAGGAAGATTTACAAGTGAGTTATCAATCGAAGTAAACAGAAAACGATCGAATAAATATCGTTTCCATACCACCAGATTGACAACAGGTGGAATACTTTCTTTGGTTACACCTCCTGAGATTTTAAAAATTTATAAATCATACAGGATGCCGAGGAAATTAAGATGAGAGAATTTTAAATAATTCACAACGCATCTGCTCAGCGTGGTAAAAGCTCCAACAAGAAAGATTCCTTAATACTCAAACAAAAGAGTAAATTAATTAAAAATGTATAAACATTTTCAATTTCTTTGCAACACGAAAATGCAGCAGCTGCATAATACTCTGGTTAAATCGGAGAGTGCAGGAAGAGTCTATACCGGTTTCGGAGGTCTTTTCCCCCTCATCAGTAGTCCCATATCCTCTTCTCTCCGATTTCCCCTGGTATCATACTTTGGGCCTTCCCGAATTGCAAAGAAAGAAATGTCACGGATGAACTAGTGCCATCTACCGAAAAACAAAGTAAGTTATCAATCTAAGTAGCACAGAAAACGACAATAAATATCGTTTCCATACCACCAGATTGACAACAGGTGGAATACTGATGAGAGGAGAAAGACCTCCGAAACCGGTATAGACTCTTCCTGCACTCTCCGATTTAACCAGAGTATTATGCAGCTGCTGCATTTTCGTGTTGCAAAGAAATTGAAAATGTTTATACATTTTTAATTCATTTACTCTTTTGTTTGAGTATTAAGGAGTCTTTCTTGTTCTAGCTTTTACCACGCTGAGCAGATGAGTTGTGAATTATTTAAAATTCTCTCATCTTAATTTCCTCGGCATCCTGTTTGATTTATAAATTTTGAAAATCTCAGGAGGTGTAACCAAAGAAAGTATTCCACCTGTTGTCAATCTGGTGGTATTGAAACGATATTTATTGTCGTTTTCTGTGCTACTTCGATTAATAACTTACTTTGTTTTTCGGTAGATGGCCCTAGTTCATCCGTGACATTTCTTTCTTTGCAATTCGGGAAGGCCCAAAGTATGATACCTGGGGAAATCGGAAAGAAGAGGATATGGGACTACTGATGAGGGGGAAAACACCTCCGAAACCGGTATAGACTCTTCCTGCACTCTCCGATTTAACCAGAGTATTATGCAGCTGCTGCATTTTCGTGTTGCAAAGAAATTGAAAATGTTTATACAGAAGGAAGATTGTCTATAATCCGTTTGAAAATTATTGATAGCACAGTTTTCATGACACAGCTCATTTGCATTTTATGTTATATTATATTGAAGTGATCATATACTTCGACAAACTTTGAATATAAAATAGAATATAAAATGCAAATGAGCTGTGTCATAAAACTGTGCTATCAATAGTTTTTAAACGGAGTATAATATAAAACTCTTCTTCTTCTTCTTCTTCTTCTTCTTCTTCTTCTCCTTCTTCTTCTTCTTCTTCTTCGGCTTTTCCCCAATATATCCGGACCTGCTGCTTTGCCGTTCTTTAGCTCTGTTATAGCAGAACAAACTTCCTGCTGTAATATTCTTGGTCCATCATTTAACTCTTCTTTTAGTTCAAAGGTGTTATCTCTTTGGTCTTAAAATAGTTTCTCTAGGTATTCTTTCCACGCTCTTATTTTACTCTGTTTGTCCAATATAATATTTCCATCAGAATCAGTTAAATTTCCTTTCTATCACCATCTTAGTCCACCTGTCAGTTTTTTAACCCTCCTATGCACATTGTGAATATCGCATTTTGACTGTATAGTCTCAATTTCTTCGCATCCATCATTGCTTCTTTTTTTTCGCTTTTCTGATTTTCCTTCTTATTGATATATTTTCCGTTTTATATTTGGCTGGGTCATTTTTGGCTTTTCTTCTTTCATCCCTTAGTTTCAGAATCCCATCTGTCATCCATGATTTATGTGTTATTATTTTATTTTGTATTGATGCTTTCATTGGCTATACTTCCGCTCCATTTATAAAGTGATATTCATCACTATGCTCCGAAAGATCCTTTTTGTTTTCTTAGGTTATAGTGTTCTTCCATATCACACCATGGAATGCTTTCTTGGCTTTTTCCCCATGCTATTTTCATTTCTATATCTTTCATATAAGTACTATCGGGTCTAAAATTGAGCCTAAATATTAAAAAGTCTTACAACTTTCCAAGAGTCAAATTCTTCCTTTAATTTCTCCATCATAAATTCCATGTCCTCCCAGTCTTGTGCAAAAATGACTTGGCTATCTGCGAAAATTAATGAATGCAATATTTATTCTGTTTTATTGGTATGCCCATTGTTCCGCATTTTCTATACCATCTTTTTGAAGCCTGATCTATATACCTACCACGATACACTCAACTATGTCTATATACATATACGCTTACGCTTATACGCACATCGGAGAAGTTTAGGGATATTTTTAGAAAAAGTAATTTCTTCTTTAATTTTTTTCGATAAATAATCATCGATTTGTAGTGATTAGCAGTAAGGCGACCAACTATTTTTTGTTCAAAAAGGTAAGTATTTCATACTCGAAACAAAAAAAACTTTATTTTCTTTTAAAAATTTATTTTTCTTCGTAGCGTATTTTTTTTGCTACATGAAGATGTACCTATACCTAATAATGTAGCCACATCCGAACAACTTTCATTTTGCATATTAAATTTGACTGTTAAGACGGCAGATAATGTTTTTAGAGAAAGTTGCGACTTCTCGCTGCTCCAATAATAATCATTCCCTAGTGAAAATACCCTTTCAACAGCAGCATTAATTAGTGCCTCGACAACATAAGGAAATTTCTATTAAAACTTTTAAATTTTTATGTGTTATATGTTCTACTCTAAAATGCCGAAAGATTTCTACCCATCTTTTGTTAAGTTCTAGTTTCTCATTGTTCCATTTCTTCAATTTTCCTTCATTTAAATATAAATTTACTCTTCGAATTTCTTCAAAGAGAAAATTGTCATTAATAACAATATCTTTTACTTCCTTGCCTTCATTACAAATTCGACTACTGAAGAAACTTCTTTCCATTCAATATTACTGTTTAGAAGGGTCCATTTGAAACAATTTAATGCTTTAAAGTTCACTATCCATTCTATCCGTTCACAATGAGTATAAAATTATACCAATGAGTACTTTCAGAGTACAGGATTTGAAAAGAGTACGATTTGCGGAAAAAGAGTACAAACCCAGTAAATGAGTACAGTTGGTCACCTTATTAGTAGTGTTTAATGTACAAAAGATTTAAAATGTCAAAATAACGAGAATGCCTTTAAGCAGGGCCGGCCCGTCCATATAGGCGAACTAGGCGGCCGCCTAGGGCGCAAAATCCGCCTAGGGCGCAAAATTAGGGACGTAGTACTTTCTCATGTAGTAGTTGTGTAACTCGCAGAGACAGAAAAATCACTGGGTAATGAAAGGTGAAGGATATTTTATTTTAGTTGTCTTATAAAATAAGAAAACGCAAAACTATAACTTAACGTTAACATTAATTACTCGTTTTGGCAACCTCGCTGAGCGTAAGCCTACTTAGTGGCGCAGTGGTCGCGGCAACCCCACACTCTTCACTTCAGTCAAGCCAGCAGTCATAGCGTGAACAGAATAAGAGTACTAGTCTGTCATTAGGGCGCTGCGTGTTATGCATTTTCACTTTTCAGTTTAGTGTAGTAGTGCAGTGTTGTTGACTTTGTTTGTGCATTGATTGACAGTAGTAGTAGTTGTTAATTTACGATAACAAAACTGCAAAAGGAAGTTTGAATTAACAAGTAAGTAGCTTATACTCTTCATATTTATAATTTTTTTCAGTCATCATATCATATAGGCCATTGTCATATTGTTGTTGTATATAGGCCTAAATCAAATCAAAATTGAGATTGTTTAATTATCATAACTTAAAGAAAACCCCTTGTGAACACTTGCCTCTGTTTCGCCTACGATGCCGATGTGATTGATTAGGAACTGGCTGCTGAGTGCTGGTCATGCTGGCTGCTGTTCTGGGATTTGGGCGAACTGAGTGGTTGTTTAATTTATTTAATATTACACAATATGAATGTTGAATGAATTATTAGTTTTGAAATCCACCTGGACATTTCTAATTTTGCTTCCAAATATTTATCAAAACAAATTATTTTTTGTTGAAAACAGTATAACTTGACTTTTTAAGCAAGAATGACCATTGGATTTTTTTGTAAAATTTTTTAACTTCTAATTTCTATCAAATTGATTTCAAAATTAGGCCTACTTTAAATGTATTTATAAATAATATTAAAATAATAGGCTATTAATGTAATTTTATTTAAGAGAAGTCCTTGCTTCTTGGGGGTGTAATCCTAATTTCATATCTTGAGTAAAGACATTCAAAATTTTTTCATTTTTTCAAAATGAAGTTAGCTTAATCCAATCATTGTTTTCTTTCCAGATATGATGTCAGGAAAACACTCGGGCTCTTGGTTTAAGAAAAGAAGACAGGAAAGAGAGGAGTCAGCAAAAAAAGCTAAAGGGTCTTTTGAAAAATATTTAATTAAACCAAATGACACAACTCTTAGGGAGGAAAGTTATAATGAATCACCTTCCACCTCTGGAAAAACCAACCAGCTCCTACCTCAAGAATATGCTACAGAGAAAACAGATACTGAATCACCTTCTACTTCTGGGGGAATCATCCAGATCCAACCTCAAGAATGTCCTAGGAGGATAACAGCTATTGAACCGCCATCTACTTCTGCAGAAAACAACGAACGTCAACTGCAAGAATTTCAAAATAATTTCGTTGAAATGGACGTTGACGTTACAGATAATGCAGTGGAATTACTGCCGGAAAATTCAATCTCACCCAAAGTTACGCTTGATTATGCTGATCCAGCGTCTTGGGACACTCTAAATATTAATCGCCAAACTTTACGAACCATTTTAGTAGAGCATGGACCTGACCAAGTAAAAGGAAAATTTCCGAAGGGTGTGAATAACAGAAAATTTTCTGACTTTCATTATAGAAGGAGGCTTCCAAATGGTGAATATGTGTACCGAGACTATCTTCAATACTCAAAATCTACCGACAAAGTTTTCTGTTTTTGTTGTAAGGTGTTTGGCGGCATAAATGTCTCTTCTTCATTAGGCAAAAGTGGTTGTAATGACTGGCACAATATGTCGGCCCTCCTTGAAACGCACGAAACATCAAATGATCACCTTCAAAACTTTGAAAAATGGAAAACACTGAAAAAAGCACTTAAAAAAAATTTAACTGTTGACAATGTTTATGAACAAAAAATAAAACAAGAGGAAATTTACTGGCAGAAAATTCTAGAACGGCTGTTTGCTCTCGTCAAAACTCTTGGGTCCCAAAACTTGTCATTTCGCGGCACGACAGAAAAATTAGATGTTAATGACAACGGAAATTTTTTAAAATTTATTGAATATTTGGCCATGTTTGACCCAATAATGAATGAGCATCTAAGAAAAATCAAAAGTGATGTCAACAGGCACACTCATTACTTAGGGAAAAATATACAAAATGAGATGATTCAAACTTTAGCTAATGCAATAAATGCAGATATATTGTCCTCAGTACATACGGCTAAATATTTTTCTATTATTTTAGACTGCACACCAGATGTTAGTCACGTAGAGCAAATGACAATTATTATTCGATTTGTTGAACTACCAAAGTCATCTCTGGCATCCTCAACAGAAGTATCTAGTTATCATCAAGTACTTGTAAAAGAACACTTTTTGGGATTTGTGCCTCTCACTGAAAGTACCAGTGGTGAGTATATGACGGAAGTAGTTTTAGAAAAGTTAAAAGAGATTTCTTTGCCTGTAGAGAATATTCGTGGGCAAGGTTATGACAACGGAAGCAACATGAGAGGAAAAGAAAGTGGAGTTCAAAAGAGAATTTTAGATGTCAACCCACGTGCATTTTATGTTCCATGCTGCTCACACACTTTGAACCTTGTTGTGAACGATGCAGCTTCGTGCTGTGTAGAGGTTACTACTTTTTTCGATGTGGTTCAACGAACATATGTGTTTTTTTCGGCATCAACTCGACGATGGGATGTTTTGCGCCGTCATGTTCCAGCTTTGACATTAAAACCCTTAAGTGATACAAGATGGTCCAGTCGAATTGATGCACTAACGCCTCTGCGGTACCACTTGTCTCATGTGTGTGATGCTTTGGAGGAGATTTCTGAGGACACTTCTCTAAAAGGATCAAGTGGCAGTATTGCGAAGGTAGAAGCACTTGGATTACTTAAACACCTCTCAGACTTCAAGTTTATTGTTGCCCTTGTTACATGGCACAATATTTTATTTCAGGTAAACCTAACCAGTAAGATACTACAAGAAAAGGATTTGAGTCTCCAGAAAGCAGTTAGTCACCTGAAAAAAACCGAAGAGTTTTTGGTTACAGCCAGAAGTGATGTACAGTTTCAGAGAGTTCTGGTTGATGCTAAGGAAGTAGCAGAAGAAGTTGGAATAGAACCAATTTTTGAGAGGGAGAAGGTCCGAATAAGAAAAAAGAAGAAAATGTTTGATTATGAATCAACAGATGAATCAGCAAATGTTGCCAGTGACCCGTCAGAAAGTTTCAAGATTCAATTTTATTTTGCTCTTTTAGACACGGCTGCTAATGCGGTAAAAGAAAGATTTTCCCAGTTAAATACAGTATCTGGTGTCTTTGGATTTTTATACAACATTACTGATCTTAAAAACAAGACTACATCTGAGGTTAAGTCGATGTGCAACAACTTAGAAAAATCATTAGGAATTCAAAAAGATGGACGTTTAATTGAATCTGATATTGATGCTGTAGGACTGTGTTCTGAATTGAAAGCAATTTCTCATCATCTCATCGACTCTATATCAAGCCCTGAAGAAGTCCTAAACTACATTTACCAACACAACCTTGAGAATGGATTTCCTAACATATGTGTAGCACTTCGTATTTTGCTTACGATGCCACTTTCTGTAGCTAGTGCAGAACGGAGTTTTTCCAAACTTAAATTAATTAAAACCTATCTCCGCAGTACAATGTGCCAGGAGAGACTTGTAGGTCTGGCGACAATATCTATTGAAAGTGAGAGAGCAAGACAAGTAGACTTAAAAGTTCTCATTCAAGAATTTGCTAAGCAGAAAGCAAGAAAAGTGCCCTTAGGACTTTAGTTTTTAGCCAAGAAATACTGTTAATTTCTAATCTGTATTTAAAAGTGACTTTCAGTCCGAAGTTAATAGAACAGTAATCCAATAGCAAACAATATTGCAATATGTTAGTCAGTGTATTGTTTAAGACAGTGTTATAAAAGATTTGTAGACTAACTTTGAGTCTCCGTTTTTTATGATGAAAATTATATGTACAGAATTCAACTTTGACCCATTAAACCCATATGCCTTTGGTTAAAGTACGTCTTATGTAATTACATTTGCTTTTTATGAAATTAAAGTTTGTGTTATGTAAAATAGCAGTTATTTTATTTATATATCCCAGTCATTAATCAAAGGTTTATTAAATTAAATTAAATTATTAACATAACACAGAGTTGAAATACCGTGTCCCGGTAAAGTGCTAGTTGAACTTTTTCAACTGTAATGAGGGCGCAAAATTTGTTTTCGCCTAGGGCGCCGCAAACCCTAGGGCCGGCCCTGCCTTTAAGTACAATTAAATGTATATTTGTTATAAATAAAACTGTAGCGAAATCATTTACATTCCAGTTTTAATATTCTTGACACCACTCTAATCTTGCAACCCGATTGCCTATAGGTGGACTTCTCAATAGTCTTCTACTGTGAAGATCATATAGCCAACCTCCAGTATTTAATCTCCAGTAAACTGTTTTCTTGTAGGTACGGGACGATTTTATTGTAGGTATAGTCTAACTGGATGATCATTTATTATTTTTTTGTAAGTTTTTATTTTACAAGATTCTAAGTGTTCAAGTTGTTCACTGGATTTTGAGGTGTCTAGTTGTTTTTTCGAAAGTTTCACCACCAACTGTTAGTGAGTGCGCAGACTGCAGACTTTTTAGTCGGCCGATAGTTTAGTCGTCTTCTTAATCAGTACAGAGAGGTATGCAGATGCGCACATTACACCGATTCACAGATGCATATCTCTCTGTACTGATTAAGGCCGATGTCAGGTTATGCGTTCTAACCGGATGCGTTTCCGCCGCATCCGGTCAAAACGCATAGTGTGACAGGTCGGTCCGGTTGCGTTGGAAACGAATGCGTTTTGAGACATCGGTACGCGCTTACAACTGCATCAGACTAAACGTATAGTGTGACAGGTCGGTCCGGTAGCGTTGGAAATGGATGCGTCTCCACCGCATCCGGTCAAAACGCATAATGTGACATCGCACTAAGGCCGATGTCAGATTATGCGTTTTGACCGGATGCGTTTCCGCCGCATCCGGTGAAAACGCATAGTGTGACAGATCGGTCCGGTTGCGTTGGAAACGGATGCGTTTTGAGTCATCGGTACGCGCTTACAAACTGCACCAGAATAAACGCATAGTGTGACAGGTCGGTCCGGTTGCGTTGGAAACGGATGTGTTTTCACCGCATCCGGTCAAAACGCATAATGTGGCATCGGCCTAAGAAGCCGACTAAACTATCGGCCGACTAAAAAGTCTGCAGTCTGCGCACTCACTTAGTATTGCAGTGTCGTCTGCAAAATTGACCAGTTTAATATTTTCCATAATAATCTGTTTTTCCCGCCACTTTTAAAAAATACTACATCCTCTATTTCTATATACTATTTCTATATCTAATTGTTTTGTTTCTTGTAAAGCTAATACCGCCAATAAGGTACGTATGATGATAGCCAACCTCCGATAGGAGAGGGAACTACAACAAGAAGAAAGCTAATACGTCCATTTTATTTTTTTCCTCTAATTAATTCCCCTTTCATATGTACCTCCTACATTTCTTGTACACAAGTATATTTTAATTTTATTGTTGTCTTTAATCCAAATCATCACCTTGTCTATTGCTTGTGTTAATTTATTTTCATTTAACTTTGCTAGTTTTCTTTATTTCTGCTTTGATTCTCTATTTCTTCAAGTTATTTTATCCTTCCGATTTAGCTTTTTTGTCTTCATTTTTATCCTTCCCTGTATCTTGCGTTCAGTTAATTTCATCGTTAGCCTGTTTCATCGTTAATATAAATATATTTCTTTCCCTTCATTTCTCTCAGTTTACTTTTGTTTTTCGTTATTGTCTCTTTGTCCGTTGCGTTTAGAAGCTCAATTAAGCATGGTTGATTTCCAATTTTCCTTGCACTCTTTATCTTTGTATTAATTTTAGCGCATTGCTTAAGAAATCTTGGACATTATGTTTTATTACATTTTTGTCTTCTGTATCTATTGTATCTATGCATGAGATATACATAATATGAGACGATCTATGAGACTAAGTGGGAGGTATGGTTACTACTAAAGAAAGAACACTAGCAACGCAGAGAGCAACGGAAATGAATTTTTGGAGAAGAGCAGCAGGAAGACCTAGAAGAGAATTACCAACGAACACATTAGATAAATACTGGGAATCAAACAACCATCACGGATGACTTATCAACCAAAGAACTTATCTGGTACAAAGAATGGATGAACAACAAATACCAAAGGAAATACTAAAATGACAACCAGAAGGAAAGAGAAAACGAGGTAGACCGAGAAAGAGCTGGAACGAAGGAATAGACAAAGAGCTGAGAGAAAGGTACGTAGAAAAAGATCTATGGAACAACCGCACAAAGTGGCGATTGGAAGTTGGAAAACGGCTGAGAACGTTAAGGCGCATTTAAATCAAAGCGAACACGAACGAACGAACGAATTCGTTCGTTAACTTTATTCTATTTGTACAGCGAATCGAGCACGACCGAACGAATTCGTTCGCATTCGAACATGTTCCAACCGATGTCGGTAAGTTAGCGAATCATCAAAGGAAATCGTTGTTCAATGTGGACAGTGGATAGACGGTAGCGAACGAATTCGTTTAGAAGTACTGATTTAATTTATTTACAAACATTAGTTTGAGAGGGTTGTTTATTGTGTAGTCGTGAAAACATAATTTTGCAATATGGAATGGACCAATGAAAAGATACTTCAATAGATATAAAGAAATGAAGAATGCCTATGAAACCCGAAATCGAAGCTATATAAAATAATAAACAGAAAAAATTATGCTTGTTTTAACATTTCTTTAGGAATGAGTTTTGATGTCTCTGAACTAAAAAAATGAATTAGCTTCTGGAATCATTTAGACGAGAAAGACAAAAAGAGGGTTCGAAGTGGTTTGCTTTTAAAAGCCTAATGTTTTTATTGGATAAATTTCAACCCAGAAATACTAATGATTTAAAAAAATCAAATTAATTGCTAAAATTAATTAAAAGCAAATTTATTTTGATACACCAATTTTACAATTTATTATTTGAACATAATATAGTCATAATACCAAGAGCAAGCAATCTTTTCGAGGAAGTATTTTAAGAAAGCTGGTTCTTTAATGTATTATTCTCTATCCTCCCTCAAACAGTGTATAAGACCTGCTACCTGGCTGCTGATACATATTGCGTTCATTAGTTCGAAGCGCATTACAGGTACCTACCTAAATATATTGAATTCAAAATTATTTTAAGATAATTTTTTTTGTCATTACTTTTGTCATTTTTAGAAATATGAATACAAATATTTTGTCAGTAACTTATATGCTAAACGTTTGACCTACAAATATGAATATATTTGAAATATGAATACAAATATTTTGTCAGTAATTTATATGCTATACGTTTGACCTGTGCTCTTGTACAGAATGGAAGCATGGACGTTAAAGGCCAGTTCCATTAACAAATTTGAAGTGTTTGAAATGTGGTGCCTACGTCTAATGCTTAGAATATCATGGACGGACAGAGTCAGAAATGATTAAATACTAAGAAGAGTGGCTTTACAGAATAGGGAACTTTTTAATTGTGTTGAAAGTAAGAAGACTGCATACTCGGGGCACATCGCAGAAATGCACGGCATCTTAAGAAGAAGAAGAAATATGAATTTATAATTGCTAGACATTTTTGGACGTTTTATTTATCTCAAACTTTAGTTGATAATGCAAGATTTAAATAAAAAATATTAATAAATAAAACTTATCATAAAAATTTTCAACAAAATAATAAAAAATACCTGGATAAATTATTTTTGAGTCTGGAAATAATTTTTATTATATTTTAATTATTAAAATCAAATTTTTTAAATCAAATAATTATAGAATAGAGACAGGACAAAATGAAATTATTGAAGTCGTATCAAAATTTATACTTAGATTTATGAATATGACATATTTTTTACCTTATAGAACACACATTGCATTTTATAAGCTATTATTGTATTAAAATTTACCCAACAAGAAACCCGACAATAAACTTAAACGACATAATGTGTGACTGGCCTATCTTAAATACATCTGCGGGCAATATGCACTCCCGATCATCAACGAATGCGATCGCTCGCTTCAATGTTAATGGCCCTACTTTGTAGCGAACGAATGACCAAGCAAACACCAACGAATTCGTTCCTTCGTTTGTTCGTTCGTGTTCGCTTTGATTTAAATGCGCCTTTATAAACCGACATGAAGTAGTAGTAGTCTTCTGTATCTATTTCTACTCCCTGTAGTATTAGATTATTTCATCTTTTGTCCTTTTCCATTCTATTTAACTATATTACCATAATGATATCCATCAGTATATTGAAACTATAATTGACATAAAAAATATATGAATAGAAAAAAGATTGAATATTATAAATTTATTAGTGTATTATTTTAATAAAGAATAATTCCCCTTTGCCTCCTCCATTGACTTATTGACCACGCATCAACATTACCTTAGTTTTATTCGATCGGATGTGGTAATTCAATTGCCGACGTATGTATATTTGCCAAGAAGTCTTCTTCGATTTCTGCTTACTGGCCAAATTCTACTTACAAGTCCGCTTACCAATGTCTCTGATACTATCTTAAAAAATATATAGTACAGTAAAATTCACTTTTACAACGTCGAAGTTAAAATCCACATTTAAACTTTAAACACTCGGTATCTTGGAAACTAGCAATATTTGTATAAGCCATCTTGGACAGAATCATCATATTTTGAGGTCTATTGGATAATTATTCTTAATGAATCACCCTGTATATAAAAAAATAAGGTTAATGTGGCTTTTTTTCGAAATTGCCAACTTTTGGAATGATTTTGTCATTAAATCGCTCATAACCCAAAGTGTTTATTTTTGCCAAATTTGTCTGGAAAAGTATTTGCAATACTTATCTATTTTTAACCTTTTTCAACGAAAACTTTTCGTTTATAAATTCGCAAAGTTTGTGTGTTATTGTGTTGCCCTTCCTGCAATACTTAGAGTAGATTTATCGATGGATCCTTATGTAGTTTTGTCTTATGAATCCAAATCTGAAAACGGCATTTCGATATCTCTAACCGTCTTCGAGATAATCGACCTCAAAATCTAAAATGTGACGTCACAATCCTTTTATTTTCCGCCGACACTAAACGTCAGCTGAAATCATTTATAGTAAGTAGGCTAGTTTTTTTAATCTGAATTTGTTAAGCAAAGCATAGGTTATTTACATTTGAGTTTGACATTTCGTGAATGTCAAACTAAATTTTAAATTAAGTATTAATAAAATATCAATGGCATTTGATAGTGAATTTAATTATTATTTAAAATAAATAAGATGTTTAAAAATACAATTTGAAAGCAATAATTTACTATCTTTATTTTTTAACCAGGAGGAGTAAACTACAAAGACAGATTCACACCCAAGAAAGTTACTAGAAAAGTCACAAAAGACATCTTCTTTTTTAGTTGATCTAGTCGGCACTCAGCAATAATCCATAAATATTATATTAAATTAATACGTCGCTAAAGAGTTTCAAAAACAACTGCTTTTTATATAAAAGGAGACTAATCTAAAAATTAAAGGAATAACACAGAAAACACAAAAATCGCCGATATAACTTAATTAACCTATAAAATGTCACTAGTGTCAAAATTTGATAAATGTCATTAGTGTCAAAATTTTATAACAGTGGAGTAAACTTGCCTGCGGTTGGACTAATTACAAACAGGCAATACAGCGCGGTAAATTTGAATCACTCCTCTTGGTTAAAAAACAAACCATAATAACTTTACAAAGGTTTATACCAGTATACGACCTCCCCTTTAATGGGACTACCTAATGATAAATGGACTGTTCCATTTGTTATGAAATGAAAATTGTTATTATAGTCGGTTCGCTAAACTCAGACACAACTGGCTAGTGATTTTAGTAGGTAATTTTTTTTTTGCCAATTGCCAATTTGCCGAAATTGGCAAAATTACTAATTATTTAGTAATAATTATTAACTATTTGGTAATTATTTTTTTGTCGAATTGGTAAAATTACTGACTAAAATCACTAGCCAGTTGTGTCTGAGTTTAGCGAACCGAATATATGGAATGTGGTTTGGAGTAAAAAATTATGGTCTTATATGTGCAATTACATCCTTCTAATGAAAAAAAATATTTGAAGATTTTTCTCAAATTATGGATACCAACAACATTTTCATTTATAACTCTTTTATTTTTAATTTGACGAAGAAAAGTTATTCTTTTTATTTTTCACGATATATAATTTTATACGAGGTATATAAAAAATATGAATTTCGATCAAGAGTAAAGTACCTTTATAATTCACAACATTTAAATTAGAATGATATCTATTGTTATGATCTGCTTTCTATTACTTTTATATTAATTATTATTTACTTGATCAATTATTTGATTAACGCAAATCATACATAAAAATTAAGAAAGAATCTCAGGGTGCATTTTTATAATATAAAAAAATGTCTAAATTATCTTATGTTATACTTATCTTCTCTCATGGTTTCAGTATCTCTTAGTTGATCCTTATCGGGATAAAATAGGAAAAGGAAATAAATAGAAAAATCATAAATAAAAACATACAATTACCTTTATTATCAAAAGCAATGTTCTGTGAATTTATCAATTAAATTCTGTGGGCATAACTGTCCAAAAGAAACTTTTATCATATAAATTAATCTAATTCAAACAAATATTTATCGCTTTGTTCTTGATACCATTAATAAACCCAGCTAAACAAACAAATTTGGTATTCGCAAAATTACTTATACTTCCTATTAAATTTTTGAAATGTTGGAATCTTAAATTCCAATCTTAAAATCTATCACATAGGTTATTGACTGACCTTTTTGATTCACACACAATGATGTCTCCTCTTGACCCAAACAGTTCCTCCTTGTTGATTATGTTAGGCTCCCACTCAAAGTCCTCTCCGTTCTCAGCAAACAATCCAGCAGGATACCAGCAACTATTTCTCCAAAACACAAGCTAGACCTCTTTTTGCCAGTACTCGTTCAATAAACTCCAAAACTCTCTCCTCTCTTTCTCTCAACAATAATCTCCTGAGACCCAAGTATCTTTTTTACTTGGTGTCACAAATAATTTTAATAACGATAATTCTTGTAACTTACTTTCTTGGACTTTACAGAATCAAAGAGGTATTTCTTCTCGATTTGATTTGTCTCTCGTTCCACTTTTCAGCTACTCTCACTTTTCAAACACAACCACTAGTACTTGCTTCTGAACTACTCACGAAAACTTTTGACTGCTCCTCTCGGCTGCCGGTAACACAATGAATTCCTCTTTCCAAAACTAGCTCAACATTTAAAACAAAACTTTCCCCATTCCAAATTTCCAAGCCAATCAGAAACATTTCTCTTCCCCATTCTTTTTTTCATTCGAAAACCCACTCATACTTTCCAAAAATATTCCTACCATCATAATAAATTACTTTCGGGAAATTCTACAAAATTTACTCGGAGTTAAACAAAAAGAGATTAAAATTCCAAACTTTCTTTACCTTAATTTTCTAAGAACTAATAATTACATCTACCTGTGGTTTTACATTTCCCGTAAACAATCTGTTTCAAATAATATTCCTAAATAACTTTCACTTCACTTTTATTTACAAATGTTTTTAATATTCTTCATGGAAAGATTCATTAAGGAGAAACCACCTTGCGTGATAGCTAACTTCTAATAAATATTTACAAATCAATATACGGGGTGTATCAAATTTATGTGCCCGCGTTATATTAAAAAAAATAAAATTTTTATTCTATCTTTGATTGATAAATTGAAACACAATACTATCTATTGATCTAATTAGCCTTCTTCGGCCCATCTTTGGACATAGGCCTCCCCAATCCTTTACCATTCTTCTCTGTCTGCCGCTACAGCTATCCACCTAGAGCCCACGTGCTTCTTGACATCATCTGCCCATCTCGTTTGTGGCCTTTCTCTGCTTCGTTTATATTCTAACGGTCTCCAATTTATGAGAATTTTGTTCCATCGGTCGTCTTTTTGTCTTATAGTTTGTTCGGCAAATCTCCATTTCAACATTGCAACTTCTTGTCTAATATCCCTAACTTTGGTTTTCTCTCTTATCCACTCGTTTCTCTTTTATTCATTAGTTTTATGTGCAACATTTTTCTTTCCATTGCAGAATGATATAATTGCACATTAAAACATAATTTTTAATTCTGAACAACTTTTCATAATAGCCAATTTTCCATATTATGAATTAAAATACGTAAATAAACAAAGTTTTCGTTATGATAATGCTCGCATTTTCAGCTTGTTTATATTGCAATAAATTGTTTTCCATTCGTACAAAAAAAAATTTTTATACTAAAATCACAATAAAGATGCACTAAAAATTAACAAACCAAGACACATTGACTGTTACAAGGAGCACTCCCGAATCATGATTTACAATGTATAAACTTTGTAAAACAAAGTATATGTACATACATTGTAAATCATGATTCGGGAGTGCTCCTTGTAACAGTCAATGTGTCTTGGTTTGTTTATTTATAGTGAATCTTTATTGTGATTTTATTATAGGTTCTTGTTTCAAATGCTCTAAAAGGAATCGAATACACTTCGTTTGGATCAGTAATCCTCTATTGGGCGATTATTCGTTTTTATGCATCCTTTTGGAGGTGCGCCGCTCGCCTATATGGCAAGAGCAGAGTAGAGAAAACTCGGGAACAGAGAGATGTGTGCCAAAAAGGGCGGGTCCTGTAACAATGCTCCCGTTGACGGACACCTCGCCATCGGTCGATAGCCAGATTAGCAGAGCGCCACCGGGAGCAACGGAAAAAGCATCGTTCCGGTTGCCGTGGAAACGGCTGGGCCTTAGCAAGGGCAGAGGGCACAGGACCCCCAAAACAGGTACGGCCTCACCGCCACAGAGATAAATTATTCACAGATTAGTGGTGCAGATAAAAGGATTGATGATTATAGAGAAAAAAATGTAAGTAATTAAGTTTGTGAAATTTTTCCAACATTTTTTTTCTTATTTTAGTTCTGCAGTGAAAACACTCCATCGAGTTCTATTTTGCGCTACGGCCTTCACCTCATTCCAAGACTTTCCTTGATCTCTTATCTCGTTCATGATGAATCTTCTCCAAGTTTGTACTGCTCTTTTGCTTTTTCCCTGTTGATTCCACTCTAGGCCAGTCTCTGCAATACTGGAGCTATTTTTGCGGAGTGTGTGACCAATCCAACGGACCTTATATAATTTTTATCTTTTTTTGTTTGATCAAGTGTAGCAGATATTCGTTTCTGATTGTTAGACCAGAAAATATGAACAAACCTTCATAGGCATTTATTAACAAAGACCTGCAGTTTGTCTGTAAAGGCACGTATTCATTACGCTGGTGCTCCGTGCTCCGTGTAACTGCTCCAATGGATACGACATGCGCTCCTCTACATATAAACCGTCACCGATTGGATCACCGAGGGTGAGCGCTGCTCCAGGAATAGTGATGTTGAAAAAGTAACTATTCGTTGCAAAGTACTCGTTACTTACGAATACCGAAAGTAACGATTACTATACATAGAGACAAATGGTTACTTTGATTACTTTGATTACTCTGATTACTTCGTTACTTCGTACCAATCGTATCAGAGCAAGTAACGACTATTGTATCTACAACCAGTACACTTGCTGCCCGGTACTCAAGTACAAAAGTAACAAAAGTAATCATAGTAACCAAATCATTTTTATCCCTTAAACAGATCGGTGAAGGTTGTTGTTATATCCCAAAACCTATACAAAAGTAACAAAAGTAATTATAGTAATCAAAGTAACGAATACTGTAAATGATTACTTTATACAAAAGTAACGTTTTATCCCTTAAACAGATCGGTGAAAGTCGTTATATCGGAATACCTATACAAAATACCCACCTACTGAGAAATACGATTCTCGATATGATTACCGGTACTCAAACACAAAAGTAATCATAGTAATCAAAGTAACGAATACTGTAAATGATTACTTTATACAAAAGTAACGATTTATCCCTTAAACAGATCAGTGAAGGTCGTTATTATATCGGAATACCTATACAAAATATCTACCTACTGAGAAATACGATTCTCGATATGATTACCGGTACTCAAATACAAAAGTAAAAAATGTAATCATAGTACTCAAAGTAACGAATACTGTAAATGATTACTTTATACAAAAGTAACGATTTGTAACGAATACTCGAAAGTAACTATAATCAACATCACTATCCAGGAACACCAACGTATTAACTATGTGGAGCAGTTACAAAGAGTACGGAGCACCAACGTAATGGATACGTGCCTGTAGGGTTTTTGTCACTTTCCAAGTTTCACATCCGTAGAGTAGAACAGACATGACATTTGACTTGAATATTGGTATTGAAACGAAAAAGACAATAGACTACCCCGGCTAATTGAAAATAATATTTCAACCAACTAAGATAGCTATCGTTCACCCTAGCTTAGCTCAGTCTCTCAGGGTGTGTGTTCGTCTTGTCCTAATTTTAAATATGAACTCTGAAAATTTAGAATGGAACAAACAGACCAGTATTTTTAACTAATCATGTTTATTTTTCAATAAAGATATTGTTATGTAATTGTCTTTTTTTTACGCGATTGACTCTACTATTTTATTTATTTATATCTTTAGGCACTAAGTTTAATTTAAATAAAGGAAGACTTACTTATATTATTTTATTTACATCACTTATTTATTTTAATAATTACAACCACCAACTAACACATCTAATTTATTTACAACTCAAATTTATGATTTAATTAACTAAACATAATAACTTCGATAACTAATATATACATTTCATTAAATCCGATTCGAATACAATTATATCACGCGTCGCGGCTCGTTCATTGACTGACTGGCCTGTGCTCGAATTCCTGTTCTTAAATACTCTGACAGCGGTCGCCTCGAATCGCCGTGGAAGGTCTGGCCTTTACTCGTAACCCCGGGAAGCATCGAGAATAATTAGGCCGGGTTGTGAGGCGTCACAATATAATAAAAATGTGACTTATTATAATGCATTAACAAATATGTTCAAATTCTTGACAAAAATTAACAATTTTTGGATTATACTTATGGTTTTTGGTATCTGGTTCGATGGTAACTTCTTGATATCGAATGGTACTGCTGTTGGTTCTGCAACGGGCTCTGGGGTTGTAGGTGTACAGGGCCACCAGGCCTACAGGTGTTGGTTGGTTGCAGTCTAGATGAAGTTCATTTTTGCAGTCTAGATCTAGATGATTTTGTCCTCGTTGTTCTATCGCCGGCAATTGAGGTTTGTTTAAACTCCCGGAGGAAGAATGGTGATCTTTTATCCCAAAAACTAGAAGAACAATGAGTATAAGTGACAATCAAGAAATTAAACCAAATGTGCCAAAGTCTGCCATTCTTTTAAGAAATAGGTAATCAAAAAGAGTAGCAGATGACAAGAATAAATTAAATGGAATTAAGATTGAAAATCACTAGTTAAAATTTGATTACTAAACGTGCATATTTGTAAATTAAAAAGATATATTTAAAACTAAAATATCAGAACACATGCTTTGACATTGGAGGTTAGAGAAAAAAATATTATAAAAACTGTTATAAGAAACTAGGTATGCATGGAATATAATGAGGAATATAATGATTGTAATAATTAGAATTTTTAGTATTCTTACCCCAAGAGAAAGGTCGTCTATTGAATAAAAATGATTTATTTCCAAGCTCCCTTGGCTTTTATGAGTTTACCACCACCATTTTGAGAATTGAGAGACGAAGTGTCACTATCATTACAGTAGGACGTAGGAGGTGGCAGGCATGTTCCGTATTAAAAGACAGATATCTACAGAGTAAGAATATATGAAATACGTTCCGTATAATGATTTAGATTTTAGATGTAAAGAGAGATATTAAATAGAGGATAATAAAAGAGGGCGCCAAACAAGTTTTTAACGCAAAAGCAAATTAAAACTAATAGAAGATAATTATTAATGAAATATTAAAGAAAATAGAATAAAATAATTATTTAAAAATAAAATAGTAAAGATGTGACGTTTCTAACGTTACAGGATCTTTGTAGTACACTTGCCAGACCTCCAAACAGGTTGAGCATACTGAATGCTTGTTGAGATTTTCGTATCCTCACACGAATATCGTCTTCTGTACCTCCACTTTCTGTTATAATACTTCCAAGATACGTAAACTTTTCCACATTTTCAATCTGAATGCTGTTAATGTTAAATAGTAGTGAGAGGGCACACAACACAGGACCCACAAAACAGGTACGGCCTCAACTAAACAGAGATAAATTATTCACAGATTCGGGATGCAGATAAAAGGACATTAGTTTAGTTCTTTAAGTAAGAGGTGTATTCAGTTTTTTATTATCTTCAATTTTGGTAATTATAACTGTTTTGAAAAAGCTTATAGTTTTTGAGTTATACGTGAAAAACAAGCATTTTTTACGAAAAAATAAAATCTT
The DNA here is from genome assembly GCF_917563875.1 of Diabrotica virgifera virgifera. NCBI lineage: Eukaryota > Metazoa > Arthropoda > Insecta > Coleoptera > Chrysomelidae > Diabrotica > Diabrotica virgifera. The sequence goes on along the minus strand of NC_065448.1, from coordinate 220,042,893 downwards.
TGATCCTCAATAACTCAAAAAGCATTGATTTATGTTAATAACTTTATATAACAAATTTTACTTATAATTTGTCCTTATATCGATTTATGGTATTATTTTTGATATAATAATTTTCACCCCCGAGAAGGGGTGGCTTCCACCCCCAAGGTAAAAGCGCAAGTTTACATCATGTCACCTTTGTTGCTTGAGGTATCCTCTAACTACTCACCAATTTCCATGAAAATCGATGGAGGTTCAACGAAATCGGAGGTGAAAACCTTCAGTGACTCCACTAAATCTAATTTCTGTATTCATTATGATTTTTTATGTTCTATGACCCACGTTTCAAAAGATAGTTGTGGTAGTTATTAAATTTTAAAGCCCAAAACCGGTGTAATTTTGCTCTAGAAACCGAACTAGTAGAATCAAATCATTAACCGGTCCTGGTTCCAGGGCTCGTCTGCATCGGTCACTAGGACTGCTGGGGACATCAATTATGCACGAGTTTCAGCAATGAAAAGCGCATTTCATGTTTGGGGGGTCGGTGAAGGGTGAGAGAACCAGAGAACGGTGAGATTTTGTCGCCTCTGGTGAATGGAAATGACAGGGGAATGCGTATACGCCCCCCATAACGGACTTTTCATAAATACGTTTTAACTACCTGTAATTGCAGACAGGACAACTCTTTTAATGCTTTATGCAAGTTATTTTATGTTGGGAAATAATATTTACTTTGGTGGAAGAAAATCCACAGGTAAAATTCGCATATAATACTTGTCTGAGGTGTAATAAATAATAGTCTAAGATACGATATAAGGTCGATTTGCACCGATCTGTTTAATTGATAAAAATTATTGGATGTAATTTAGCATGTTAACAATTACAAAAAGCAAGGGTTGTCCGATATAATCTTGTTCTAACTATAATTAATTAATAATTAAAAAATAACATTTTTTTATAAGTAAAAAAAATTCGACCCGGCAGATATTATTTCAGATTTTTTAGGTCATTCTAAACAAAAAAGGTCTTTTGTAATTTTTCTCTAAAGTTGATCGTTTTCTAGTTATAAACAATTTAAAACTGAAAAAAGAACGAAAGATGACGATTTTTAAGGTTCAAAAACATAAGTATAAAATATCATTTTTGAAATTACGAAGTACCTAAATTCAAGTTCAAACCTTATTCTATCAGTTCTTGATAAGTTTTTTGGTCTTATTTCATTCTGAAACATTGTTTTTTAGTTGTTAATGTCCTTCTCCCCATAATTGGACTTATTTCATTCTGAAGTTGTTCTGTAGTTGTTAATGCCCGTCTCCCCATAAGAAACCTTGCTCATTAACAATTAAGTTTGTGCCATTCGCTGTAGGTTATCCTCGTTATCGGAGATTAAGATTGCGTCGTCAGCATAACAGAGGATTTTTATTTGTTTTTCCGCTATCTTATATCCTTTTCCAGTACCTTTAATGTTTTCTATGATTTTGTCCATGACTAAATTAAAAAGCAATGGGCTCGAGCTATTCCCTTGTCTGATTCCCGAGTTGATTTCTACTTCCGATGTTAGTTCATTCTCGACTTTTATTCTGGTTTTGTTCTTCGTATTAATATCTTTAATTATCCTTATCATCTTGTTGAGCTGATTTTTCTCCTTTGGCAATCTTAGCACATCTTCCAATCTTACACAATCGAAGGCCTTAGTCAAATCTATAAAGCACATAAATGCAGGTTTATTATATTCCAGTGCTTTCTCAGCAATTTGTCTGGCTATGAATATGGCGTCTATTGTGGACCTATTTTTCCGAAAACCTTGTTGTTCCTCACTAATTGTGTATTCTTCATTTTTATTTAAATAGAAAACCAAGAGCTGAAATCAGTGGAAAGAGTTAATTACCTAGGAAGTATACTGAACACGACAGGAGTAGCAGAGGAGGATATCCAGACACGAATTGGCAAAACACAGACAGCATACTATATGTTAAATAATATATGGAAATCTAATGAGATAAAACTGGACACCAAAGTAAAAATCTTCAATATTAATTAATGTAAAGGCAGTACTATTATACGGATCACAAACTTGGAGAATAACAAAACACAACACTGAAAAGATTCAATCCCTCATCAATAAATGCTTACGAAAAATTCTAAGAATATTTTGGCCCAACAGAATCACAAACTCAGACTTATGAAAAGAAAACGAAGCAAGAACCAAAACATAAAGAAATAAGAAAGAGAAGATGGAAATGGGTGGGCCATACTCTGCGGAAACCAGACACAGACATAACAAAACAAGTATTGGAATTCCGACCTCCAGGAAAACGGAAACAGGGGAGGCCGATAAATACATGGGAGAAAACAATTATTAAAGAAGCAGAAAACGTCGGCCTAACCTGGAAAGAAGTTAGAGAAAAAGCACAAGGATCGGCAAAAATGAAGAATGACAGTAGATGCCCTATGTTCCAGTGGGAACGAAGAGAATAAGTAAAGTAAGTAATAAAAATGAAGATTGTAAACTCTAAGATCAGTATGCATAAAAATATGACTTGTGACTATGTGAACAATATGAATTTTATAAACGAAATATATAGGTACTTCTTAATTACCATAAATATTTTTCTACTCAACTACATTGTTCCTCTTCCTCATAACCGGCATCCCAAACATCCCTTATGTAAATATAAGCAATATTAATTGCCTATTCAAAGAAAAAAACCCTTTAATCATAAATAACGCACCCCTTGCAAATCTAAAACTGGTTTTAAGAAAAACACAGACTGTTCTAAGATAAATATAAGCCATTAGAGTGTCTATTCACGGAGAACTTGCATTGAGAAATCTAATTTTTTTGCAGGGTGGCTATACTTCCGCCAGAACACAGGTAGATATCAAGTAGCTGCTCCCCTAGGAAAGGGATAGCTAATGCCCTCTGGTCACACGGTAAGGGCAGATGCTGTGTGGACCTGGGACAGTCGAAAGGACCTCAAAGGATTCAGGAAGTGTAATAATTCATCACGCAGATAATGAAAGTAAACGTTTTGTAGGCATGACTTTACGAAAAGGACTGGTCAGAGGAAACAGGTTTTCATTCAGACGAGGTGATATTTATATCATTAGCCTTTGTTGGAAGAGAAAATTAGAGTTTGGACGGGTATTGTTGCTTTAGTTCCGTTGGTTTTTGGGTTTGTTTGTTTTTGTGGTGCTGGTCCATTGTTGCTGAAATGGATCCTATAAGATCCGTTGCATGGACTGTGTTCGGTTGTAAATTAGGAATTTTCTCAGGGTGTAACGAACAAAAGCAGTGACTAATCATTAATAAATAAAGGTGAATAAAACGGCCAAACGGTCCTATTAAGAAATAAACTATATAAACTTATAAATATTGGCAGTATCATTTTAAAGTCATTACCTTAAAATGTATAATATACACTAGGTCAGCGGTTTCCAACCTGTGGGGCGCGAGACTGTTGCAAGGGGGGCATGCAGCTGTTACAATTGTTTGTTATCATTAGGAAATTGTAACAAAATGTCTGAAAATGAATTTTAAAATGGGGCAAATACTATTACGCCAGTCAATGGGAGCAAGAATAGGATATTACCTCCGAATTCTATCCTACTGCATGGATTTTAATGAAATTTTGGGCCTAGCCTCTACTTATCTCCTAATTCAAAGTCTACCCTACGCCGATGTGTGCTTTTATCTTGGGGGTGGTTCCCATCCCTTCTCGGGGGTGGAAAATTTTTTGGTTAAAATTACCACGGAAGTCGCTAGAGAACCTAATTCTAAGCAAAAACTGGTCTATAATTTTTTTTTGAAAACTCAATACTTTTTAGATATTCGTGGTTGAAAATTGGTCATTTTCATTGAAACATTTCGAACGGTTTATTGCGAATACCTTAAAAACTATGCATCTAACTAAAAAAAAACTATATTAAACATTTTTGTAGGTTATAAAAAACAAAGAGACACTTGCTTTCATAAATCTTCTAGTTATAGGTAATACAAAAAGAGATATGGTAGGTGAAAATAGTTTGTTTTTTGGTACATTCTCAAATTAGTGTATTCAACCTAAAATAACAGAGAAACGGTCGATTTTAGGTGTATAATGCTACGAATATCTTTTGTAGTGCTTGAAAAGACCTTTAAAGGGAGCTATATTGATGGTCCATTACATTAAAACTAAGCGAGATATGTTGCAAACAAAATTGAAACTAATGTATTTTAAGAAAAAATGGGAAGTAATTTTAACCCCTTATCCACCAAAATGTAAATGCATCGTTTTCCTTCCACAATACCTTTTATTATAGTGTTATTTCTATGTTCAAAAAGTTGGACGGGTTTAAAACGAATGGTTTTTAAAAAAGAAGATAGAGCGCAATTTTCTTAAAATCTTCCTTTTTCTCCATGTAACTTGAAAATGTTAAGAGATACATTAATGAAAAATAAAAAGAAAATTTTTATCTGAAAATGCCCTACATTTTTGTGTGGTATCTTTTTTCGTATCTCTTATCTTTTTTGAGTTACATGAAGGAAAAGGAAGATTTTTAAGAAAATTTAAAAATGCGATCTATAATTTGATCTTATTTTTTTTCAAAAACCGTTCATTTTAATCCAGTCCAACTTTTTGAACATAGAAATAACACTATAATAAAAAGAATTGTTTAAGGAAAACGATGTATTTAAATTCTGATGGATGAGGTGTTAAATATACTTCTCATTTCTTCTTAAAATACATTAGTCATCAACTTTTTTGCAGAATATTTCGCTTAGTTTAAATGTAATCGACATTTAGTATTGCTCATTTTAAAGGTCTTTTCAAGCACTACAAAAGTTATTAGTATCATTATACACCTAAAATCGACAGTTTCTCTGTTATTTCAAGTTGAATAAACCGATTTAAGCATGCAGCAAAAAAAAACAAACTCTTCTTACCTACCATAACCCTCTTTGTATTTTAACTAGAAGATTTATGAAGAAACGAATCTCTTTGTTTTTTATAACTTAGAGAAATATTTTATATAGTTTTTTTATTAGATGGATAGTTTTTAAGGTATTCGCAAAAATCCGTCCAAAAAGGTGTCATTTTTCAATGAAAATATTCCCTACCTACTGTGAAAATATCAAGTAAATCGATGTAGTAGGATGGAATTCGGAGCCAAATACCCTCATTGACTGCCCTATATTAAAAAGTAAATTTTATTGTTTTTTTTTGTATATTTTTACATGATATTTTATACTATTTTGTAGCCCATTAAATAAATTATAATGTCAGTTGAGTATTTATGAAATTAGATTGTTAGAAAAATTAAGGGGGCGCAATTTTTTTGTTTTTTTAAGGGGGCGCAGGTACAAAAAGGTTGGAAACCACTGCACTAGGTACTCCAAGAAATTAATGCACCACCTTAAAAATGGGTTATTTTTGATGTCTCGAATTTCCTAAACTTGTCCGATTTAAGGGCTTTTTTTAATATGTTATAGCCTTATTTTTTAACAATATCGCTGTAATAATATTGTTGCTAGACAGGTAAATTGTCATTGTATACCGGGTGTACCAATCAAACTGTATTTTTTTCTCAAAGTTCACTGCACCTTGTGGAATATTCTAGCATTTATAAAATACTGAAGTTAAAACCCAATTATAGCCTCAGGTTTTCTTTTTCTTAACATTTTGTTTTTTGATTCATTCGCTTTTGTTGGATAATAAAAAAATTAGATACTTTAACAACTAACCATGTTCTTCATCAAAACAGGGTGTTTCTAAATAAGTGCGACACACTTTAAGGGGTAATTCTGCAGGAAAAAAACACTGACAGTTTGATTGATAAACATATGACCGCAAATGCTTCGTTTCAGAGATACGCAATGTTGAAATTTATTTTACAAACTGACGATTTATTTATTGCTCTAAAGCCGGTTAAGATATGCAAGTGAAATTTGGTGGGTTTTAAGAGGTAGTTATTGCGCATTTTTTGCCATACAATTAAGAATTTTATGTTCACCATTGGCATACATAAGGGTCTTATTACCCATATAGAGCGGGGAAGGTTTTCTTGCGAAGGTGTTGTAGCTCATTAATCGAAATGCGCATATATATTTGAATTTTTCCCAACATTTTTCCCTTGAGTTGAATAAATTAAAGGGTTGTTTGGGGGTTAAGGGGATGAGCTCAAAAATCGAAACTATATCACTTTGAAAGCTCATAAATAGCTCGTAATTCTGCCGCAAAGATTGTTCCAATATGTCTATTTTTAAGTAGTGGGGGGCTGAGTCAGCCCCCCTACAAGAAATATTAATTTCCTGCCCAGTGTAACGAGCTCAAAATTTTTAATCTGCGGGATAATAAAGCGCATAAATAGGTTGTAATTTAGCGTTATTTATTTTTTAATTTCTACAAGATAGGGGCAGCTCAACAGGGGTTTATAAATAAATCCTTCTGCTCTTTTATTTTGATAAGCGCATATTTAGATTATTATACATTTGATTTTGTTGATCTAGTTTGCATTTCGGAGTTATCTTAACTTTGATTTAATCATTCTAAAAACTGTTAAACTCAGTGCCGGATTAACCAATAGGCAAAGTAGGCAGTTGCCTAGGGGCCTCAGCCCCAATGGGGCCTCACAGGCCCAAAATGAGAAAATAATAATTAGATTTTAATAAAAATTATAAATCATATTTTGTTAAAAAATTCAAATATCGCGCAATACCATAAAACTGATGGTGGACGTCACAAACCATACATACTCATAGACGTTTCACGACCATGTTAATCTTTCGGATCGAATTAACGCCATCTCTTGATTGGAATGGGAACTAAATTGACAAATTTTAGTTACGTGAGAATTTCAAATTATAAATTTTGCGGGATTTTTGATGAAATTTCGCAGGAAATTAAAACAACAGAAAGACAATTCAATGTTTTATTCCATATTTTACTGAAAAATTCAAATATTCCAATTTGTTTTCAAAATGCTAAACACTACTGCTATGTGTCACGTGAAAGCACTGATGTGTATCGAGTTGAATGAAATTTTTTGAAAGAATCTTGTAGGATGATTGTTTAGATAAATATTACCTTATTCGCGGTGTGCAAGTACTTGGAAAGGGAAACAACAAACGACCGTGCGCGAGTCGCGGAGAAATATTGCAACTAGCTTAAATAATTCATATTGTCAATTGAAATTGTCAAATTGACGTATATTTCATACCTTCTGTCATTGACGCAGAAAAATTATATATTGCTCCACAATATTGATATGATACGCAATTATTTTATAAAGGTAAATTTAATTAATTGTATTTTGCTTGCAGTACTGCATTTTAATAACTGATTTTATTTACTACATACAATTGTTTACGTTTGCTAAACATAACCTGCATCTTATTTTTTCTTCTTATTATTTTTTTGGACTATGGTCTTGACAATTATCCAGCAACCAGGACTAATATAATTGGCCAATATAATTAAAAGTGCGAATAAAAGTACAGAGCGTAGAAATAGAGGTCGCTTTGCCGTTCCAAAAATATATAGATCCGAAATGTTGATGACACACTTTTCTATTGGAATAAACTGTTTCAGGATCCATTATATTGTTTTTTAATGTGGAGAAACACAACATGGGATAATCAATGTAAACTAAAAATTCTACTCATAAAAACGGAGAAGAGGTTAATACACTTGCTTAAAAATGTGATTAAATCTAATTAAAAACGTAACACCACTGTAATAAAATAATTAAGCCACAAACTGTAAAATAAAAAGTAAATAACAAATTAATTTAATTGTCAACTGTCAGTTGTTAAATATGACAAGAGAATTGACTGACAGCGACATCTCTGGATTGGAATGGTAACTAATTTGCTGTCTTGACCTTGACAATTTACGTGAAACGTCTATGAGTATGTATGGTTTGTGGTGGACGTATAAAACTACATTTAATTACAATGCATACTTTTGTTCACATAGAAAGCCTATGTTGTGAGAATAAGTCGCCAATGAATGCCTTTGGTAGAAGGAACAGTACTGCCTATCAGTCTTCACGGTTTATTAGAAAAGTAGTAAGAGCAAGAGCAACAAATGAGTCAGCTCCCCCTCGCTACCCTCTCCTTCACAACCCATGCCTTTCGCTACATGTCAGGCAAATACAATGGTCTCCAGACTCATTTATCTAAGATTAACAAACTTGCAATTTACATTTTTTGTGCCGTACACTCGCTTTAGTTGGAGTAAGTACCTACTGCTAAAAGTTGCTTTGGACCCGTTGGAGCAATATCGTATTTTGGATTTGTTCAGTCCGTGTACAACTATTTTCAGCCTCAACTCACCGTTGGGAAGCTAAGATCAAATACTTAAATGAAACTCAAGGTTCATAAATAGACAGGTTGCATGGTAACTTTCCACCAATCAGCGTCGAGAATCTAATGGCGGGAGTGACGTCACCCAGAATGCTGCATTCAAATTCATTCACTTCACTCATTGAAATGAACTCGGAAAGTAGGAATGTATTGAAAATATGTATATTTAAAAAAAATACGTTTGGATTTTTAATGACTATTTATTTCATATATTCTTTAAAAAATGTGGTAGATACCTGTAGAGTTACAAAAATCATAGAATATAATTGCAATTAAATATATTATGCAGTAGAATAGCATTACTACATACTTAATTAAAGCAGAAGTAGATTCTTTCTTGTGTATATATGGGACTAAATCATTCAAATATCCTAGGTATATTAATAATGGGTTGAATACAATTTACTTTTTTAAATGATTTTGAGTAGGTATATAATAATTTTGGATTGGGGATAATGCATGTAGTACATTATTACAAATTCCTCCTAACATGTAAACCATGGTGAAAAAGAGATTCAACTAAAGATTTATGCATCAAAATTAGTAGTTTTTCCCTTAAGAGCATCTGATTACGTTAGGTACTGGATTATAATATCTAAAACTATTAAAACATTATGATTCCATTCAATAGGTACCTGTGAAGTTTTACATTAGGTCCGCTTGCCACTATGCTAAATTTAGTACTGAAATTAGTACTAAAAATATTGTATCTACAAATTAGATGCGCGCGCCGATTTAGTACTAAAAATTAAAACATGTTCTAATTTCTTGTACTGAAATTGACACAATATTAAAAAGTGAGGTTGTGTTGTATATTAGGTACTTTTGTTTTTTTTTATAGGTACATAATAATAATAGTGATTTCAACTTTCAACATGTGGAGAAAAAGGCAGATTGAAACATTAATAGAGTTTTACAAATCGAATCAATGATCAATGTTTGTATGTGCCAAAGCACCCTCTCTATAGAATAGGAACGCACGAATTAAAGTTTTGGAAGAAATAAAGGCAGAATTAGCCAAACTAGGTGTGGATATATCTCTAATAGCAGAAATAAAAGCCAAGTTTGCCAGTTTTGCAAAAATACTTCTTCCCATCTTTTATTGTTAATAAGTTAATGGCTTGCAACTTGCAATCTCAATTAGTAAAGCTCCTATCTATGAACCTTGAGTAAAGCTCATGTAAATTTAGTAGGTAGAGCGCATGCCTATATGCTGATTACAATTCGGATAGTTGCAAACACAAACTTGGCACAAACTGACTTTTTCATACTAAATCGACTCGCGCAACTAACCAATATTTGTAGTACTGAAATCAGTACTGAAATTAGTATAATGGCAAACGGGTCTAAGCGTAAATTATAAAAAAAATACAATTTCAGTGCAATAAAGGGAATTTTCCCCATTTTATATATTCATTTAGTTTATAATTGTTTATTCAAACGATCTTCAGATGGCTGCAATCCAGTAAGTAAGTAGGTACTTAACATAACCACATTAAAATGTATCTTAACACTTGTAAAAGAGTTTTGGGTTTAAGTTATTATACTAAGGCCCGGTCTTTTCACCTCCGAATAAAAGTTATTCGGAGGTTTATTTGACAGATTTACATGTAATCTGCCAGATAAACTTCCTAATAAATAGTTATTCGGAGGTGAAAAGACCGGGGGTAAAAACACTTAATGATATCTATAGATACATTATATCTCAAGATATAAACACAAATTAAAACACTAACGATATTTAATAACAAAATATAGCCTCCAAACCACCTATCCTATTATGTTTACAAACAATTCATAAAATTGATCGTCTGGGTGACGTCACGATGACAATATTTCATTTGTCAATGTCAAAGTTACCATACAACCTATGGTATAGGGACCTTGAATGAAACTCAACTCAACAAGCGATCCCATTCGCCATGATATAAACCTTGTTTTTAAAAGAACAAGCAGCACTAGATGGACTGCAAGAGCTGATGCAACAAGAGATTTGTCTAAAGGTTACAACGCCTTTAACTCTGCTCTTCATACTCTTGCTGAAGACCCTAATCAGAAAGCTGAAACAGTTCATGAGGCTAAGTGTTTATTGAAGGAAATGTTAAAACAGAAACATTCATATAATTAATGAGTTAGTAAATCATTTCAGAGAGAAGAGATTGAATTTGAAACTGCAGTTCAGCTTGTAAAATGAGTTTTGGAGCTCTTAAAATCCCAAAGAGATAATTTTGCTTACTACTAGCAGAAGGTCTGCGATCTACAATACTCTGAATATATCGACGAGAGTAAACAAACGCGTGCAAGAAAACTACATTTTGATGCTAATTCTTCCAATGAAGTTTTCTACAGGGTGGAGAAACGTTAAAGGTTGAAACGAATCTACCAATTTTGGATAAGCTAATTATTGAGCTGAGTCGTCAGTTGACAGCATACCCGTCATAACTCAGTAACTGGTGTTTTGTGTTTTTTTTTCCAAAACTGAGTGATACTCAAATAAACTAACTAACTAAACTAACTCATAAATGGTGCAAAACTAAAGGAAAACTATACTGATGGTATTAAACCTGAAATTTAAGATGAACTACTGCAGTTCAAATATTTTATAGTCCATCTTCAGGACTTGTAGAGAAAACAATTTATTCCTGTTTCATAGTCTTTTTGGGCTATTTATAAGAACAAATTCGAATCGAAGTTTCGAAACTTGTGAACGAGTGTCGTTATTCATCAGAGTGAGTAATAGCCATTACATGTGAGTAAAATACTATACTTTTTCAACGACCTTTTTTTTCATTATTAGAAAAATTAGTATACTTTAAACTTTGTAATAACTAATATTCAACGAGCATGTAATGATGGGTATTACTCACGATGATGAAGTTTGCGACACGAGCCGAAGGCGAGTGTCGTTATTCATCAGAGTGAGTAATAGCCATTACATGTGAGTAGAATACTATACTTTTTCTACGACCTTCTTCTTTTTTTTTCATTATTAGAAAAATTATTATACTTTAAAAGGAATCGTTCGTTTATTGATAACTACTTATAACAAAAAAAAATTATTGCAAAATTTAAGCAAAATTATATAACTAAACAGTTTCTTGACGAATTTTATTTTTTCAACGAATACGTTTTATAAAATGAAACCAAAAATTTGAGTTGAAATCTATAAAATATCCACTAATATATCAAAGGAATACAGCTCGGAGATGGAGGGGTTGTCCGAGGTTTTGGAGGGAAAAGACAAAAGTTTCTTAAGGGACCTTCTAGAAAAAGTTAACAATTCTACATCCCCTCCATTTTACAAAAATTGGGAAATACGGGGTGAAAAATATTTTCTCGTGAGGGAAAAAATATACGTTTAAAATCGGCCCGGAATTGGATAAAATGACTAATTCTAAGCAACTCTTGTTCTATAGAGTTTTTTCACTCAAGTCAATCTTTTTCGAGTTATTTGCAAGTGAATATGTTCATTTTGAACAAAAAAACATGTTTATAGACGGTTTTTCGCAGATAACTCAAAAAGTAAGTACTCTAGCGAAAAAAATATTCTTAGTAAAAATATAGCTTATAAAAAATTGAAAAAAAAAATGGTGTACGCGTGAGGTCTGCAGACCCAGTATAAGCAGAGTTGTAGCTAATGAAAAGTAGGTTCTTCTTCGTCAAATTCCAAATCGAATATTTCAATGTGAAATAACCAAAACACAGAGCACTTTTCGGGGAAAATTCATTACAACTTTTTTAAATAAGTTATAAAGTGTTTAATAAAAGGTTAATTTTTGTTTTTTAAAAAAAATTTTAACATTAAAAATAAGTGAGTTACGCTCAAAATATTGTTGATCCCTTTTATTTTTTGGTACAAAAATCGAGAAAATCACCCCCTAATTAGGTTCCCAAATAAAATTAATCGTAACCGCTTCACAAGTTATTTTACTTATGTATTGTTTATATTATCTATAAGTTTTATTGGTTTAAAGTGCTCAGTTTTGATAAAAATTGGGTTTAAAATAAAACATTTTTTTTATTTTGGAAAAAAAAATGGTACCTATTGTTCATGGAATTACTTAAAAATTATAAGTAATACCAAAAATCTTAAAAAGTAATAAAATGTACGTTTTGCTTTTCTGAATATTTTTCCTTTTTTGTTTTCTTGTTATACTAAAATAGATTATGCTATGGCTGTTCAAAATTTGCCTAAACTCGTGATTAGATACTCGTTCAAGCCATTTTAACTACAGCTTTTTCAAAAATAAGCACTTTGAACCGATGAAACTTACAGATCATATAAATAATACCTAAGCAAAGTAACTTGTGAAGTGGTAATGATAAAATTTATTTGTGATGCTAATTAGGGGGTGATTTTCGCGATTTTTTTACCAAAAAATCAAAGGGACCAACAATATTTTGAGCGTAACTCACCTACTTTTAATGTTACAAGATTTTTTAAAAAACAAAAATAATCCTTTTTTTAAACACTTTAAAAAAGTTAAAATGAATTTCCCCGAAAAGTGCTCCGTTTTTGGAATTTTTATAAAGAAGAACCTACTTTTCATTAGCTACAACTCTGCTTCTACTGGGTCTACAGTCTACAGACCTCAAGCATACACCATTTTTTTCAGTTTTTTATAAGCTATATTTTTACTAGGAATATTTTTTTCGCTGAAATACTTACTTTTTGAGTTATCTCCGAAAAACCGTCCAAAAACATGTTTTTATGTTAAAAATGAACATATTCACTTGCAAATGAAAAGTATTGACTTAGGGAAAAAACTCTATAGAACAAAAGTTGCTTAGAAATAGTGATTTTATCCAATTCCAGACTTATTTTAAATGTATATTTTTCACCTTCGAGAAGGGGGTATTCCACTCTATTTTTGAAAAATGGAGGGGATGTAGAATTGTAAACTTTTTATTATATAATAATAGACAATTTCAACTACCTATTCCCAAATTTTCATCCTTCCTTTATTTGTTTTGGGGTCAGATTGTTCTTTGATCGGGCTATGAAGCGAATAGTGCATTTCAGTCTCATATTTCAATTTAAAACATGCACCAGGCTCCACGCTATAAAACTTGAGGACACCAATAGACCAATAATGAATCAAATGTAGCTGTTAACTTTGCAAATCGTAGAAAGATTTCGTCTCGTCTCTGTGGAGCTTTCTGCCGACGCAACGTGTAAGTGATCGTTAAACAAGTGATTTGTACGTTAGACAGGTTAATTAGTCTGCCAACAGAAGTGTGTCGATCTCATCTCGGCTGGCTCCATCCGCTTCACGATATTAAAATGTTCTCGCCCGACATAACCGAGCTTTATGTAGGTGACTAATGTGCTGTTGCTTGTTATATGAGGAAAATGTAAAAAATGGATAATAAATATTAGACCAGGGCTGATCTGTGAAAAAACGTCTATTTTTGGATGTGAGAAGTGGCATTCCGATTTTTGCAGATAAAGTTAGGTGACACCTTCAGTAATAATAATTGACTTATGCTCCTTCTCAAATATGCCCGGAACATTAATAAAAAAATTAAAATATTTAAAAATTTCGAAAAACATCGATTTTTTCTACTTTCTTTGTTTATAACTTTAAAACTATTCGTTTTGGAACAAAGTCGTACAGAAATAAAATAAAGATAATTGAATTTTGTATGATATACGACTGGTACAAAATGTCTTTTAAAGTATTACCCTCTCTGCAAAATAGCAATAAATACAAAATAAAGGGGAAAATTAGCCTGTTGTTATTCAATGTTTTTTAACCACTTTGGTAACATTTAGAACCTTAAGTAATTCGCTTAGAAAATTAATATAACATACTTAAACCGTCTACTAAATTTCATTAAAATCGACTAAATAGATTTTGCATATAGGTACTTAATAATAAATTTGCAATATAATTTTTTTTTAAAAGTTCAAATTTTTTAAAAACTTTCTGAATTAAAAGTAGACGCTTTAGAAATTGGCTAATTGTTTTACATACAGAGAGAGTCTGTAAAGTGGAATAAATTCAATATCTCAAATACTAATTGTTTTTTTGGAAAATGCTCAGACCCGTCGATTAGTATTTCAAATTGTCCTTTTTGACATTCAATAATAATGTATACAGGGTGTCCCAATTTAGAGATATGACGTCATCGTCGATTTTCTTAAAAGGCAACACTGTCATTTTGATAGCTAATTTGATAGGGTTTGTAAAGTTATACATAACTGCAAAATATCAAATTTTTATTCTCTACCATTTACAAGATAATAGAAAATAACAAAGTTATATCTGTAATTTGGAATATATTCAATAATTAAAATACTAACTGTTTTTTTGAAAAATGCTCAGACCCGTCGATTAGTATATCAAATTGTCCTTTTTGACATATAATAATAATGTATACAGGGTGTCCCAATTTAGAGATATGACGTCATCGTTGATTTTCTTAAATGGCAACACTGTCATTTTGATAGCTATTTTGATAGGGTGCGTAAAGTTATACACAACTGCAAAATTTCAAATTTGTATTATCTACCATTTAGATGATAATAAAAAATAACAAAGTTATGAAAAAGAAGTAATCAACTAATAATTGAATTTAATTATTTCAATAAATTAAGCAAAAACTCATAATGTTGCCCTCAATTATTGTCAAATTGTCAATGGGCAACGTTATGAGCATTTGCTTAATTGAAATAAATAAATTCAATTATTATTTGATTACTTTTTGTTCTTCATAACTTTGTTATTTTTTATTATCTTGTAAATGGTAGGGAATAAAAATTTGAAATTTTTCAGATGTGTATAACTTTACACACGCTATCAAAATAGCTATCAAAATGATAGTGTTGCCATTTAAGAAAATCAACGATGACGTCATATCTCTAAATTGGGACACCCTGTATACATTATTATTATATGTCAAAAATGACAATTTGATATACTAATCGACGGGTCTGAGCATTTTTCAAAAAAACAGTTAGTATTTTAATTATTGAATATATTCCAAATTACAGATATAACTTTGTTATTTTCTCTTATCTTGTAAATGGTAGAGAATAAAAATTTGATATTTTGCAGTTATGTATAACTTTACAAACCCTATCAAATTAGCTATCAAAATGACAGTGTTGCCATTTAAGGAAATCGACGATGACGTCATATCTCTAAATTGGGACACCCTGTATACATTTTTATTGAATGTCAAAAAGGACAATTTGAAATACTAATCGACGGGTCTGAGCATTTTCCAAAAAAACAATTAGTATTTGAGATATTGAATTTATTCCACTTTACAGACTCTCTCTGTATAAAGGGGCGCTCTACCTATCTAATGCACTTTACAGAATTAATTTCGCATTATTTAGGAGGCCTCAGCATAGCAATGTTTTAAAATTATAAACAATTTTTTGGCTTATAAACAAATAGCTTTGTTTAACAATAAAAAAATTAATTTTTAGCAATGCAAATAATCAAAACCGATATAATTTGACTTAAACTTTCAAATACTGTAAGCAGAATTGCTATTTTATTTTTTTAATCAAAAGTTATTCGGGGTCAAAAATTGCAATTTTTCGATTTTTTGAAAGTTCAACCGCGTTTATCTCGAAAACTATGCATCCTACGAAAAAACTTAGAATTTATTTTGCGAAAAATCGCTGTTATGTAATTTCTCAAGTTCTTTGTTTATAACAATCTTATAGACATCCTGATCAACTGTTTACCCAAAAAATTCGTGTTCTACGGGTCAAAATACATAAAAAAAACTTGGGTAAGTCCATCTAAACAAAGGAAGCCGTTGTACCCCCTGCCTGGCGACAGCACTAATTTGTTTATAAGCCAAAAAAAGAATGTGTGTGTATTTTGTACGCACGTAAGAAGTTATACTTCTATTATATGATTTTAACGAAATAAATATACTTTCAACAGGTTATTTGTATTTTATTTAAAGATTAATCTAATGTTTACTTACTACTTTCCAAAAATTTTTATTAAAACAATAATAAGAATAAAAAAAAATAGAAACCACACGGGGATTCGAACCGGGGACCTCTCGATCTCCGGTCACGCGCTCTACGACTGCGCTATACTCTCTTTGCTTTGACAGGTTACAAGATTTCTCATACATACTGAGAGATTTAATAGACCAAGTGAAGTATACAAAAATACTTTAAATAGATTTACTATTATTATAAAATATCTTATTCTCGAGGAAGACAAATCCAAAAACACAAAAATTATAATAAATATATTTACTAAAAACACTAATAATATATTCTTTTCACGTACACCTTATTTGCGCTACATAAAGATGTAGCGACTAACATACTGTCGGTGTGCGCATGCGCCAGGGAATGTAAAAATTCACCCTCGTGCCTAAAGAAGTATAACCTCAAAAATTGTTTACACCTTTAAAACATTCCTGAGGCGGCTTAAATAATCCGATTTTAATTCTGTAAGGTGTATTAGATAGGTAGAGCGCTTGCTTGCTTATATGTAAAAAAATTATCAAACTTTTAATTGGTCCACTTTTTGTTCATTGCTCTACTTTTGTTCAAATTCAGAAATTTGAACTTTTTAAAAAAATTTAGATTGCAAAATTATTATGCAAAATCTATTAGGTCGATTTTAATGAATAGTCCAGAGAAATAAGATTTTTCTCGTGACACATCCCCCTCCAGACCGAAACCAAATTTTGTGAGTAGGATGGACATCTATATTAATAACCTTTATGTTTCCTGCAGCCGATTTTGATGATATACATACATAGTTATAAACAAATGAAGATCAAAAAACGGTAAATTTTCGCTTTTTTCGTCTATAACCAAAAAGTTAAGCATTTTAAACAAATTTGAGAGTAAGGAACTTATAAATCGTCTAAAACATTTCAGTATGGCGTTCGCTGAATATGTCTATCCTTATTGATTGCTTAGAAAATTGCAAAATAAATAATAAATTTTGAGTTTTTATAAATATTCATATATATATAATCGGTTTATAACGTTCTACGACGTCTTCCGATTCCCAATCGCCATTGCTCTCGATCGTAGCACATGTCTTCGTTCAAGCCTCTTTCTCCGATTTCCCTATGGATTCCTTCTATCCAGCTTTTCCTAGGTCTTCCTCTCTTCCGCCGTCCTTTTGGTGCCCATCGTAGCACTTGCTTGGGTAATCTGTCTTCTTCCATACGTTGTACGTGGCCAAACCATCTTAGTTGCTTTGTTTTTATATCGTCCATTATTGTATGCTTTACATCCATTATCTCCAATATTCTTGTATTTCTGATTTTTTGTATTCTTGATATACCAGCAGATCTTCTCCAGAAGTCCATTTCAGTTGTTCTGAGCATATTTTCGGATTTTTCTTTAAGTGGCCAAACTTCGCTGCTGTATGTTATAATGCTCTTAACAATGCTGTTATAGATGTTACGTTTATTTTCTTTGGAGATACTTTGGTCCCATAGGATTTTGTTCAATAATGCGATAGCTTTCCTTCCTTGTGTGCACCTTTCTTGGATATTCTTGTCCAACGTTCCATCTTGTGTAATTGTAAGACCCAAGTATTTATATTCCTGACAGTGATTAATAGTTATTTCATTTTCCAACGCTAGATCCTGCTGTATACCTCCAACGCACATATATTCCGTTTTCTTGGTATTCACTTCTAAACCCCAGTTCCGGTACTCTTCTATGATTTTTCGGGTCATATATTCAATATCGTGATAATCCTGGGCCATAAGAATCTGATCATCCGCAAAACATAGAGTGTATAGCATGTTATCATCATTTAGCGGTATACCCATATTCTTACATTTCCTTTTCCAGGATTTCAAAACTTGCTCTAAATATATTTTAAATAGTGTCGGCGATAGACAGCAGCCCTGTTTAAGACCCTTATTCACTTCAAATCCTGACGAGATTTCCTTGCCTAGCTTAACTTTTGCTATATTATGTTGGTATAGATTTTTTACAGCTTTAATGAGGTTCAGACTGATGTTAGTTTTTTCGAGGGCTTCCCAAAGTTTACTTTGTGGTACAGTATCGTATGCTTTTTTTAAGTCTATGTACACTAAATGCAGTTCTTGATTGTAGGCTATTTGTTTGTCTATTAACTGTGTTACACAATATAGGTGGTCAGTGGTGGATCTGCCAGCGCGGAAACCGGCTTGCTCTTCGTCCTCTAAGTCCTTGTATTCTTCTTCTATTTTATTTTTGATAATTTTTCCGTAAACTCTGCTGATGGTGCTTGTGACAGATATTCCCCGGTAATTATCGCAAAATTTTTTTTTTTTTTTTAAAAAAAAAAAAAAATAAATATTCATAAATTATGTAAAAATGAACTTAGAATCTTCTTATTACACGAATTGCTGGGACCTCTAGTGCTTAAATTGTATTTTAAATTTCAAAACAATTGGTCAAATAGTTTAAAAGTTATTTAATTTGTTTATCCCAATTTCATTTTTTTTGCACACTATAAGTCAGAAAATTATGAGGCTACAGTAAGACTTCTGACAGTTTATGGAAGAAGAACATTTATACTATTAACTTAATTAAAAAAAAATGACAAAAAGTAATTTTAAACAGTGTAAATCTTTTTTCTTACTTATAAACAATTAGAATTAGAATAACTTTTAAACCGTCACCCGTAGAAAATTTTTTTTCATATTTGGAAAAACTGAATTTTTATACACATTTAGAAGGAAAAACAATTGCCATAGGACAATTAGGGACGAAGTTAGCCCCCCTTTTTTTAATTCACATGTTTTTGCAAAATAATTTTGCAGTATTTATAATTATTTTTTGTCAATTTTTTTAATTAAATTAATAGTATAAATCTTCTTCTTTCATAAAGTAACCAAAGTATTACTGTAACTTCATCATTTTCTGACTTATAGCGTTGCAAAAAAATTAATTTGGGATAAACAAATTAAATACCTTTTAAAATATTTGACCAATTGCTTTGAAATTTAGGGTATGATTTAAGCACCAGAAGTCTCAGCATTCCGTGTAATAAGAACGTTCTAAGTTAATTTTTACATAAGTTATGAATATTTATAAAAGCTTAAAATTTATGATTTATTTTGCAATTTTCTAAGCAACCAATAAGGATAGACATATTCAGCGAACGCCATATTGAAGTTTTTTATACGAATTATGAGTTTCTCACTCTCAAATTTGTTTAAAATACTTAGCTTTTTGGTTATAGACGAAAAAACCGAAATTTTACCGTTTTTTTATCTTCATTTGTTTATAACTATGTATATCATCAAAATCGGCTGCAGGAAACATAGGTTATTAATATTGATGTCCATACTACTCAAAAAATTTGGTTTCGGCCTGGAGGGGGTTGTGTCACCAACAGGATATTTTTTTCCTTATTTCTCTGAACTAGAAATTTGGTGGACGTTTTAAGTACTTAGAGTTTACAGGTACAAGAAGTTTTTGCAGGAGCCAGTAAATTAGTTGCTGCGTACCCGTCAGATTTAAGTAATGAGTTTTTGGAGCAACTGCAATTTGTTAGAAAATCATTAACGACATAGTTGGAATCATCGAACTCAATTTACGATGCAGCCAAAATTATTCTTATAGATTTTCATTGCACTAGTGCTTGCATCTTTGCAAGCTTTGTCGATAAAATTGTACAATTTTTCATGACAATAAAGCATATTTCTATTCTATTTTCTATTCTATCTTGCGTACCAGAAGTGTGTTATGCGTACACCTTG
The DNA here is from genome assembly GCF_917563875.1 of Diabrotica virgifera virgifera. Taxonomy (NCBI): domain Eukaryota; kingdom Metazoa; phylum Arthropoda; class Insecta; order Coleoptera; family Chrysomelidae; genus Diabrotica; species Diabrotica virgifera. The sequence continues at coordinate 220,022,861 of NC_065448.1, read as the reverse complement.
TTTTCAACTTTACTTGTTATGACCGCTAGTTCAGAGAGATATATTTCTAAACTTAAATTAATCAAACCATATCTTCCTAGTACAATGTTAGAAGCACGGTTATCTTCTCTAGCGCTTAGAAGTATTGTAAACGAAGTTGCCCATCAGATAGATATTAATAAAATAATTGTAGATATATTCGCTGATAGTAGTGCACAAAGAAATTTGTTCATCTCATAGAATAATACTATGACATAATGTAATAATTTAAAGAGTGTAGGCTCAAAATTTCGGACTAATGCTTTTTAAATGCATTCATTTTTTTAATCCAGAGTATCCAAATCCAAATAGAATTTTTGAAAAGTTTAAAGGCAGAAAGAAAGATTAGGTACATTATTACCGAGGGCTGAAAGTTACTTAGAATAAACAAAAAGTTTCTTTTGAATGGGATATTTGAAATTAAAAATCATATTAAACATTCTCTTTTTTTTCACCCCTGTAACTTATTAAATTAAACATTATAGAATATTTCAGGGTTCATATGTAATATTTCATTCTGCGTTTAAATTTTTCAAAAATACTTATTAGTTTTCTCAGGATTCGAAAAAAATGAATTTAAAAAGCATTGGCACGAAATTTTGCGCTTACGCCCTCAATTTTTGTTCTATTTTATTCTATACCAATAAAGATCAAAAATATAAGTAAGATGAAGTTTTCGATCCTAATAGCATTATTAATAATATTTAGAAAACATTAAAATATTGAAAAGAAAAGAAAATAATCGTTTTCTTTTTGATTCAGTTCGAGTCTCTTGCCATCCTCTGACACCGTGTTTCGGGGTCTCTACCCCTTATCAAAGAGGCTATGCAAGTAGACTCGAAAAATTTCGACTTGTGGTCGAAATTTATTTTTATTCATTAAAATATTACTAAAAGATTTTTAAATTGAAAACTTATTGGGAGTTTTTTGAATTCCCTCTTGTCTTCTTCGCTCCAGCATCCATTTGGCTTGCAAATTTTAGAAGCCTTGGAGGTGTTACCAAGGAAATGGACCAATAAGTTTCCAATTTAAAAATCTCTTAGTAATATTTTAATATTTTCTAAATATTATTAATAATGCTATTAGGATCGAAAACTTCATCTTTTAATTGCCAGATGACGCTAGTCACCTAATATTTTCACTTCAGTTGCAATGGGTGGGAAAACCTCTCAGTGCTGGTAATTTAGGATATGGAGAACAGTGCCTACGTTCTCTCCGATGAGGCTCCAATAAGAGCCGAAAATCGCGATTCAGAGGACTGGACTGCGCTCCGTATTCTAATTGAAAAGTAAGATTGTTTTGCCTTCGCATTGCAACTGAATTAAAAATAAAATTATTATTTTAAAAATATAAGTTTTTATAATCAGTGAATAAATACACTAACACATATACGTTTTTGTTATTTATTTTGTCGAATTTAGTAATTTTTTAAAGGGGACCCCATTTCCAATCATGCAGGGGGGCCCCGACGGAGTTTGTTACGCCTATGCTACCATTATTAATTTAACATTTTTTTAACAACTTTTCAGTGTGTACATTTAAAAAGCACAAAATTGAATATTTTGTTTACGCCCTATTAAGTAGAAAAACATTAATACCACAATCTGGATAAAGAAGCAGCCAGTGGACAATAGACACAATTTATCACAGCCGATAAACACAATGAAACTTCGAAGACGAAACCATCTAATCTCGAGAGGAAGTGCCATCTTCTTTCCGGTATGTCTAGAGTGGCTGGGATACCTTAAAGGGCAAGGGCACTGCATATGTGCATTGCACAGGACCGTCTACCTATTTGGTTGACCAAAATTACTATATGCCTATATTTTTCTGTTGCTTCAAAATATATATAAACTTTTTTTAATTCCTGTGGTTGTCGATCTGTTATAAAACACTTTATTATAGTCATTGGGCCCACACATAAAATTATTATTTATGACCACACCGTCGAAACTTTTTGTTGTTTTTTGGGCGGAGTCGGACAAATTTGGAGCTTGGCGCATTATGGTAGTGGGGCGTTTGTCTGTCAAGCTGTCACGAAGTTGTCAATTTTATGCAAGAAATAATTTATAACCACATTGGTCATTTTATTTTAATCAATGGTTTTTATCATATAAACAGCGATAACAATTTATTACCATAATAAATATATTTAATATAATAATAAATTTATTACCACATGGCTAATAAGAATCTACCATAAAACATTTTTACAATAATGTAGTAACCTTGTCGGACAATTTTCACAGGCACATGCGCAGTCGGATGCGCCGAAGATGTCAATTTCCTGGATTTTTTTATTTACAACCATTTTTCCGACACAAATAGGAGGTTATAAGTAATTATATTCTAAATTTCTAAATAAAAAAATCTAAGTGTCCGGCAAAAATATTGGGGCAAATCGACAGTCGGACAAAAAATTTTATTTTTATTATTAGGTAAACTATACTTTTAAACGATGCTGGGTTCGTGCATCCCTTATCTTCACAACCATTTTTCCGACAAAAGTAGTAGGTTACAAGTAATTATATTCTTAAACAAAATATGTAATTGTCTGACAAAAATGTTGGGGCAAACGAAGAGAAAACTTATTTTTTTTTAGGTTATCGACGCCCTTAAGAGAAGGCATTGTCAAAAAAAATTTTAAAACAGTTTTCTTACTTTTGAGTCGATTTAGCTGAAAATTGGTACACACACTAAGTACAACATTTAAAAGGGCGTGACGTAGAGTAGCACCCAAAATTTTTCAAAAAATTTTCCGACAAGAGGGAAAATTTTGAAAAAATTTTGATCTGAAAATTTGAGTACATAATACTTGAACAATGACAAACATTGTTCTGTAGTTTCTTTTCTCGAATTTTCAAAAAAAATTTCCGACAAGGGAAAATTTTTCAAAATTTTTTGAAAATTTTGTACCCATTATTTTTGTCCGACAAGTGATCCAATATGCATTCATCATCATCATCCAGCCTTCTGCATCCAAAGTTGAACATAGGCCTCCCCTAATTTCTTCCAATTTTGTAGGTCTTGGGCTTTCTGCAACCAATTCCCAGCAATCCTTTTGACGTCGTCTGTCCATCGTGTAGGTGGTCTACCTCTACTTCTGTCTTCTCTTGGTCTCCGCACTGTAATTTTTTGGGTCCACCTCCCGTCCTTTATTCTGGCTACATGACCCGCCCAATTCCACTTCAGCCATGCTACTCGCTCTATGACATCTGTGACGCCTGTCCTTCTTCTGATTTCTTCGTTTCTGACCCTGTCTCTGAGAGTCAGTCCAAGTAGTGACCGTTCCATTCTTCTTTGGGCCACTCTAAGTTTCGTTGCTGTGGCCTGGGTTAACGATAATGTTTCAGCGCCGTATCAGACATCTTCAAGAGCAACTTGCCAAATTATTTGAAAAGGAAGACGTTCAACCAATGTGTGCTTCCAGTCATGACTTACGGCGCTGAAACATTATCGGCGCTGAAACAATATGAATTACACATGTAAAAAAACAGTACAAAATAAAAATGACAACTGTGGTACTAAATAAAAAAATTCCAGGAAATTGACATCTTCGGCCCATCCGACTGCTCGTATGCCCCGTAAAAATTGTCCGATAAGGTTATGTACAATATCATTGTAAGAATGTTTTATGGTAGATCCTGTTAAAATTAGCCATGTGCTAATAAATTTATTATTTTCATAAATTTGACATATTTAGCGTGTCCGGCGCGTCATATGGCCCAATATTTTTGTCCGACAAAATTGTTTTCGCTGTTTATATGATAATTACCATTGATTAAAATAAAATTACTAATGTGGTTATACATTTTTTCTTGCATAAAATTGACAACTTCGTGACAGCTTGACAGACAAACGCCCCATTACCATAATGCGCCAAGCTCCAAATTTGTCCGACTCCACCTAAATAACACGTACAAAAATTTCGACGGTGTAGTCATAAATAATAATTTTATATGTGGGCCCAAGGACTATTATTGCAATTCGAAGTTTTATTTCCCCGGAAATAAAACCTCTAATGGAACCAAGTTTCTGGTTATGACTATTCGTGCTTTCTATTATTTGCAAACCAAACGAATGACGAATTAAAAGAAGACACGGGAAGGTCTAAAAATTGCACATCATTTCCCGTCATTATTTCATTTATATTATTATTTTATTTATCAATTCATCATGGCCAAATTCCAACGAAAACTCAGTTGTGGTTCCGATACTCGTTAGAATAGAATAGAATAGAATAGAATAGAATAGAATAGAATAGAATAGAATAGAATAGAATAGAATAGAATAGAATAGAATAGAATAGAATAGAATAGAATAGAATAGAATAGAATAGAATAGAATAGAATAGAATAGAATAGAATAGAATAGAATAGAATAGAATAGAATAGAAATATGCTTTATTGTCATGAAAAATTGTACAATTTTATCGACAAAGCTTATAAAAAGTCAAGAAAACAAAACAATAACAATCCAATTTACTAAAATTACATAAATCGTCAATATATTTAAAATAATAACAATAATAATGAAGTTAAACAGAAGTAATCAATTGCAAAATTTAAGTAAATTGCAAATGCATAGTCTACCTAGTAATTAATAAGTTTAAAAGTTAAGCTGCTGCATATGACACCCAAATATAGACAAAAAAAATGATAATAAAAATACTACTTGTGCAAAGGGTACTGTAATTTCTTAGTTATTGATTAAGAAAATCTTCTACTGAATAATATGGTCTTTCAGATAGGTAGGCTTTTGTCAGTTTACGGAATTTGGGGAAAGATGCTGCAGATTTAAGTTGTAGAGGGAGATGGTTGTAAAGTTTTTTTACGGAATATAATATAGATTTCTTTACTAACTCAGAGGACGGGGTCGGCATATAGACGTCAAACGTAGAATTTCTCGTGAAGTAGTCATGATTAGGTCTTGGTGGAAAGACATGTAGATGTTTACGAATTATGCAAACAGTTTCTAAAATATACAAAGATGGAAGGGTTAAAATTCTGTGATCTTTGAAGTAACTTCTGCAATGTGTTGTTCTTCTGAGGCCAAACAGATATCTAATTGCTCTTTTTTGTAATTTGAAAATAACATCGAATTGGGCAGCTGTACCAGAACCCCAAAAAGGAAGACCATAACGAAGATGTGACTCGAACAAAGAAAAATATGTTATTTTGGAAGATGCTAAATTGAGTTCATTCGAAACAGATCTTATAGCATAGCAAGCTGAGGATAGTTTCTTCCTTAACAAATCGATATGGTGGGACCATTTAAGGTTGCTGTCTAAAAAAATACCAAGAAATTTCACAGAATCAACGGTACTGATCTGGCTGTTATTAAGAGGTAAGGGTTGAAGGACTCCTTTATAAGACAATGCTACTGTTTTATCTACGTTAAACGAGAGTAAATTAGAGTCAGACCAGGTTTTTATTGTAAGTAGATCAGAAGTTATAGTAGCATGAAGAGTTGCAATATTTGAGTTGCTCCAAGTGATACTGGTATCATCAGCAAAAAGAAAGATTTTTCCATCCATTTTTAAACTAGTGATGTCATTAATAAAGATAAGGAAAAGTAGAGGACCCAATACTGAACCTTGAGGTACCCCACATACAATGTTTTTGAGACTAGAGTCTGTATCATTTGCTCTAACCAGTTGTTTCCTATCATCCAAGTAAGATTGGAACCAATCTAAAGAAATACCTCGAATTCCGTAGAAATTTAGTTTTCTTATCAAAATGTTATGATTTACACAATCAAAAGCTTTGGCGTAGTCACAAAAAACGGTGGCAGTGTGAAGATTATTGTTCAGTGCTTGATAAACCTCATGTAGTACAGAAAAGATGGCATCAGTGGTGCATTTATTATTTAAAAAGCCGAACTGATTTTGTGATAAAATGTTGTTTTCAACTAGAAAGGACATAAGTCGGGCTTTTATGAGTCTCTCAATCATTTTGGAGAGTACTGGTAGTAGTGCAATAGGTCTATAATTGCAGGTATTAGATATTTCACCACCCTTATGAAGAGGAATAATGATGGCTGTCTTCAGGCACTCTGGAAATTTACCTTTCTCAAAGGAATCATTAATTAGTGAGATGAGGACTTCTAACAAATTTTCTGGGAGATTAGAAAAATTTTTTATCGATAGACCATCAGTACTACAGGAGGATTTGCTTTTGATACTATTGATTGTTTGGATCAGTTCAGATTTATCGACTGGTTTTATAAAGAATGAATTCGAGACCTTTCTTGAATTAGGGAGATAGGCAATGGGATCTTGTTGTGGCAAAATAGTTGATGTAATATTTTTACTCACATTAACAAAGTATTCATTTAGATTTTCAGGGTCTGGAAGGGAAATTGTTTTAGCAGTGTGGGTTTTATTTCGAAGATCGTTTATTATGGACCAAGTTTCTTTTGCAACACTTTTTGAGCTTCCCAAACGGTTATGGTAGTAGGCTTTTTTAGCTGATTTTATAAGTTTAAGATAGGTTGCCCTGTACTTGGTGATATGTTCAGTGATAGAAACGTTGGTAGTAAATTTCCTGATATAGAGAAGAGAACGCATATTCTTGGAAGATATTCGGATACCTTTAGTAGTCCAGAGTTTGCGATGTTTTGGCTTAATTGCAATTAAAGGAAATGCTTTATTGAAGATACAGACAAGCTTATCCAAAAAAAGCACTGAAATTATTATCCACGTCCATAGCAGGAAAGCGCCACTCAGAGGTTAAGCATAAATTTTGGAAATTACGAAAGTTCCGGGTGGAAAAAATCCAGCCTAAACGTCGGGTTTTCGAGGACGATTTGCTCAAGATATTAAACTTCGTATAAACTGCTTCATGATCAGATAGTCCAGCATTAATAATTGTAGAGTGGACATCAAGGGGTGAAAAATCTGAGACAGTATAAGCAATTATGGTAAATGAAGTTTTTGTAATCCTTGTAGGAGGATCAACGTGCATTGTTAGACCATACGATTGAAATATGTTGACCAAGGATATTTGTGTAGCACTAGCAGCAGCATAATCAATGTTAAAGTCCCCGCATAAAATTTTTCTACTTTTATGGGGCAGGTCATCTAACAAATTTAGCAGGTTCTGAAAAAATAGTTCCACGGAAGAGTTAGGTGATCTATAAATGCAAATAATATAAAGATTAAGATTCTTATTGTAAATTAACGAAAACTCAAAGAAGGCTTCACTTAGCAGAAAGTCATATTTTGTTACCGAAGAAAAATCATTGCTCGTAGATAGAATTAGGGTGCCTCCGTAAGCTGAGCTTGGACGATCATACCTAGCAATTGTGGTGTATTTTTCTACAAAAAAAGGCTCGTTGACTTCAAGCCAGTGCTCTGTAACCGCAACTACCGGGGGAAATCCTAATTCCCCTAGGAACAAAAATAATTCATCAGTTTTGTATCTTATAGAATTAATATTAATGAGAACCATGCTAAAGTTGTTATCACTAAATCAATTTGAGGATGCTAGTCCCTCAGAACACATCGTGATGTTTAAAAATTTCGTTTTGGAGAGGCGGCGGAATAGTAATTTCGGTGACATTCCCTTGATAACTGCAGGTGAATAATTCTTTCAGAAGTGAGAAAGGATCTGTAAGCATCAAGATCAGCTTCCACCTCATCTGGACCAATCCCATAGGCATTGTTAAATTCCAGCAGAATTCGTCGTAAATCTTCAGTCTTAGTGGGAAGTCCCTCGGAAGCCAAAAAGAGTTTAACGCTTGTATTGGTAAATCCATCGTAAAACACTGAAGCTGGTTGGTCGTGTAGATAAGCAAGATGAAGTTTAATGGCTTTTAAGATATCCGGTTCCCTTAATCTGGCTAGAAGATATCGACTATTCGAGTTATTGGTTAATCTAACTCTTGGTGGGGTCAAAGGATCCAGATTTATCGAAGGTTCTAAAGTATCCTTCTTAATGAAATTTACAGGCGAATGGAATGGATTCTTAGATTTACAAACTTCGATGGCCTGCTTGTCTGTACGTATGTTTGTGTTTTCTACTTCATCTTTGTTCTTGCGAGAATTGGTAATTGGATTTTCCAAGGTGACAGGACTTCTGAGATTCTTCGGATTCTTATGTGACTCAGATGAAAGCGTTGGTTCAGAATTGGAAGATTCTATAGACCATTTGATGTTAACACGAGGTGGCCAAATTTCCTTATTAAATAATAGGTTAATCGCTGTTCTAGATTTTATACCTATTTTGAACGAAGAGCCAGTTGCTGTGTCGGCATCTTTAAGGAGTGTGTAACATCTAATGTATTCCTTAATGCCTAGCCTCTCTTTGATATAGTGCACAACTTAGAATACTAGTTAGAAGTAAAACTAATATAAAATAATTCGCTGTAAAACGAAATTAAGAGGCATTTTATATTTCAGTTTGTTCAGAGAGGACGTTCTGATACCAACCACCTTGCAGAAATTAAAAAAACAAATAGCACTAATTAAATTTAAAATGAAATTAGAAATTACGAGCTATGTATGAACTTTAATATCCCGCAGTGTAAAAATTTTGAACTCGTTACTATGGCAGAAATTTAATAGTTTTTATGAGAAGGGAAGGTCCTGGAGGAGAAATTTAATATTTTTTATGAGTGGGGGAGGGAGTCACCTGAGGCCTCCACTATCTAAAAATAGAGATATTGAATCGATCTTTGCGACAGAATTACGAGCTATCTATGAGCTTTCGAAGTGATAGTGATAGTGATAAAGATAATTTTCGATGTTTGAGCTCATCCTCTTCAATCAATCCTCTTTAGTTAGATGGTCCCAATCTAAAGCCTCAATCAAGCCCCTATTCAACTCAAGAGATAGTAGAGAATTCTAAATTATAGAGAAGTATGAATCTAAGAATAAACTTTTAAAATTGTACGCGCATTTCGATTATTGGGCTACAACCCCTTTACAAGAAAACTTCCCCACCTTCCCGGCTTAAGAGAGAATTGTACTTAAAATGAATAAAATTAATTATTTTGCGACTATTATATCGTTTACTAACTTATGATATGATAGTGAGGATTGTTATTAATACCTGTAATTATTTTTTATTCTTTTGAATAAACGTAAAAAAATTAAAAATGTGTTGTAATATAGGTACAATTTAAGATGTAATCCTCTACGAAATACTGACGTTTTATTATTCACGTATTGATGTAATTCACAAAAAACACAATTTAAAAAATTAATATAATTATTTAAATTTTTTATTTTACCTATCATTTTCACGATGTAAACAAATTATTGTATACTTTGGGCTATTAAAAATTTTTATTTCTCTTTGCTGTTGTTACTAATATTTTTACCTTTTACTTTCCTTTTTGTAGTTCCTGTAATTATCGTTTCTTTTATCGTTCATATATTGTTTCCATGCGTGTTTCTTCACTTTTACTTGTTTTTATCTAATGTAGATAGTATCTAATTATATTACTAACCATAAGTAAAATAAAGAAACCGTTAACACAAAACACTTTGCGTAAAGGAATTTAACGAAATTATGTAGGTTAAATACGGCCCTGATTGAGGATGTGTGTCTTTTGTTCGGGCTCGCAGGTAAACCTGTGCGTGAAAAGTATCCGTCTTAACCCTTTAGTCTTGAATTATCCAAATAGAAATGACCCTGGGCCACTAAATAAGGGAGAAAACCTGTTTTATTGACTCGTGCGGGAAATAAAACCATCCTCGGGTGAAACGTCAAATAATTAATCATCTTTTTTGTTGATTGTTCGGTGTGATTTTGAGTAACGTATTTTGGGGAAGTTGGTCTTTACAATTTCTTCGTTTATTTTTTTATAGTTTCTGCTTCTTAATTTATTTATGAAGAAAAATTATTTTCAAGATTGTTTTGTGCAACTAATTTCTAAACACTCTTTTTATTTTTGTAATAAACATGATTTAATAACGAGTTTTGTAAGAAACACGTTGAAAAATAGTTGTTATTCACTATATTTTGACCCCCTGTAAACTGCTTTATTTACAGAATTAGAAAAAAAATGTAAAATACTAAAGTTATTCGATTTTTTAAAGTATGATTTTTTGACATATACAGGGTGAGGCAAATAAAGGGCCTATTAGAAATATCTCGAGAACTAAAGGCAACAGAATCATGAAAATTGGAATAAAGGTGTTTTGAAGGATGATCTATTAAATGAAAATATTTTTATCTCTTTGCAACTTCCGGTTATACCGGAAGTTGCTTATAACTTCGTTTTTTTAAATGGGACACCCTATATATTTTTACATTTTTGGATTCTCTTCGATGTCTTCTTTCTAAAAATATGAGGTTTTGTAATAATATACAGGGTATTTTAAAAGATAATTACGTTTTTTTATTAATTTCGTAGCAAAATTAACACCCTGTAGAATTATAGTAGTTTGACATCTAAAACTCTACTTACGTTCAAATGATTTTTAATATACTCTACTATTGTTAAGAATCATTAGTATAGCTAAATTTTTAATTTTAGTATACAGGGTTGGTCGAAACTCGGAATGAGTATTTTCTGAGTTTTCTTAAATGGAACACCCTGTATTTTAGTATTGTAATGAAATGATATTTTATGGTACTTTTTTATTTCTTAAGCATTCCCTATACCTAACTGCTATAATTTGTGCTTAATTGTTAATCGCACCAACAATCTTAACTAAGTAGGTATTTCGATAGCTAAACCATTATTGGTAATTTTAAGCACCAGTCTGGATTAATATGTATTTATTTCTGAAAAATTATTTGGGATTGAGTATTTTCACGGCCAACCTAATAAAACTTTACGTATTTTTTGTTGCAATTAATGTTTAGCTTGAATCACCAATAACTCACAAATTAAAGCAGTTAGGTATAGGGAATGCTTAAGAAATAAAAAAGTGCTATAAAATATCATTTCACTACAATACAAAAATACAGGGTGTTTCATTTAAGAAAACTCAGAAAATACTCATTCCGAGTTTGGACCAACACTGTATACTAAAATTAAAAATTTAGCTATACTAATGATTCTTAACAATAGTAGAGTATATTAAAAATCATTTGAACGTAAGTAGAATTTTAGATGTCAAACTACTACAATTCTACAGGGTGTGAATATTGCTACGAAATTAATAAAAAAACGTAATTATCTTTTAAAATACCCTGTATAATATTACAAAACCTTATATTTTAAGAAAGAAGACATCGAAGAGATTCCAAAAATGTAAAAATATACAGGGTGTTCCATTTAAAAAAACGAAGTTATAAGCAACTTCCGGTATAACCGGAAGTTGCAACGAGATGAAAATATTTTCATTTGATAGATCATCCTTCAAAACCCCTTTATTCCAATTTTCATGATTCTGTTGCCTTTAGTTCTCGAGATATTTCTAATAGGTCAGTTATCTGCCTCACCCTATATATCATACTAGTGACGTAATCCACCTGGGCGTGATGACGTAATCAACTATTTTTTAAATTAGAATAGGGGTCGTGTGCTAACTCATTTGAAAGGTTATTCAATTATCCATTCAGTAATATAAACATTAAGATAATTATTTATACAGGGTGTCCAAAAGGGTTTTGAATTAAATTAATTGACAGAAAAAGAAGAATGTAAGTAATTTATTTAATTCCAAATATCTTCTACTGCTGTTAGAAAACAGAAATAAAAGTTCATTGCACAAATAAACATTGCTTTTTGCTTAAATTCAATGTTCAGACTGCCAAGAGGCAGATGGGTGGCAGCTTGAACATTGAATTTAAGTGAAAAGTAATGTTTATTTGTCCAGTAAACATTTATTTCTGTTTTCTGACAGCAGTAGAATGTATTTTTGAATTAAATAAATTACATACATTCTTCTTTTTGTGTCAATTAATTTAATTAAAAAAAATCTTTTTGGACACCCTGTATAAATAATTATTTTAATGTTTATATTACTGAATAGAGAATTGAATAACCTTTCAAATGAGCTAGCACACGATCCCTATCCTCATTAAAAAAAACAGTCGATTACGTCATCACGCCCAGATGGATGACGTCACTAGTATGATATACATGTCAAAAATCATAATTTAAAAATCGAATAATTTTATATTTTACATTTTTTTCTAATTCTGTAAATAAAGCAGTTTACAGGGGGGTTAAAATATAGTAAATAACCCTGTTACTTGTGGAAAGCATAGCCAGAGAGAATATTACTACATTACAACTATTATAGTAGAACCAGGCGCGGATCTAGAAATTCATAATAGAGGGGGCTAAACTTACCGAAAATTTTATTATCCCCGTATTTAGCCTTACGAGTCACACTCTCTCACATGGCACAATTCGCTCATTCCAGATACGTACGATATCAAAAGAATTGAACTCTCTCCGTGTTATTGAGCCCTACATGACTTGACACGTCGGAGGATCTCCTAAAAATTTTCGTACGCCTTTATTTTGACGTACTTTAAGCGAAAGGCCGCACGGGCGATAATTTACGGCGCCGTAAGAGCAGAAAACCTGACCTGAACCAATAATTGTAGATGAAATAGCGAGTTAGTCAGCCAATGCCTAAATTACCACCCGTGTGGCCTTTCGCTTAGAGACTTTCTTTAAGATCTAGCAAATGTTCCCTACGGCTAAGGCTACGGCTCCCAGGGGATGGAAATTGACGCTAGCAGTAGCCGCAAAACGAACTTAAGGTTCCGCAGAACGGAATAGGAATAGCTGAACTGTACCGACTACGCACAAGTCCTGTAGTCGGTACAGTTCGGCTATTCCTATTCCGTTCTGCGGAACCTTAAGTTCGTTTTACGGCTACTGCTGGCGTAAAATTGTCGCCCGTGGAGCCTTAGCCTAGATGCTCTTCGGAATTACTCCAGCAGTAGATATGATAATAGGTACTGTCTTTAAACTTTCTATTCTCCATTGTCTCCTGATTTTTACGCAGATTATTACTGTTAGGTAATGCTACATTGATTCTGGGTTCCTGGGAACGCGTTCATGGAAAAGAACAGCGGTAAATCGAAATGATTGGAGAAGCTTATTGAAGGAGGCCAAGGCTCGATTTGGGCTGTAGTGCCATTGGATGGATGGAATGCCACATTGATTAGTTTTGTTTGCCTACTGATTTTATTAACTAGTATGAGATCCTGTCTATTGTAGGTATGCCACTTGTTGGTCTGTGAGAGTATAGCTTGTAATTATCGTTTTCAACGATTCTGTCAGGAGCGTATTGATAATAAGGAATATGGTCAGTTTGGAGAAGTTCCAGTTTGCTAGCTAATTCTTGGTGAAGAATATTTCCTACTGAGTCATGGTGTTCTTTATGGTCAGTGCCGACAAACACCTGGCAGCCCCCGGTAAGATGTTGGATGGTTTATTGGGTTTGACATCCATATCGGCATTTGGTATCGGCATTTGTATGGGATATTATTATTATTCTTATTATAAACTAAAATAATTTTCACCAAAGGCAACATAAAGGATAATTTCCATTGCAATTAAATGTTGTACTTGTAATCAGTTTGCGTTGTTTTACTTGTAAACGCTGAATTTCTGGGAGCATTTTAATATGGTTTTCAAGAATCTGATCACCTGCATCAACTGTATATTTAAGTAGTTCCCTGAAGTTCACCGCACGTAACAATTATTTTTAAAATCGGAACAAGTTTTCATTCTACTTCTGTTTACTCTTTTTGCAACTGCATTGTTCAGTTGAACCATGACGTTTTTTGCCTTACCTTCAGACACTTTTTTAAAGTTACTACATTTTGATTTAGCTGTTTTATGGTAATCATTATCAGAATGACCTCTCAGCACTTCAAAAGCTTTCTTTAATTTCCGAAGGGTCTTCGTAAGCAAGTACTGTAACATCATATTGCTTTGTCTCCCCTCTTTAGGCCCGAAAAAACATACTCACGGCTGTAATCTCCTTCATCTTTATTCCTGTAAGCTGTAAGATAACCACAAGAATTAATTTAACCATAGATATATGATGAAATTTTCTTCACTGTATTCATTTTCAGAAACCTACAGATCAGCTAGGACTCAATATTTCAGCTAATCACTGCAAGTTTGGTTACTCACAAAGCAACCTACACCTACATCGTTATAATTAGGCTGCCGAGCTTGTATCACACGTACCTAACTGCTTCTGGTGAAAATATATTTACACCAAGACTGCAGTTACCGATATTTGTGTTAACATAGGACTATAATTATTATCGGTCTCATTTGTAGACCAAGAAATTACTTCAGAACAAGGTTTTTTATGAACTGCAGTATGTTGGTTTGAGTTATTTTTTTGGACATACACCGCTACCAAACACTACAACTTAATCTCACTAGTCGTTATTTATGCATTGTTGGTATTGAGATTAGCAAAATACAAGTAGCCAACCTGCCCAGATATTGCCACATAGGTTCGGCTATTGTGCGAAAACATATTCTGCATAAATTAATCTTTCAAATCAAGCATTATTACACAAAATGATAATTTACAGCTAACAGTGATGTTCATTTGCTGGAGTTAAGACAATTTAAAAAATAATATTTGTAGACTAAATACAATAGGGGATCTAAAGCCCCTTTGGCCCCCCTCTGTATTCGCGTCTGGGCACGTCTGTATCATTAAAAAATGCACAAGTAGTAAAAAATGGTATAATTGGTAGTTGTAGACGGCTCTAGATATTTTACAATAATTGGGCATATCCAAAAACCTCATTTTCAAAATTTTCAAACCTAACAAAGATGTTAATTAAGTGAAGTTTCTCTAAAACGTGCAATTAGAACTCTCAAAGGATCATCCTGTATACCTAGTACCTATATGGGAGATTTGTAGATATATAAAAATAAAATATGCAATAAAAGAAGACGGAAGAAACAATAATTAAATAAAGAAATGAAAGTAACCAATAAATAAAAGAATATAAGAAAGGTAAAATTTTTTCGTTAATTTAAACAAAAAACTTGCGTCTATTTGTATGTCCTCTATTGACGATAGATATGGGTACATACAGTATTATTTAAAAAGAGACCAACTTCCTTCACACTTACAAGGACTTTCCCAACCGTCACATCGACTCTCTTGTAATTACAGCAAACCCTCATGTCACGATATTAAAAGTCCATCCACCGCACGATCAATTCCAACGAACGTTTTCTTCCAAACGACCACCGGCTTCCGGTAGACACTGGAGGAATTTTTCATCTGCGACGGAGATGACTACCAGCACTGGCTCGTTCTCATACGACTTTTAACGCTTCGAGCGACATCCAAAAGAACAGAAGGTCAAAATTTATTTTTCTGGTGAGATAAAGAAACTACACTAGGAAAAATATCAATAATTTAGATATTTCGTATTTGTTTGTATCTACTTCACATTCAATTGAACGAAACAAATGTATAATATGTACTGACAAACCTAAGGCAAGCCGCACACCAAAGAAACATGAAACGAAAAACATGAAACATGAAACGTGAAACATGTTTCATGAAAATAAAACACTGCTAAACAAATCTCAAAGTCCGCCTACCAATGAAACGAGTGTGATTCATGCTCATGATACATTTTTATTTTCGGAGAGTTTAATAAATGACCGGACGTATATTTGTTTAGCAGTGTTTTATTTCCCTGAAACGTAATTTGCGTTTCATGTTTCTTTGATGTGCGGCCTCTGCCTTACATTGTCTAACACTGCAGATTAGTTTTGAAATATCGAAAAAAAAACAACTCTTTTTTTAACTAATGCCTTCATTTGCCACCAAGTTGAAAAATCCAAAGGATTGAAATCAGGACTTCTTGGTGGTCAAGCAAACTCACTTTCCCGATCAACCCTTCATTCAACTTCCATATTCCTTCCACGATCAAACTTCTAAAAAATAATGTGTTGGTGCACATCGTGCACAAACGACATGTTTTGTTTAAGACGAGAGGTGTATCCTCTATAATTTATGTAAATTTTCTTAAGAAAAAAGTCCAATTAGATTGGTTAGCAGTTCAAAAGGACCTATTAAGTATTCGCATATCATATTACACCTCACCAAATGTTGAAATGTTAACCTTCAAGTCGTACTGAAAATGGGGCTCCTCTTAGCATTAGGATATTCAGAATCTAAATGTTTATTTTTCCAATTAAATATTCCTCGTCTGGAATATGTTGCCACATCAGTAAAGAGAATTGTATCCAGAAAATCTGTGTTAATATTTTGTTTATCTTGTAAAAATTGAGCAACTTGTAGACGCGTAGGTAAATCTTGAGGTAGTAAATTATGAACAGGAGCAACAAAATGTGGTAGCAGCTTTAGCCTAGGAAAGTTAAACGGAAGAAGTTTGTAGTATTTAAGGTTTGCAGTATTTGTAAGTACAAAAGTTTATCATTTATCGGGAGAACTTTAGTCAAGCGGATTTTGGCAGCTCAAAAAAGATAAGTGTTCTTAAGACGTTGACTTAGATTCCGTTTAAGCAGAACAAAGGAAGAAGTTTTAGCTAGAGAGTTTTGATAAAAGAACATTTCAAAGTTGCAATAATTGAAATTTAACTGTATTGTTTTTCTTTGTTGTATTGTATTGTTAAAATTATTTTGTATTGTTTTTCTTTGTTGCTTTTCTGTAAATTTAGTATCTGATTTTAAAAGTTAATTTAACTTGAGCTGCGCAGTTTAATTTGTCAGGATAGGGAGACATTTTATATGTCTAGTTGATTTTTTTGCATGTAATAATTTTATCGTGTAAGGGTAAGGTATTATATCATTATATGTACATATTTAATTTTATTGAACAATTTTGAATTTTGTTTATTTACTTTTACTCCTATTGTTACTGAACACTATTAGACAAAGACAAATGTATGTGTGAACTCATATAAGAACTCTGAGATATAATAAAAATCGAACTAAAATTGTCCAGATATCTTAATTATTATCAAATTCAATATTTTTTTGTTTATTCTATTGAAATTAATTAAAGTAGGAGTTTTATTTAAAATATATTTCAAAATCATAATAATTGAATATTTTTGGACCAGAACAAATCCTGAGAAAACTAATAATTATTTTTGAAAAACTTAAACGCAGAATGAAAGATTACATTATTACCAAGGGCCGAAGATTGTTTAGAATAACCACAAAGTTTCTTTTGAATGAGATATTTGAAATTAAAAATCTCACTTAATTTTTTCTTTCTTTCACCTCTGTAACTCATTAAAATAAACTTTTCAGGGACTCTTGACCCTCGGTAATAATGAATCTTTCATTCTGCGTTTGAATTTTTCAAAAGTACTTATTAGTCTTCTCAGGATTCGAAAAAATGAATGCATTAGCATTGGGCCAAGATTTTGTGCCTAACCCCTTAATACGCCACACTCTAACTAAGTTTACCCCTTCTGGAGTCCTAACTTTCTATATACCTACTATTATAATATAATAGTATGTATACTAATAATTATTTATACCTATTATAAAAATGTGATATCATGCTTTTGTAGCCACAAGAGAATTAATTGGAAATGGATATCGCTTCGAACAGAACAGATACAGAGAGAGTTTAGTTGTCTGTAACTGAATCTAATCGGAAGTCATGTGTGTAGGAAATGACTCCAACGGACGGACGTTCGCCGGATCAGTTCAGGTGTGTCTCAATAACGCTGACGATGAGCTGAGGCCGATGCCGAAACCGCGCCAACATCAACGAGAAAAGGCGGGTGTCAACATCATGGTCGGAGGACGAAATTCAGATGGAAAGGATTTTCTTTAACGATATTTTTGATAATTAAATTTTTTTTTCTTAAGAGCCCATATTAAATGAGTTTACACCTTTTATCTAAAAAACACAATGCGAGAAAATGCTCAGAATATCGATTAATTAACCTAATGAGCCACACTCTTAAGATTTTCCTAGAATACTTTACAACAGAATTGGACGCAAACGCGAAGAAGATCTCGATGATACCCAATTTGGTTTTAGAAATACTATGGGAACCAGGCAGGTACTTTTTGCGCTAAACATCCTATTACAAAAGTACCGTGACCAAAGAAAATACGTATTTGCATGTTTTGTGGACTTCGAAAAGTCATTCGATAAAAGTACAGCATGTAAAATTAATGCAGATACTAAAAAATATAGGATAAGTATAGTATAGAAATATAGATGACAAAGATATTCGTGTCATTAAAAATTTGTACTGGAATCAAACCGCTATCGTAAAAATTTGAGATAACTACACCAATGAAATCTCCATACAACGTGGAGTCAGACAAAGTTGCATTGTGTCGCCAACATTGTTCAATGTTTACTCGGACCAGTTATTAAAAAAACACTTAAGAGACAGCTATATGGAATAAAATTCATCGGGGAACTACTTAATGTGATTAGATACGCAGACGATACAGTAATTCTGTCAAATAATATTGAAGGTCTCCAAATTCTGCTTGATCGTATTCACGAGGTAGGACAGAAAATGGGCATTAAAATTAACTCAAACACAACTAGCCTAATAAAATAAAAAAAAGTCAAAATGTAAATTCGTACAGTTTACAACAAATTTTATATCAAAGTTTAGGTGGGTACAAATGATATTTTCAAGAAAGTATCCAAATCATACAAGGGGATCATTGTTTAAATAATTAAAAAGGGGTCATTTTTGCAAAAAAAATACTTATTTAACTGCTGAGGTAATTCACTTATTATTAAAGGTCTATGAGATTTTTTCTGCAAAGTTGAAGGGTAAATCTTTCACATAAGACTTACTATTAAATTTGACCCCCTATTTATTTAAATAATTGTATATAAAACTTAAAAAACAAATTTGCAGAAAATTATTTTTAGCGTTTTAAATAAGCACTATAAATATCTTATTTTACAGACTAAGTTGCGCTATGTTACCAGTATTAAGCAAAAAAAAAAATTGGTCAAAAAATATTTAACAGTTTTTGAGATATTGAATTTGTTTATTAAATGTTACTATATTTTCAATTGCAAAAACGCGGTTGTTTCCAAAGAAATATTCACCTGCTTAAGATCTCATTATTTTTATTTTTATGTATAGTTTCGATAAATGTATTGATAAATTCAAATTTCAATTAAACTCCCCCCTAAAATGGCATTTGAAAATTATTCAGATTTATTCATAATTTGTTTTTTTAATAACGTCGCGGGGATTAAGTATTTTAAAATGCCGTTTCGATAATTGGGTTTCTGATATTTTTTTACTAATTAACAAAAATTTTTTGTCGTTTTTTCTTCTTCTTTTTTTCGTTGGAGTTATATTACTACGGGCCCTTTTAGGGTTAAATTTTATTAAGAATGTCAAATCTCTGAAATGTAGATTCTAGACCTAAAAATATTAAGATTTAACTAAAATCTTTTAAATAAAATGTGGCTACTTACTGAGTTACAGAGTTTTATTTAAAAATTTAAAAACTATTGTTACCAAGTACTTTAAAACTATTTAACGTATCCTTATCATACTTGGCAGAAAGTGTGGCTATTATACACCCTACTAAATTGTGATTAATAAACGTTTCTAGCTAGTTCCAGAGGCGTACGACAGGGGATAGTGAATGATTGACCCTTCCCAAATTCTACGCCACTGAGTGAATTACTATTTTAGCGAAATTTTTCGATTATCCAATACTTTGTATGTAAATAACTTTATTGGTATCGATAAAGTCATCAGTTTGAGAAATATTGGAAGTTTAAAATGAATGGATGAATGAATCAAAATAACTATGCCGTTTCATTTTTAACGTCCAATATCTCGAAAACTAATGACTTAATCGTTACCAGTAAAGAGTATATTATTTACATAGAAAGTATTGGAGAATCGAAAAATTTCGCTAAAATAGTAATTCTCTCAGTGCCGTAGAATTTGGGAAGGGTCAACCATTAACTATCCCCTGTCGTACGCCTCTGGTAGTAGCTAGAAACTTTTATTTATCACAGTTTAGTAGACTGTATAGTACCCACACTTTCTGCCAAGTATAATAAAGATACGTCAAATAGTTTGAAAGTACTTGGTAAAAATAATTTTTAAATTTTTAAATAAAACACCCTGTAACTCAGTAAGCAGCCACATTTTATTTAAGTGATTTTAGACCAATCTTAATATTTTTAGGTCTAGAATCTACAACTTAGAGATTCGACATTCTTAATGAAACTTAACCCTAAAAGGGCCCGTAGTAATATAACTCCAAGAAAAAAAAAGAAGAGGAAAAAAAGACAAAAAAATTTGTTAATTAATGAAAAATTCCCAGGAACCCAATTATCGAAACGGCGTTTCAAAATATTTAATCCCCGCGAAGTTATTAAAAAAACAAATTATAAACAAATTTGAATAATTTTCAAGTGTCATTTTAGGGGGAAGTTTAATTTAAATTTGAATTTATCAATACACTTATCGAAAACATACATAAAAATAAAAATAATAAGATTTAATACAGGTGAATATTTCTTTGGCAATAACCGCGTTTTTGCAATTGAAAATAGAGTAACATTTAATAAACAAATTCAATATCTCAAAAAATATTAAATATTTTTGGACCAATTTTTTTGATAAATACTCATAACATAGCGCAACTTCTCCTGTAAAATAAGATATTTTATAGTGCTTATTTAAAACGCTAAAAATAATCTTTTGCATATTTGTTTTTAAAGTTTTATGTATAATTATTTAAATAAATAGGAGGTCAAATTTAATTTAGTAAGTCTTATGTGAAAGATTTGCCCTTCAGCTTTGCAGAAATGTCCCATTTTAATTATTTAAACAATGATCCCCTTGTGTGATTTGGATACTTTCTTGAAAATATATTTTGTACCCACCTAAACTTTGATATAAAATTTGTTTCAGCCTGTACGAATTTACATTTTGATTTACATGTAGTGAAATTTTATTTTACTAGACTAAACCAAATTTTTAGTTTTTAGGCGTGACCCACATCCAGATGCAAAGCTTCAATTAAACGGAGTCCAAGTTGAGAAAGTTCACAAAATGACATTTGGGAACTGTGATAACGGACCAACTAGATCCAGACATATAAATAAAACGTAGAATAGCAATGACTAAAACTACTTTTAATGAAAATGAAGTCATTTCTTTGCAATAATCATCTCAGTTTAGAACTAAGACAAAGAATGGTTAAGTGCTATGTTTGGTCCAGGTCCGTACTTTTGTATAGTGTAGAAGTGTGGACACTAAAAGTATCGACCATAAACAGAACTGAAGCATTGGAAATATGGATTCATAGACGGATGCTGAAGATACCTTGGACAGCAAGAAAAACTAATGAAGAAGTACTGAGGAGGTTCAACAAAGATAGAAACCTGCTAAGGACTGCTAAACACCGGAAAATGTCTTATCTGGGACATATAATGAAAGGAAATCGATATACAATGATCCAATATTACAACTGACCCTTAAAGGCAAAATAGAGTGCCGTATGGGTGTAGGAAGAAAACAAATTTCTTGGTTAAAAAACATTCGTGAATGGACTTAGATATCAAATGCCGGCAATTATTATTCCATATTGCAGAAGATCGAGAAGCCTTCGCAATGGTGATAGCCAAAGTCGGATAATTCGAATATGGCACGTGAAGAAGTTTATTTATTCCAAAATTCGTCTGAAATCATGTTAGCTATTAATAATTTAAATAATAGAAAATCTCCAGGGTATCACTTAATAATGAAAAATGATGAAAAAGTGGTGAAATAATTACCTTATACAGTTTATAATCAATGTTATTCGATATAACTTATAACGTTTATATTCAACGCCCTACTAAACTTAGGTTACTTTCCCGATCAATGGAAAGTATCTCAGACAATAACAATTCTAAAACCAGGAAAACCTCAAGAAGAAATTACATCTTACAGGTTACAGACCAATCAGCCTCTTGCCAATTACGTCTAAAGTGTTCGAAAAACTTAGTCAAAAGACTCGAACCCTGGATCAAGAATCTAATTCTATCTAGACCACCAGTTTGCATTTCGGTCTCATCACTCAGCAATCACCTTGCTCAACAACTAAATATACATTGCAACGATTATGGACTAAAAATAAATTTGAAGAAAACCAAGTTTTACGCAATCTCCGTGAATGGTTTGGATGCAGTTCAATTGAACTATTCCGGCGCGTAACCAACAAAATTATAATTGCCAGAATGATTTCCAATCTCCGATAGGAGCGGAACTTTAAGAAGAAGACTCAGCAATCCGCCAAGTTCACAGAGTGGTAAAACATATAAATGCCGATTTTGAGCCCAAGAGGTATTGTTTAACGGCGTTTCTGGACGTTAGGCAGGTGTTTGACAAGGTCTGATGTGAAGGCCTCCTATACAAGCTAAAAAAGACATTATGGCTCAAAAAGTGTTACCGGAACTCTGCTAAATTCAAATGCGGTAAACAATTATGCTGAGCTCTCCCTAAGACCAAATGATGCAGATATTCTACATCAAAAAACGGTTAAGTGAAGTTGCAAGGGATAGCTGACTATCTGCTGACTATCTTGCTGATAGCAAGTTATCAAATGGTAGCAATTTGACTATTATACTTGATCATTGGGGCTGAGAAAGCTGTCTTCCAAACAGGTGCCGCGTTTTGTCACATCAGAGCAAAAACAACAAGGAATTGATGAATCTCGGCGCTGTTCGGACATGTTTAATCGGAATGAGTAGGCATTTTTGCGTTTGTATGTCACAATGGATGAAATATTGATCCATATCTTCACTTCGAAATCAAATCGGTACTCATGTGAGTGGGCATCACCCGGAGAAATCTACCCAAAGCGGCCAAAGACGCAACAAACCACTGGAAAAGTTATGACCTTTGTATTTTGGAGCCCCCAAGGAATTATTTTCATTTCAAATGAATAACCATTTTCAATTTCGTTGCAAAACGAAAATACAGTCGAACCATATTCTAGTCCAATCAGAGAGTGCAGCAAGCACCTCTACCGGTTTCGAAACGTATTAGTCTCTCATCAGGAGGCACATAGTCTGCTCTCTCTGACCCAACCAGGACAAACCCCGGCGTGCAGTCACGGATTGCAACGAACGAAATGGCAGGAATGCTCTAGCCTAGTGGCAACTGCTATCAAAAAGACTAAGTTTTCACTCTAATGGCATATAAAACAACATATAATGCTATTCTACATCAATCCGGGACTACACGCTGACGCTGGGGTTTATTTTGGTTTGATCAGGGAGAGCAGCATATGTGCCTCCTGATGAGAGACTAATAAGTTTCGAAACCGGTAGAGGTGCTTGCTGCACTCTCTGATTGGACTAAAATATGGTTCGGCTGTATTTTCGTTTTACAACGAAATTGAAAATGGTTATTTATTTTTTATTTACATTTACTCTGATTGGAGTACAAAGGGAACCATTCTCGTTGGAACTTTACCGCGCTGAGTAGATGGGACGTGAATTGTAAATTGTAGAATTCCCTCATCTTCCTTAGTCTCAGCATCCGTATGGCTTGCAAATTGTAGAAGCCTCGGAGGTGTAACCAGAGAAGGTTCCCATTATTTTCATTCTGGTGGGATGTAGAATAGGATTAAGCATTATGTTGTTTTATATGCCATTAGAGTGAAAACTTAGTCTATTTTCATTCAGTATTTGAAACATGGAGAAACTGAAAAACAATCAACAAAAACTGCTATATAGGTCTATTGGAGCGTTTAAAGACCAAAATCCCAAAGAAAAGGCCTCATTTGTTCAAGAAAAAATTGTTGTTTCACCAAGACAATCAATCGTATTACAAGTCGATGAAGACGATGACAAAAATGCACGAATTGGACTTGGAATTACTTCCGTACAAACCGTGTAGTCCAGATCTGGCTCCTAGCGATTACTACCTTTTTACGATCTAAAAAAATGCTTCATGGCAAGAGGTATCGCTCCGATGAGGAAGCAACCGCCTAAACTGAAGCCTATTTTGAAGTCAAAGATAAATCGTTTTACAAGGACGTCATCGAAAAATTAGAAAAGCGTTGGAATTATTGTATCGCCGCTAAGGGAGATTATTTTGATGAATAAAAATAATGTTTGCAAAACATTTTGTTTTTTGTTGTGTACTAATTAGGGACCGTTCAAGTATTACGTAACGCAGGCTGGGGGAGGTCAAAAATCTTCAAAAATTGCGTTACGCAATAGTTATACTCCCATAAGAGTGCGTTACGTAGGGGGGGGGGGGGCTAAAAATCTTCAAAAATCGCGTTACGTAATACTTGAACGCTCCCTTAGGCCCGGAACTTATTGACCTACTGTTACACCCATCACAACACATCGGTTAACTTGCTTGTGGGATACTTGTTACGCCGCCACTGGACGAATTCTCACCTGTCTACCATCATCAATAAGTTAGCGGGAACATAAAAATACTAATCATTGAAGTATATTACATAGAACCTAAAAACAAGCTAATAAAATAATCTCAGTGTTACCTTTTTTTGCACAGATGCAAAAGACTTGGCGATCAGAAAACATGTTCCTCCGATCTTACAACAATCTTAACGTTTACGATCACATTATCTTTGGAAAGAATCAAAATTTCTTTACACTGGAGTTTACGAACAAAAGATGTTCTGAAACTGTTTTTTTGTGACCCGTCAAGTTAAATATTATGTCTATATGGGATTAAGTCACAATTAGTTGTAATGATTATTTCATTCATAGAGATTCTGACCAATAGAAACCTACCTACCAGAATAAAAATTACAGCGATTATTTCATTCATAGGAGATTCTGACCAATAGAAAGCTACAGAAATCTGAATTAAATCGATAATTTTTGATAATCTCCCGTCGTTAAGTATATTACGTCAGATGCCCTTCGTTGCTACGAAAAAATACATTCAGTGACATTAATGACAATTAATGTTTTAAAAATTATAAAAGTGATGACTTTCAATCGTCAAATATTTATAACAGCTGTGTGTTTAATTGTACTTGTACTTTCATAAATAAATTACAATAACATTTTGGTTTTGAACAGTTTTATTCATGAAATAATCGCAACAAATTGCACTCGACCTCTGAAATTAATATAGAATTTTTGCTCTCGTGACACTTTGACATAATTTCACTCGCCTTCGGCTCGTGAAATTAAAACTGTCAAACTGTCACTCGGGAAAAATTCAATAATTTCAGAGCTCTTGTGCAATTACTACTGATAATTTTTTAATAATTTCCCGTCGTCAAGTATTTTACGTTAGATGCACTTCGTTACTACGCAAAAATACATTCAGTGACATTAATGGCAGTTATTAATGTTTTACAACTTGTCATAGAGAACAACAAAAAACAGATTTAGCAAATATTCAGGCGAAGATATCAATAAAATATTAGTTACAATGATTTAAAAACACAGTTTTATTCATAAAATAATCTTAATTAACGATTTGTTTTGCCCTCGTGACACTCTGACATAATTTCACTGCCCTTCGGGTCGTGAAATTAAAACTGTCAAAGTGTTACTCGGGATCCAAATCGATAATTTTAGAGGTCTCGTGTAATTACTACTGATTTATTTTTTAATGCGTTTAACTTTCAATCGTGTAGTAAGATTTTTCATCACCTGTTTAATTCTGTCCAATCAGATTATTATTACAGCGGTAATTTTCTACTGTACAAAATTACAGCGGAATTTTTTTAAGTAGATTGTTTCTGTTTAATTGCAACCAGTTTCCTAGTTTTGACAACGGTCACATTTAAGAAAATATCCATAATAAACTTTTAGTTCTGCATCTAATGTCAAATTGTCACGAGCAGAACACAAATCGGCAAATTTAAGCGCTCGAGTTTACTTCGGTAAGATTGTTTCTTGAATAAAACTGTATTTATAAATAATTTTAACTAATATTTTATTAATATCTTCGTCTAAATATTTTGTAAACTGTGCTGTTCACTTTGACAAGTTGAAAAATGTATGTCACATTAATTATGATCAATGTCACTGAATGTTTTTATACAAAGACTTGAATCTTAGATGTAAGTATTAAAAAATAACCTTACGAATATCACACGACAGTAAGAATAAATAAGAAAATAATGCTCCACTTTTTCTCAAACTTGTTGTCATTGGGCAATAGACACTCGAGCCCTGCGGGCTCTTCTGTCTATTGTCAGACAACAAGTTTTCGAAAAATTGTCGCACAATCTACGATCTACAAAAAAAGCGAATCGTTGCTGTTTTAAGTTTAATTGTATTAATTTTTGTATTGAATGTACCATGTATTTGGAATTTTTTATCAGGCTGCTTGTATTGTTTTTTGTTTCAAACGAACACAAAACAAAGGTGCTGTAAAAGCTTTAAAGAGCTGCAAAAATCTGATGTGGTGCAGGGTCAGGGCAGGGCTGCTTTATCCATTAGGCAATATAGGCAATTGCCTAGGGCGGCACATTATGAGAGGGCGGCACAAATACTGTACAAAAAATATTTGTATATACAAATTATGGATCTGGGTTCTGTCATTAAAGAGTATGAAGCTCTTTCAAATTACTTTACCGCAAGTAAGTCAATTAAAATAGACGTCTGGAATCTTATCGACTTATGTGTTTATCAACGTTTTCGTGTTAGTAACAGATTTGCCAAAATTAAGCAATGAATGAAGAAATTATTAAAGAAGCTGAAAATCCGGTACAAAATAAAGACGACCAAGATACATCATTCATGCATGAATGCATTCGGAATGCATTTGGATACCACAATAAAATTACCAATTGACATATCTTAATATTTAAAGAGAGTTAGTGCAGTCACTGAAGGTGAGCTATTACCTCCGATTTCGTTGAACCTATATCGATTTGCATGAAAATTGGTGAGTGGTTAGAGGATATCTCAAGGAACAAAGGTGACATGGTGTCAACTTGCGCTTTTACCCTGGGGGTGGATGCCACCCCTTCTCGGGAGTGAAAATTATTTTATTAAAAATATCTCCAGAATTCGATAGAGGGACAAATTCTAAGCAAAATTTGTTACATAAAGTTATTAAAATAAATCAAAACTTTTTGAGTTAGATTTAAGATCAAAGATTTAAATTTTTTATGAGAAAATGTTTCTATCCGATTTATCATAATAAATAACTCAAAAACTATAAGATTTTACAAAAAGGTTTTTACTACCAAAATTGAATCTAATAAAAAATGAAATAAACTCCTTACTAAAAAGACCTTTTAATGTTAACTAAAAGTGAGTTATAGGTAATTGAATGTATATTTTTTTCGGCGAGTACCAAAATCTAAATATTCAAGCTTAAATAACGGGAAAATGATGCATTTTATAACATAACGTTATTAAACATTAATTTGTCAAAGTACTTAGAAAAATATCTATCAAATGAGCCCCCGAACAAGTTGATAGCATTAAAATTTATGCACCAAATATTTTTCAAAATTTATCTTTTAAGAATTTTTCAAAAAAAGTTATTGTTTTTTTTTAAATAACTCCGTTAATTTTTACGATATCAGGTTTGTCTTAACACCATTTGAAAGTTAATTTTATTGACTATTAAACCACGTTGAATTTAATCTTTTAAACCCCTTACTTTTTAAAAAATAAAAGGTTAAATCACCCCTGTTATATGGTTCTCGCAGCAAAATTTAAGCTTTAAACGTTTCTATCTCGGTTATTTTTTACCCTATAGTTATATACCCTATAGTTTTATATAGTTATATAAAGTTAAAATATTTGATACAGAGAAAACTAAAATTTGGTTATACATATATCACTTTTTACGTATATTGAGTATTTTTGTAGTTATTATCAAAAGAAAATGAAAATTACGATAATTTTAAAAATTCTGATTTTTTTTGTAATATGCATTCTAAACCAGTCAAAATTGTTGAAATATAATTCTTATTTAATTAATTATTTATGCTAATATAAAGAAATTCTTTTAAGGATTACTATAAATTTTAATTTTTGTGGAAATAGCGTATGTTTTATTTTTCACTTTTTCCTAAAAAGTTCTAAAGGGTTCTCTTATTTTCATCATAACTTGCTTAATTGTGATGATATTGACTTCTACTGGAGCTCATTTGATAGGTACTCCGAAGTACTTTGACAAGTGTTTAGTAGGTATATTTTATAAAATTCATCTTTTTCCCGTTATTTAAGCTTGAATACTTAGATTTGAGTACTCGTCGCAAAAAATATACATTCAATTATCCATAACTCACTTTGAATTAACATTAGTTTAGTTCTTTAAGCAAGAAGTGTATTCATCCTTTTGTTATCTTCAATTTTGATAATAATAACTTTTTTGCAAAAGCTTATAGTTATTGAGTTCCACGTGAAAAGCAGCTTTAAAATATGCATTTTTTACGAAAAAATAAAATCCTAGATCTTTAATAACTCAAAAAGTATTGATTTATATTACTAACTTTATATAACAAATTTTGCTTAGAATTTGTCTCTCTATCGATTTATGGAATTATTAAAAAAATAATAATTTTCATCCTCGAGAAGGGGTGGCATTCACCACCACGATAAAAGCGTAAGTTGGCATCATGTCACCTTTGTTCCTTGAGGTATCCTCTAACTACTCACCAATTTTCATGAAAATTGATGGAGGTTCAACGATATCTGAGGTGAAAACCTTCAGTGACTGCACTAAGTGGATTGAAAGATATTATTTTCCCTAATTTTGACATTGCTTTTCACATTTACTAGTGCATCCCAGGTGCCAACATGTCCGCTGAAAGGTCATTTTCGAAAATGTCAAGAATTAAAAATAATTTCTCATCAAGTATGACGCAAGAAGGTGCAATTTGACGATTTTGTCAAGAAAAAAAATTTTGTTTGAAGAAAAGTCTTTTTTGAAAAGAAGTCTCTGATGTGATCGAACTGGAATGACAATTTTTTCTGTTATAGGTATATACACATCGTAGTTTAGATCCATTTTTAGTGTTTTTGCAAATTTCTGCAATTTTTTTTCGCAAAAATGGTACATGGTTGAAGGGCGGCTACTAGAGAATTGCCTAGGGCGTCAATTGACCTAAACGCGGCCCTGGGCCAGGGTTACCAAAAGGATATATGTACAGTAAAGATATGCCAAACAAGATGGTGCTAATATGAGTAACTTAGAGCAAAAACTCTTGAAAATTATAAAAACTATAAAGGACGCAACGTCGAAGAATATACCACGAAACATAAGATTAAAAAACCACTGGTACTGGTTCGATGACCAATGTAAAACAGAGTTGAAAAGAGAGCAGAGTTGGGATTAAAAGTCTGTGATCACAAAAATAAAGCGACCTCGAAAAGTATGCGGAAGAACGAAAGAAAGAAGGAAGGAAACCAAGAGGAAAATGGAGAGATGTAGTGATGGAAGATGTCAGTGAGTTGGGAATCAGAGATTAGAAGCTGACAGCTAATAACAGAAATTCAAGGAAATTAGTCATCATTGATGGGGCTAAAAGGCCTCTTAACTAAATAGTAGACTGGTAGGAGCCAATAATATCAAATAAGATAATCGTAAAAATGATTTAAAAAATATGTTAAAAAATTACCCAGTTTGCGTTTAATTTCCACGAATATCGTACACATCGTGTATGAAAAGCGAAAACAAATAGTATGTAAAAAATAGTGGTTGCATTATGTGCCTTTATTTGGATTTAAATAGAGTGAGTCACGCGATTGTCCATATATTTTCTCGACTAGTCATGTGATGCGTCATCTGTCTCTGTAATTTCTCAGTTCGGTCGGATCTTTGTTGGTTGTTACCCAGAGGATCGATTTTTCTGACATGCCACCCATATAGTCCGTTACCTACATAACTTTATCACCTTCGACTAAATTCTCGATGGCTTAAAAATCTCCAACAAATATATGAGGATATTGATTTAGATGACATTTCGTGTACCTATGCTCCTCATATTATTGTTAAATAAGACGATTTAGACCAAGTTGTAATACCATTTTAAGTCTTTAATGTTTGATATTATATTATACTCTTTTGGTATTTTGTTAAGCAAACAGTTAGTGTACTTGGCGTACAAAAAGTGTCTTAACTCGGGCTAACACATTGTTGGTGTTTTAATTATATGTTGGATCTTTTTAGTGTTAAGGGTTGTCACTACCTACCTGTGAATGACAAGTATGTCAACGAATCAACAAGGAATTCATATTCTAACAGGCATTATTGTTATAATAAAAACTTTTATATTTGTCAACGTACTCTTTGTAATATTACATCTAAGTATATTTTCCCCACCATGCATCCTTAGAGGTTATGGACCCATAGTTGTGGGAATAGGGATGTTCACAAAAAATTAAAAAGTCATTTCAAACATGTAAAACGATTAAGAAACACCCTAGGAATAATTCTCCAAAATTTCAACAAAATTGAAAAAGCCTTTCTATAAAAAATCTTTATTAGAAATCTAGCATTATTTTAAATTTCAAGAACGCTTCTCTATTGGCCTGACGTCACTAGTTGCATACCCCAAGCGCGCGCCATTCTCATAGTGTTACTGTACTGTTTACCTGTTTGACGTTTCAGGTCATTTTATTTTGTTCTCTTCTTGTTTTATCAGGGTTAAAGTGGAGTTTTATAGTGAATTTGTTTAGTTTAAAGTGGATAGACTGTTTGTAAGGACATGTTTTGGGTGGTACAAAAATAAACAAATAAAATGGAAGAAGGTTTTCAGAAAGCCGATTCGTATCAACTACCGACTGTAGTGTAGATGTAACAATGGTGTATGATTTATTGGCATCTTGTAAAAAAATAAATCTACCACAGCTTTACTGAGTGTATATTCCATATAATTTTCCATGTCTTCTTTAAGCTAAAAAAATAGATGCTTAATACTCCACAAAAAAAAAATAGAGAAAGTTGTATGCATGCATTGTATGCATGCATATTGTATACATACATTGGCTGGTTATTACCTTACCTTGGTTAGGTGTATTAAAAATATTTTTATTCTTCTTCATGTGCCTTGTCCGTTGTGGACGTTGGCTATCATCATGGCAATTTTAATTTCATTGCGGCGTTTCTGAATAACTCGGCGCCAATCATTGGCCTAAGTTTTTAAGTCATGAGTGTCTTTTCTTCCGGGTCCGCGTTTGCTCTCTATTTTACTTTGCGTTATCAGTGGAGTATACGATATTTATCGTGCCCCATGAGATGACCGAAATATTTAAGATTTCGTTTCTTAATTGTAAAAGAGATTTTTTTTATTTTCCCATTCGACGCAATACCTATACGTTGGTGTGGGTCGCCAGGATATTCTGAGGATACTCGGGTACACCCACATCTCGAATGCCTCTAGCTTTTTCATTAATGTTTCCATTATTGTCCAGGCCTCTGCGCCATATAGCAAGACCGGAAATAATAACATTTTAGCAGCCGCATTTTTAGTGAGAGAGATATTATGTCGCAATGGGTGAAAATATTTCTCACGCATGTTGTTAAATGTTGCTCTGTCCTTTTCAACTCTAGATCCAAGGTAAAAAATATTTTTGAACTTATTATACATTTTCATTTCAACCAATCTTTTCACTAAATTATTAATGATTTAATATAATATAAAGTCATACCTACATCCACATGTAGTTATTTCAAGGTTTATTTTTACTGTATGTATTATTAGAATCTCGTTTTTAGAAATATCCCAGTTTAAGGAATACAAATTTGAGGTCCCGAAACTTTTTCATTTACTCCTTAAGGGGGTAGGTGCAAAAGCTTGGTCTAATGCTATTTAAGTTCATTAATTTTTTTCGAATTCTGAGAAAACTAATAAGTATTTTTGAAAAATGTAAATGCAGAAAGAACAATTACATTATTAACAAGGGCCGAAAGTCTCTGGAAAACTTCTATAATGTTTATTTTATTAAGTTAGTTCTTTAAGTTAGTTATTTTAAGTTCTAGCTGGAACAAACCATTTCTTTTTCTCTTTTAAATTGGCTGAAACGGTCATACACATCTTGTCAGAACTGTTTTTTGATGTATTTACACACCCAGAAACAAAACACCACTTATTTGGCTTCATTTTTAATAATCAAATACGTAAAAAACTGCGCACATTCAAATACACTTCGTAAATAAGTATACAAAACTAGTCGTCGATCAAAGACGTTACGACTGCTGACGTCACAGACCGTAGCCTCGCTGCAGGGTACCGTTTTTCTAGCCTCCAAGAAAATCAACATTATGAACCCATTTATCTTAAAAAATATACATTTTTAAAGAGTTTTATGATTGTTACGTTTTTATATACCTTGTAATCTATTGAATTTAACTATATTTAAAAATTAGTGAACATCCCTATTAAGGAACCTTACATTAGTGGTAATAGGGAAACAAAGTTTTTACGGAAAACGGTAATACTTCGATGGAAATAATTGCTCTAACTGTTTATTTAGAGCAAAAATTTTTACTGGAAATGGTTAAATTACTAAATTCATTAAAAACACTTGCTCTAATGAAATCGTATTTTAGGGAGAAAAAAATCTGCTAACAAAGGTTCTAACAGAAATGATTACCTATTGCCATGGGTGTAAAAAGCACATTTCTTCTAAAATTAAGACCCGTACTCTTCGCTGCCCCAGCAAATTCCTTGAACTCCAGCCTTCATCACAAGAAAGTTAACTACACAGAAGGACAACGTTCTGTAAATTTGTTTACAGCTCAATCTGAGGGAATATGAGTGTATATCCCTTCCTTTGTCAGCCGATTTAAGCGCAAAGTTTTTTTAAGAAAGTTACAAATAGAAAAATACACTAGATATAGTTAATTAATCAAAATTAATCCTTAAAATCTCTTATTGAAACAGTATATATTTCATTATTTCTTATTATTATTAAATATACAATCAGGGGCGTAACAGAGGCCCCCGCAGCGTGAAGCTTGCGGGGGGGCCAATCGCTTAAGGGCCCCATCTTGTCATCTGATATTATGTAAAAATCTGTTATTGTTATATTATTTTACGTTGTGTGTTTAGAATTAAAAACGTAAATTTCTAAATAGACGTATTTGCCAAGTGAAGCATCTCATAATATCCAGAAACTTAATCCCTTTCGGCCTACCGAAATTTTATGGTAACGACAATAAACTATAATGCTTTGTACGTGACTATTGAAAGATTTTAGAATTACAATTTGTCGAATTTTCTAACAATATTTCTAAATCTAGAAATTGGTTTTCTCTTTAATCTTTACCTACGTTTAGTATTTCGATACAATTATCTAGAGGCGTAACAGAGGCCCCCGCAGCATGAAGCCCCAATGTCAAGGGCCCCATCTTGTTGTCTAATATATGTAAAAATGTGTTGTTATATTATTTGTATACATACGTTTTTTAAGCAGTGCAGTATTGAAAATGAAGTTGTCCATGCGAATTAATAATATTTTAGATATATTCGCTGATAGTAGATAGTGCACGAAGAAAGTTGTTTATCTCATAGAATAATACTAATGTATAATCATTTAGGAATTATAAGCAACGTTTGTTCTTCTATAGAGTTTCTTTATCTATGCTAATACTTTTCAAGTCATTTGCGAGTGAAAATGTTTATTTAAAAAAAAAACAACGTTTGCAGACGGGTTTTTCGCAAATAACTCAAAAATAAGGATTTATCGAATTAAATATTTATCGAAAAAATATTTGTAGCAAAAATGTAGCTTAAAAGATACAGAAAATGGTGTACTTATTCATGAAGTCTATCGACACAGTAAAAGCACAGTTGAAGCTCATGAAAAATTATTCTTATTTGTCAAATTCCAAATCGAATATTTCAACCTGAAATAACCAAAAATGAAGCAATTTTCGGGAAAAACTCTTAAAACTGTTTTCAAATGTTTCAAAAAAGCTCTGTTTTTATTTTATATAAAAGTTTCTAGCAACAAAACTATACAAGTTACGCTCAAAATAAAGTTGACCCCTTTTTAGGTAAAAAAAATCGTGAAAATCTGCCTCTATTTCGCACCCCAAATAAAATTTTTCATTAGCGCTTTATCATTTACTTTAAATATCTATTATTTATATGATTTGTAAGTTTGACCGATTCAAAGTTCTTATTTTTGAAAAATTTTTAAGTTTTTTTATTTTCGGAAATATGCCTTTTTTCAAAATAGCTTTTAAAAAGTATTAGTGATACGAAAAATCTCAAATAGTAAAGAAATGTAGGTAGCTTGCTTTTATAAATATTTTGGCTTTATTTTGTTTTTCTGTAAGACAAAAATTGGTTAAGACATGGCTGTTTAAAATGTGCATATATTCGTGATTAGTGACTCGTTCAAGCCCTTCAACTAGAACCCTTTTAAAAATAAGCACTTTGAACCGGTGAAACTTACAGGTCGTGTAAAAAAGTTAGGTAATTTGTAAGGCGATAATGATTAGTTTCATTTGGGGTGCTAAATAGGGGGAGATTTTCTCAATTTTTTACCAAAAAATGGGATTAACTGTATTTTGAGCGTAACTGGCTTAATTTTGATGCTAGAAACTTTTGTAAAAAATAAAGCTTCTTTTAAACACTTTAAAAAAGTTCTAATGAGTTTCCCCGAACAGTATTTCATTTTTTGATTATTTCACGTTGAAATATTCGATTTGGAATTTGACGAATAAGAAAAACTTTTCATGAGCTACAAGTTTTCTTTTACTGCGTCGATAGACTTCATTTTTGTTTCATTTTTTTTATAAGATAGATACATTTTTGCTAACAATATTCTTTTCGATCGAATACTTATTCTTTGAACTATTTGCGAAAAATCGCCTAAAAACGTGGTTTTTTTGTTGAACAATAAACATTTTTACTCATAAATAACTCGAAAAGTCTTGAGTTGACCACTTCGGTGGTGACACTGAAAATTACACGGTATCGCCATATTTTACGTTGATTTACTGGGCTGTAACACATATAGGTATTTGTTACACATGTCGCATGTAGTAATTTTTTAAAGGGGGCCCCATTTCCAATTCTGCGGGGGGCCCCGACGGAGTTTGTTACGCCACTGTATACAATGTTACTTCTTAATATTCTTGTGCATTCTGCAGCTTAAACATGTTTACACCAAGGTGGATTAACTAGACTACTAGACTGTAAATTTTTTGTTCTTTTTGCATATTTTAACCTATACTAAATTTACAATCAAGATGCAGTAGAAATACTGTATTTCAAATACACAAACCAAGACACGTTAAATGCTACTAGGAGCACTCCCGAATCATAATTTTCAATGTAACTTTGGAAATCATGATTTGGGATTTACAATGTATATACATTGTAAATTATGATTCGGGAGTGCTCCTAGTAGCATTTAACTTGTCTTGGTTTGTTTATTTTTGCTGCATCTTGATTGTAAATTTAGTATAATAAGTAGTATATTTTCCTACACAGTTAATACATTAAAGAGAGAACTTATTAGATAGTTATCGAAGAGTTCCATAACACAGTTCTCATGTGTTATGTTAATAATTTTATCAATATTTTACATCATGCTTAATATGATATTTATTTACCTTATTTTAATATTTTACCTGGATATGTTATAATATGTCTATTCTGTGATGTTTATGATTTTAATAATTTTAATTTTTAATACAGGTTGATAGAGTAAATTTTAACTTTTTTAGTTTAATGATATTTGCATTCTTTGGTTTGTGAATATCGCATTTAAATTTTTGTTGGGATAAAAACATTTAAAAACAGTAGCCCCTTTTCTTTTTTGAAGAATTGTTGTCTTCCTTATTTACTTTTTTGTTGTTTAGTATCTTTCCTTTCTTAGATATGCTTCTCACGAGAGAACTGTAGAGCGAAGGTAAGGAGAGAGACATCAATAGGAGACTAGGAGAAGAACAATTTGGGTTTGTGTCAGGAGGGAGGACAGTGGCGGCTTTACCTATTGTGCAGGGTGTGCGGTGCACAAAGAGCGGGTCCTTTACTTTGTTTCAACATAAAATATGCTTTAAAATGATTAATGAAAAATTACATTGGCGCTTAAGCGCGATTTATAGATTTCCGCCCGCGCGGCTGTCCGTCCAACGGGCGGACGGCGATCTTTTGATTCGCTTAAAGACATACCGACAATGGTTCCAAAATCTGTTGTGGAACCTATAAAGGTCAAACTGCTTGGGACTTGTCGGGCATTTTCAAAGGCGTTTGTACAGGTGTCGCGGGATAATTTTGCTAAATAAGCTTTGACGGAATTGATTAATTATTATACTTAAGTTAACATATAAATATAAAGTAAAGCGGCCTTTCTTTTGATTAAAATGATTTAAAAAGGAAGATTTTCTTTTAATACTACCACAATTTACCGAAAATTCGAAGAACAAATTGCGCCCAATCAGTTTGAATTTGTGAACGCTGTTGGTATGAGGGAGGCTTTATTTAGCGTGCAGGTGTTGTTTCAGAAATGTAGAGATGTCAGCTGTGATGTTTTTGCATGCCTTATTGACTACAAGAAGGCTTTCGATAGAGTCAGGCATAAACGAATGATGGAAGTGTTGAAGAGGACAGGGATTGAAGGAAGAGACCTGAAAATAATAGCTAACCTGTATTGGAATCAATCAGCAGTGCTCCGAATAGATGGATAATATACAGATCAGGTCAAAATCTTAAGGGGAGTGTGACAGGGATGCATAATTTCACCGCTAATGTTCAATCTGTACTCAAAGCACATTTTTGAAGAGGCTATAAACTCTAAAAGATATTGATGAAGGCATCTCAATAAAAATGGAATCAAGCTCAGTAACCTGCGGTATGAAGATGATACAATAGTGTTTTCCAATACCATAGAAGGGCTGCAAAACTTAATGAACAAAATAACGGAAACAAGTAGAACATATGGACTAGATATAAACACCAGCAAATCCAAGTTAATGATCATCAGCAAGCAAAACATAACTGGAGAAAATCTGTATGTGAACCAAATGAGAATTGAACGTGTCTCACAATACAACTACTTGGGAACTATAATCAATGAGTCATGGGACAATACTCAAGAGATTAGATGTCGCATCGGAAAGGCAAAAGGTGCATTCTTGACTATGAGCTCTGTGTTCAAGAGCCGTGACCTCACCCTAAAAACAAAAATAAGGCTTTTTAAATGTTACGTGTAATCAGTGCTTCTATACGGAGTAGAAACGTGGACATTGAAGGCAAAAACTCTATCGAAACTTCAGGCTTGCGAACTAAGGTTGTACAGAAGGATCCTGAAGATACCACGGACAGACAAAGTCACCAATGAAGAAGTACTGCGGAGGATGAACACAACCGCAGATTTAGTCAACATCGTGAAGGCCCGTAAGCTGCAGTACTTGGGACATATAATGAGAAATCGAGGCAGATACGAGCTACTCCAATGCATTTTACAAGCTAAAACTGAAGGAAAAAGGCCCCAGGACGAAGAAGAATATCCTGGCTTGCTAACCTGAGAGCATGGTATAGAAAGACCTCATAGCCAGAATGATCGCCAACGTCCGGAACGAACAGGCACCCTAAGAAGAAGACTACCACAATTATTGCAACTTATTTCAGCGAGTCTTATAAAATACGTAGTATGTAGTCTATCATTTTATCAACCTCAACCAATTTTCAACCTTACCTCATAGATAAAAAGTTCATTTTTAATTAAATATTTTTAACAGATTTGGGTAGGTTGTTCTGACGCCGTGAATATCTATTGGCTCCCGACATCATTTAATATTGCACTATTTGCATCTGGATTTTTGTTTACATTATAATAGTACCTAATATGTACAAGTACTAGGTAGGTACCTATTCGACTATTCCATTTTGACTGCGTGCCTAACAAAGGGCGCCAGGGCATCGATTGCACACGGGCGCTACATGGGCTAGATCCGCCTCTAAGGGAGGACAACAGATGCCTTATGCTTTGTTTGCTTTTAAGACAGTTGATAGAGAAATACGGCGAGAAGAAAAAGAGGTTTGGTTTTTAAAGAACTTGAGAAGGCGTACGACACAGTTCCTAGGCAAGAGCTATTGAGATGTATGAGAGAGAAAAAGATTCCTAAGAAGTACGTAAAATAAGAAGAAGATTATGCATAAACTATAAGAATCTAGTTCTAGAGAGGTTTTTGGTATCATTTTTGGGTGTAAATTAAGCTTCTAAAAATTTCTTTGTTGTATTTATATAAGGCATAGTAATACTAGTAGAGATATTATACAGCAATCTCTCTGATTGTGTTTATAAATTGTAGATAAACACTCCTACACGTACATGAAATCACGTACTCCTTAGTACTTTACCACATTTACAAATTTTATTTTCGACTGGTAACACCTATTTAGCATTTAGTGTGGTAAGGTAATAAAAAGCCGTTTAGTAGCCCTCATTAACACCTGATTTCTCCGAAAGAATTCACGTGGCGTACGCAGACGAGAGCATTGCTGAAATAACATAACACAAGTCTACTAAGACTAAGTCAGAGCGAAAGAATTGTGACGGATGCTTGACATGTATGGAATAGTGACCACTGTAAATAATAATAAGTAATTGGCAGAATTGGACTTGCAAGTTTTGCTATTAGAAGAATTTGTTGTTGATCATGTCTAGATCTATGTATACAATTGTATTGTATATCAGAGAAGAGCTAAGAACAGAGAAAAAGGTAAGAGCAGAGATGTACACGTTTGTAGACCTTAGGAAGGCATACGACAACGTACCAAGGACATAACTATAGAAAGCAATGATAAAAATAGGGATACCAGCTACTAACCTAATACAAGCAATCAGGAACATATGCAGGGGAAATGAAGTATAAGTATATAACAATCGGAAACAAAATAGTTGCCAACTTCAAAACAACAAAAGGACTACTACAGGGATGCCCAACGTCACCAACTCTACTTGTTTGTCTATAATGTCTGTGGAATGCTTGTGGTGTTTTGTTGATTCTGTTCTCCAATCTTGTGGAATTCTGTGTTGATAAATGACAATGGGAAGTCATTTTTAGGCAAAACCTTTGTTAGCAGGTTTTTCTTCCTAAAATACATTTTTATTTGAACAGGTGCTTCGGATTATACCTATCATATAGGGATTTGATAATTCCTTTTTTATGTGTACGTTGTGGTTACGTGTGTGTACGAGTGGTAATTTAAATATCTGTTGGTGCGGGTTGGTCTTCTGTAGACTCTGGTTGCATATCTCGTGTCTTCTTTTGTAATTAGCCTATGCAGAAAAGGAAGTAAATTATTGTTTTCTTGTTCTATAATGATGATGAATATGATGGATTCTTCTTTGACCAGAATGGTACAGATTCAATGCTTCTGGTCCGTGGGTCCAGCAAAAGATTTGACATAATTTTAATACCTACATCTAATTTTGTATAAAACGTGGGAGAAACTTCAAGATCACTAAGGCCCGCTTGCTCATTCGGAGTTCAACTCCAGTTCAGCGCCATAACCGAGTTCAAGTATGAAGTGCCGTTGTATGCGGTACGCACTTCATGCCTTGAACTCGCTAATGGCGCTGAACTGGAGTTGAACTCCGAATGAGCAAGCGGACCTAAGAGTCAGGGCAAACGAGCATAAAACATACATCAATAACATAGATTTAGAGAAATGTCTGGGGCAATGAGCACAAAGTACAATGGAAAGATACATCAATAATAATGAAAGCAACAGACATAAAAAAGAGAAAAAGAAGTTCTCCTCCTACTTAACGAAGAATAATGGGTAGTAAATCCATCAGAAGAATGTAGTAGCCTTTTGTTGCGAATAGATACTAAAAGAAGAAGTCCACAACAAGAATATACCAACAATAGCGGAGTAAAGGAAGTCATCTACAATTTCATACATAATAATATGTAACATGCAATGCGCAAACACATTGTTACAAAACATAAAAACTCAAGTTACTCAATCAAATCTACGATATAGATTACACAAACAAATTAACACAAAATAACAAAAAATACGGTCAGAATTTGATATCCCTAGAGTAATAACACCACCCTAAAAATTTTTTTCAAACACACACATGCTGTAGCCTACAAGATCCAGACCAAGTATGGCAATTTTTGAAAAGACAAACATACCTAACCTAATAAAACTAAGTTCTTCTTCAGGTGCCATCTCCGCTACGGAGGTTGGCAATCATCATAGCTATTTTAATTTTTGAGGCAGTAGCTCTAAATAGTTGTTTTGAGCTGCATCCAAACCATTCTCGCAGGTTCTTCAGCCATGAAATTCGTCTTCTTCCGATGCTTCTTCTGCCATCTATCTTTCCTTGCATTATTAGTCGCAGGATGCCATACTTCTCGCCCCGCATCACATGTCCGAGATACTGTAGTTTTCTTTCTTTAATTGTAAGTTCAACTTCCTTCTCTTTACCTATATTCTTCTTAGTACTTCGTTGTTCGTAACTCTATCTACCAAGGAAACTCATAATTCTTCTATAGGTCCACATTTCAAAGGCGTTAAGTCGTCTCATTGTCTCTACATTTAACGTCCATGATTCCACTCCATAGTATATTACATTGTATACGTAACATTTTTTTATGCGTACTTTAAGAGCTAATGTTAAATATTTGCTACATAGGACCTTTTTCATTTTCATAAAATTAGAACCTGCTTTTTCGATTCTGACTTTGATTTCTGCAGTATAGTCATTATTTTCTGTTATAAGTGTTCCTAGGTAAGTGTACTTTTTTACTCTTTCGATCTGCTAAGCCCTCTACTATCAAGATTTCGTTAGTGTTATTTATGGTTGTTTTTACTAATTCTCATAAACTTCGTCTTTTTGATATTGAGAGAGAGTCCGTACTCCCTACTACAGCTTACTATTTTACTCGTGAGTCTTTGCAGGTCTTGTAAACTATCGGCTATTATTACTGTATCATCTGCATATCTGATGTTGTTAACTAAGACTCCATTTACTCTTATGCCGACTATTTCATCTTCCAGAGTTTCTCGCATTACCTCTTCAGAATAAGCGTTAACTAATAGAGGTAATAGTATGCAGCCTTGCCGGACTCCTCTCTTTATTTCCATTTTTTTCAGATGTTTCTTTTTCAATTCTTACAACTGCTCGCTGATTGTAATAAAGGTGTGTTATTAGTCTTAAATCTCTTTCATCTAGGTTTTTAGTTTTCAGAATTTCCATGAGTCGATCATGTTTTACTTTATCAAACGCTTTATTGTAGTCTATAAAACAGACGTAAAGAGGACGGTTAACATCCAAACATCTCTGTGTCAGCACGTTGAAGGAGAATAATGTCTGGTACCCATACCATTGCGGAACCCATATTGAGTGTCACTAATATCCAGCTCCAGTTTAGAGTGTATTCTGGCGTGGATAATTTTCAGCAGGATTTCCAAGGTATGTGACATTAAACTTATGGTTCGGTAGTCACTGCATTCTTTGGCATTCACTTTCTTTGGCAAACATTTTGACAAAACTAGGTTACACATCTTTAAATATAACAAAAAATAATTGTGTTCTAAGATTCTTAAGTAGGTTTTAAGATGCCCCCTTGTACCAATTGTACCAATTGTACCCTAATTGTTAACTTTACTATAAACCATAATAAAAAAAAGTTCTTGTATAGCGCATTGTCGAAAGATACAGGTATTACATTAATATTACCAAAGAATAAAAAGAGATTTCCAAAAAGAAGCAATTGATCGTATCTCGACGTTATAAAATTCTGAAAGTGTAAGTCTGACTCTGGTGATGAAAGAAACAACGCCAACAGTGGCAAGCCAGCAGGGTCTTCAAACTCTACATCCGCATTAGTATTCCTCCGACGCCTTTCTTTCTGCTCTTTTATTTTGTGATGAAGGCGCACGCTGAATAGTCAATAGCTCTTTCCCAATTTATCGACAATGACAGCACACCTCGACGACAAAACAACAGAATCCAAAACGAACAGGACACGATGATGCCGATGCCGATGTCTTCTTCATAGCATCGTCTTCGTCTTCTCCAACCAGGTCATAAATTCTCACTCGTGCATTGTCTTTTTATACAGGGCGTCTAACAATAATACATAAATATGTTTCGTCTTCTTTTAATTTGAAAATATGCTATGTTTTTGTAGGTTGTTATGACATCCAATATTTACATATATACACACATGTCCAAAAGTTTGGAATACGTAGGGGAGAGTTGGACAAAACCGGGTACCACTCCAAAAACCGTCTGTATCTTTTGCTATGTTAGAGTAGCAAATGTTTGCTGCAGATTGAAATATTCTCAAATTACTTAAGTTTGATATGCCAATGCCAATTTTTAATAATATGCTTAGATTTTTAATTTTTTGTATTTTTATGAAAATATTGCAAAATACCCGGTTTTGTCCAACCGGTATGATAAAACCGGGTAGTAACTTAATTACCATGTAAAAATACTAATGGGCAGAAAATAAAATATTTATTAAAAGTATGTGAACAAAAATCGAAAATATATGAACAGAAGTCACAAATAAAAATTTCATTTACATCATCATAGGCACTACAGGCGTCATAAGCCCATTTGGTGCAAGACACACATTTTATCCAGCCTTCCTTCGCGTTATAATTTGAAAATAGTTAATTGTAGTATAGACACGCATCGTCATTATTATCTTCTTCCTCCAAACTCTCCAAAATTTTGTTTTTGGTGCAGCCCACTTTACCACGTTTTTTCTTTTTTTTTTGTACAGTTCATTTAGTTTTAATTTTTTTACGACTGAAGATTTTTTTTTAATTTTTCCTACTAGCTTCCTCAACAGAAGAAGTCACACGTTGTAGTTAACTAAAAGCAAAAAACACTGCAGAAACTGGAAGTAAAAGAGGTCTGATAAAATCGGGTATTACCCGGTTTTGTCGATTTTCGGACTCCCGGTTTTGTCAAACTCGTAAACAAGACATTAAATGTTATTTAAATTTTTAAATTATGATTATAATATTCAAAATTTTTGGCCAAATTAAAGGTAATATACTAGGTTACATGTAGTAAATTTTCAAATTGCCATTAGTTATTCATTAGAGGAGAAAACAGCTATCAACTTACCTTAAAAATCGAGTTTCCTGCATCAAAAAACAGGTGAGGTCTTACTGCTCCGGCACAGATTACTCAAATGAGGTAGAAATTAATACACACGACTGTTGGTGGTAAAGAGACACTAATTTTAACATTGTCTAATAGATAGCAGCAGACAGTTAGAAGAATTAAGGGGTACCCGGTTTTATCAACCTACCCGGCTTTGTCCAACTCTCCCCTACATATCATATATCTACGCCTATGGTGGTTTCAAAACTGTTGTTTTGAAACATTTAAAAAATTTTAAATGTTTAATTGTTTAATAGTTATTTATGATATGTGTTAAAAGTACACGTTTAAGACACGCATGTGAAAGTTTGCAGAATGAGCGAAGCAATTTCTGCAATTCATATGAGTGCCTTAAAAATGTACTTTTTAATACGCATATCATACAATATTTTTTCTACAAACGTAATTACAGGACAATATCTACAAAAAGTTTTACTGACTAATGATTCCATGTTTATATTTTTTTGACATTACATCAAAATTGCCTTTACGGTCAATACGAACTGCAGTGCCATAGAATTTTTAAAGCACTAGTGCCTTAAAGTAGCATTTTTAACGCTCGTATGGAGTGCTTAAAATTGCATTTTTAACACGGTTGTAGAAAAATAATTTTATTTACTGTTAATAAAAATTTAAGTTTCTAGTGCAACTATATTTCTATTAAGGGGATGGGGGACCGTTCAAGTATTACGTAACGCAGGTTGGGGGGTTAAAAATCTTCAAAAATTGCGTTACGCAATAGTTATACTCCCATAAGAGTGCGTTACGTAGGGGGAGGGGGGTTAAAAATCTTCAAAAATCGCGTTACCCAGGGAGCGTTCAACGCTCCCTGGGTACGTATTTTCACTGCAATGCTATTCAAATGGGGATTTATTTTTTTCGAATCCTGAGAAAACTAATAAGTATTTTTGAAAAATTTTAACGCAGAATGAAAGATTACGTTATTAGCGAGGGCCGAAAGTCCATGAGAACTTCTATAATGTTTATTTTAATAAGTTACAGGGGTGAAAAACTAAGAGAAAATTTAGTGTGATTTTTAATTTCAAATATCTCTTTTAAGTCTCGATCCAACCTTTGCTAGAGACGGTCGCATAAATTTATTTTTAGTACAAAAATATCTAGTAACCAGTTTTTGTTCCAAACTTTATCGTTAATTAGTAATATTAATTACCAGTGTTTTAAAAACGCAAATAAAATAAAACAAGTACTATTTCTATTTTCTATACGCAAAAATACCGGCAAATAAAGTCATAGGCGTCCCATAAAATAATTGTTCGTGATGTATAAAACATTTAATTGTGATACAGGATGAGCGAAAATGTAGAAATCATAAACAAAGACAATCCGTTTCTAAATTCAAATAAAGTGAGCAGATCTCCGACGAGAAGATTAACTTCAGAAGAATACACCGCTAACTTGCAAACAAATACCATGGAACAACCATCGAGAGATTCAACCACAGCCTCGTCTAGTGAGCAACAAAGCAATGAAAATTACTCAAGCATTATAGTGCACCAAGAGACTGATTCTACTAACAATCAACAAGAACAACCAGGTAACTCTTTTCTTTCTAATCATGCTTCTTCTTCTTCTTATTCTTATCAACCGTCACAAATACACAACAGTAATCTACACGATAGCCAAGAAAATCAGGACCAAGGATGGGACACTGTTCAAGCGCGTAAAAGAGCAAGAAAGGACAGCCCTGAAGCTGATAAACAACTAAAACAAACAATAATGAGCGATTACTGGCTCAAAGCACCCACACCAACGTCTAATAGATTTGCTAGCTTAGATGAAATACCTGATGAGACCAACCTAACCGAAACTGATGAAGTTAAAAATAGTATTCAGCCCCCACCCATATTTGTTTCAGATGTAGGTGATATAAAACCTCTTAGAGAATTGTTAGAAACAATATCCCCACTGGGATACACCATCAAATGCCTTTATAACAACCAAGT
Source organism: Diabrotica virgifera virgifera (assembly GCF_917563875.1). Classification (NCBI taxonomy): domain Eukaryota; kingdom Metazoa; phylum Arthropoda; class Insecta; order Coleoptera; family Chrysomelidae; genus Diabrotica; species Diabrotica virgifera. The sequence goes on along the minus strand of NC_065448.1, from coordinate 219,977,912 downwards.
AAAGATCCAGCCCACAACCTGTGAACATTACCGAAACATAGCCAAAGCACTAAATGAGAAAAAAACCCACTATTACACCTACCAAACAAAGGAAGAAAGAACATTCCGAGTTGTACTTCGTAATATGCATCAAACAGCAGATAAAGATGCTTTAAAAGATGAGTTAGCACAAATGGGACACGAAGTAACCAACATAGCTAATATATATAAGAATGGATCCAAAACGGCGCTTCCGCTTTTTTATATAGAACTAAAAGCTAAGCCAAATAATAAAGACATTTATGAAGTGAGAGCACTTCAGAATATGATTGTGTCTTTCGAACCACCACATCCCAAGCGTCAGGTTCCCCAATGTACCAAATGTCAACGTTATGGCCATACACAAAAATTCTGTTATATGCCTCCAAGATGCGTAAAATGTGCAAGTAATCATCATACTCTAGACTACCCACGCAAGGAACGCAGCAATAACGTACAATGTGTACTCTGTATGGGAAACCATCCGGCCAACTATAAGGGCTGCAGCGTATACAAACAAATACAAAAAGAAAAGTTCCCCCAACTAAGACAGAAACAAGAGACCCATAGAACAGACATCAATACAATTAACAGCCAAACAGTAACCCCTGGTGTTTCTTACGCTCAAAAAACGTCAGGAAATAGTCAAACAGCTGAAATCACAAACCAACAAAGTAATGTTGGCTCAAACCATTTAACGACAATTGCCAACCTGGAAAACATGATGGCAAAATTAATGGAGAGAATGGATACTATGCTTAATCTCCTTACCACTATGATCTCCAAAATGCACTAATGCAAAACGCACTTAAAATAGCCGTCTGGAACTCAAATGGGCTAACGAATCATATCCAAGAAATAAAAATTTTTCTCGACGAGAAGAAAATTGATGTTATGCTCATATCAGAAGCCCATCTAACAGACAAAAATTATATAAAAATTCCAAAATACACTGTTCACTACACAAAACATCCAAATGACAAAGCACACGGTGGCACAGCTATCATTATCAAATCTAATATAAAACACCATGAGTTAAATAAGTTCAGTGAAAAGTACCTGCAGTCAACTAGCATTGTCATTGATGACTGGTTAGGCAACCTTACCTTATCTGCTGTCTACTGTCCTCCTGGCCAATCCATCAACGAAAATAACTTTAATACCTATTTTAGTTCACTTGGACACAAATTCATAGCAGGAGAAGACTTTAACTGTAAACATCATCACTGGGGCTCTAGAATAATCACAACAAGGGGTAGACAACTGCTGAAGTCGATAATAGGGAACAATCTACAACA